>NC_133618.1:437785221-438385221 GCF_048593235.1 Sminthopsis crassicaudata | reverse complement strand
AGAAGGTATATTATGTGGACTTATGTTAGCTGAGTACATGTGTACTCAAGTATCTTCTATCCCTTCCCACTACCCCACTTTCAGTAGAATGTAAACTCCTTGAGGTCAAAGGCTTTTGTTTCTCTCTTTGTGACCCCTTGCACATAATAGAATGTTAATAAATATTCTCTAAATTTTAAGAGGAGTGACTTTGTTTAAGGTCACACACAGTTAGTAGCAAAGCCAGGACTAGAATGAGATCAGTAATGTGTTGTGAAGCCATTTACTAATTGAAGTTTCAGCTTGCCTGCTTATGATAAGAGAGAAGCAAACAGTGGAATCAAAGGAAAGAGTCCTGGGATCAGAAGGTAGAGAGGAGGGCAGGCTCTCTTTTGATTCTACATCTAAGGTTCTTTCCACTATAACCTGCCATAGATGAAGCAGAGATGAAGCCATAGAAGAAGAGAAACATCAAACTAATACCTCCTGAGTCTTCAGCCCAATTTAATAGCCTAACATTAAGAGCTCCTGAAATTTGTAAACATATCACCACATTTTGGCTAACATAGCCAAACTATAGCACTAGCACTTAGGTGAAGCAGTGGATAGAGCACTGGGGCTGGAGTCAAGAAGACTCATCTTCCTGAGTTCAAATCCAGTCCCAGACATTTATGAGCTGGGTGATCCTGGGTCAGTCACTTTACCCTATTTGCCTCAGTTTCCTGATCTGTAAAATGAGCTGGAGAAGGAATTGGCAAACCATTCCAGTATCTCTGCCAAGCAAACCCTAAGTGAGATCAGAGTTGGACACAACTGAAAAATGACTCTTCATATTACATAAAAAGCATTTTTAAAAACCATTAAGGGAAATATAATAAATGTTTGTGGCTCTTTAGGAGAGCCCAGGGATTTGGAGCTTGTGAAGCAGAAAATGAAGGCAGCTAGTTTCCACCTTCTCTAGGATGAAGGAGGGTGAGGGGTAAGGAGTGGAATGTCTGGGCAGAGAGGGTCTGCCATCAATGTTAGAGCTGAAATCTAAAGGTAGCACTACCTGAACACCAGTCACAACCTGAGATCTTTATCTCAACAACAGACCATTGCTGTACTTGGCTTAGGGCCACATTAGAATTCTGTGGTTCAGTTTCCAGGGGCTGCAGGATTGCTGATTCTTATGCACTTTACATTTTTTTACCTCTCTATTAACTCATAGGTAATATGAATAAGAGGATACTATGGGCCAGCAGTAAAAGCCTCAAAGGATTCTTTTTCAGTCATGTCCTACTCTTTGTGATTCCCCCCACCTCCATATTCTCTCCTGTTGGTTTCTGTGGTACTCACTACTTGCTTCTAGTCCCTCTTTCTTTTCTGGATTTCCTGTCCTGGGTCATCTTTCTTCTGCCACTAAGTGTCATCCAAAACAATATGCGGGTCCTCTTCTCTGCCCACATTCTTACTCTTGGTGATCTCACTATCCACCTTTAATTCATTTATTACTTTCAGACAGATGACACCAAACCCTATATATCTAACCTAAGCTGGGGGTTGCAATTATCCTAGAGTGATTTACCATTTCCTTCTCCAGCTCACTTTACAGATGAGGAAACGAAGGGAAATAGGGTGAAGTGACTTTTCCAGGCTCCCACAACTAGTAAATATCTAAGGTTGGATTTGAACTCAAACAAATGATCTTTCTGACTCCAGGCCTGCTACTCCATCCACTGAACCACCTAGTTGCCCTCCAAAGCTCCTAACATCCAACTAGGAAATTATTAAAATGACTTAAACTTAATCATTGAAATGAAATGTTTTCTCATTTTCGCCTTTTTTTTTTAATCCCCAGTGCTTAGCAGTATCTGGCACATAGCAAGTGTTTAATTGTTAACTGACTGACATACACAAGTAGGGAAGCAATATGAAAAGAAATATTGGCTCTGGATTAAAAGGACTTCAGTTCAAATCTCACTTCTGCTAAAACCTATGTGAACATGGATATACTACTTAAGCTCTATGAGTCCAGTTGTTTAATTTATAAAAGATAAATTAGCTGGACTTCAAGATCCTATCCTGCTCTGATCTAGGAATCGTGAATGATTATTCTTATTGGCAGAAGTATAAAAACATATTTTCCCCACAAAAGGTTAGGACTAGGGATAGGGGATAAAAGGAAGCAGAGATTAGCTACTCTATGAAGGGGACTAGACTAAATTATGATATCATTGGATTCAGAAGCAGAAGGAATCTTAAACATCATTTAGTACAATTCATTTTTCACCTGAGGAAAATGAAGCCCAAAGAGTGGTCCCTAAGCCCAAAGTCACACAAAGACTAGAAAATAAAGCTTATATATATACCCAAATTTAAAGCCTGTGCTGTCTCCACTACACCATGTTGAACCATAGACTCATTCCCTAATACCCCTTCATTTATGGCTTACATAAAGTAAGACAATAAGGTAATGTGACAAGAAGATTATAACTGAAGTTATTAGTAAAAATGTATGAGGAACATAAAAATAACACAAGACTGGACTAAGAACAGGATGAGAATTCAAGAGAGAATTACAGAGGGGGAAAAAAATCTCTGCAAACTGAGCCAGCAAGAGTAGGGTTTTGGCAAGTGACCAAAATGATCCTGTAGATTCACATCCCACTCAAAGGCCCCCAGGGATTCAATCCTGCTAACCACTTGCAGACCATGGGCTCCATATCAAATCACTGACTTCCCTAAATACCCATAGAAATTGTTATACATACTAGAGCACCTCCTTAATATTTTTATTACTCTGCCACCTGCTAGCCACACAGTACAAGAAAAGTTTTATGATTATATACCCAGCAAGAATGAGCATCATTTTCCAGGGAAGAAGATGGACATTTAACGAAATAAATGAATTCCATCTATTTTTGATGAAAAAACCAGACCTACATAAAAGGTTTGATCTTCAAAATTTGTCTTAGAAACTAGAGGTGGAAAGGAGATTATATCATAAAAAAGTATAAAGTGGTGGTACTACATCTCATGAAGAGGCAAAGGTAACCTATTATATCTGAGAGAAAGAAAGGAGGGAGATGAACATAGCGTGTATCAATAGACATATTCGATTTATGGTGAAACTTCTTCCACTTCATTGAAAAGTGAAAGGGAAGGAGTAAGCTAAGGGGAAGGGAATACAGTAATTTCGAGGAAAAGGGATAAAATAAGGGGAGGATCTTTAAGGTGGGGGAGGGATCCTAAAAACGGAGGGCTGTGAAAAGCAAGTGGTGTTTACCAGTTTAATACTGGATAGGAGGGTAAAAGGGAAGGAAAGGGGAAAAGCATAAGCAGGGGTTAATAGGATGGCAAGCAATATAGAATTAGTCCTTCTAACCATAAATGTGAATGGGGCAAACTGCCTCATAAAGAGGAAGCAGTTAGCAGACTGGATTAAAAGTCAGAATCCTACTATATGTTGTTTACAGGAAACACACCTGAAACAGGATGAGACATTCAAACTAAAAGTAAAAGGGTGGAGCAGAATCTATTATGCTTCAGGCAAAACCAAAAAAGCAGGAGTAGCCATCCTCATCTCAGATCAAGCAAAAACAAAAATTGATCTAATTAAAAGAGATAAGGAAGGGCATTATATCCTGCTAAAGGGAAGCATCAATAGTGAAGCAGTATCAATATTAAACATGTATGCACCAAGTGGTGCAGCATCTAAATTCTTAAAAGAGAAATTAAGAGAGCTGCAAGAGGAAATAGATAGCAAAACTATAATAGCGGGAGATCTCAACCTTGCACTATCAGAATTAGATAAATCAAACCACAAAATAAATAAGAAAGAAGTCAAAGAGGTAAATAGAATACTAGAAAAGTTTGATATGATAGATCTTTGGCGAAAGCTAAATGGAGACAGAAAGGAATATACTTTCTTCTCGGCAGTTCATGGAACCTATACAAAAATTGATCATATACTAGGGCATAAAAACCTCAAAATCAAATGCAGTAAGGCAGAAATAGTAAATGCATCCTTTTCAGACCATAATGCAATCAAAATAACATTTAATAAAAAGCCAGGGGAAAATAGACCAAAAAATAATTGGAAACTAAATAATCTTATACTAAAGAATGATTGGGTAAAACAGCAAATCATAGACATAATTAATAACTTCACCCAAGAAAATGACAATAATGAGACATCATACCAAAATGTGTGGGATACAGCCAAAGCAGTAATTAGGGGAAGTTTTATATCTCTACAGGCCTACTTGCATAAAATAGAGAAAGAGAGGGCCAACGAATTGGGTTTACAACTAAAATTGCTAGAAAAGGAACAAATTAAAAACCCCCAGACAAACACAAAACTTGAAATTCAAAAAATAAAAGGTGAGATTAATAAAATTGAAAGTAAAAAAACTATTGAATTAATTAATAAAACTAAGAGTTGGTTTTATGAAAAAACCAACAAAATAGACAAACCCTTAGTAAACCTGATTAAAAAAAGGAAAGAGAAAAAGCAAATTGATAGTCTTGAAAATGAAAAGGGTGAACTCACCACTAATGAAGAGGAAATTAGAACAATAGTTAGGAGCTACTTTGCTCAACTTTATGCCGATAAATTTGATAACTTAAATGAAATGGAAGAATACTTTCAAAAATATAGCTTGCCCAGATTAACAGAGGAAGAAGTAAGTAGTCTAAATAGTCCCATCTCAGAAAAAGAAATAGACCAAGCTATTAACCAACTTCCTAAGAAAAAGTCCCCAGGACCAGATGGATTTACAGGTGAATTCTACCAAACATTTAAAGAACAACTAACTCCAATGCTATGTAAACTATTTGAAAAAATAGGGATTGAAGGAGTCCTACCAAATTCCTTCTATGACACAGACATGGTACTGATACTTAAACCAGTTAGATCGAAAACTGAGAAAGTTTTATGATTATATAAATCTCCCCTGTACTGGGATAATGAGGCAATAGAAGGGAAAGTGACTTGCCTAAAATTATTCTCAAATCAACAAGAAAAGGAGACTGGAACCCAGGTCTTCTGAGATCCCCGCAGGCTCAGTATCCTGCCTCAGGTCCTGTGTTACTTGTCTTGAGTTGGCCACCTAATGACTTGTGTCAGTCAAAAAGGTAACTTTATGAAGTATAATAGAAAGTATAGTGGACTAGTGGGGACTGAAGCCCTTGATTCAAATCCTGGCTACTCATTAGCTGCACTTTGGACACTTAACTATTCTTGGCCTATTTTCTTGTCTATGATATAGAGAACTATATGATACTCTTAGTCTCTTCTAGCTCTTAAAAACCTGGGATTTTATCCGTTATTTCTTCCTTTAGCAAGTCACTAGATCAAATAACTGGGCAGAGATGGGGACCAGGCCCTGGACTATTAGTGTCAGTCACTCTCTGGAGTAGCCAGGCTGCCCTTGAGGGTGCTATTGGCTCTATCCCTGCTGCTTCTTCCACTTGACTGGCTCAATCAGTTCTCTTTCCTCCTGAAACTCAATTTACTGAAACTCTAGGGAACCAATTTTTGGTCTTCATTGTCACTCTCTACTCTTTCCACAGAGGTGAAAGTTGACCAAAATCCAAGGCCAGGAGGATTCTGCTTTCTGAGTGAGAGACAACTCACTCAGACTCTGTTGCTATTTCCTTCTTGATAAAATGGGAGGTGGGGGAAAGAGAGAGAGGATAATTAATAAAGACCACCCTGCCCCATCTCATAAGTTTTGTCTTTCCCTATCTCATCCTGCCCTCCATCTCTCATATGAGACAACCTCAAGGTCATTTCCATCCGCTGAAATAATTTCCTTCCCTCAAGGTCCAAATGAGATGCCAGCTCCTCCATGAAGCCTCCTTGCATTCCCAGCTCTTTAACTCCTGAAAATGTATTATCATTCCCTTCTCAAATTTTGCTCCTAATTCATTAATCTGGGCCTCTCCTTTTGGTCCTATCATTGATTCTTCCCTTCATTAGCCTGTAAGCTAGCACTCTGAAGACAAGGAAAGCATTTTTATTTTTGTATCTCCAACTCTGACCCACAGGTACACATAACAGAAACTTAATGTTGTAATACTAGTGACTGAAGGGACCAACAAATATGAAAGTGCTTGGGAAACTATTCAGAGCCATATAAATATTAGGGTCCTAAAATCACTGTCCTAAGAATGTCAGAAAGGAATGGAATGAAGTCAGTGTAAATGGAAGTGACGTCATAGGTACCTTTTGGTCAACAGTGGAGAACACCATAGAAACAACACTCCTCTTTTCTTACTACATTCTTTTACTTCATGACCTCCTACTGGGTTAATTACCTATGCCAATGGTTTCCAAATAGGCTTTGATCTTTCTCCTAAGCTCCATTCCCATACTTGGATATTAGACATATCAAACTGCACATATCATAAATATCTGAAACTCAGCATGTCTAAAACAGAACTCATGTCCTCCCCCAAACCCACCCTTTTTTGAATTTTTCTATTTCTACCAAGTATACTACCATACTTCTAGTCTCCTAGTTTCACAATTTTAATATTAATAACTTCTTACTCTTTAAGATGGTTAATCTTGCCATTTCTCTGCAACCCCTCCCATTTGTCCCTTTCTCATCACTCTCACTACCACTAGCCAAGGTGATGTGCTCATCTCTCACCTGAACTATAACCTCATCTCATGGTGGTCTCCCCTATCTCCAATCTCTCATTCCAATCCATCCTCCTAAAGCAATTTTTCTTGGGCTCAAATCTGACCATATCATTCCAATCCTCAACAAACTCCAGTGAATTGCTTCTAAGACAAACTCCTCTTTCTGGCTTTTCAAGCCTTTCACAATCTTATCCCAACCTGTCTTTCCAGCCTCTTCATACATTATTCTCTTTCTCAAACTCTATTATAGTCTATCCAAATTGGCTTTCTGGTTGTTTCTCACACACAAAATACCATCTCCTATCTTTATGCTTTTGCACTGACTCCCACATCATAACTGGAATGTGCTCCCTCAGAATCCCTCACTTCCATCAAGATTCCAATCAATATCTTCTATAGGAAACTCCCTTTATATCCACTCCTTATCCAGTTGGTGCCCTTTCTCTAAAAACATTTTTTTTCTTTACACACACACAATAAAATGTAAGCTTTTTGAGGGCAAGCAGTTTCATTTTTATCTGCTTATAAGGCCCTGAATAAATGTTTGCTGGTTGGTTGGTTGATTTGATATTTCTCAATGACTAGGCACAAGACTTCCTTTAACTTCGTACTAGAATCCCTAAGGCCCTAGTTAACATTTTACCTAAGCCACTTACTTCTTGCAATAAACAGCTTTTTGTATTTTACTCATGTCCTATTCTTAATAACCCCATTTTGGGTTTTCTTGGCAAAGATAGATTGCAAAGATGGCAAAGATAGAATGATTTGCAATTTTCTTTCCTAGCTCATTTTACAGACAAGGAATTGAATCAAACAGGGTGAAGTGACTTTTCCAAGCTCACCCAGCTAGTATTTGAAGCTGGATTAGAATTCAGATCTTCCTGACTTGAAGTCCAATGTGCCATTTAGCTATTCCAAAAAACTGCTCAGCTTCCCTATAATTAAATCTACTTGTCTTGGTCAACAAACCCATTTGGATAAAAGCACCATTTGAGGGGCTGAGATGGAAATGCTGAGATGACAGCAGAATAAAATGAGGACAAAGAGAACTCACTGATGATTTGAACCATCATATACCTTCACTTTTTATAATTTGAAAGTGAAATGGACCCCTTCCAAATGGTTCATTCAGATGAGAACTTGGTGCTTAGAGAGAGGAAGAAGTTAACACTGAGGTGGTCTGCTGGTAGGACCAATACCATCAGGACAGGAAGAGCAATGCTTTTGTGAGCTACCACTAAGGGATGGGGAATAGGGTACCTTCTTTCACCTCTCACCCATTCCCCAAGGATCCTAATCTCCTCTCCTCACTCTTACCCCCACCCCCACTTTTCTCTTCTATCCTAACCTATTGCCTCAGAGGCTAGTGACCCGCAGGCATTAGGTCTCTGACCTCCCAGACTAAAGCAGAAGAGGCCAATCTTCTTGCCTTCAGAATCTCCTTTAGGAATGAGGCCTAGGACACCAATCCTAGTTTCCCTTCCTTCCTGGTATTTGAGAACTAAGGATTACTTTTACCACCAAAGGGCCCTTAATGGTGAGAGCCCCAGCCAAATGGTCCCTCACTCCATTCCCATGGTTAACAAATGTACTACCTTTCCTGATCCCTATGATTCAGTCCCAGCTGCCTTGGTAAAAATAAAAGTCCTTTCCCTAAATATTATTTCCCAATATCTCATTTCCATTCAAGTCCCAGTTTATCCCTTCCATTGTACTCTTTGAAATTACCATTCTATTGTTGACTTCTCTTTAGCTTAGATGTTTCTACACTTCATCCATTTTCTGATACATAGACATTTGTCCCACCCACTTCCCCAGAAGGCACTGCTTAACTGTCCTCCCAGTTCAGTGAGGGAGACATTTTCAGTCTGGATCAACATCCCACCCCTAGTGGACAATACAAGGGTAAGGTAACAGCTTATTCCTGCCTTTTCTAGACCCACTCCAGTTATTACCACTCAGGCATACTTCTTCCTCTGAAGGCCACTCCACCCAGATTATTAGCCTATTTCCTCATCTAGATCTAGTACTAGAATTCAGATCTTCTCATTCTCAAGCAGGTCAGTACTGGGTTCAGTCTTCCTCTTCGTCCCAGTTCCTGCCCTTATCCTCTGAACCTTGGACATGTTGATATTGACGTTCCCTCAAGTGCTCTAGCTTCCCAGTTCATTAACCTTGGGTTGGTATAATCCTGGGTAAGTCAGTGACTCTCATCTGGAAAGAATTGGACTAGATTTCTATAGTGCTTCCAGCTCTAGATTCAGGACCTTCAAAACATTTGACCCTCAGCTTTTATCTGATCTCAGGCTCACACAGGAAGGTCATACTCTTGATCACTCACCTCCCACATGCAATTAGCTGACAGGTTTTGTCATTTCTACCTCCTGTGATATTTATCTGTCCCCATTCTATCCCTCCATTTATATCATAGCCATTCTAGTGTAGATGATCTATTCTTTACTGTGTTAATAGCAATAATGATACAGCTAACATTTTCAGTACTTATTATGTGCCAAGCACTGTTTTAAGTGTTTTACAAATTAGTTAATTTGATTCTCATAACAACTCTGGAAAGTGTTATTTTACAGTCAAAGAAGCTGAGTCAAATGGAAGTTTATTTCTTGCCCAAGGTCATAGAAATAGTATGTAAGATTGGATTTGAATTCAGATCTTCTGACTCTGGGCCCATTTACTATCTATACAACAATAGCCTCTCATTTGGTCTCTTTGCATCCACTCTCCACACAACTTCCAAAATGATGTTGCAAAAACACAGTCTGATAGCACTCCTTTGCTAAAGCTTCAATGGCTCCTCTTTTAGCTTATGGGATAAAATACAGATTCCTCCGTTTACCCTTTAAAGACCCTCACAAGCTGCCCTATGGGGGCAGGGAAGAAGCCTGAGAAAGTCCACTTTTCTGGGCTGATTATATATGATGTCCCCTTACATGTACTGTGCTTCCCCAGACAGGTCTCCTTTCTGCTCCCTGGGCAGAATATTCCACTTTCATTTCTATATTTTCACAAGTCATCTCTTCACCTCCACCTCTTGAACTTCTAGCTCCCAGATGGAGGTTCAACTCCAAAGGCCTTTGGGATTCCCCCAGTAATTGGCATCTCTGTCCCTGAGGCAGAACTTAGCTGGGATCTGTCATTGCTCTAGTGTAATAAACTATTTACCACTGTAGATCTGGCAAGCAATTCATAACCAAAGGCAGACTGGGTGCTGAGATGTTAAATGACTTGTCCAGAGTCACAGAGCCCATTTATGCCAAAGGCAAGACTTAATTCCTATCTTTCTGCTGGAATCTGACAGGCTGCCTCTCATCTAGCACACATCCTGTATTCACTTGTCTTGTAAAGTCTATCTTCTCAGGAGAATGTAAGTTTTTTGAAGACAAGGACTTTTGCATAGTGCCTGGCAAATAACAAGTACTTAATGAGCTGATACTTAACTCCTCCCACTTCCTCATTCCATCTCCAAATCTGTTGACAAGTGCCCTTCTCTGAGGAGCAGCAGGAATGATGCCCAGCATCACCCAGTGGCTCTGTTCTGGGGCTAATTCTGCACCAGGCCCTCTGGGGCATCGCTCTGAGATCACAGCCCTGCCTCCCATGACTTGAAATGGATGTGAAGGGAAGGCAGCATGGCACAATGATATGGAGTCCGAAGTCCTGGGGTCAAACTGTGCCCATCTGTGTGATTCCAGGTCCTTTCTGAACCTATTTCCTCAGATGAAAATGAGGGGTTAGACCAGATGACCTTTAAGACCTCTAATCCTATGCATCACACAAGAGTTTCATTCTTTAAATCTTTCCCTTCACATTTGAAGGAGGTTGGAATTTCCATCATCAAATTGCATTTATTTCACTGAAGAAGACTCCACAAGGACCACTAACCCCTTACCTTACTCCATTCAGAAATGTGTGTTGCCAAAGCTGCTCTTGGGACCCTGAGTTAGCTATAAGCCCAAGTGCAGGGCAAGGACTAGGGGGGGAGGCTGTGGCAGGAGACTGTAAGGGCTCCATTAGGAGATGAGACCTTGCCCCCAAACCTCTGGATTCTATCTCCCTCAAGCTCCTCTTTTCCCTCTTCCTCAACAGAGAGAAGCCTGGGCTTATTCCCCTTATTCCTTCTAGTATACTTCTAGTCCAGGGCTAACTGAAGGCAAGGGCTACCAAATCTTGGTGCAATCAAGTCACTTTTACAGCTAGAGCTTCTCCTGTCTCATAGCAGAGCTGGAGGTAGAAGGGCAGGGGGAGGAGGCTTATGATCTCAGGGGTACCACAGGCTGCTGTGACTCAGTGTGCCCTCGTTGTGCCCTCCATTTCCTTGCCCACCAGCCTCAGGGTTAGCCTGATTTCTACCTTATTTCCCTCAGAGGTGGTCAGGAGGATAGCAGGCTATACAATAGTTTCTTCTCTCTGACTGTCTTAATGTTTATGCTTCATCCCACATAACATGTGATGGCAGGAGCAGGAAGATGAATCATTGTCCCATAGACTACAGCAGGACCTGGGGTCCATCCATCCATACTTTCTAACCCTTTCTAACTCTCCCATCTCCTCAACCCCTTCCCCCACCTGTCCTGCCCCCAAAACTGGTAGATTATGAGAGAACTGTGGTCACAGGAGACAAAAGCATCATAAAACCTCTCCTAGGCCCTGGCCAGCCAAAAGACTTCCCTATATGTGTAAGAGCCAGCATAAAGGATGTGAGGTATTATAAATGACATTCCAAAAGGATTTTCACGGTTGACTTGCTTCCAGTAGGAAGGATCATTGGTCTGCCCTCATGAAGGCCATTTGCCCAAATACCAGGCATACTGACTGGATCACAAACCCAAGTGCCACACTTCTCAGGTCCCATCTCCTGAGTCTGCCAGGGTAGGACCAGACCCAAGAGTAATAGCATGGTCTGGCCCCAGGCAATCCCTAGGATTCACCCTGTCTGCATAAGGAGATGCTAGCTACTCTTGACAGGCCCCAGTAGGCTACTGTCCTCCCCCTCCCCCTATCGGGGCAGGGAAGAAGCCTGAGAAGTACTCCTTCATGTGCCTCAAAAGGGGGCTCATGGCCCAGGACACTCAGCAGCAGCAGTGATGGGGAACTGAGCCCCAGCACTAAACCCAGGTTTAGCCAATGCTCTCTCCTTGTCACTCGGTGGTCTGAATATACACAGGGACGGCCAGCATGGCACAGGGGCCCTCAGCTGCAGACTGCAGTCCTGCTAGGGTCAGGTTTGGGCCCATGGCATCTGTGTGCCCCGGCACCACCAGCTCGGGCTCGCCCCCCACTGAGCTTCCCACCACAATGGAGAGAACCGCATCTGACTCTGGGAAAGGGTCTTTGCTAGAGCCAGCCCTCTCAGCCCCCTCAGTACTGCCCTTGAGTTCTTCCAGGTCCAATGGGTTAGGCGGGGAGGCCTTGCGGCCCCGAGCCCCCCGCTGTTTCTGGGGTCGGCAGGCCTGGGGGTCTTTGTCCTTGAGTGGGCCCAGCCTGCATCGGTGCTCCTTCAAGTACTTGTTACGGGTGAAGCCCTTGCCGCAGCTGGAGCAGCGGTACTTGTAGTTGTCAGTATGGGAGCGCTGGTGTTCCACAAGATGGGCCCGGCGGCTAAAGCACTTGCTACAGAACTGGCAATTGTGGATCTTCATCCCTGCATTGGAGCAAAATGGAAAGAGGTAGCAGGGAAGTCATGGGAATCACCCCAGCCCCTGCCAGGGCCATCTTCAAGGCAGGGCCTGGTCCCAGTGGTGCATAGCCCAGGGGGAAATGCCTCATCCAAGTTTTACTCAGGGCCAGCTCAGACCTCCCAATGTCCTTTTCCTTGGGCAAAAGCATGTTTCCATCAGAGGAAAGAAAGAATGCACCCTCTGTGTCAGGCTTCTGCCCTCTCCTACCACCCAGCATGCCACTCTCCCCATGAGCCACTCACCCGAATGGGAAAGGATATGAGCCTTCAACTTGTCTGGCCGATTGAACTCCTTACTGCAGCCTGTGTGCGTCCTGTAACAACCCAATCCTATCATGGCTGCGAAGCTGAGCCACTCAGACCAATCCCCTCCTTATGCCACAAGAGGCATCTTATCCTGGCAAGCAGCCCGCCCACGTCAGCCCACTGGGGCATAACAGATGAGGTAAACAAGGAATAAAAGACCGAGGAGAGAAAAGGGAAACATTTCATCCCAGAGCATTCCCCAGGGCAAGGCCTGTGCCTAGCCCATAAGGATGCCTATTTAGAGAGGGAGGGCATCTTTTTACTAGCTTCCAGGAGCAAGTGCCCAAGGACGATAGACTTTCCTGTCCCAGGAACTTCGGCATCAAACACATTTCCTCAGCTCCTAGGAGAGTTGCTGGAGCAGAAAGGGATCTGACACACATCATCCTTCTAGTTCAACCTCCTCATTTTACATATGTGAAACTGAACCTTGAAGGAGGCATGGGACTTGTGACAGCCAGATCCAGATTTTTTCCACCAGAAAAAGTGCAGCCCCGACCCCCTGCACTGGTACTTTTCTGTTCTGCCCCTTATGCTGCAGCCAGCAGCATCTTTCCTTAAAACCTGCCCTGAGAGGATCTGCAGACCTTCCCCCACCCCCCCAGCCTCAGCCCACCCTCAGCTGGCCCCTGCCCAAAAGCAGTGCTACATACGAGAAGGGGCATGTATATTTCTTGGTTGGCTCGTGGATCAACATATGTCGCTTCAACTTATCCTTCCGATTAAAGGCCGAGTCGCATAGAGAGCATTTAAAGGGCTTTTCACCTGTGTGTGGGAAACAGCAAAGGCCCAAATGATCAGGGTCAATCGTTTATAGGATTGATATGGGAGGTGGGGAGTTTCAGAGCATTGAAAAGCCTGGAAGAACAGAAGCCTATGGCATCCCTACCATCCTCATTCCTGAGGAGCAGCAAGGGGTCCAGACGGCTTCAGAGTCAGGGAGACTCGCTCCTCCAACACCTAGTGGGGATGACCTGGGAGAAGGCATTTAAACTCACGCATCTCCAAGACTCTAGAGATCTGTATTAGTGGATGGATTTCCTCACTAGGGAGTTCCAGGATCAGGGGATCAAAGGTGTTTAGACCAAACTGGGGAAAGAAGAGAGGCAAATGGTGGGGGGGAAAGGGGGAAGGGGAACAAAGTTAAGGTCAAGAGAACTTCATTAGGTTTGTGAGGCAGTAAACCGGGGATGTGACAGGTAGGTGTCCCCAGCAATGCCAGGGGCACACAAGGCCCCTGACAGTGGCCCTAAGTGGCTGCCTCCACCTACCAGAATGGATGTGGGCATGCAGCTTGAGGTAGTGCTCTCTCCGGAAGAACTTCTTACATATCTGGCACTTAAACTTGCCCCCACTGCCATGGGTGGGCAGATGACGTCGAAGGTACCGCTCACAGGGGAACACCTGGGAGGAGTGGAGGCAGCATCAAAGACCAAGATCACTAGCCCCTGCCCTCTCCACTCTCTAGACCCATGAATTGGTTCCTGGAGCTCTCCCAGGCTAATTTAAGGAATGTTTTCCTATTCACTGCTCACCCTTTCTCCCTGCACTCCCTGCCCAGGATAAAACAAGAATGCAAACTGTAAAGAAAACATGGAAACCAATCCACTAACATATATTTGCTAAGTGACTACTATGAGCAAGGCCCTGTCATGGATACAAAGATGAATAAAACATGGTACCACATATTTTTTAACATCACAGCATGAGCTCCTCTGTAAAATCAGACCTAAATGGAAGATGTTTTTGAAGGCTAGAGGGGAATGCCCCCATGTGAGGCTTCAAATATATGCTTCATTCCATCAGCATTTCCTCCCACCCAAAGGGTTTCCCTTCCCTTCAGGGCTACATGGCAGAGTCTTCTGGAAAAACTGGGCCAAACCAATGCACTGCAGCTGACCTGGCCACCTGTTCCAGGTCCCCACCGGAGTCCCCATCCTGTGGCCTTGGGGACCGAGACAAAGACACAGAAGAGCTACTAACTAGAGTGGGGGTTACAGTTCCCCTGATTTACCTCAGGACAAACCAGTTAAACCTCTGAGAATGGCCCCACCCCCACGACCAGCCTGTTACTTCCTTATTTATAAACAGAGGAGTAAGTTGCTAAATTTTAGTTTAGGATTTTCATGTTCTTTGTGGGAATGAGTAAGTCACAGAACTGCCATCTGACCCTTGATTCTCCATGTCCCTAAGCCCTTGGGGAAAGGGGGCAAGGTAATGACGGTCTCAACCAAAACATCCCACATATTACTGGGGGTGGGGCAGGAGTACAAGAAAGAGGTTCAGTAGAGAGCAGATCTACCTCTGCCTTGGCCAAGGGCCTGGGAATTATTTTAGCTAACTCACTCCAACCTGGTGTGACTCAGAATCCCCACTGTGTAAGGCAGTCAGAGCCCCAATCCTTGGGTGGGCCATTTGGGGTCTGGCACAGCTCAGGTCCCAAAGTCGTCTACGGCCAAGGTTACAGAGATACTTCAGTAGTGAAGGAATGAGTGTTGTCTCCTCACTTGAGACACTTCAGACGACCTCCCACTATGTACTGAGATAGAAAGGAAGAAGGAAAAAAAGGAAGGAAATCCTAGTTTCTGGACTACCCACTCTTTCCTGGTACTTTCCTGGGGAGGGAAACAAGTACTCACCTTCTGGCAGTGTGGACAGGGGAAGTTGTGAGTTGCTGTCTGGAGATGGTGCTCCAGGGCTTCGGGGGTAGAGTATTTATTGACACATTTGACACACCTGAAATGAGAAGTAAGGAGACTTGAAAAGATGACAGTATTGGAGACTGGAGTCTCCAGGACAGACAAAGTTCAAGCCAGACCACTCACTATTTGCTGTCCCAGAAACTTGTCCAAGGAACAGCAGCACCTTAAGAATGGAAGACAGGGATGCTTGGAGCAATCCTCCATCTTATTCCCAGGAATCCTGCTAATGTGTTCTGTCATGTGGCCTAGCAATAACTCTTCTTGATTAATGCTGATTTCTCAACTGGCTGGGCCTAAACCTTTCAAGTTCCTACCCCATTCCTACAATCAATTAGCGCAGTTCTTTCAAATTCTAACAGGCCATCCAAAAATTGGTTTTCAAACACCTCCTGCCAGCTTATCACTATGATGATGAAGAGGAAAAAAAAGGATCATCAACCCACATTCCCCCATTTGTCACAGAAAAAAATAACCAGAACAAATGGGAAAATGGTTCGATTTTTCATAAGATAAAGTAAAAGATACCTTAAAGTGATGAACTAATATGTCAAGAAGCCTCATTTTTTTTTTTTTCAGTACAAAAAAATTACTCCACCAAGAACAACTCATCTATAACTGAGTCCTTCAGGTCTTGGCTAAGGGGCCACTTTTTTCACAAGGGTGTTTCAGCTCCCCCAGCTCCTGAGGCCTTCATCTCCAATTATCTGATATCAGTTTTGTATCCAGTTTTTCTTGGCTAAACTGTAAATGCCTGCAAAACAAGAAAGCTTTATTCTTATCCTTTATTCTAAGCCCCTAATATAGTTTCTGCACAGAAGAGTCACTTCCTAAGGTTAAATTGGATTCCAAACAAGGATCATTGTAGGGAATACAGAAAGGGCATGGCAGATTCTAAATTACACTCCCTCTCCAGCCCTGCTTTTTTCCAAGCTCTTCCTAAAGTCTGCTCAAACAGTGTGGTCCCAAGATACCTCCTAACTTTGGGGGGCTCTGACCCTGTTAGATCCAGAACAAAAATGTTTTGGGCTGGCTGGAGAGGCTTGGTTGCCCAGGACACCAAGAGGTGGGAGTAGAGCTCTCTGCTAACAGGAGGGTGTTTTCCTGTGAAAAGGAGAGACTTCAATTCAAAAGGAGCTTTCTTCCAAACATATTTGGACACCAGACTTAAAATGGACTAAGGTTTCTGTAGCTCCAAAAAAGGAAGATAAAAAAGTGTTTATAATGAGAACTCAAAATTCAAGAACATGTCCTGAGGGTCAGATCATTTTCCAAAGATGAAGAAGAACAGCCTTAAAAATTCAGGTTTCACATTTGGAAACCTGTACATTCACAGCTTCCAACAAATAACCTTGGATGGCCACACAAATCCTGCACATTATGAAAGGCAACATAGGGATAGAATAGTAACGTACATTCTGTGGCAAGGAGATGATCTAGAGTCAAATCTCACCTCTGCCACTTGTCAGTTATATGACAATGGGCTGGTCATTTCACCTAATTTATTTATAAAATAAGGATTATTGCAATCTCTTTTAAATAGTTATTGTGAGGAGTGTGCTTTATAAACTTTAAATAAAATCTAGTATTATTACTGATAAAAAAAAAAAAGCTGGTTTGGGACACATGACATATATGTTAGAAAGAAAAAAGCTGTAGGCATGGATGTTGTCCTGTCAGAGCTCACAGTTGGAAACATGTTCCTTTCCAGATATCACCTATGCTATGAGAATACAAATATTTAGAAACTTGTATGTTCACTAGTCCCAAAAGATAACACAAGATGCAAAAAGAAGATAAATCTATCTATGCACTCAGACTCCTGGCACCTATTTAAAGGGCTGCATGGGTTCTGAGCTTCACAAAAACTCAGTCCTGCCTGCCTGGGGTCTGCTGGAGGCATAGTGGCCCCTATCTGGAGATACCCTGACATTACTTGTAGACTGTGACATCCTTCTTAGGGCTGTGCTGAGGCAGGAGGCTGTGGGAGTACTGGTGCACACCCAGTTCATACAGGGAGGGGAAGTCCTTGCTGCACAGGTGACACCGGTAGCTCAGTTCCTCCTGGTGACTCTTGATGTGCTCCAGGAACATGTCTAGCTTCTGGAAGGTCTGGGCACAGCTCTTCACGACACACTTATACACCTGCAGGGAGGCCCCAGGAGGTGGGGGGAAAAGGGTAAGCAGTGGGAAGGGGTAGCCTGCTCCTTCCACTCCCTGTTGTCAGCTCAGTCATGGCTTAGGACTCAGCTCCCATCATACAAGGACGTGTGGTGGGCTAGCTGAAGAGAAACCTGCTTGGAGTGAGCCCTGAGCCAGATGCCTTCATTCCCACAGGCTGCCCTTCTCCTGAGGTTGCCTCAGGAGCCTTCTTCTCCTGAGCGGACCAACAGCCCTCTGCGGTAGGCCAGCAAGCAGGCTCACGCAGGGGCCACATTTGCCCCTTCCCAGATAATCCCAAGGCCTCTGGTCTCATCGCCGAGTTCCTTTCCTGGGCAGGACTTGGGAAGAGGGTCAGGATGGAGCAGACCAATGACTGCCTACCTGCTCGTTCTTATGCTGGGTCATGTGTGACTTGAGCTGGAAGTAGGTACTGAACTTGTTTGGACAGAACTGACACTGGTAAGAACTGTCAATGAGGACCACTTGCTTGGCGTCCAGTTTCCCTGCCTCGCTTTCCTCAGCGGAAGCTAAGACTTGAGGCTGGGGCACACTCCTGGGGGGCTGGCTGATCCCTGCAGAGAGGAGGAACAGAACAACAGGCAGGAGAGGACTCAATCAACATTCACAATGTTCTTGGGGTGATGCTGGGCATTCTGGCAGACAAAGAAGGAAAAACTCGTCTCTTCCCTCAGAGAGAAAACATTTGCATGAAACCCTTAAATAACTGCACAGGCAGCAAGTCTAGCTCTACCATCCAGTCTTTAGGCAGGAAGTGACTGGACGGGAAGAGCTGCATTCTTCTTGCAACTGAATAATTCCAAGCCACCAAGAGACCTAAGCATCCCTGAGACCAAAGCCCCCACTAAGAAAGGCAGAGATCTAACCAGCTCCAGGGACCACAAAGGAATACTCTGCAAAAAAGAACAGCTTGGTTGCCTTGGGGAAACACGAGAGACATTTTTCTCATCATCCTCTTGACACAAAGAGCTAACAACTTTGGGAGAAGGAAGCCTAGCCACCCAAAGGCCCAGTCATGCCCAGGGCCGCCTTCCCAACCCCCGGCCCCTGCCTTGCCCTAACACCCAGGCCCGAAGTTCCTCAGCTCCACACCTGAGTCTTCTTCATTCTCTTGCTGGGTGGGGTTCAGGGCCATAACCTGGACAGTCACTGAGTTCCGAGAGATCGTGCCCCCATGCCCTGGTGGCCACACTTTGTGGGTCTGCATGTGCTTCTTGACATTTGACTTCTGTGCAAAGGCCCGGCCACAGACAATGCACTGGAAGGGTTTCTCCCCTGTGTGACTGGAGGGAGAAAGAAGTCAGACGCACAACCCTCGAACTGTGCAGAGATGTCAGGAGAGCTCAGGTCACACTTTTGGCAAGACCCCTTGGCCTTGGGCAGAGAAAAGCCAAACTCTGGCTATCTGTATGCCCCCTCCCAAGGGCCCTAGATGGGATAAAGGGAGAGAGAAGGTGCCTTATTTGCTCTGGAGACATTGCTATTTTGCCCCAGTGCTCCAGGGAACAAAGAACAAGATACCAGGGCCCTGCCACAGTCAGCACTCCCTAAACAGAGTAGGAAGCTGGGGGCAGCTGCAGCCTCCCAGTCCAAGGTGGGTAGAAGGCACCCTCAGAGATAATGTCTGAGCTTCCCCTCCCAGATACCTTCGGATGTGCTGCTGCAGGTCAAAGTTCTTGGTGAAGGTTTTGTTGCAGTAGGTACACTTGAGTTTCTGGCACTTGGGTTTCCCTGTAACAGAGACAAAAAAAAAAAAAAAAAAAAAAGCAGAAGAGGAATAAGGAGAAATTAGAACAGGAGGGTAGGGCTTTCCTCATAGCTTACCTCCATGGCAGCAGCTACACTAGCCGAGGCATCATGCATGATAGAGGCAAAAAGGGAAAGCACATCTTTCACTCCCCTCTGAGGATGAAGGGACCCTGAAACCCAACTTGCAAAGCCTCTGAAAAGCATCCACATGCTCTTTCCACTCAATTTCTGCTGCCTGAACCTATAATTTCCTCACAGAAAAGGCTCCAGAGGGCACTTAATCACTTTTGTGTCATAGACCCTCTTGGTAGTTTAATAAAGTCAATGTACCTCTTTAGTGAATGATGTTTTTGAATGTATAGGATGATAACAAAGGAAATCTATTATATTGAAATATAGCCATCACAACAGAATTTTAAGAAAAACCTAACTACATGGACTCCAGGCTAAGGACCCTATCCTAGGGTTACCTCATGTGTGTCCTACCTAAGATTTTTATTCAAAAAAGAAATATACCAGAAGAACAGGACCATTAGGAACCATCTGCACAGCTGCTTCTACATGATGTAAGTTCCTTAGGGCAGGGACTAAGGTTGACTTTTTTTGGGATAGTAAATGTTTAATATATGCTTACTGTCTGATCACTAGCAATGAGTGACTCCTAGCTCTGAGGTGTTAAGCTTATAATAAAAGCCAAATACAATTAATTGTATCATTAAATTCATATAGTCCACACAAGATTTCTAATCATGTGGCCTACTAGTGAAAAACCTGAATGCTCCTGACCTAGAAGGGTAGCTCCTGCAATTGGGCAGCACACTCAACAATGTCAGGATGCTTAGCCACTGGTAAGGAAAAGGGACCTGGACCCTACCTTCTTGGAATCCACCATCACTTTTGGGACGCCGGGTCTTCAATGAGGAAGGGGAATTGAAAGCAGCCACATTACCACTGGTGGTGTCGGTCAAGGGGTCAGGTGGGGTCGGTCCTTTGGGTTTGAAGCCCTGTTTCCCAGGGCTATATACAGGGGGGCTGGGGTACACAGGATTTTCCACACACTGGTTTGGAACCTGAAAGCACAAAGATATAAGAACTCCCCAAACTTCTTAGAGCTATCTAAACCAAGGAGGGAAGAGTTAGAAATTTACAAATGTTAGTTAGTGGAACTGTAGCAACTTTGGGGAGTTCCTGTTCTTCTCTGGGCTTCAAATATCTTCTCTGGAAAATTCAGGGATGTAGATAAGATGATTGATAAGGTTCCTTCCAGCTCTAAAAAAAGCTTTTTTATGAGACATCTAAATCAAATTCTTTACTCAACAGAATCTCATCTGAGGCTCAAAAAAGTTAAATGATTTTACCTAAAGCTACAAAATAAGTTATGGAAACAAGCCAAAGCATTCTCAGTTCAGGACCTGTCCATTAGTCTATGCTTCTTTGTGAATTCTCCACTATCTCTAAGCATCTTGGCTTCTTTTGCATTCTCTCTTAGAGCCCAGCATATAACTCATTGTATAATATGACCATGCAAAATGCTTTAGCTATTTTATCTGTCTTAAGTCTGCACCCCCTCTCAAACCCTGATGAGTGAATCTCTCCCATCTAATAATTCTGAGGACCAGCCAGAGCAGCTTCTCTTATAGCTCTCCAGGGATAATCCTATCTTATGTCTCCTGCTCAGTCCGTCTGCCGCTGGCCTCCTCCTTCCTGGCCCATCCATAGGAAAGGCAGGTGGGAGCTTCGGAAAAGAGCCAATTAATACCCAAGAGATGTCAGCCTCTCCTAGAGAAGCCAGGGAAATTTATCTCCCTGTCTCACAGGGTCAGGCCAGGCACGACCCAAGGGCCACAGCGCTGGCTGGGGGAAGGCCCCGAGAGCCTCTCTGAGCCAACTCCTCTCATTTTACAAAAAAGGAAACCAGGGCTCCTGGTGGGAAAATGACTTGCGAGATGTTCCACAGGTCAGAGGCAGCTTTTGAACTCAGGTCTTGGGCCTTGAGAACCTCTGCTTCTTCCAGCTGCCTAATGGAGGCTTGAGCTTCTTTGGGACTCCCTTGACTCCCCTTGTGTT
The DNA here is from genome assembly GCF_048593235.1 of Sminthopsis crassicaudata. Taxonomy (NCBI): domain Eukaryota; kingdom Metazoa; phylum Chordata; class Mammalia; order Dasyuromorphia; family Dasyuridae; genus Sminthopsis; species Sminthopsis crassicaudata. The sequence continues at coordinate 438,363,911 of NC_133618.1, read as the reverse complement.
CTGCCTTTCCAAGATATCTGTCTTCCCACTACCACCAGCCCGCTTTTGAACCTTTTCATCAGAACTGCGATGTCGCCCAGACTTTGTCTCTCCCAACCAGGACCCTGATAGCTTCCATGGCTCGGTACCCTTTCCCCAGGAAACCTCTGGGTATGCGCGCCCCTCCCCCCCATGCCCCGCCCCCGGGGTGGGACATTACCTCCATGGGGGGGTAGGGCTGCAGGCCCAGAGCCTGGATCTCCACCACGTTGCTTCCTGGCAGGGGGGCAGAGGCGTTGTACACCTCTACTACTCCACTGCTCCCCGTGCTGGGACGTCCCGGAGCCCCGAGGTTCTGAGGAGGAGGCGGAGGCGGGGGCGGGGGGTGCGGGGGAGGAGGAGGGGCCAATGGCGGAGGGGGTGGTGGAGGGGGTGGCGGCTGAGGGAGGTAACCAGGCCCTGAGTGCATACTCAGGCTGCTCTAAAAGAAGAGATAAAAGAAAATTATAAATAAACCTGGCATTAAGACCAGATATCATCATAACAGAGACATATTTTAAATCTGTTCAGTACTCTGCTAATAAAGAACTTTTATATAAAATGGCCCACTGGAAGCTCACAAGAACATTCCCACCACCCTCACTTTATAGATGAGGAAACTGAGGTTCAGAGAATCTAAGTGACATCACAAGATAACCCATATAGCATGTCTCTTCCAACCCAGAAACCAAACCCACCTGTGTGAAAAGCAGAGTTATTTGGGGAATAGATTCAGAGAAGAAGCTGAAAGGGAGACCATGAAATAAAATTGGATTTGTGCACAGAACAGAAAAGGCCCTTTCCTGCTTTCCCTTCTGGCTAAACCACTGCTATGTGTTCCCAAAGCTCCATCCCAGGGTGTGACTTCGTGACTCCAGGCAGGGAAAACCACAGTCTCTTCTACCAATGGCGGCCTTTGGTAAGGAGCCCTTCACACTGTAACCGCTTATTCATTTTACAGTGTCTGATTTAGGATCGCTATGACCTTCTTATGTTACATATAAGACAGAAAGGATGCGTTTGCTTCTTAGAACTTTCCAACTGCAATTCTTTTTGGAATGCAAAGGAAGTGATCTTGCTTGCTAAAGAATACATACATGCATATACACATTTATATACAGATATGCTAATCACTGAGACTTTTCTTCCTACATCAGGATCTCTATGAAGTAGAGTTTATCCTCCTTTCCCCTAGAGAATCTAAATTAACAAGTCTATGTGAAATCCCCCAAAGAGAAAGCTCTAAGCACGTCCAACAGAGGGCTTTACTTCACATTCAAAGACCAAAGCTTGTTCTCTGGTGATGGACTAGCCATTTAGAGGTAGGATTCCCTGGGAAGTGCGTGCCCCATATTAATTGTCTGCTTCCCTTATATTCACATAGATTCACATAGTTTTCATTGTTTCTTGGTTTCTTTCTTTCTTTCTTTTTTTTCAGCCCTAAAGGCAGCCAAAAGTCTGTCCCTGTCTCTTCAATCATACCTTTGAAAATAAATGTCTGCCTAGGCCCAAACCGTCCCACAGTACCTGAGATCATAAGCAAGATCCTTCAGATTCTCCTTATTAGCCAACCTGGAATAGAGGAGGGTCACTCCAATTCTATCATTCTCATCTTCCTCTCAACCAATTATAGTGTTCAGAATTCAGACATAATAATCTTGCTCCTCACTAATTATTATTCTAGAATCCCTAAGATGGAGGGAATGTCCCTGACATTAGAAGGGACTTTTTTTTTTTTCCAAAACACAAAAGGAATTCTTGGAAGCTATACTGGGAGATGTTATACCATCACTCAATCTGTACACAGATTTGGAGAACTGGAATACTCCATTCAAGCCTCAACTGTGCAGAATATACTTCTCATTTGAAAACAATTCCTTGTCATAAGGGGTGACTCTCCAGAAAGGAGAGAAAAAGGGATACAGGAAAAAATTATGCAATGTAAAAACAGAAGGTTTTAATAAAAAAATTTTAAATATAGTTGGGATGTATAAACCTCATAGGGGAGTTTTCTCCTTTTCCCTTTCCTACTGTAGAAACTGAGTTGCTGCATAATTACTCATTTAGAGAGATTTTTGCTATAAACATAAGCACTAAAACAGGAAAACTGATAAGTCTCCTCATTTTGAAATGCCTAAAATTCACACAAGAAGTTCAAATTGCTGCAAAGAGGGGCCTTAATTCAAGGACCTAGAGTCTGCCTGAGTTATAGAATATAGGAATTACTCATTTGGGAAAAAATCAGAATAAATCATTCTTTATTTTTCACCAAGATCTTTGAAAAACAGCAAATAGCTTCTAGGTTAGAGAGTGAACCATGACAAATACAAATTTGTCTATAAACAAATTTAATCTTCTGAAGAAGCTATACTCTATTATCCAAGGTGGTACAAATTTTTCTTACCTGCACGGGAGGCTGCACAGGGGGCATTGGCTGATCCAGTGATGTGAAGGCTGACATGGCTGACATCAGCACTTCATCACTCACCAAAATGTTCCCTTGTACCAGAGTCTGGATCAGAGGGGATGGGGGTACTGTGATATATGTAGAGATCTGCTGCAGGGAATGAAGATGAAAACTGGACATCACACAAGAAGAAACCTCTAATATTGGAAAACCCAAAATCCCCTCTTTGAATTGTTCTGACTCTTTCACTTCTCCCGGCTCAGAATGATCACTTGGCAGAGAGGCAACACAGGTGAAGAACATATATTCTTTGGTTCAGAGTTGCTATCATCTACTACTAAAAAATCTGATTTTATAAAGTATTTTCAAATTTTCAAAATCTCTTTATATTGTTTCTTATATACACATCCATGGTAAGCTTTAGTTTGTTTTAGTAAACAAAAAAGTTTATTGAAAGCCTAGGGAGATAAGGACCAAAAAATGGTTGGAAACCCCTCTACCACCTCCATTTTACAGATTAGAAAATTAAGGTCCAGGTAAGTTAAGTGGCTTAGAGAGGAATTTTGTTATTATTTTTTCTAGCTCTATAATAAGATAATTTCTTGGCAGTTCGATTGGTATGGCAATGAATAAATAGATTAATCTAAGTAGAGTTGTCATTTTTATATTAGCTTGCCCTACCCATAGGCACTTGATATTCTTCCAATTATTTAGATCTAACTTTAAATTAAGTGCCTTACAAAGGCACTTAATATAGAAAGCAAATGTGGGATTTAACCCTTACTCATTCTAACCCCAGGACCTACACTCTAACCACTATACCATGTCATCAGTAATTGTATATGTTTTCCACAGACAAAATAAGAACAATACATGATAGGTAAGAGCCTTCAAGGGATAGAGGGTTACAAAGAACCAAATAACAAAACATAATTTAATCACTTTCCTCTTTTATGTTTTGCTAAATTGCTGCAAAAACAAACAAACAAACAAAACCAGAAAAGCTTCTTATCAACTCTGTACTTAGAGACATTTATTTATTTTAAAATGGTACTTTGTTTTTCCAAATACATGCAAAAATAGTTTTCAACATTCACCTTCCCAAAACCCTGTGCTCCAAATTTTTTTCCAGAAGGAGATATTTATAATCCTCCAGAGATACTAATCTGTTTTCATTAAAACAAAACAAAACAATAAACTAAATTTAGGATTGTACAAGAGGACATTATTAATATATAATTTATGTTCATACTCCATCACAAACAGATTCAATTATCCCTTCCTGCTGTTTGAGAAGTTCCATTCCCTCAAAGGGAAATAAGAATATAATTAATAATGGCAATAATAATACTAGCTGACACTTATACAGCCCCTATCATGTGCCAGGCACTGTGCTAAACACTTTATAAATATTATCTCATTTGAACCTCACAACTCTAGGAGGTCGGTTCTGCTTTCATTCCTATTTTATAGTTGAAAAAACTGAGGTAAACTGAGATTAAGTGTTACATAGCCAGGGTTACATAGCTACTAAATTTCTGAGATGACATTTGAACTCAGATCCTGACTCCAGCTTAGAATTTTATCCATAAGACCACCTACCTTCTATATTTTTTCTATAGAGCAAAATATAAATCAGTTTACTTCCTCTACAGAAAAAAGCAAGCACAAATACTTCTGTTTATAAAACTATCCTTGTCTGGAATCATAATCCACTCTCAGCTGAACTCTAATGTCCTATCAAACATTGAGGAATTTCTGTTCTTTGAACAAGGGAGAAAAAATTTAAAAGACACAATTGACTTTAATTGGGATCAAAATACAAAGTTTTAAGGGGGGAGGTACTTCTCCAAAGACACAGGTTGTCTAAATTTTTTGTGGAGTTGAAATCTTTCTTTGCAGCTTGCCAACCCAAATATAGTAATGCTAATATTGCAGTAAGAATCCAGAGAAGAAGCCAGGCTGAATGAAAAATAAGTGAAACTGATCTAGGGTACTGATCATACTAAAAAAAAAATCTCTACTTCTTGGTGAATCTGAGGAGCCCTCTTAACGCAAAATTTTAAAACGTGGTCCAGCTGCAATATGAAAATATAACCACTGTCAGGATTTCCACCTAAATGTTTAACATGTATTTCTAAAATATTAATCCGGAGAAATCAATTGCACATAACCTGTACTTAGAGAAAGAACACTGAAGTCAATCCAGGGCTTTTGAGAATGAGGTTAAATTACTGGTAACTATCTTAGTATTACAGTTGTTTCCTTAAACACTTTCCTGTATTCTTTTTTACTGGCATTCAGAAACTTTTAACACACACACACACACACACACACACACACACACACACACACACACACACACACACACACACACACACACATTAAGCTTACTTTTTTTTGATTATGATAAGAGATAGGAAATAGAATTAATATGCCCAGGAAATAACTTGGAGAAACCTTTCCTGAGATCTTTTTGTCTTATTTCACTCTAGTGAGCATATCTGGACTTCCCAACAGAATCACCCTATTTATATATGTTTATACTTTTAGAATAGTGAACAGGAAAGGATTGCAGAGGCTTAATCCCTTGAAAATTTTGCCATGTAGGCCTGCATTCTGAGAAGGAGCCCCCGCTTCTCCTTTGTGGATCTCTTCCAAACCCTTCTTAGTTATACTCAATCTTTCCACAGCTGCTACTTCATCCCTCTCACTCATTCAGCCCTGGTTCTAAAGAAGCCCCACATTGCTCACAGTTACCTGGCGATTGGCTGGTGGAGCCTGTTGCACAGATGTGATGGAGGGCGCATAGATGCTATTGGTGGCCAGGGAGACAGCAGCCAGTGCAGGGGCGCTCCCCTGACACTGCTCCCGCTTGTGGGTCATGAATGCTGGTAATGAGTTGAATTGTTTTTTACACTTCCCACAGAGAAAGACATCTTCATCATCTATAAATCAAACAGGAAGGGGACAGTAACAAAGAATAAAGGAAAGTGGGAAAAACCATATCAGAGAGAATGGCAGAAAAAAGGACCACAGTTAATATCTGACTTCAGAAGAGCCTTGTATTCCATGTCTGTAATCAAGAAGGTCAAATGAGCATCACTGGATCTAACAGTTAATGAAAAGACATTTACTTAGCACAACCAGTAAATGGAGTTATATGCTAGGTGCTAAGGAATAATATAAATATATGTGAATCACTTGAGTTTAATGTGTGTGTATGTGTGTGTGTGTATATATATATATACACACACATCTATATATATACATATATATACACACACACATATATATAAAATCATATAACATGATATAATAGATATAGGTACATATGTAATCAATTAAATACCTACTATACATAAGAAACTGAAAAAATATAATGCAACAAACACTAAATGATTGCTGTATACAGAGTACATATTCTGAGTACAAAGGGGAGAAACAAAATTTAGATAGGATATGGTCTCCATTATTAAAGAACACAATAAAGTAATACATAATATGAAATGATAAATATATTAATGAGTTACAAAAAATAAAATGCCACAGGAAGTTATCCTTTCCTAGATTATATGGTGAGGGTTACAAAGTCTCAGGTGAAATATTTTGAAACTTATAATCTAGTTGGGTATATAAGACATGTACACAGATGACGATAATATAAAATAAAACATAGGTGCTATAAGAGGGTGATGAATAAAGTTCATAAGAGGTAAAACTCACCTCTGGCTGGAATAATAATAAAGCCAAATGTCAAAAGACCCAATATCTGCAAACAGTGTATTCAAGATCATTGGTCTTGAAATTCATTCAATCACAATGTTATGAGCTAGATGGAGGGCTCAGGGATCACAATTTAGCTTCTTTAATTTATGATGAAGAAACTAAAGCAGGTGTGGGCTTGGAGTATGACTTGTCCACATGGGTAGTTAAGTGGCAAAGTTAGAATTTAAAGCAGTGCTCACAGAGACAGATATTTTGGTCTCAGCTCTCCCAGTGACTTTCTTTCTGATGTTTAGAAAGCCTTTTGTCTTTTCTGAATTTTGTATTCCTTGTATGCAAGATGGAAAGAAATGTCTGGCCTATCCATATATCATAGGGGCCCTAAGAAGATAAAGGCTTTATGGGGTCTTTGGGTAGGACATTTTTAATGTGTAATAGTAACACTTGTTCCATCACTTTATACAGATCCTATTTTTTCAGCTTTAAGTGATCCTGAAAGCCAGTCTGGAATCTAAGTTAAAAAAAAAAAAAAAAAAAAAAAACCCAAAACAAACAAACAAAAAAAAAAAACCCACCAACAAAGCCAACCTGTAGGATGGTGAAGAATTGAAGAAAAGAGAATTCCTGGGATGTGTGGAAGGGGGAAAAGGATGAAAACGTGGCAGAAGGGAGGGATTAGTGGGGTCTCTTCTAGATATAGTGCGTAGACGGTGGAAATTTGAAAAGCTTTACTAAAATATAACTGATCTCTTCTTTCTAGTCTCCATTTAGCTGCTAAAAGAGCACTGCTAAAGCACAAATCTAATTATAGCATTTCCCTATTCAAGAATTGTCAGTGGTTCCCTCTTGCTTTTATGAAGAAACACAAATTCTTTCTCTTGAAATTTACACCGCTCCAGAGTGTGATTCTAGCCTACCTTTTGAGGCTTATTGGACATTGCTACCTTTCACACACTCCAGGAAAACTGGACTCATTTCTGTTCTCCACAATTGGTGCTCCATTTCCACCTCCATGCTTTTGCATATGTTGTCCCTCCCATATCTGCCCCTAACAATCCTTAGCTCCTTTCAAGGTGGAAGTCAAATGCTCCCTCCTCCAGGAAGCCTTTCCTGGTCTCCCAGTGAGTGCTCAATCCCAGCTTCCTTTCACTTAAGTGTGTGGATATGCTGTTTCCCCCAAGTAATACATAAGCTCCTTGAGGGCAAGAACTGTTTTTCACTTTATCTTTGTACCTCTAACAACCAGCATGATTCCTTGTATAAAAGGTACTTTAATATAGCTGAAAATAAACCGCTTGTTGAACAGAATTGTTATGAATTTTTTTTTGCCTAATATTCCCTCATAGGATGCCTAGTTGATGTTAGACCTGAGGACTTGATGGGATCCAACTTGTAAGGGAAATGTGGCAGTAATTAGCCCTGAGGCCTCAGGGCTTGACAATGAGGTAGTGCCACAGATAACACTGGCTGCCAGATACCAATCTGTTGGTCTGTAATAAGTGTTTCTAGACAAATGGTGGTTACTCTTCCATTTCCAACTCTAAACCACAAAATTCAATATTGAGAGGCATAATAAAATTAGCATACCAGTGACATAAAGCATCAGATCTCTCTGTTCTTTTCTTATACATTTATTTTCTTGCTAATACTTTTTGGAACTTAGCCTGCTGTTGACAGTGTAATAAATCTTTGCCCCTTAACTTGGAGATAAACTGAGTACGAATTATTTCACCATATTATTGACACTAGCCTGGGGACCCTAATTTTGTTGGAATGTCTTTCACCCTCAAAAGACTTACCTAAGGATTGGATGGTGGTAGGAGTGTTGACACTTTGAGCAGTTGGGTCAGGAACTGCCCCTTGTCCATCCCACAGTGACTGAACTGCCAGGACAGTCTGGTTATCTATTCCTAAAAGAGAAAAATACAGCTATGTTAGAAAACATATACAGTGCATATCCTTTGGCTCCTCTGCTAAGCATGTATTATTCTCCAAGGAGATCAAGGACATAAAGGTTTCATTTATACCAAGAAATGTTTGTTGTAGCACTTTATAACAGCAAAACACTGTAAGCAAAGTAGACTAGGGACTAAACAAACTGGGTACATGAATGTAGTGGAATATTATGCTCTAAAAGATAATAAATATTAAAAATGCATAGAAATACAATGCTTAATGGAATGAAAAGAACCTGGAGAATACACACACTTCCCCAGCTTTGTCTCACTGGTCTAGTTTTAAAAGCAAAAATCCTGATATTTCAGGTTAGTCCAAAGACACTAAAACTGATGTGGACAGAAGTAATCCTAGGTTTGAGAATCCACCTTTCATGCTTTCCAGCACAGCACTGTCACATATAGCACAAAACATCAACCAGGGTTGATGCAATAGATCCAGCTCTGGGCTTGGAATCAAGAAGACTTGAGATTCAAATCTAGATCCAGAGATTCATCTCTGGTTGCCTGTTTCTTCAATCATAAAGTGGGGATAATAAATGCCACTCTTCCAAGGTTGTTTTGAGGATCAAATGAGATAATATTTATAAAATACTTAGCACAGAGCCTGACACAGAGGATGTTATATAAATGTTTATTCCCTTCCCCTTCATGGTCCTATAGGAGTTAAGGCTACTTATCTTGATTGTGACACAAGCTAAATAAAGGAGTAAGGAGAGTAAGGAGAAAATAACATCAAGCTTTTAGGTGAGTAGAAGAGTGGTACCCTTAACAGTAACGGAGATGTTGGGGAGATGAAAGGATTGGGGGGGTATATTGCACACAGAGATATAATGAGTTCAGTTTTGGACATAATGAGTTTGAGAGGTCTGCAGGCTATCCAGTTCAAAATGTCCAAAAGGCAGTTAATAATTCAAGACTGTAGCACAGGGGGGAAACTAAGGCTGGATATATAAATCTGAGAATCACTTTCAAAGATGAAATTGATACCAATAAAATATTGAACCAATAGATGTGATCACTAAGTTAAAGAATATAGAGGAAAAGAGAAGAGTGCTCAGATGTGAGGGTGATCCATTGTTGGTTTTTTTTTGTTTTTTTTTTTGAGGCAATTGGGGTTAAGACTTGCCCAGGGTCACACAGCTAGGAAGTGTTAAGTGTCTGAGGTCACATTTGAACTCAAGTCCTCCTGACTTCAGGGCTGGTGCTCTATCTACTGCATCACCTAGCTACCCCAATTCCACTTGACTTTTAAAGACTCTCCTAACCTGTCCACTTCCTACCTTCCCAGTCCTGTGTTATAGTGCTTTCCACAGATTCCATGATTTAGCTATACTGGCCAATTACCATCCCTTACATGCAATATTTTATTTCTAGGTTCCATACTTTTTCACCAGAAGTCCAATATGCCTTTCCCTCACCTCTACTCTTTTGGCTTTCCCGGTTCCTTTAATACTCAGCTTAGATTCTACCTTCTACAGGAGGATTTTCCTGGTCTCCTCCACTACTAGTGCCTCGAGATTACCTTCCATTTACTCTGTATTTATATTCTATGTATATAGTTGTTTGTGTGTGTCTCCACTACTAGAATGTGAGTCCTTTGAGAGAAGGGTATCTTTTTTGGGGGGAAGGGGAATAAGGAGCCTTTCTTTGTAACCAAAGGAGTTAGGATAGTACCTCAATAAATGCTTCTCAGATACCACACTTGCTTTAACTCATGCTTAAGACTCAGTTCTCTATAGCTATTTAAGGGAAGTAGGGGTGACCTATATGGGTTCTTCCTCTGACATAGATTATAATTATTTCATGCCTTAGTAGGGGGCTTTCAAGAGCTACTAAGGCCAATAAAATCCATCACCTGGTAATCAATCTTCTGGTGATAAGCCTTCCAGAAAAGAACTAGAGTGGTCATCAGACAATAACACTGGGCACACATCTGGAGTCTTTCTAGCTTTAATGGGCCTGCTGCAACTTATGCTCCAACAGTACAGCTTTAGAAAACTCAGGGACAACTCCATATCACAGGAGTTTGGAATTTAGTGAAAATCTATAAGCCAATAATAAAACATAAATATAAGTTTTCATTACTATCATTATTGCTACATATATTATGTTATATTGGGCACTGGAGGAAACGGGAGAAGGAAAAGGGCAACTAAGATAAATATTTCTACTTTTATGTTTGACTTTGCCCCTGTCATCACTGTGTCCTAAATCTGTTGAGATCCTGGTATACTATGAATTCATTGACAGCAAAGGCTATTTCATTTTTATCTCTATCAGATTTAGCAATACCCAGCACACAATGAGATGTTAATAATTTTTGCTGACTTGAAGTTCGTTCCTTTACTTCAATACCAATTACTTATCTCCTAGTTCATAAATAATCCCTATCCAAGTAAGAATGATTTGTCTCAGATGACTTCAGAAAGACTTGGAGAGACTTGCATGAACTGATGCTAAGTAAAGTGAATAAAACCAAAAGAACACTGTACACAGCAACAAGAATACATGATGATCAATTCTGATGGATGTGGCTCTTTTCAACGATGAGGTGATTCAGGACAATTCCAATAGACTTGTAATGGAAAAAGCTATCTACATCCAGAAAGAGGGCTATGAGAAGTGAATATGGACTGTAACATAATAATTTCGCCTTTTTTTGTTGTTTGCTTGTTTTTTGTTTTCTTTTTCATTTTTTTTTCTTTTTGATCTGATTTTTCTTGTGCAGTATGATAGTTGTGGAAATATATATAGAAGAATTGCACATATTTAACATATATTGGATTACTTGCCATTTAGGAGAGAGAATAGGGAGAAAAAATTTGAAACACAAGGTATTAAATGGTTGAATGTTGAAAACTATTTTGCATATATTTTGAAAATAAAAAGCTATTAAGAAAAAAAAAAAAAAAGAATGATCGGCCTCTCCTAAAATGTATTCTAGCTTCCCAATAGTTAAGTAGACAATATAAATAAACAAGTTTCAAGAAAACAACTGCAAGCTATAAATAAGCACATGAAAAATTGTTCCCATTCACTAAAATAAATGTAAATCGATACAACTTTGAGGTTTCACCTTAAACTCAATAAATTAGAAAAGTTGACAAAAATATAGAAATAGTGCTGGCACCATGGAAAGAAAGGGACATTAACAAATTGGTTTTGGACTAGTCAAATTGTTCAACCATTCCAAAGATCAATGATGAAAAGGACCACAAGAAGGTATATATATATTAAAAAAAAAAAGTCTAAGACAGAAATATCTCACAAATACCAAAATATTTATTGGCACATCAAGAAATTATAAACAATCAATTGAGGAATGGAGAGACAAATCATGGTACAAAAATGTAATGGAATTTTATTGTGCCATTAAAAAAAATAAATTTGAATAAAGAGAATAGGAACTTACATGAACTCATATAAAGTTAAATAAGAACCAAGAAAATAAGCTATACATTTACTATAATACTTTAAGTGAGTGGAACATACAAACAAAAATTCCCAATATTGTATAATTATGATGATCAAGCCTAGACCCCAAGAAGAGGGAAGAAAATTTCCTCCCTTGCCTGAAGTGGTGGTGGGATTATAGATTATGGGAAGACTATATATACTTCAAGCCTTAATGTGTTAGTGTTGCTGAACTGCCTTTTTTCTCTATTTTTGTTATATCTCTCTGAGGATGGGAGGGAGCAGTGTACAAGAAAATGAAATAAAAAGAAAAGATAACAATTAAAATTTTAATAAAGAAAATTTCTCCTAGCACTTGTATTCATTCAGCAAATACCTTGTCCTAAGTATTTACTTACAGCTTAGAACCTGCAATAGACCCCTAAGGGAGACAAGGACAAAATAAAGATTAGAAAGGTATAAAACAAAGAATTGCAAGAGGGTAGGGAGTTCATTATTTATAAGAGGAAAAGGAATCAAGGAAAGCTTCCTAATGGAGTAGTTGGATTTTTAAAGGATGATAATTGTTTAGGGGACAGCTAGATAGCTCAGTGGATAGAGCACTGGGCCCCAGTTGGGAAGACGGGAACTTTAAATCCCATCTCAGGCATGTCCTAGCTGTGTGAGCCTGGGCAGACAAAACTACTCTCTCCATAGTAACCAATAATCTCATATTTGTTGAGATTTTCTCAATCTTCATCCTTTGTGACCTTTCTTTAGTCTTTGACATATCCATTACCATTTTCACCTTGTTACTCTCTTATTTCTAGGTGATTGTGATAATGATTCTTTGTCTTCTTTGTTGGCTCTTCATCCAGATTTCACCATTTAACAGTGAAGGGCCCACAAGGCTCTGTTCTGGTCCCTCTTCTCTTTCTTTATAGTATTTCATTTAATGCACTTACCAACTCTCAAAAAGTCAATCATCTCTTTGCAGATGATCCTCTGATCTATTTGTTTAGCCTTAACCTCTTTCCTGACCTCTGATCTTGTATCTCCAACTACCTATTAGATATCTCAAAATGGATATAGTGTAAACTCAACATGTCCAAAACAGGACTCACTCCTTTTCTACATCAAATACTCTTCTGTTGCTAACTTCTTTACTGTTGTGCAGAGTACCACCATTCAATCATTCCTGTTCAAAACTTAGGTGTCATCCTTGACTCCCCATTCTTTCTCACTCCCCTCCTCCAATCAGCTGTCAAGTCTTGTCATATCTACCTTCAAAACATCTCTCATGCATGCCTTCTTTTCTTTTCTGACACTTCATACACCATAGTGAATGCCCTTACTACTTCAAGCTTGGACTACCGCAATAGCTTCCTTGGTTGGTCCTTCTGCCAAGTATCTTCCAAATTCAGTCCACTTTCTACTCAGTAATCGAACTGAAATTCCTTAAGGATAGTATGACCATGTCACCTACCTCTATTCAATTAAACTCTTTGGCTCCCTATCACTCCTGGGATCCAATATAAAATTGTTCCATTTGACTTTTAAAGTCTTTTTATAACCTGGCCCCTTCTTACCTTTCTAGTCACCTAGCATCTTATTCCCTTCCAAGTATTCTATGATCCAGTGACACAGGCCTCCTGGCTATTCCTCACACAGAACATCCTGTCTCCAGACTGAGCATGGCTATCTCGCAGGTCTAGAATTCTTTTCATTTCCTCCTCCTAATTTCAAGTTTCAGCTGAAGCTCTGCCTTCTGTAAGAAAGCTTTTTTAGTCTTCTTTAATTCTTTTACCTTTGAGATTATCTCTAGTTTATCCTGTATATATTTTATTTGTATAAAGTTGTTGGCATGTTGCCTTCTCTATGAGACTGTGAGTGCCTTAAGAACAAGGGGGCTGTCTTTTGTCTTTGTATTCCTATCATTTAGTAGGCACTGAAATAACTGTTTTTTTTTTTAATTGATTCCATTTATAGTTGATTAAGTTGTCCTGTAACTGTCTTGAGTCATATTTGTCTCTGAAATTAGTTCAGAAATTCAGCTGTCCTCTAAGTAGTTAAATTTAGAAATCCAGTTCTCTTGCTAAGCACCTTCCTATTCTTGTGTCAAGAAACTCTGTTACCCTTGAAAGAGTCAGGTAGATACCAGGGAGTCTGATCTAGCATCTTTACACTACCAAATTAGCCTTCAAGTATGGCTGGTTTGTTATCCAAAGAAGTCTGGTTTGCTATCTGTCATTGTAGATGCAGATGGACTCAAAATAAACATTTCTTATTCCCAGGAGATAAAGAGGGGGTTGTTGTTCATTTCCAATTTCCATTCAATCCTATTTTCTTCCATTTTTGATGTGAGCCTTCCTATTTTCGGTGCTCTCCCAAATTGTAAACGAGAATTGCCCCTCTCATTTGAGGTATTAGCTTTGCTTGAGAAGCTGAGGTCCTATTTATTGGCAAACTTGTGCTTTACTAATAAATTAAATATACTCAAACTTTTTGCTTCACTTATTTACTTATTAAATCCTCCCAAAACAGCATTTAATGTTTATTGGTTTTCCCCCTATTTTTCTTACTATTCTTTTTCTTATACTTATTTGTGTATACAATCATAAAATTTTAGGAGCTGGAAAAGCCTTGAAACATTATCTAATCTAACCAATTCATTTTACAGATGAGGAAACTGAAGTCAATAAAAGGAGTTCAGGGTACAGGATAAAATAAAATGTAGGAGCTAGAATCAGAGATAATAGAGCTAGAACTGAAAGAGACTTCGGGGTCCATCTAATCCAAGACCCTCATTTTAAAGATGAAGACACTAAAGCCTAAAGAGATTTAAGTAACTTTCCCAATACAATACAAATAGTAAATTTTCAGATGTGGGTTTTGAAACTGGGCCCTCTTGAGTCTAAGCTTCTATGCTGCCACCAAGGAGAACTAAGCTCAATTGTGGGCCCTGGTACTTAAGACTTATGATTTATGAGAACTTGGACATGTCACTTCCCTAGTCTAGACTTCAGTTTCCTCATTTGAAAAGTAAAGGGGGTTGGCATATTAAAAACTGCTTCAAGCCTCAAATAAGAAGAAAGACAATATTGAGGCTGGCAAACTGCCAAAGATAAGAAAAGATGTAAGTACTGCTTGATCCAACTAATCTGGAAAACAATTTGGAATTTTAAGAAAAACTTGAATAAAATGTCCATAACATTTGACCCCAAAAATCCCACAGCAAAACAAGGAGCCAAAAAAGAGAAAGGCCTTTCTGTGATACTATTTTTGGGGGTCACAAAGAAAACCACAGTTGTTCATCGACTAATCAAGCAAATTAAAGAACAGAAATGGAAGGGAATAACTGCAAAATAGAAAGAACATGGACTAACTTCGGAGCTACCTAGAAAGATTCCTCTGAACTGATGTAGGCTCAGATCCACAGGGTAACAATACAGGACAGAACAATAAAAAGGACACAGTTACATGTAAAGGCCAGGCCTGGTCCTGGAAAAGGATTAGGAAAAAGCGCTTCTCGGCTCTCACAACCGATAGGGTGACGAGGGCGCTGACCTCGGTATGCGTGCTCGGGCAGTTCCCAAGGCTGCTCAGCCTTTGCGCAGCTTAGTTTTCCTTTTCGAACTCTGTAAGGAAGGCTAAGCAGAAGTTGGGGGTCTATTCAGAAATGAAATAACAAAAGGCATCAATCAAATCAATTCCTCTGATACAAGGGTATGGGGTTGTGTGTGTGAATTATCTTGGAGCTCCTTTCCAAGTCCTACTTCGGGCCCTGCCCACGTTCAGCCTGACAGCTGGAGGAGGGGCTCGGACCCGGTGGGCGCCTGCACTCACATTCTCTCCCCGGCCAGTAGAAACCTCCCCAAGGGCAGAGCCTGCGCCCATCACTGCACACTAAGGCCGGTATCCACTCTGACAAGATAGGAAAGGCCCTGAGGCCTGGCCCGGCCCCGCGGCTCGGATACAGGGAGAGGCCCCCGGAGTCCGCACAAGGCCGGCTTTTCTCGATCGCTCGGTGCGCTCTGCGTAGGTCCGGGCATGGCGACCGAGGCCTCTCGGCCCGCCCCTCCCAGGCCAGGGCCTACGGGCCGGCTCTTCCAGGCCTCGGACCTCCTCCCGCCCTCCCTGTGCGCAAGGCCCTCGTTGTGGCTGTTCCAGGCACCCGGCTCCGCCGCCCCCGTTCTTGGGGCGCCCTGTCCCCAGCTCCCGCCGGCAGTGGCAACCAGGTTGCTGGGGCTGGTAGCGGCAGCGGCGCGGAGGGAGGGGCGGCGCGCGGCGCGGAACAGCCACCCCCGCCCGCCGCTCCCCGGGGCCGCGCGCCGCCCCTCCGCGCCCTGAAGCCACCGCCGCAGCCCGCGCGCCCGCCCGCCCGCCGGCAGCCGCAGCCTGGCCCGCGCCGAGCCGCTCACCTTCTAGCGCCTCGAAGATTGTCTGCGCCATCTTGGAGCCGCCGCCGCCGTCGCCGCCGAGGGCTCGGGGCTAGACTAGCATGGGGGGGGGGGGGGGACGGCGGCGGCGGCGGAGGCCTGGAGGACAAAGACGGTAGCTGCGGCAGCGGAAGGCAGACCGGCGGCGGGTAGTAGGCTCCGGGGCGCGAAGGCAGGGCCCGCAGGCGGCAGGGGGCGCCCCCGAGGCGCTGCCACGGACCTGAACCCCCTCTCTCACCGGTCCCCCCTTACACTAGCACCCCATCCAGTTCAGTGCACGCACCCTCTGACCCGGAGTCTATCCCCTCCCCCCTTGCCTACCCCTCCAACACCCTCTCCCCCTTATAATTCCCTCTCTAATCTCCCCCAACACACTCTCCTACAGGGGTTCCCTTCTCCATTCACCTTACCCCCCCACCTGATCCAACTTACCCTTTCCCACAGGGGAAAGTTCAAACCCTCAGTCCGACACCCCCACACGCTACTCTAGTGGAGCCTACACACACACACACACACCTTTGGCAGACAGCCCTATATCTAAATAAGCTCATAGATATATGCACACACCCTTACCTAGAGTACATTTCCACACCACATCTTTGAAACACCTATATCAGATAAACTGCTCCTCCCCCAACACACCCCCTACCCTATCTAGGTTCCATCTACACACACCATCCCAGAGACTCCCAAGGACATACTCCATATTCATTTGCAGCCCCATCCCTAATAGAGCCATATTCAAATTATCTACACTCCCCCCACAAGTCCTTTCATCTGGGGTCCACCTCCCATATGCAGCCTATCTTTATACAAACATACCACTTGCCTGACAAACACTTGGCTCTAACACACCCTATCTGACCCTTCTCCAACTCATGCCATCTCTGTTACACAAACCTCTTTCTATTCCTGTGTTATGAGTCTACTACATGATCCTATCCCTCCTATACACTCCCTTTTTACATATTTCCTATTCCCTCTTCTTGCACCCCTTCCTCAATACACATTCATCTCATGGCTGACACACTGCTCTCTGCTTTTTGATCCCTCTGCCCTGTTCCACATATCCCCTGAACTAAAACCCAATCTAAACCCAAACTAAAGCCAATCCCTTTGCTAGTTGACTCTTAAAACAATATTAAAATCCTCCACACACATCTAACTTTACAAACTTTAACCCCTCCCCATCACATCATCCCACTGATTTCAGATATATATATATACACACACATACATAAACACACACACATATATATGTAAATGCTTGTATTGTGTATATATACACACATACACACAGATATACTCTTTCATGAGAACCTTTCCCCTTTATTACACACACCTGGCTTGATATTTTGCCCACCCCTTCCCATATCACCAAAAATTCCTGTTCCCTCAGATCTCCCTTGCTTTCCTGGAGCCACCTGCTGGCCCTTGAGAGAAGGAATTGTAGGATGAGTCTCTACTGACAGCACAAAAAGAGATGCCCAGAGAATTGAAGCCCTGATGTTAATGATAACTCTTGTTTTGATTCAGAACTACTGTTTAACCTAAACTGTTCCAGGTCAAAGTTCTGTGGTCTTCAGGCAATTTAAGAGTTCGGTTTCCCTAGGCCAAATCTTCCTTTCTACCCTAGACCTCAGAATTAAGAGTTCCAGATGTTTAAGATGCTGAAGTCAAGGATCTAGCTGCAACCATTAGGTCTTTCTGAGGAGGAAACTGTGCCCACACCAAGGTTGCTCTGCCTGCTCTTTCAGCTGTCAACATATTTTCCCTTCTTTCCCTTCTCCTGCTCCCTCTCTTTAATTCCAAGATCCCTGATTTTATGTGATCATTTCCTTCACAGATGGAAGTCATAACCCCTTTATGATTGCATACTCAATAATATTCCAGAATTGCTGTGCCCAAAATGCTAATCACTCTGTAGTCAAAGTGTTGATGAGCTTTCCAGAATTAGCTACTCCCCATAATATCAGGGTTGGGGATCTCCTGGAAGCCATTATCCCTACAACCTGGCCTTGTTGGAATTCCAGAATTTCCCCCAAGCTTTTAGATCAGTCTAAGAATCTCTTCTACCCACCAAGTCTATTTACTGAAGAAATAGGTTAGCATTTAATAGAGCTTTCTACTAATAAAACTTTTACTATGGGAGGAGTAAAAGGAAACAAGGTCACAAAGTTACAACCTCATGCTACTGTCTCATTTTGTTCCCTTCATTTAATTTCTTAAACCTCTTTTTGACTCCTCTCCCTTTCCTACCTCTCTTAGTTCTTAACAAGCTATTTCCTCACACTATGAGGACATTCAGAACTGTGTTCATTGACCCAATTAGGAGCTGTCTTATGTTTGAATTCAAGTTATTTCCCCAGAGGGATAGATTGGTAGGACCTTAGAGTACTAGAAAATTGCACAGACTATTGTCTGAACCACCTACACATATTCTGAGTTTGGGGTGTGGATATGGAATTTCCCCAATTCTATAACATTCCCTTTCTTTCCATGTCTCCCTTCTCCTATCTCTTCATGGCTTTTAAATATCACATTCCCTTCATTCTCTCTCCTATACATCTTTGTTCTAGAGGTGGTAAACTAGGCTAATCAAGAAAAGCAGAAAAAAAGTCAAATTATCAAAGGTATATTTTATAGTGCTAAAAGATACGGGGTATTGAAAGATCAATAATCTTATGGAAAAAAGGAGGGGGTCTAGAAATATTAGAGCTCAAACTACAAAGCAGTAATCATTAAAAACAACTTAGCATTGGTTAAAAAATAGGTCAATCAAATAAATTAGTGGAACAGATTAAGTATATAATATACAGAACCAGTGATATAATTTTGCTATAAATGCCCAAACCCAAGTTTTTGGATGGAAATATTTCTTCACTATTTGACAAAAACTGTTGGGAAAACTGAATAGCATTCTGGCAGAAATTAGACCAACTCCTCGTGTCATATATCAAAATAAGCTCCAAACAAATGCCCTAGATACACAAAATCATAAAGAAGAAAGGAAGAAATGACCATTTAGATCTATGAACATGGAAGAATTCATGACAGAAAAGGATCACACAAGATATAAACAATTTTGATTATATAAAATCTAAAAGGTTTTACACAAAGAAACGATAGTTAAAATCAGAAGGGAAACAGGTAAATTGGGTAGGGGGGACATTTTGCCACATCTCATATAGCATATATAATAAAATGGTTTAAATTTATAAGATTTAAGAGGAATTCCTTAGTAAATAAATATTGAAAAGGATACAAACAGGCAGGTTTTAAAAATAATAGCTTTTTCTTTTTCAAAATGCATGCAAAGATAGTTTTCAACATTCACCTTTGCAACATCTAGTGTTCCAAATTTTTCTCTCTCCTTGGACAAAGTGTAGGTAGAGATAACTGAGAATTTCTTTGATGCTTGTATATTCCAATGGATCTGTGGTCTCAGAGACATGTGCAATGTTTCTCCATTCATTTGGAGAAACAAAAAATTTTATAACCTCTGGGGAAATTACGAAAGCATTCCCTTTTCTTTCTCTTAATGACCATATTACTTCCCATGGGTACAATTACCTCTCCACAGACAACTTACAGATCTCTAGACTCAAGTTCTTGTCTCTCATAACCAAGTGTTTTTTGGACATTTCAAACTGGATGTCTTATAAATATCTCAAAGTCAACTTATCTATTAAAAACACTTATCATAGGGTAGCTAATTGCTGTAGTGGATAGAGCACCAGCCTGGAAATCAGGAGGACCCGAGTTCAAATTTGATCTCAGACATTTAATACTTTCTATCTGTGTGACCCTAAGCAAATCACTTAACCCCAATTGTCTCAGCAAAAAAAACCCATTATGTTCAAAACCTACCTCTCTTTCAAGCATTCTTTTTTTTTTTTTTTTTAATGTATATAGCTTTTTATTTACAACATATATGCATGGGTAATTTTTCAGCATTGACCCTGAAAAACCCTCTTTTTCAACTTTTTCCCTCTTTCCCCTCTCCCCTCCCCTAGATGGCAGGCAGACCCAAAAATGTTAAATATGTTAAAGTATATATTAAATACAATATATGTATACATATCCATACAGTTATTTTGTCAAGCATTCTTATATCAAGGGGTCTATTTTGCCACTTACACAGATTCACAGTCTTTGGGTATTCCTTAAATCTCCTCATTCCTGGTCTCCTCACATATCTAATCAGTTGTTCTGTCGTCTAGGTTTGACCTCTACTATTATCTTTTAAATCTAATCCTTTCTCACCACTATCAGAGCAGTAACATTTTTTTTTTCCCCCTGAGGCTGGGGTTAAATGACTTACCCAGGGTCACACAGCTAGGAAGTGTTAAGTGTCTGAGACCAAATTTGAACTTGGGTCCTCCTGAATTCAAGGCTGGTGTTCTATCCACTGCGCTACCTAGCTGCCCCCAGAGCTGTAATCTTAATAGAAGCTCTCATTCTTTCTGGACTATTGTAACAATATCTTAGGGAGTTTCCCAGCCGCTATAATCCATCTTCCACAAAACCACCCAAATGATATTACTAAAGCAAAAACCTGGATATGTCACTCTCCTGCTCAATAAAAACTCTAGTAGCTTTAGACTCCTCATGTCATATATGAAGACATATATGAACTCTAGATCAAATGCAAATTCCTCTGCATTTAAACTTCTCCCTAATCTGCTTCAAACTGCCAATCCAGTCTAATTATACTTTAGCCCTCATCACACATGCCATCTCCCTCTTCTAACTTTACTAAGGCCATTTCTCCACACTTGAAATGAACTCCCTCCTCACTTCTACCTTTTACACAGCTCAACTCAAGCTCCGTTTTCAACATGAGGCCTTGCCTAAGCCTTCCAGTCACTAATGCTTCTTCTCTGCTCAAGAAAAATTATCTTGCATTTATTTTGTGTATTCTAGTAGTCTTAATATATTTCCCCATAAACCATAAGTTCTTTAAGAGCAGAGACTTTTTCATTTTTTTTCTTTATATCACCAGTGCCTGTAATAATTTGTTGGTTGATTTCAAAATGTATTATAAAACAATAATCAAGAAAATTATTTTGTACTTATTTAAAATTAGAAAAGCAGAAGTACAAAAAGTCAAGAATATCAAGGGAATTAATTGGAAAAAATTACATAGGAAGATGGCCTAGCAGTACCAGACCTAAAATTATAATATATATATATAATTATAATTATTATATATTATTACATAATATAATATATAATTATAATATAATAAAGCAGCAATCATCAAAATCATTTGGTACTGGCTAAAAAATAGATTAGTGGATCAGTGGAATAGGTTAGATATATATGACACAATAATCAATGATTATACTAATCTAGTACTTGATAAACTCCAGATTCGGGGATAAGAACTCACTATTTCAAAAAAATTGCTGGGAAAACTGGAAATTAATGTCAGAAACGTGGCATAGACCTACACCCCATATCAAAATGAGATCAAAATGGGTACATGTTTTTGGCATAAAGGGTGATACCATAAACAAATTAAGAGAGCAAGGAATAGTTTACCTATGAGATCTTTGAAGAAGGGAGGAATTTGTGACCAAAGAAACTAAAGAACATTATGAAATGCAAAATGGACAACTTTGATTACATTAAATTAAAAAGTTTCCATACAGACAAAAGCAACACAAAATTAAAAGAGAATATAAAGTTAGGGAAAAATTCTTATATCCATTGTTTCTGATAAAGGTCTCATTTTTTTTTCGGGAAGATAAAAATTTATTTTTTTAGATCTCATATATATACATATATATACATATTTATACAGTTTATCTTGTGTAAGAAAAATCAGATCAAGAAGGAAGAAAAAGAAAAACGAGAAAGAAATATAATGCAAGCAAATAATAGAGAGAGTGAGAATGCTATGTTGTATTCCATACTCTGTTCCCAAGTTCTTTCTCTGGGTGGAGATATCTCTCTTCATCACAGCACAAGTGGAACTGGTTTGAATCATCTCAATATTGCAGAGAGCCAGGTCCATCAGAATTGATCGTTGGATAGTCTTCTTGTTGCCATGTATAATGATCTCCTGTTTCTGCTCATTTCACATTGTATCAGTTCACATAGGTCTCTCCAAGCCTCTCTGAAATCATCCTGCTGGTTGTTTCTTACAGAGCAATAATATTCTATAACATTCATATACCATAATTTACCCAACCATTCTCCAATTAATGGGCATCTACTCAGTTTCCAGTTCCTGTCACTACAAAGAGGCTGCCGCAAACATTTTTGCACATGTGTGTCCCTTTCCCTCCTTTAGGATCTCTTTGGGATATAATCCCAGTAGAAATACTACTGAATCAAAGGGTATGTATAATTTGGTAACTTTCTGACATAGTTCCAAACTGCTCTCCAGAATGGTTGGATTTATTCACAATTCCACCAACAATGTATCAGTGTCCCAGTTTTCCCACATCCCCTCCAACATTCATCATTATCTTTTTTCATATGACTATAGATGGCTTTAATTTCATCATCTAAAAATTGTTCATATTCTTTGACCATTTATCAATTGGGGAATGACTTGTATTATAAATTTGACACAGTTCTTTATATATTTTAGAAATGAGACCTTTTGCTCCAAATCACTATTGATTAGAGAAATGGAAATTAAAACAATTCTGAGGTATCATCTCATACTTCTCAGGTTGGCTAAGATAACAGAAAAAGATAATGATAAATGTTGGAGGGGATGTGGAAAAACTGGAACAATAATACATTGCTGGTGGAGTTGTGAAATGAAACAACCTGGAGAGCAATTTAGGATTATGCCCAAAGGGTTTTAAAACTCTGCATACCCTTTTATCCATGCTACTATACTGGGTCTGTATCACAAGGAAATCATAAAGGAAGAAAAAAGATCCACATGTGCAAAAATGTTTGTAGCAGTTCTTTTTGGGGTAGCAAAGAATTGGAAAATGAGTTCAATTGAGGGATGGCTGAATAAGTTATGGTATATGAAAGTAATGTAATATTGTTCTATAAAAATGATGAACAAGCTGATTATGAATTTATGCTAAACAAAACAACTAGAACCAAGAATATATTACATAGTAACAGCAAGATTGTGTGATGATCAACTATGAAAGATTTGGTGGTTCTCAGTGGTTCAGTGCTCCAAGGCAATCCCAATAAACTTTGGACAGAAAATGTCATTTGCATCCAAAGAAAGAACTATAGAGAATGAATGTAAATCAATACATGCTACATTAACTATTTTTTTCCTTTCCTTCTATTTTTTTCTCTTGTAGTTTTTCCCTTTTGTTCTGATTTTTCCCTCTCAACATGATTCATAAAGAAATGTGTATCTAAAGAAGATCCAACTCACTTCCAATTGATCAATGATGGACAGAAATAACTATACCCAGAGAAGGAACACTGGGAAGCAAATGTAAATTGTTAGCACTACTGTCTATCTACCCAGGTTACTTATACCTTCGGAAGCTAATAATTAATGTGCAAGAAGAAAATGGTATTTACACACATATATTGTATCTAGGTTATATTGTAACACATGTAAAATGTATGGGATTACCTGCCATCAGGGGGAGGGAGTGGAGGGAGGGAGGGGATAATTTGGAAAAATGAATAAAAAAAAAAAGAAATGTGTATCAAAAAATTAATATACAAGTATAACAGAAAAAAATAAAATATAATAAAACTAGAAAAGAAGACCAATGAAACAGATTGGATAAGCATGATCTAGACGAAAAATAACATAATAGACCAGTATTTGAAAAACCTAAGAATTTAAACACAAACTTCTGTGGAAGGACACCCCTTTTCTGAAAGAGCTACTGTCATCACTTTATTAAAAACTAGTTTAGTCCAACAACTTATTAATATGCCATAGTAAGTACCATGAGAACAAGTGACCTAACTGGGTTTAAAAAATTATTAATGTTCTTGTTTGTTTTTATTAAATAATCTTGTGATTCCATTGAGCCATTCCTTTCATTAAAAGGAGGGGGGCAACAATTCAGCAAAACTAACCAACACATCAACTGAGTCTTGTACTATTTCCAATGTCCCACACCCTGTGTTGCTCATTTCTGCAGAGAAGAATGGAGGTACATCTCATTCTCTAGGGTCAAGTTTGGTCATTATAATTACATAGCAGTCAACTTTGTTGTTACCATTCTTTCCATTGATAGTATAGTCATAATAGGTGGCCAGATAATTTTTTATAATAGCAATAAACTAAACTGAGGAGGGTAAGGACAAGGAGTGACTCTCAAATGAGGTATCATCTTAACTGCCTAACCGAACTCCACTGGAAGCTGGTCAAGGGGAGATTATTTCAAAATGCTTCCTACACAAGGCTTATCTAGCTAGGATCTCATTTACATAATAGCTTATATTTCTAGGTCTAGAGATATAAATAAAATTCTAGATGTGTGGATGTGTTTATACATATTTCCTGTTTATGGGAAAATTGCAGTTCTCTACAGGTAGGGTTATAATAAATTTCTCTTACCTATGGCATCAGGTATGATAATAGTAAATTTCTCTTACCTATGACATATATTTGCTTCAACAAATGCTGAAGCAGAGACAATATCTCCCATCTTTTTAAAAGATTTCTCCCCAAATTTCTGTCTATTCTATGATTAATATAGATAGATGCCAAAGTTTTGTATGTAATCATATACAGGAGGAGCCAAGATAGCAGATTAGAGACAATTGAACTTTAAAGATTTCCTGCTAAATAATTTTAAAATCAAATTTTGAGTGTCAGGCCTAACAAAAGTTCAGAATGAGATACTTTTTTGGCTTAAGAAAACTTCGGTGGTCAGCAGCAAAAGGGTGTGATGTTGAGGGGAAAAAGCCTATTCAGAATCCAGAGCTATGGGGGCAGTAGCAGCAGCTTTGGAAGCTCTCAACCCAGAGTTCACAAGGGAGTCAGAAAGAGTTTACAGAAAGCCTTTTGCTGGCACTGGGTATAGCAGGTGGTGATTGACAACTCTCTTGTCCACAAAAAGTTTCAAGGTGTTCCAGAGTTGAGAGAAGACCTGGGAGATCAGTCACAGGGAAGAGGGATCCTGTTTGCAGATCCAAGGCAAAGAGAGAATTAGTGCTTGTGGTTGTGGGGAATCAAGATTCCTTCCTGGGTAAAGACCACAGCACTATGGAAACACTCAAATTTTGCAGGCTTCCAACATGAAAACAGCAGCACAAAAAAGCCTGAAGATTGGGATAGTGTTTCCTCATGCTGAAGTTAAAAGAGTCTAAGTCCCCCCCCCCCCCCCAGGCTGGGGTTAAGTGACTTGCCCAGGGTCACACAGCTAGGAAGTGTTAAGTGTCTGAGACCACATTTGAACTCAGCTCCTCCTGAATTCAAGGCTGGTGCTCTATCCATTGTGCCACCTAGCTGCCCCAAAAGAGTCTAATTTTATTAATATAAAGTTTAAATCGGCTGGAAAAATAAGCAAATAATAGTTTTTAAAATGTGACCATAAAAAGCTACTGGTGGCAGTGAAGACCAAGACATAAATTCAGAAAAAAATAATACTGTAAAAGCAGCTCAAAGACAAATGTTAATTGGACCTAAGCCCAAAAAGAATTTCTGGGAGAGTTAGAAACAAGAGTGATGGAGGAAAAATTAGGAGAAAAAATGAGAGAAAATGAAGTAAAAGATATTTAAGAAAATTATGAAGAAAAAAATTAATAGTTTGATGAAGGAGACAGAAAAAAAAATTGAAGAAAATTACACCCTAAAAAACAGAAATGACCTAATGGTAAAAGAGACACAAAAACTGGGAACCAAGATGGTGGAGAGAAGCCAGGAAGCTGCCTGAGCTCTCCTCAGTTTCCCTCAGAAAATCCAAGCTCTAAATGGATTCTGGAGTGATAGAATCCACAAAAATTTGGAGTGAAGTAATTTTCCAGCTTAAGATATCTTGGAAGGACTTCAGGAAAGGTCTGTATCAATGGGGCAAAGAGGAAGAGCAGCCCAGCATAGGCATAGTCTGGGAAATCTAGTGGGAGACTCTTATCCAAAGCATAGACCTATAGGGGAAGCCTGTTCATCCTGGCTCAGCAGGGTAGCTGTGAGTCCTCCAATCCAACTACAGAAAGAAAATTGCAAACCCCTGAACCCCAACACAATAAGTGGGACTAAGCCAAACCAATCCAGCGCAGTGAGAAAGCTGGTGGCACTTCCAACCCCAGGGCAGAAAGCCAGTAATAGACCTCTGAACCTCTGCAAAAGAAATGTGAGAAACTCTCCTCTATGTTTTAGGAGTGGAGGGCAACTTTTTAAAATGAACAAAAAAAGCGAAAAGAACCCTGACCATGAAAAAGCTACTATGGTGATAGGGAACATCAGAACATAAATACAGAAGAGGATTGTAATGGCAAAATATAAAGTCTCAAAGGAGAATATGAATTGGTCTCAAGCTTAAAAAGTACTCGTGGAAGAGCTAAAAAGGATTTTGAAAATCAAGTAAGAGAATTAGAAGAAAAATTGGGAAAAGAAATGAGAATTACACAACAGAATTATGAAAAAAAAGTCAACAACTTGGAAAAGCAAAAAAAAATTTGAAGAAAACAATTTCCTAAATAATAGACTTGGCAAAATGGATTAAAAAATACTGAATAAAACAATTTCTTCAAAAGTAGAATTGGCCAAATGTAAAAAAAGGCAAAAAAAAAAAAACTGACCAAAGAAAATAATTCATTAAAAATTAGAATTGGACAAATGAAAATGAATGACTTAATGAGACATCAAGAATCAAACAAAATTTTTAAAAATTAAAAAATAGAAAAAAAGTAAAAGATCTCATTGGAAAAACAAATGATCTAGAAAATAGATCCAGGAGGGATAATTTAAGAATTATTAAACTAATTAAACTAATTAAAAACCATAATCAGAAAAGAAGAGCCCAGAGAACATTTTTCATTGACTGGATATCCTAGAACCAGAGGGTAAAATAGGAAGAATCTACCAATCATCTTCTGAAAGAGACCCCAAAAGAATATTGTAGCTAAATTCCAGAATTATCAGGTCAAGAAGAAAATACTGCCAGAACAATATAATATGCTGTTTATAAGAAACACATTTGAAGCAGAGAGACACATATAGATTAAGACTAGAACAGAATATATTATGCTCTAGCAGAAATTTTTAAAAAGTAGGAGTGAAGATATTAATCTTGAACAAAACAGTAACAGCAAGATGTGCTGATCAACTAAGATAGACTTAGCTCTTCTAAGAAATTTGGTGATTCAAGACAATTCCAATAGACTTGGGATAGAAAGTACCATCTTCATTCAGAGGGAGAACTATGGAGACTGAATGCAGATCAAAATAAAATATTTTTTAATTAAAGCTTTTTATTTTCAAAATACATACATGAATAATTTTCAACATTCACCCCTACAAAAAACCCTGTGTTCTAATTTTTTCTTTCCCTTCCCCCCCAATCAAGTGATCCACTATTTGTTAAACGTGTGCAATTCCTCTTGATATATATATATATACATATATATATATTTATTTATTTATTTATTTGCACAAATATCATGCTGCACAAGAAAAATCAGATCCAAAAGGGAAAAAAATGAGAAAGAAAACAAAATGCAAGCAAAGAGCAACAAAAAGATTGAAAATACTGTGTTGTGGTACACATTCAGCTCCCACTGACTTCTCTCTGGGTGCAGATGGCTTTCTTCATTACTGGACCATTGGAAGTGGTCTGAATCACCTCACTGTTGATGAGAGCCATTGAGTCCATGAGAATTGATCATCATATAATCTTGCTATTGCTGTGTATCATGATCTCTTGGTTCTGCTCATTTCACTTAGCATCAGTTCATGTAAGTCTCTCTGAAAATCAGGCCTCTCTGAAATCATCCTGCTGGTTGTTTCTTATAGAACAATAATATTCCATAGTATTCATATCCCATAATTTATTCAGCCATTCTCCAGTTCATGGGCATCCACTCAGTTTTCAGTTTCTTGCCACTACGAAAAGGGCTGCCACAAACATTTTCGCACATGTGGGTCCCTTTCTCTCTTTTAAGATCTCTTTGGGATATAATCCCAATAGAAACACTGCTGGATCAAAGGGTATGCCCAGTTTGATAGTCCTTTGGGCATAGTTCCATTCTGATTCCAGAATGGTTGATTCAGTTCACAATTCCACTAATGGTGTATTAGTGTCCTAGTTTTTCCACATCCCCTCCAACATTAGTCATTATCTTTTCCTTTCATTTTAGCCAATCTGAGAGTTGTGTACCTCAGAGTTGTTTTAATTTGCATTTCTCTGATCAATAATGATTTAGAGCATCTTTTCATATGGTTTTAATATCTTCATCTGAAAATTTCCTTTTCATATCTTTTGACCATTTATCATTTGGAGAATGGTTTCAATTCTTATAAATTTGAGTCAATTATCTATATATTTTAACAATGTGACCTTTATCAGAATCCTTGAATGTAAAAAATGTTTTCCCAGTTTATTGTTTCCCTTCTAATTTTGTCTACATTGGTTTTGTTTGTACAAAAACTTTTTAACTTAATATAATCAAAATTATGCATTTTTTTGTATTCAATAATGTACTCAAATTCCTTCCTTTTCCACAGATCTAAGAGGTAAACTATCCTTTGTTTTTTTAATTTCTTTATAATATCACTTTTTATGTCTAAATCATGAACTTATTTTAGTCTTATCTTGGTATAGGGTGTTAGGTATGAGTCAATGCCTAGTTTCTGCCCTATTAATTTCTAATTTTCCCAGCAGTTTTTGTCAAATAGTGAGTTCTTATCCCAAAAGCCAGGGTCTTTGGATTTGTCAAACACTAGATTACTATAGCCCTGTGAACCTAACCTATTCATTCCACTAATTCACTACTCTATTTCTTAGCCATCAAACATTGATGGTTTGATGACCAACTGCTTTATAATATGGTTTTAGGTCTACTACAGCTAGGCTATCTTCATTTAAAGCATACTATTTTCACCACTCTTCTTGTTGCTTTTTCTTTCTCATGATTTTTTTCCCTTTTTGTTCTGATTTTTCTTTTACAATATGACAAATGTGGAAATATGTTTAAAATGATTGTACATGCATAGTCTACATCAGATTGCTTGCTGTCTTAGGGAAGGAGGAGGTAAGGGAAGGAGGGAGCAAAATATGGAACTTAAAATCTTACAAAAATAATGTTGATAATGCAGACAAGATTAGAAGGGAAGCAATAAACTGGGAAAACATTTCTGATAAAAGCATCATTTCTAAAATGTAGAGAGTATTGACTCAAATTTATAGGAATTCAAGCCATTTTCCAACTGATAAACGGTCAAAGATATGAACAGACAATTTTCCAATGAAGAAATTCAAACTATTTCTAGTCATATGAAAAGATGCTCATAATCACTATTGATCAGAGAAATGCAAATTAAGACAATTCTAAGGTACCACTACACACCTGAAAGATTGATTAAGATAACAGGAAAAGATGATGACGAATATAGGAGGGGATGTGGGAAAACTGGGACACTAATACATTGTTGGAACTGTGAACAGCTCCAACCATTCTGGAGAGCAATTTGGAACTATGCTCAAAAAGTTATCAAACTGGTCATATCCTTTGATCCATCAGTGTTTCTACTGGGCTTATATTCCAAAGAGATCTTAAAGGAGGGAAAGAGACTCACATGTGCAAAAATGTTTGTGGCAGCCCTTTTTGTAGTGGCCAGAAACTGGAGTGGACACCCATCAGTTGGAGAATGGCTGAATAAATTATGGTATATGAATATAATTGGAATATTATTGTTCTGTAATAATTGATTAGCAGGGTGATTTCAGAGAGGCCTGGAGAGTCTTTCATGAACTGATGCTAAGTGAAATGAGCAGAAACAGGAAAACATTATACATGGCAACAACAAGACTATACAATGATCAATTCTGAATGACGTGGCTCTCTGCAATATTGAGATGATTCAAACCAGTTCCAATAGAGTAGTAATGAACTGAATCAACAGCTACACCCAGGAAAAGAACTCTATGAACCACTATATAGAATTCGCAATCCCTATATTTTTGTCTGCCTACATTTTTGACTTCCTTCACAGGTTAATTGTACACTGTTTCAAAGTCTGATTCTTTTTGTACAGCAAAATAACTGTTTGGATATGTATACATATATTGTATTTAACTTATACTTTCACATATTTAACATGTATTGGTTAACCTGCCATCTGGGTGAAGGGGTGGGGGAAAGGAGGGGAAATTTTTGCAATTGTCAATGCTGGAAAATTACCTAGGCATAAAATTTTTGCAAAAATAAAAATAAAATAAAATAAAATGAGCTAGAACCAGGAGATCATTATATACAAGAACAGCAAGATTATAAGATAATCAATATTGATGGATGTGGCTCTCTTCAGCAATGAGATGATTCAAACCAATTCCAGTTGTTCAGTGATGAGGAGAGCCATCTACACTCAGAGAGAGAACTGTGGGAACTGTGTGGGTCACAACATAGCATTTTCACTCTTTTTGTTGTTGTTTGCTTGAATTTTCTTTGCGTCTCTCTTTTTTTTTTTTCTTGTGTGGCATGACAATTGTATAATTATGTATATATATATATACATATATATGTTGGATTTAATATATATTTTACCATATTTAATATATATTGGAATACTTGCCATCTAGGGGAGGGTTTGGGGGAAAGGGGGGAAATTGGAACACAGGGTTTTACTATGATAATGTTGAAGAATTGTCCAGTGTTTTGAAAAATAAAAAACTTTAATAAAAATAATGTTGCAAATTATCTTTATTTTTATTTTTTTTTTAATATTTAAAATTTTTTTTATTATATATATATATATATTTTATAATATTATCCCTTGTATTCATTTTTCCAATTTACCCCCCCTCCCTCTATTCCCTCCCCCCCGACGACAGGCAATACCATACATTTTACATGTGTTACAATATAGTCTAGGTACAATACATGTGTGCGAATATCACTTTCTTGTTGCACAATAAACATTAGAATCCGAAGGTACATGCAACCTGGGCAGACAGATATTAGTGCTAACAATTTTCATTCCCCTCCCAGTGTTTCTTCTCTGGGTGCAGCTACCTCTGTCCATCATTGATCAACTGGAAGTGAGTTGGATCTTCTTTATGTTGAAGATTTCCACTTCCATCAGAATACATCCTCATACAGCATTGTTGTTGAAGTGTACAGTGATCTTCTGGTTCTGCTCATTTCACTCAGCATCAGTTGATTTAAGTCTCTCCAGGCCTCTCTATATTCCTCCTGCTGGTCATTTCTTACCGAGCAATAATATTCCATAACCTTCATATACCACAATTTACCCAACCATTCTCCAACTGATGGACATCCATTCATCCTCCAGTTTCTAGCTACAACAAAAAGAGCCGCCACAAACATTTTGGCACATATATGTCTCTTTCCGCTCTTTAGTATTTCTTTGGGATATAATCCCAGTAGTAGCGCTGCTGGGTCAAAGGGTATGCACAGTTTGATAACTTTTTGGGCATAATTCCAGATTGCTCTCCAGAATGGCTGGATTCTTTCACAACTCCACCAGCAATGTATTAGTGTCCCAGTTTCCCCACATCCC
The DNA here is from genome assembly GCF_048593235.1 of Sminthopsis crassicaudata. Classification (NCBI taxonomy): domain Eukaryota; kingdom Metazoa; phylum Chordata; class Mammalia; order Dasyuromorphia; family Dasyuridae; genus Sminthopsis; species Sminthopsis crassicaudata. The sequence continues at coordinate 438,332,327 of NC_133618.1, read as the reverse complement.
CTCCAACATTTGTCATTATTTGTTCCTGTCATCTTAGCCAATCTGACAGGTGTGTAGTGGTATCTCAGAGTGGTCTTAATTTGCATTTCTCTGATCAGTAGTGATTTGGAACACTCTTTCATGTGAGTGGATATAGTTTCAATTTCTTCCTCTGAGAATTGTCTGTTCATATCCTTTGACCATTTATCAATTGGAGAATGGTTCGGTTTCTTATAAATTTGGGTCAGTTCTCTATATATTTTGGAAATGAGACCTTTGTCAGAACCTTTGTTTTTAAAAATATTTTCCCAATTTGTTACTTCCCTTCTAATCTTGTTTGCATTAGTATTATTTGTACAGAAACTTTTTAGTTTGATGTAATCAAAATCTTCTATTTTGTGATCAATAATGATCTCTAGTTCTCCTCTGGTCATAAATTCCTTCCTCCTCCACAAGTCTGAGAGGTAGATTATCCTCTGTTCCTCTAATCTATTTATTATCTCCCTCTTTATGCCTAAATCATGGACCCATTTTGATCTTATCTTGGTATATGGTGTTAAGTGTGGATCCATATCTAATTTCTGCCATACTAATTTCCAGTTTTCCCAACAGTTTTTTCCGAATAATGAATTTTTATCCCTAATGTTGGAATCTTTGGGTTTGTCAAAGATTAGATTGCTATAGATGTACCCTTTTTTGTCCTTTGTATCTAATCTGTTCCACTGATCTACCGGTCTAGCAAATTATCTTTATTAATAAAAAGGGGGGGAAAGAAGCACAAAAATTCATTTAAGTATAGAACTCTTTAAAAATCAGAATAGGCTAAATGAAAAAAAAATACAAAAATCTCACTCAAGAAAATAATTCTTTAAAAACTAGAATTGGTCAAGTAGAAGAGATACCAACAAAACAAGCAAAATCAAAAGAAGAAAAAAATAGAAGAAAATGTAAACCATCTCAATGAAAAAAAACCAACTGGTCTAGAAAATTTATCAAAGAGAGATTATTTAAGAATTATTGGATTACTTCCTAGCTGTGTGACCCTGGGCAAGTCACTTAACCCCAGCCTCAGGGAGGGAAAAAAAAAAAATTATTGGATTGCCTGAAAACCATAATCAAAGGAAAAGACTAAACATCATATATAAAGAAAAACTACTCCAATATCTTAGATCTGAAGGGCAAAATAGAAATTGAAAAAATCCAGTGATTACTGCCTGAAAGATATCCCAAAAAGAAAACTCTCAGGAATACTCTTGCCAAATTCCCGAGGTCAAAGAGAAAATATATCAAGCCGTCTAAATATTGTGAAGTTTCAGTTAGGCTTATATAAGATTTAGCTATCTTCCACATTAAAGGAGCAAAAGGCTTGTAATATGATATTCCTGAGGGCAAAGGAGCTAGGATTACACCCCAAATTAAGTATAATATTTGGGGAAGGGGAAGATACTGATATTTAATGAAATAGAGGACTTTCAAGCACTTCTGATATAAAAATCAGAGGTAAATAAAAAATTTGACTATTTAAACACAAGACTCAAAAGAAGCATAAAAAGGTAAACATAAAGAGTTTCATTAAAATTAAACTATTTGCATCCCTTTTTAGGAAGATGATACATGTAATTCCTAAGAATTTTATTATTACTGTGCAATTGAAAGCAGTTTACATAGACAAAGGGCATGAATGTAAGTCAATTATGTCAGCATAACTTCTAACAAAAATGAAGAAATGAGGAAGAGAGATGCACTGGGAGAAAGGGGAAGTGAGGTGTTGAATGGGGAAGATTTTCTCATAAAAGAAGCATGTAAAGAAGGGTTTTTACAGTGGAAGGGAAAATAGGGGGATAGATGCTTGAATCTCACACTCATTAGAAATGGTTCAAAAGAGGAAGGATATGTATGCACACACACACAAACACATACACTCTCAGTTGTGTGTAGAAATATAACTTACCCAATAGGGAAATAGGAGGGAAAGGAGATAAGAGAAAGTCAGGTGGATTGAGGGCAGATTAAGAAAGGTAGTGGTTAGAAGCAACATAAGACTTTTAAGGAAGGACAGGATAAAAAAAAGAGAGAGAGAGAGACAAGAAAAAACAGAAGAAATTGGAATGGAGGGAAATATATAGTTTGTAATCATAACTGTGAATATGAGTAGGATAAGCTCACCCATAAAGCAGATGCAGATAGCAGAATGGATTAGAAACTAGAATCCAACACTATGTTCTATGAGACATAATTAAAAGAGAAAACAAACACAGAATTAAAATAAAGGGCTAGGGCAGAAAGTAAAGTGTTTTAGCTGAATTAAAAAAAAAAAAAAAAGCAGCATGATCTCAGATAAAGTAAAAGCAAAAAGGATCTAACCAGAAAATAATAGGCGTAACTCATTTTATTGCACTTTATTACATTTCATAATATTATGGTGGGGAGTGGGTTGTGAAGTTTTTTGTTTTTGTTTTGTTTTATTTTGTTTTTACAAATTGAAGGATTGTGGCAACTCTGCATTAAGGAGGTCTATCAGTGCCATTTTTCCAGCTGTGCTTCCATTGTGTTTCTGGGTCACATTTTGATAATCTTAGTGATAGTTCAAATTTTTCAATTATTATTTATATCTATTACGGTGGTCTGTGATCAGTAATTTGATGTTACTATTTTAATTATTTTGGGGCACTATGAATTATACCTATAATGGATGATGAACTTAATTGACAAATATTATGTTTGTTATGACCACTGACCAGAAATTCCACATTTCTCTCCCTTTCCTCAAGTCTTCTTATTTCCTGGAGCACAACAATATTGAAAAATATTAATGGACTTAGTTGATAAAGCAGAGACAGGATTTGAGAGAATTGACTCCAATTTTGAAAGTTCTACTGTGGATAAAATGCTATCAAATATGGGCATGGTTCTTTTCAACAATGAGGTGATTCAGATCAAAAAATTTGTGATGGAGAGAGCCATCTACACCCAGAGAGAGGATTGTGGGGACTGAGTGTAGATCATAACACAGTATCTTCACCATTTTTGTTGTTTGCTTGCTTTTTTTTTCTAATTTTTTTTTGTTACGATTTTTTCTTGTGAAGCATGATAAATTGAAATTATGTATAGAAAAAGTGCACATGTTTAACATATATTGGACTACTTGCTGTCTAAGAGAACAGAGGAAGGGAAGGAAAAATTTGGAACACAAGGTTTTACAAGGGTAAATGTTGAAAACTATCTTTGCATGTGAACGAGATGGGGTGAGATCTTTCAAGACAGTTGTGAAAATGGAGTAAGGCTTCATCTACTTCAGAGTTTGAGCATGCCTGAAGGACTTTGAGCATTGATCCAAGGGCTTACCTAAGTCCCCTTTCTGCTATCCTTTAATGACATAATTTTCTCCCTATTTCAATCAAATATGGACAACTATGTACTTATTGGTCAAGTTCAATTTCTTGGGTAGTTCCCTCGTTGAGAATGAGACCCTCAGCCAATGAGGATGAGGATCAGTGTTGGGAGGGGCATATGCATTAGGGATTAAAGTGTTAACCCTGCCCCCAGGAGGTGCTTCTCACTGGACCATATAATAAATTTTGCTTTGCTTCTAGAGATCTCTCCAGCCTCTTTTATTAAATAGTGGCCCCTCACCATTTCTGAACCACACACATGTTTTTTGAAAATAAAAAGCTATTAATAAAAAAAACAAAATGTAACAGCAGGGGGAAAATACTATCAAATAGCATTGCATGCTACAGAGAAATCTTTCATGAAAAGAAGAATCAATTGGCAAACTTTATTGTTGTCTTATTTTAAGAAATTGCCATAGCCACCTCACCCTTTATCGGTTATCACCCTAATCAGTTAGCAGCCAATAACATTAAAATAAGATCTACTCACAAAAAGATTACAACTCAGTAAAGACTTGGATGATGACTAACATTTTAAAATTATAATATGTGCAGGTTTTTAGACAATGCTATTATGCTTAATAAAATATAACTTTTATGTGCACTGTGAAACAAAAAAATTCATATGATTATTTCAATATTTGCTTTATTGCATTAGCTTTTATTATGGTGGTCTGGAAGATACCATAACCAATGAAGTAACATAAAAACATTTATAGTAAGTTTGTCTGATAAAGGACTCATTTCTCAGATGTAGAACTAAATCAACTTTATAAAAATAAGAGCTATTCTCAATTGATATGTGGTCAAAGGATATAAGCAGACAGCTGTCAGAAGAAGGAATCAAATCTATCAATTATCATGGGGCAAAAGTGCTCTAAATCACTCTTGATTAGGGAGAGGCAAATTTAAATAACACTGAGGCACTATCTCATACATCTCAGAAATCATAAATGCTAGAGAGGATGAGGGGAAAATAAGTAACTGGAGTTATAACCATTCTGGAGAGCAATTTGGAACTAGCTCCAAAAACCACACATACCTTCTGTCCCAGTAATACCACGACTAGGTCTGTATTTCAGAGAAATCAAGGGGACAAAAAAGGATCTATATGTACACAAATATTTAGAGCAGCTCTTTTGTGATATCAAAGAATTGGAAATTGAGGGGATCCTCATCAATTGAGGAATGGCTGAACAAGTTGTGACTTTTGTTTGTGGTCGAGCACTATTGTGCTGTGGGAAATGAGAAGGATGGTATCAGAAAAACATGTCAAGGGGTGTATGAACTGATGTTAAGTGAAGTGACTTAAGTGAACTGAAGTTAAGTGAAGAGAAAAACCGGGAGATCATCGTGAACAGTAGTAGCAATATAGTAATAGTGATCAACTGAGAGAGACTTGGCTACTCTGATCAATGCAATGATCTAAGATAATTCCAAAGAACTCATAATGAAAAAAATGCTGTCTCCAGAGAGAGAACTAATGAACTCTGAGTACAAATTGAAGTAGAATTTTCTCACTTTCTGTATTTTTCTTGCCTTTAAAAAATATGGCTAACATGGAAATGTTTCGCGTGATTTCACATGAATAATTGATCTATTGCTTGCTTTCTCAGTGAATAGAAAAGGGGTTGGGAGGGAAGAAGGGAATTTGGAACTCAAAATTTTAAAAGTTAAAAATAAATAAAATTCGGGGCAGCTAGGTGGGGTAGTGGATAGAACACCAGCCTTGAATTCAGGAGGACCCGAGTTCAAATCTGGTCTCAGACACTTAACGCTTCCTAGCTGTGTGACCCTGGGCAAGTCACTTAACTCCAGCCTCAAAATAATAAAATTTTAAAATATAAAAAATTATTTATTCACAGGGATATACATAAGATGAGAGGAAATCTGATTGAGAAGTAAACAACAAAGTGGGTAGTGACCACTGCTGGCTAGTAACTGGGAGTATCAGATCTTTATCTCTTCTGTGGTTTCTTTCTCTCTACTGCAAGTAGCAAGGAAGTACTATTATCAAGTATCTCAGCAGTTCTGATTACTGCTATCCTCTAACAGCAGCTCTAAGTCTGCCAGGAGGAGGATCAGGGAGTAAGCATTAAAAAATCCTTTTTTTGATCCTGATGACTGCTCTTCCTACGTGGGGAAATGAGCAAGATGAACATACTCTTCTGGGTTCCTTCTAGAAATCTCCAAAACCTTTGAACAGATATTAGCAGAGTGGTGAACTCGGAGGCAGACTCCATAAGGCGTTTCTGGAATCTGACGTCTCCATGGGGATGCCTGCGGGGCGCAGTCTGGGAATCAAGGTTTATATGCACCTCCATTCCCAATTGTGAGGGCTACCGTATGTGGATCTTCACCAATGAGCTCAGGGCCAGGTTCCGGATTTTTCTCTCTTCTCCAACTCCTTCCTCATACTAGGGAACTTCAGTATCTACACTGACTCTCCCTCGGATCCCTAGTACTCCGCTGCTGACTTCCCCGGGGTCTGTCCTCCCTGCCTGCAGCAACCACACACAGACGCGGCCACATCCCAGGTCCTGCCAGGGCATTCATAGACTAGTTCCAATTCTCTCGGGCCCCTATAATATCAGCCTCGGTACCTGGGAAGTCTCGGCCTGGCTCGGCCCCCGATCAGCTCTCGTTTCTCTATACGCGCAGCTGAACCAAAGCGGAGGAAGTGACTAGCTCTGTGTGGCTCCGCTCCAGATGTATGTGATGCGATTTCAAGTGAGGTCTCCCTGACGGAGGCGATCTTCCCAAATCTCCCCTACGAACCCACCGTCTTACTCTCCAATGGTTCTTCCAAGCCTTTTTATCTTTCTCCAACCTCTTGGAACTTCCACCTTTCTTGGTTAAAAACTTTGACTTTTATTTTACAAAAATATTCGCGGTCACCTGCACAGGATGCCCCTCCTCTGTTCTCCCTCACTTTATTTTACTCTGTCACGCTCCTCCTTCACCTCTGCCTCACAAGAACCGGCGACTTTATTCCTCACCCAACCCAACTGACTCCTTCCCGCCTCTTCGAACGCCTCTCCTTCTGCTCGCTCATGCGGCTTCGATAGTTGTGTCTCCGGGCCGTTTCCTCACCCATTACAGACACACGTTTGTCTCCCGCCGAGCGCCGACATGTGTCCCTTTGTGGCTGAGCTCCCTGAGGAGGCCGCCATCACGGGCGCCCCTTCGTTCTCTCTTAACAGAGCCCTCCCCACCCGGCTCCGGCCTCCTCACCCCCAAAGTGTTGTTTCGGCAGCTGCCAGGCCTCCGGCCTACCGGCCGGGCCTCTAACTGACCTCCGCCCTCTCTGGGCCAGGCCCTTGGTCCTCCCTTCTGCCCACCAGGCCACTTCTCGCCCCTCTCTCAGATCCCACGCCCTCTGAGGTGGGGGCCCCCAGGCTCCGCCCCATCCTCCTCTCATCCCCGCTGTGCTAGTCTGCGGTCTCCTCAGTCCCTGAGGATTTATCTTCTCTTTGCAAAGGATTCTCCACCCTATTACTGCTTTCCAGACACCTGAGTCAGATGTCAAGTAGATCTCAGAGGCAGTGTGCCCCCAGTGACCTCACCGGCCTCTCTCCTAACCGGCCTCCACCTCCAGCAAACTTTCTGGAACTCTCCTTCCCGCCTCCACGCCTGCAACGTGGACTACGCCCGGCCTCTCCACTCTCTCACTGCCCCGGTCCGAGCTGTGCTGGAGACCCCGTGATTTCGCCCCTGCTCTCTCTCTCTCATGACCCCCTCCCGAGCTCCCGCCACACCCACCTGCTGAGTGGGCTGCCTGCTTCCAGTCCTCCTCCGCTCACCCGGCAGTGATTGTCTTCGAAGTGTGAGTCCCACCGGCACCCGGCTCTCTGCACTTAATAAAGCCGGTGGCGACCCCTCGTGGGCCACCGGGCAGGAAGAGACAACAACTTCCAGTTCTCTCCTTTTTCCAGGCCGGGGCGTCTCCAGGTGGCGGGACGCAGCGGGAAGAGCCGCTTCTGGGCAGCACTGGGCCATGCCTCTGACTGGGCGCGGCGTCTCTGCCGACGTGAGCCATTGCCCCGGGGCTAGCAGCACCCTTCCAGCTGCGGGGGACTGAGGCCGCAGACTTCTCGGCCGAACCTCAGCGGACGAGGCCCGGGGATGTCGGACTAAGTCCAGAATCCCCGCCGTGAATCTCAGGCCAGGAGCCGGTCCCTCCCACTCCGTCCAAAGCGCAGCACGTTAAAGCCTGGCGCGCTCCCGGCGCCCCCGGCACTTCCAGCGAGGAGCACGGAAACCCTCGTCCTCCACAATGTCCGGCCCCTTTCTCCAGCACTCAGCACAGTGCTTGGGCGCACTTAAGCTTGGTTAATTTATTGATTAGTGAAACTCAACTAGGAGAAACTAACCCTTCACTGAAATCACTATTTCATTGAAGTGTTTTATAACTGCATTTATGTTAGTATAACAAGGGCTGCATTCGGCCACACGCCTGAAAGCTAAATCCGGGTACTCTTAAGGACTCTGGGGCCTCTAGATACTTCGCTGTTGCTTCCAGCTCCCACTGATGCTGTTCCCCCAGCCCTGGGAGTCCTGCTGCATCCCACTTGCATTAATGTTCACCGAAGAACGCTCCATCGCTCGTTGCCCTGCTATACAGAAAGCAAATATGCATGTACTCTCCCATACCTGGAGGCACAATTCATCCAGACTTCAGAGTCGGGGAGGGGCTAACAAACAACTTAGCTCAGTTCATCTGCAGCAAAGTCACAAGTTGTGACTCCGAAGCCAGCCTTGGACGCAAGTCCCAGCAAGCCTGGCTTCTCAGGGCTTCCCTGCAGGCTGGCCAGCTTTGTATCCAGCTCGAAATCTCGCCCCCACGATTTGGAAGTAAGGTTAAAGTCTGGTTAAGGAAATAGGTGAGGGTATAGAGGATATGGCACTGGAAAAGAGTATTCCAGTGGGCAGAAGCTCCTTGGGGTGCCAAGCATGGTGCTAGCATGTTTGGAACCTCTGCAAAGAAAGGGTTTTAGTTTGGCTCTTTTTATAATGAGAGATTTAGCTAAAGGGGCCTGTGGGTGAAGTCCCAAGTTGGGTTTCTGGTAGGGCTAGAATTTGTTTGGTGGGGGTTGGGAAACCTAGCAGATCATTAGAATGGGGGCTGGGACAGCCCGAGTTGGCTCAAATCTAAGGGCTGGGACAAGCCCAGATCTCCTATTGGAATTCAAAGGGATGCTTTTGACCAGGATTTGTGAGTCAAAGGCCCTGACATCCTGGATTGATAATGCATCAGCCAAGAGGAGTTGGGAATCAGAAAGGAATCACAAATGCTGTTTCTTAAAGGGACCACAACCTGCTTCATTATGAAGGCACAAGAAAGGTGGGATCCTGATGGGTCACAAGAGCACTAATGCTGCCATTGTCTACTTGAATAAATTACAGGTTCATCAATATAGAGAAAGACTTTCTGTATTTCAAAATTCACTTAGATGAAACAAGCAAAACATGATTGAACAGACACAATTTGGGGTAGAAATAAAACAAACTCAAGAGGAATCAAGTTGGTATTATGTTGAGCAGTTAAGAGAAAAGTAATAGTCACAAACAAAACAAACTTCCTGGGATTGGAGGAGTGAATTAAAAGGAAAAATAAAAACAAAGAGAATTAGAATCTAAGGGGATACTTCTCAATTGAGATATGATTGAACAAATGACAGTATAAATATAATGAGTTATTAACAAAAGAGAATTTCAGAGAATCCTAGTTAATATGAACTGATACAGAATGAAGTTAGTAGAACCCATTGAAAAATTTGTACAAGATACTAATATTTTGTTGGAAGGGGTGGGAGAAAACTGGGACACTCAATATACTATCGATGGAGTTGTGAATTGATCCTACCATTCTGGAGACTGTGGAACTGTGCCCAAAGGGCTATCAAACTGTGCATACTCTTTGATCCAGCAGTGTCTCTATTGGGCCTGTATCCCAAAAAAATCATAAAAAAGGGAAAAGGACCCACATGTGAAAAAATGTTTCTAGTAGTCCTTTTTGAAATGGCAAGGAATTGGAAACTGAGTGGATAACCATCAATTGGAGAATGGCTGAATACGTTATGGTATATGAATGTTATAGAATATTATTGTTCTGTAAGAAATGACCAACAGGATGATTTCAGAGAGGCCTGGAGAGACTTACATGAACTGATGCTGAGTGAGTAGCATCAGGAGAACATTGCACACAGTAACAAGATTATATGATGATCAATTCTGATGGACATGGCTCTTTTCAATAGCAAGGTGATTCAGGCCAGATGGTCTTGGATGATGGGAGCCATCTGAACCCAGAGACAGGAGTGTAGGGACTGAGTGTGGATCACAACATTTTCACCTTTTTGGTTGTTATTTGCTTGCTTGTTGTTTTCTTTCTCATTTTTTCCCTTTTTGAGCTGATTTTTCTTGTGCACCATGGTAACTGTGGAAACATGTATAGAAAAATTGAACATGTTTAACATATTTTGGATTATTTGCTGTCTAGGAGAGGGAGTAGTGGGAAGGAAGGGAGAAAAAAATTTGGAGCACAAGGTTTTACAAAGGTAAATATTGAAAATTATGATTGTTTTGAAAATAAAACACTTTAATATTTTTTTAAGATAAAATAGAAAAAAGAATAATGATATTTTATAGATAGATGTCTTTTTGTATGTGAGGCAATTGGGGTGACTTGTCCAAGGTTACATAGCCAGTGAGTGTTAAGTAACTGAGACCACATTTGAACTCAGGTCCTTCTGAATCCAAGGCTGGTGCTTTATCCACAGTGCCATCTAGCTGTCCCAATAATGACATTTTAAATTAAAATAACTTTTAAAGACAAGAATTCTTTTCAATGCAGTGACCAACTGTGTCTGCAGAGGTTCTGTAATGAAACATGTTACCCATAATTTATCCTCTCTATTTTCACTTATCTTAGATCTCTCTGTCTATGGTTGATTGTCTACTGCTTACAAACATACCTATAGGTTCCCCAAACTACAAACAAAACCCGAATCCTTACTTGATCCATCCATCCTTGCAAGCTATTGTCCCATGTTTTTCCTTCCGTTTGTGGCTAAACTACCTAGGAAGTTGCCTATAACAGGTGCAACCATTTCCATTCTTCTCAATTTCTTAACTCTCTGCAGTCTGGCTTCTGATCTCATCATTCAACTAATACTACTCTCTCCAAAGTTATTAACAATCTCTTAATTATCAAATATAATGGCATTTTCTAATCCTTATTCTTCTTGACCCCTCTCTGCAGCCTTTGATATTACTGATTATCCACTTTTCCTTCTTTGGGTTTTCACGACAGGATTTTCTTCTGGTTCTCTTTCTCCCTGTCTAACTGCTTCTAATGGCTCCTTTGCTGGATTTTCATTGCACACTAATGATGAGAATTCTATCTCTCATCTGCCCTAAGCCATCATGCTAATTGTTTCACTAAACTATACTTATTTGTTACAAGAGGTCTTTCCCTTTCTCTCAGTTTTTAATTGGGGGGGTTGGGAGAAGATATTCAGGAAAAGATAAGAGACTAGCAAATAATAGTGCACCCAAAAAAGAAACCTCTTGAAACATTTTCTCAAATGCACAAAAGAAAACAGAAGTTCAAAAGGAAGCAGAAAAGAACAACATAATTTTGTCTTTTCTTGAGAGTATTAATTATTTTTATTTATATGGTTATTTTTATATAGTATGTTTGCACAGAATAATATTATTTTTATTGAATAAATAACAGAATTTGTTATTATAATTGCATTAGTAGGTATTCCTCAACACATTTTTTCAATAATAGCTTTTTATTTTCAAAATACATGCAAAATAGTTTTCAGCATTCACCCTTGCAAAACCTTATATTCCGAATTTTTTCCCTCCCTTCCCCCCAACCTCCTTTCCTAGATAGCAAATAATGCAAGATAAATTAAAACATGTGAAATTTTTCTAAACATATTTCTTCATTTATCATGGTGCCCAAGAAAAAGCAGATTTAAAAATGAGGATTAAAAAAAAGGAAGCAAATCACAACAAAAAAGTGAAAATACTATGTTGTGATCCACATTCAGCCCATACAGTGCTCTCTCTGGGTGCAGATGACTTTCTCCATCACAAGTCTTTTGGAATTGACCTGAATCACCTCATTGTTGAAAAAAGCCACATCTATCAGAGTTGATCATCACATAATCTTCTTGTTGCTATGTACAATGTTCTCTTGGTTCTACTCACTTCACTTTGCATCAATCAGTTCCTGTAAGTCTCTCCAGGCCTCCTTGAATTCATCCTTCTGATCATTTCTTACAAAACAATATTTTATAACATTCATATATCATAACTTATTCAGCCACTCTCCAACTAATGGGCATTCCCTCCATTTCCAGTTCCTTGCCACTACAAAAAAAAGCTGCCACAAACATTGTTGCACATGTGGGTCCCTTTCCCTCCTTTATGATATCTTTGGAATATAGACCCAATAGAAACACTGTTGGATCAAAGGGTATGCATAGTTTTATAGCTCTTTGGGAATAGTTCCAAATTGCTCTCTAGAATGGATCAGTTTACAACTCCACCAATTAGTGGAACATTAGTGTTCCAATTTTTTCACATCCTTTCCAATATTTATCATTTTCCATTTCTGTCATATTAACCAATATGATAAGTATGTGGTGGTACCTCAGAGATGATTTACTTTCCATTTCTCCAATTAATAATGATTTAGAGCATTTTATATGACTATAGATAGCTTTAATTTCTTCATATGAAAATATCCTATTCATGTCCTTTGATCACTTATCAATTGGAGAATGGCTTGTACTCTTATAAATTTGACTCAGATCTCTACAGATTTAAAAAATGAGGACTTTATCAGAAACCCTGACTGTAAAAATTGTTTCCCAGCTTTCTCTTTCCCTTCTAATCTTGGTTGCATTGCCCTTGTTTGTGCAAAATCTTTTTAATGTAATGTGATCAAAAGTATCCATTTTGCATTTCATAATGTTCTCTATGTCCTGTTTGATCATTAATTCTTTCCTTCTCCATAGATCTGACAGGTAAACTATTCCTTGCTCTCCTAATTTGCTTATGGTATCACCCTTTATGTGTAAATTGTGTACTCATTTTGACCAAATCTTGGTATACAATGTGAGATGTTGGTCAGTTCTGAACAACACAATTTTGAAAGAAATATGTGGGATCATGAAATATCTTAAAATAGTTTAAAAAATTAAATCACATTTACCTTCTCTCCTTTCTTCCTTTTTAAAAATAGCTTTTAATTTACAAGATATATGCATGGGTAATTTTTCAGCATTGACAGTTGCAAAACCTTTTGTTCCAATTTTTCCCCTTCTTAGTCCCACTCCTTCCCCAAGATGGCAGGTTGACTAATACATGTTAAATATGTTAGAGTATAAATTAAATACAATATATGTATACATGTCCAAACAGTTATTTTGCTACACAAAAAGAATCAGACTTTGAGACAGTGTAAAATTAACCTGTGAAGGAAATAAAAAAGGCAGGTGGACAAAAATAGAGGGATTGGGAATTCTATGTAATGGTTCATAGTCATCTCCCAGAGTTCTTTCGCTGGGTGTAGCTGGTTCAGTTCATTACTACTCTATTGGAACTGATTTGGTTCATTTCATTGTTGAAGATGGCCATGTCCATCAGAATTGATCATCATATAGTATTGTTGTTGAAGTATACAATGATCTCCTGGTCCTGCTCATTTCACTCAGCATCAGTTCATGTAAGTCTTTCCAGGTCTTTCTGAAATCATCCTGCTGGTCATTTCTTACAGAACAATAATATTCCATAACATTCATGTACCACAACTTATTCAGCCATTCTCCAACTGATGGGCATCCACTCATTTTAGTTTCTGGCCATTATAAAGAGGGCTGCCACAAACATTCTTGTACATACAGGTCCCTTTTCCTTCTTTAAGATCTCTTTGGGATGTAAGCCCAGTAGTATCACTGCTGGATCAAAGGGTCTCCTTTTTTTCCTATCCTTTCACTGAGAAAACAAGAAAAACAAAACCCTTATTCAAAAACATAGTCAAGCAAAACATATTTTAGCATGGCCATGTCTAATATAAATGTACCTGTAAATCAGGTTTACTTAAACTTTCCCCACTCATCACCCCTCTCCTTTTGAGAAATTTTTATGTGCCTTGGTATATGGATATATAAAATTGGTATAGAAATCAAACATTTACTCTCAATAAAGCATAGTTTCATGACCCCCCACCATATGACCCCACATGGGGTCATGATCCACAGTTTAAGAAGCTTTGATATAAATATGTATATTTCTCTTTTCATCCTTTCTTCTCAAGTCTGTTTTGTTTTTGTCCACTTTCTTTTATCTACCCTCCCATTACGACCTCCCTCCACTTTTATTTCTTTCTCTATTTACTTCTTTATTGGGTAAGATAAATTTTTATTACCAATTGAGTATGTATATACACACATATATATATAAAAGGACATAGTTATAATAATATCAAGACTGTCCCTTCAAAGACCTGATATAAGCATAACAGGATAAAGTTCCCTTAGCTTTGTTCAATTCCAGGTGTCAGAGTTAAACCTTTATTTTGAAAAAAAAAAAACAATCATAAAGCAAAATACCACATTATTCACAGAATATTACACTCAGGCTCAGAATTAATCAGGTGGGGAAATTTCCTATTCAGAAAGGAAATAACACAATAAAGAAACTCAGCCAGGACAAGCCTACCCTTGCAATCCAAGGTTGTCTTTTCAGTCTTTCTAGGCTGTAGCAGTTCTCAGATCATACTTCCTTTGAATAACATATGGAATTTTCTTTAAATGGTGGATTATTGGCTTAATGACAGTTCAGACAATTATACTTAAAAATATCAAATTATAGTTCCAAGAATGTTTTTTCTAATGTAGCTTTGAGGCTGGCAGATATTCATATCTGGTGGTATCAATCCCTAAAGCAAAATCTTTAAATCTGGATCAGTCAGTACTAAATTGAGAACATTACACAATTCTATCAACAATTTCTCACAGAATTAAAAAGGCTGAAGATCCTGAAGACTGAAAATCTGGCAAATCCCCAAAGAACTTTACAGATTTTCCAAAGACTGTGGCATTTTCTTGAAGTATAAATAATTATCATTACTCATTTCAAAAATAAAATATATTTAATTAAACATTCAACAGTTAATTTTAACCCATAACAGTAACAGTTTTTTTCAGAAGAGGAGTTTATTTTCCCAGTATACAATTGCATCACTCCCTGGGATATCTATTTTTCAAATTAATAGCATTTCTTATATAATGATTTCCCACAAATTACATACAACAAAAATTAGAAATATAACAATAACATAACTAACATAATGGATTTTAAAAACATAACACAAAATAAAAGTCAAATAATAATTTGGTTGAATATATTTCCAAATCTTCTTACTTAGAAAATCACTTCATCCAGCTATTGATTTGGCATTCTATACTAATCACATTCAAAAACCAGTCAAAAGAAACAATAACACTTTAAATTTTTATACAAGTAGTTTCTAAACATACTGCCCTAATATAAAATATCAAATATCTTTTTCATTAAGATCTGATCTTTTTATACAGGGTCAAATATTTCAATTATCCTAATAGAATGCATCTCACTTTAAATGAGACCATATCATAATTTAGCTTAAAGACAAACTCAGTCAAATCAAATCTGTATTTTAATTACAAATGGTATCATTCAAAATTTCAATTTTCCCAAGGATCATTAGCTGCCAACACCTCAAATTATAGAGCCCACTGCTTTCTGTTAATCCTTCTAAAGATTTATGCTATGGAAGTTATGCTGTTTCATTTCCTTTTTAAAATATTTCAAAATTTGCAAAATTTTCAGACCATAATTTGGAAATTTATAGCATAGGAATTATATTAAGTTACAAATTTAGCCTCTAATTATTTTACAATGCTATAAATTTCTACAAACTAGGAAAAAGATCTGATCTGGGTTTTTCTCTATAACCTCAACCTGACCAGGGCTGAAATGACAGAGAAAGTATTTTACCATTTTTTTTCTTTTTTTCCTGTTCAAAACTTTATCTCTTATTAAAAGTAGGAAATGTGAGAATTCCTTATTTAATGGAATGGATGGTTTAATATCAGATTATAGAAAGCTAGGAAAGTTGTTTTAAGTACAAAACTTCATTAATTTTCCCCACTATTCTAAACTCCTTGGCTGCAATATTTTTATAGCAGTCTTTATAGCTAGAGGCATTTTCTCCTTAGAAATCTTTCAAGATAACAGAATACAAAAAATACTATATATAACACAAATCAAAAGTTTTCCTAAGAAACTTATAGAAAGGGTAGAGAGGGAGAAAAGGGGATTGCCTACTTTTGGGGTATGAGTATTCAGTTTCGTATATGCTCAAGCCTGAACAACAGTCTATTTATTTATTTATTACCAAATACATTCATTCAGAGTTGTCCTAAATAAATAGATGTATTTTGATTGACTAGTTCATCAAGGTTGCTTAATTAACTAAACAGATCAGAACAAGTCGTAACACAAATATATGATAAAGGATTATCTCCCAGCAGGTCATGTGGATCAAATGGCAGCACTTGCCTTTGAATTTTGGATCACAGTGCCATGTTGTCAGGATAGTTGGGCAGCTACCACTAATATATAACCACAGACACCATTCTTTATTTTTAATGGTCACAGGTGATTGAGTTAAATGCAGGAAGAAAGAGGCAAAAGAGCAGAGAAATATGCTAAAGGACAACCAACCAAATATCCCCAGTCCCTTTGGTTGTCCAGTCCAAGAGGCTGACTCATTTGCCAATAAAAGTAGTGTAGCTAGCTCTAACTCTACTTTGAGTAAATCCCTGGGTAAAGGTGTCTCATGCTCGCCTACAAGTTTAAACGAAGGAACAAGGATTATGTTCCACCTAAACTCTCAGGTTATTCATCTGGTTTTTATTGTGCAGATTGATCTTATTTCGTTTGGTCCTGCTCTTCAGGTTGAGCATCAGAGATTCCACTTTTGATACTATAAATTATTGACTGAGAACAAAACCCAGAAATGAAATAATTTAAAAAGAAGTTTACTAAGTTATTTGGTAGAGAAAGAAGCCTAAATGGTGGTTCACTCCCTACCCTACCCCCATACAGTCTGTATAAGTCATACATCATACAGGATTCAAGCTTCATATCCACTGGAAAGTTTCTGGTTAACATAATGTGAAATCTTATATTAAGAATTAAACAAATCTGGTCTTTAAGCAACAGGTCTGGTTTCTCAGCTATAAAGGACTACATTCAAATAATACAATAAAGTTTTCCCACAGAGTCACTAGGACAAAGAGTATGCACAGTTCAATAGCAATTTGAGTATAATTCCAAATTGCTTTCAAGAATGATTAGACCAGTTCATAGCTTCATTAACAGTACATTAATGTACCTATTTTCCCATAGGTCTGGCATCATTTGTTATTTTTCTTTCTTTCTTTCTTTCTTTTTTTTGGTCAAATTTGTCAATCTGATAGATGTAAAGTGGAAACTCAGAGTCATATTAACTTTCATTTCCTTAATAATTAGCAATTTAAAGGATTTTTCACTTGACTATTAATAGCCTCTATTTCTTCTTTTGAGAACTGCGGCTTCATATCATTCAACCATTTGTCAGAGAATGGCTCTTATAACTTGGAATAAGTTCATATATATATATCTTGGAAATGAGAGTTTTCATTTTAAGAGTTTCTTTCAGTTCTATTCTCTCTATTTTCACTTTGCCCTCTGGTTAAGTGTCTACTATGTGCCAGGAACTGTGCTAAGTTCAGAGATACAAAAAGAAGTAAAAGACAATTCCTGCCTCAATGAGCTTACCACCTGATAAGAGAGACAGTATACAAATAGCAAGGTATATACATGGCAAATAAGGAATACTTAACAAGAGGAGTGATACTGGAATTAAAAGAGATTGGGGAAGGCTTCTTGTACAAGGTAAAGCCACAGAGGTTATTATTTGGTTTGGAGGAAGGAGAGCATTCCAGGTACAAGGGACAGCCAGAGTAAGAATACCTAGAGCTGAGAGATCAAATATTTTGTTTGTGAATCAGCCAGGAGAGCAGTGTCACTGGTTGAAAAAGTATGTGTTTGAAAGTAAGATATAAGAAGACTAGAAAGACAAGAGAAAACTTCTATGAGTTTAGTTAGTCTTGTTTTATGATTTGTTGAAACAATGTCTAGACTCTTATTTTGTTGTTGTTCATGGCTATCAAATCAATGTTTCTTAAGTTTTTTCTTCACTAGCTTGTATTTATTTATTTAGCATTTTCCCTCATGCTTTTATTTGGTTTTTAAAATTATTTTTAGATTTTTCTATTTTAATTGTTGCTTCATATCTTCTAGGAGGTCTAGTTAACTCTTGAGTAAATTGTATTTTTCTTTGAAACTTTTCTTTTTTCTTTGTTTTTGTTTTTGCTTTTTTAGCAACCAAATTTTTTAATTAAAGCTTTTTAATTTTAAAAATATATTCATAGATAACTTTTCAACATTAACCCTTGCAAAACCTTGTGTTCCAATTTCCCCTGCTTCCCCCAACTACCTCCCCAGATGGCCAGTAACCCAATATATGTTAAGCATGGTTAAAAAAATGTTAAATCCAATATATGCATACATATTTTTACAATTATCTTGCTGCAAAAGAAAAATCAAACCAAAAATAAAAAAATTGAGAAAGAAAATAAAATGCAAGCAAACAAGAACAAAAAGAGTGAAAATGCTATGTGGTAATCCATACTCAGTTCCCATAGTCTTCTCTCTGGGTATAGATGGTTCTCTTCATTACAAGATCAATGGAATTGGTCTGAATCATTTCATTGTTGAAAAGCGCCACGTTCATCAGAATTGATCATCCTATAATATTGATGTTGCCATGTACAATAATCTCCTGGTTCTGCTTACTTCACTCAGCATCAGTTCATGTAAGTCTCTCCAAGCCTTTATGTATTCATTCTGCTGGTCATTTCTTACAGAACAATAATATTCCATAATTTATTCAACCATTCTCTAATTGATAGGCATCCATTCAGTTTCCAGTTTCTTGCCACTACAAAAAGGGCTGTGGCAAAACATTTTTGCACATATGGTCCCTTTTCTCCTTTAAGATTTCTTTGGGATATAAGACCAGGAGAGACACTGCTGGACCTAAGGATATGCACATTTTGATAGCCCTTTGGGCACAGTGAAACTTTTCTTGTAGATGTTTTAGAATTATTTTATGTTTCTGGGTTTGTATCTTGAATATTCCATTGACCGTAATAGTTCTTTATGGTGGGGTTCTTTTTTTGTTTGCTCATTCATTCAGCCTACTTTCTGATTTCATGACCAGTCTCCTCATCAGGCTCTATGGACTTCTTGGGGGAATATTTGGGCTCAGTTTTTTCCTCTTGCTTTTTCTGCTGCTTTATTAGATAGCTAGATGGTACAGTGCAGAGAGCATAGGACCTGGAGTCAGGAAGACCTGAGTTCAACATATTCTGGATACTTACCAGCTGTGTGACCTTAAGCAAATCACTTTATTACTGTTTGACACAGGTTTTTTTTAACTGTAAAATGGAGATAATATGTTCAAAAGAGACAATTATTGTAAAGTATTTAACATTGTGTTTGGCACATAGTAAGTGTTATATAAATGTTAACTATCATTACTACTATTTCATAGTCTCAGGAACGGCTAAGGCTGGGTATCTTAAAAGGATGATCAATAATGTGAAAAGTTATTGAATAGTCAGGGATGATGAGGACTAGAAATTATCATTATATTTAGCATCTAAGAGATTTTTTTAATGAGTCAGGAGAGGACACTTTCAGTAAGGGGTTGAGGAATGAATGTTAGAACTATGCAGACAGTGAAAGTATGGATCTAGCTTTGTAGTAAAAGAGAAAAGAAATATAGGACAATGCCTTCAAAGCTACATAAAGTCAAGTGAGAAAATATGGGCATGAATGCAGATTGTAGGAAAAGAACTAGTCAGAGATACAGAGACAGAGACAGAAACTAATGTATTTAGCTTTTAGAAATAGGCATTTATTATGCTATTATAGTAGATATCAAATATTGTCCCACACAAAAAGGATATAAAGCACATTCTCACACAAATACATAGAATCCAAGGAAAATGGGATTTAAATTTAGCATTTGCAGCAGAGGAATAAGTTATATCTCCTCAAAGATGATGAGTTTTTTTTTTTTTTTAATGAAATCCTTAAAATATTCTCCCAGGCATGATATAGCTTTTCTTCTGGGTTCTTGGTAAGAGTATTAAATCTGCCTTTCTTCATTTTCTCTAGTTAATTCCTTGCTTCAGATGCAGATAATGTGTCAGCTGTTCTGGAGATGCTACTAGAACTAACATGATAAATTAAATTCAGACCTTTTGAAGTTCACAAGGTCTTTCCTGAGCAAAGGTGAAGAGATCTAGGCCCCAACTTCAGGTAAGATCTCTTGTCCCTATCCTCCAAGGAACTCCTCCTCAATTCCAAACTAATATGGTGACTTTATACAAGACTCACATGGTATGATGGCCACCAATCAATCAAAACACTACCTGTATGGTACACTTCATCTCAAGGATTGCTAAATTGACTTTCCCCCCAATTAAAAAATATATTTATTTAAAATTTTGAGTTCCAAATTCTATCTCTCCCTTTCTCCCTGAGATGGTAAACAGTTAGATATAGGATATATATGTGCAATTATGTAAAACATTTCCATTGTTTTGTTCAAAAAGACTTGAGTAAAAGAAAATAAAATAAAGAAAAAATTGAAAAGTATCATGCTTCAGTCTGTTTTCAATCAATATCAGTTCTTTCTCTGGAGGAAGATAAATACTTCATTATTAGTCCTTTTGGATTGTCTTGAATCATTGTACTGCTGAGAATAGCCAAGTCATTCACAGTTCTCCACTGAACAATATTGCTATTACTCTGTACAATACTTCTCTTGGTTCTGTTCACTTCACTATGTATCAGTTCATGTAAGTCTTTACAGATTTTTCTGAAATTATCCTGCTTGTCATTTTTGGATGGGTACAATAATAATTCTTGTTTAGCCAATTCCCAATGGATGGGCATCCCTTTGATTTCTAATTCTTAGCCAACACAAAAAGAGTTGATACACACACGACACACACACACACACACACACACACACATATATATATGGAGAGAGAGAGAGAGAGAGAGAGAGAGAGAGAGAGAGAGAGAGAGAGAGAGAGAGAGAGAGAGAGAGAGAGAGAACAATTGGGGTTAAGTGACTTGCCCAGCATCACAGAGGTAAAAAGTGTTAAGTGTCTGAGGCCAGATTTGAACTCAAGTTCTCCTGACTCCAAAGCTGATGCTCTATCCATTGTACTATCTAATTGACCCTGCTATAAATATTTTTGTACAAATATGTCCTTTACCCCCTTTTTTTGGATATTTTTTTGGCTATAGATCTAACAGTGGGTTAGATATTGCTGTATCAAAGAGTATGGATAGTTTTATAGTTGTTTGGACATAATTCCAAATTGCTCTCCAGAATAGTTGGATAGTTCACAACTCCCCCAATAGTGCAATAGTGTTCCAGTTTTTTCATATTCTCTCTAATAAACATTTTCCATTTTTGCCATATAAGCTAATCTGATAGGTGTGAGGCAGTACCTCAGAGTTATTTTAATTTACATTTCTCTGATTGATAATGATTTAGAGCATTTTTTCATATAATTATAGATAGTTTTGATTTCTTTGAAAACTGCCTATTCATATTCTTTGACTATTTAGCAATTGGGAAATGACTTGTAGTTTTATAAATTTGACTTCTCTATATAGTTTCTGTTTTCTTTATAACTTTGCTTGCATTGGTTTTGTTTGTGCAAAAATTTAATTTTGTATAATCAAAATTATCTATTTTATATTTTATAATGCCCTCTATATATTTGGTCTTAAATTCTTTCCTTATCCATAAATCTGATGGATAAACTATCCTATGCTCTTTTAATGTGCATATGATATCATCTTTTATCCATAAATCATATACCTATTTTGACCTCATCTTAACATATAGTGTAAAATGTTGATCTATACCTAGTTTCTGCCATACTGCCATATTGTTTTCCAGTTTTCCCAGAATTTTTTGTAAAATGAGTTTTTGTTCCAAAATCTTAAATCTTTGGGTATATTATATCCTAGATTACTATGTTCGTTTACTATAATGTAATTTGTACCTAATCTATTTCATCAATCCACCACCCTATTTCTTAACCAATACCAGATTGTTTGATTACCTATTGCTATATAATTCAGTTTAAGATCCAGTATGGCTAGACTGCCTTCTTTTGCGGTTTTTTTCATTGATTACCTTTATATCCTTGAATTTTTGTTCTTCTAGATGAATTTTGTTATTATTTTTCTAGCTCTATAAAATAATTTTTGATAGTTTGCTTAGTATGGCATTTAATAAATTGATTAAATAGAATTATTATCTTTATTATATTGGCTCAGCCTACCCATGAACAATTAATATTTTTCCAATTTTTAGATTTGACTTTATGAATTATCATTGTTATTATATTGGCTCAGTCAACCCAACCCAATTAATATTTTTTTCAATTTTTAGATCTGACCTTGTTTGTGTGACAA
Source organism: Sminthopsis crassicaudata (assembly GCF_048593235.1). NCBI lineage: Eukaryota > Metazoa > Chordata > Mammalia > Dasyuromorphia > Dasyuridae > Sminthopsis > Sminthopsis crassicaudata. The sequence continues at coordinate 438,310,269 of NC_133618.1, read as the reverse complement.
ATGTTTTATAGTTATGTTCATATAGTTCCTGAGTTTGTCTTGGCAGGTAGACTTCCAAGTAATTTATCCTGTCTACAGTTATTTTTAATGAAGTTTCTCTATTTCTTGATGCTGGACTTGGTTGATAATATATATAGAAATGCTGATGATTTATGTGTGTTTATTTTGTATCCTGCAAACTTGTTAACAATTTTGAGAGGTTTTTAAATTGATTCTCTGGATTTTCTAAATATCATCTGCATAGGATTTTCTAAATATCATCTGCATATCATCTGCAAGGAGTGATAGTTTAGTTTCCTCCTTGTCTATTTCAATTTCTTTAATTTTTCTTCTCCTATTGCTATAGCTTAGTGGTCCCCCCTTAGATTGGGAGCCAGTTCTCTGTCCCTCAGATTGTGGGAGGGCCGGACTAGAGTAAAAACAAAACCTCCCACTCTATCTCCGCCCCTCAGCCCATTTGCCTTAACCCGGAGGGCTGCATAAACTCCTCAGCTGCAGCATCTAGCCCTCCGGCCGTAGTTTGAGAACCCCTGCAATAGCTAATATTGACTTTTAACACTTCAACTTTGTGTTTGATGTCTAAGTTTTGCTCACCTTTAGTTCACTTCTCTAATTGACTTGTCACCTGACAGTTATCAAAGCATAGAGTATGGTTACTTTAAGGGAGAGTTGGATGATTTGATTGACTTACCTACCCTTTTATATTAAATATTTTATTGGAAATATGTGCCTCAAATAGACCTAGAAAACATCTCAAACCAGGAAGTAGCCAATGGTCCCACAACTGTGAGGGATGATGACAGGTGAGATACACCTCCCGGTAGTTCGGTTGCAAATCGAGCAGCTTTGTACAGTTAACTTCCCTTAGGGTATTGTTCTAAGAGCACGCTCACTAGGTGAAAGGGTAAGTACAATTTCATAACTTACCTGCTTCCTAAAACGACTGTACCGTTCACAGCTCCCTCAGCAGTGTGATTGGTTTCATGTAATTCCAACAACATAGAATTTGTTCTGTTTTGATTCTCATTGTCATTAAATCTGATTTAAGGCGGTATGCCAGCATTTTCTGAGTTCTTGTTTTTTGTCAGAAAAAAGCTCTGACAGCTAGAAAACCCAAAACGATGTTTTGGTGGTGGTTGTCAATTTGCTTTTCTTTTTAAATAACTTGATTTCCCTATTTGGGGATATTGCCCGGGTCACGCAGCCAGGACGCGTGAAGTGTCTGAGGCCAGGTCAGGGCTGGCGCTCTATCCACCGCGCCACCTCGCCGCCCCTCAATATCCTCTTCCTATCCGTTTATCTTCTGGGAAATGGATTTTGAGGACCAGCAGAAGGTTGGATAAATCGAAGCTTATAGGGCTTCAGGAAAGTGTTGGTTCTATTTACCACCTGCAGGATTTGGCGCGTCCCGTCTCAGGTCCTAGTTTCCTCAGGTCTAAAAGGTATTTTTATTTATTTTCCAGAGGTTAAATGACTTGCCCAGGTCACACAGCTAGGAAGTGTTAAGTGTCTGAGACCAGATTTGAACTCAGGTCCTCCTGAATTCAAGGCTGGTGCTCTATTCACTGCACCACCTAGCTATCCCTCCTTAGGTGTAAAAGGAAAGAAGTTTGGCGTTTTCCATGACCTCTGAGCTCTAAACTTGAAATGTTACAGTTTTCAAAAATTTGTGTCAGTCTATCACCTCTAGAACCCTCCCACCCCCGGAGCAGATAGCGAGTACACTCCCTAAGGGACACCAAGCTCCTGGGAGAGGAATGCAGACTCTTGATCTCTTACACCAAGCCAGAGGAGGAGGAGCCTATCATGGTATGGGCGATGGTTGTTATTTCTTGATCCAATGAGCCAATAATTCCAAGGAAACTCCAGGTTCCCATGCTTTTAGAGAAAGTTCGTGATAGTGATTGGCCCGTCTCTGGTGAATGACGGATCCACTGCCCTATAAGAAAATGCGTCTCAGTAGGCCCCGGAAGCTCGGGGCAGAGTTACTCCAAGAGCTTCGCCCGGTGGTGCCTCCTCACTCTTTGTCTCGGTGTCCCAGCTCCCTTTGGCAGTCAATCATGGGCCTCCCGCCGAAGCTCGAGATCTTGGTCTACACCGTCAACACGCTGCTGCGCAAGCGGCGCTACCACGCCGCGCTGGCCGTGCTCAAGGGCTTCCGCAACGGAGCCGTGTGAGCCGGGGGCCGGGCTCTGGGTCGTCGAGGGTTAGGGGTCGGTCCTGGAGGACTGAGGCCTGGGACAGGGGGACGGGAGTGGTGTCATGGAGTGTGGAGAAAGCGGGGTCCTAGGGAATCCAGGGCTAGAGCCCTCAAGGTCACGGTCACGTGCAGGGTCTGGGGGGAGGGGAAAGCCTTGGGCTCTGGGCATTCGTGAAATGGGCAGTGCTGCTGCTACTCGCGTTGCCCTTCGCTGTGAGGGACGCTGTACAGAATCTCCGAGAGATAAGGAAACTCCGAGACCATCTAGTCCAGTCCACACGTGGATGAGAATGAAATCTCCAGGACAGATTCCACCCGTGGAGACCGAGCCTTTTCTGGCTACCTCCAGAAGCAGCCCATTTAATTTCTGCACTCCTCTGTCCTTTAGGAGACTTACCTCTTTGTAGCTTCTATCTCCCCAGCGCTCTCATCCCCACGCGGGTTTTAGTCTCTGGAGTCAAAGAGAACAAATCTGAGTCTCTTTCCTCATGACAGCCCTTACTTTCTGCATCCCCAGAGTCTTCTTTCCGAGCTAAATATTGTCAGTTCCTTCAGATGAACTTAAGGTACTTCACCACCCTCCCCTATGGGTTCTTTCTGCCTTAATTCTGGAAAATCCTGGAGATCTTGCCTAAATCATGGCTTTACAGGTGAATGGCATAAAGTGTTTAGTCTGACACTTACTGAATAGATGAGCAAGCTGGAGGTGAGTGAGAAGCCTTGCCCAAAGTCACTCAGTAATTGCTACAGTATTTCTTCTACTTGCATTATACTTTCTATCAAACTTCCTAACTTCAGAAGACCTACTAGCCTGAAATGAGAATAGGAACAATAAACTAATGGTTTAAATAATAAAATCTCAGTTCTGGTTACAGCTTAAGTAGAAATCTGTCACCTATCCTAGTGATGAGCTATCCATCTGCCTACACACTTGCAGAGACAAGAAGCTCACTCACTGCCTTATGAGATAATCTATTCTATTGGTGGGTGGCTTTTAAGTGTTAAAACGTTGTTTCCACTGAGGTGAAATCAGTCTCTGTAACCCATAAGTTCCTGCTTATGCCTAGTCACTGAAGTAATACCTTCTTCTGATTAATACTCTTCCAATTATTTATTTATTTGAAATAGATTTATTTATCTAATATTTCCCCCAGTTACATTCAAAACAAATTATTTTGTTTACATTTGTTTTTAAATTTTTTGAGTTTTCCAATTATTTAAAGGCAGTCATTATTAGGGGCCTTCTAATTTTTCTCCTTTTCAACCTAAATGTTTTTGATTTCTTCAACAGATAATCATAGGGTATGACTAAATCCCTTAGTACCTTCATTACCCTTTCTGTGCACAAGCTAGTTTATTAATGTCCTTCCTAGAATATGCTACCCATAACTGAACATTAATGGAACCTAAAAAGTTCAGATCACAATGGAAACAGAGAAGAAAGGTCACAAATTCTTTCCCAACCATGTCTTATGTAATACATATTTATTTTGCACAATGCTGCATATTTCTGTCTGTGACTTGGGAAACTCGCTGGACCTTTACAACCTGGAGGAGTTGGGAAGAAACAATACAATTGAGCAACTTGGAAGTGTGATAGCTTGAATTATGTATGTAGGATGTGTCATTTTGTAACACAGGCTTGTCACAGATTGGGAATTATAGTTGAATGCAGGTTCAGTGTGAATCAAAAGTGTGATTAGTCAAAAAACTCAATTTATTATTATTAGAGGATGTTAATAAAAGTATCAGAATGAAGGGAATGGTAGTCTACTATTATTTACTCTGGCCAGAACAGGTGTAGTATTTTGTCTAGTTTTAGAGGCTACAGGTTGTATGAGGAATGGTGAAAGGAATGGTATGATATTTGGATGCATGTCATATTTAATTATAAGGGTTCCTCTGAATAGTATAAGGATGTGTAAACAAAACAGTCTGACAAAGATAAGACTTAGGAGTAGCAAGCGTGTTGTCTTCAAATATTTGAAAGGCTCATGTGGTAGAACTTTTGCTGTACTTGATAGCAAGAGACAGGCATGAGAAATTAATAGGCAAGCATATTTAATCCCAGTGCAGGACATTTCTAACAATTAGAGTTGTCCAGAAATAAAATTGAATGCCTTGTGGATAGTGAACTCACAATCCAATTAAGCAAATATTTATTAAGTACCTATTATGAACAAGCATTTTGCTAATTACAAAGACCCCTCCACCAAAAAAATAATAATAATTCCTTACCTCAAGGAGATTAATTCTGTTAGAGGGATCCAACATGCATGGAAATAAGTAAAAGATAATTTGGAGTGGGAGTTCTTAATTTTATTTTTTTTTTGTTATGAACTCAAGAGATATGTGGAAGCTGACTTGTAATGGCCCTGGAAAGCTGATTGTTAAATTTTCTTTTCTGTGAGCATTTAGACCTTGGAAATTGGCAAATATTATAAATGAAGGTTTGATTTGTTGTTTTGCTGTTTATCTAGACTTTTAAAAGTGATAGAAAATGTTTAAAAGTGATAGGAAAAATTCAGTTTAAACTTTAAAGTATGTCAGTGCATTTTCAGAGAGTCAGTTGTTAAACATTTATCAGCACATCCTTTTGATAGTCTGAAGCTTATGGGCCCCATTCTCAGAATATATTTTTAAATGCCTAAAATAAAACAAACAAGATTACAATGTAAATCAATTATGTTGAAATTCAGTTAGCAAAATAAACAAACAAATCAATTTACAGAGCTCAGGTTAAGAACTTCTTGATTTAAAAGAAAGAGAAAGTACTAAGAACTGAAGGGAATCAGAAACGGCTTTGTTTAATGAGAGTAGCAGTTATGCTGAGGCTTGAAAGATCAATTTTCTGGAAAATAAGCATGTATATTAAGGGATATGACTTGAAAAGATAGGTGGAAAAGATATTCTGAGACCTTTAAAAAATAGAATAAGAATTTTGTATTTTATTCTAGAGCTAATAGGGAGGCACAGAAGATTTTGGGCAGTGTTGTGACAGATTAGTGTTTTAGGTATGTTAATTTGGTAGCTGTGTGGAAAGATGAATTAGAGAAAGGATGAACTAGAAGCCAGTAAAAAGCCTATTGTAGCATTTTAGGTGGAGAGAGATGTGGATATGAATTAGGATTAGCAGTCATTTGAAAGGAGAGAAGGGGACAAATGTGAGACATGTGGAAGTAAAAATCAAAAAGACTTGTTTGCTGATTGCATATAGGTAGTGATAAAGAGGGAAAATTTAAGGATGACTGAAGTTGGAAATCTAGTTGATGTCAGTAGAAGTGGCAAAGTTAATTTCATTGCTGGAGATCTTCAGTAGGAGGCTGGATGGCTCCTTGTTGGAGAATGTTGTAGAAGAGATTTGGGTTTCAAGTGAAGGGTAAAGCTAGGTGACTTTCAAAGCTCCTTCTCACTTCAAGATTCTATGATTTCGTGAAAATGTTTGTTTTGGAAGTTGAGAGAAATTTATGCAGGTCTAGTGCCAATTGGTTCCTCTGAATAGTATATGACTGGCTTAGCTATTCAACCAGTAATATGGTATGAATGACTCAATGGCTAAAGGCAAGCATACATAGAGTAGTGGAAGCAGCTTCTTTACTGATTCTAATGAAATCTTTTGTTTGCTTTTAATTCCTCAAAAGTAGGGGCCCAACATTGTTTCCAAGCCTGTTTGAAAAAACTTTGTACAGCATTGATAATAATAATGATAGCATAACTGAAATGAACAATTCTGCCATTAAATACATTTGAGGACAACTTTTATAGATGGTTAGTAATTATAACATTGTTGAAATTCAATTCAGTTCCACTCTATAAGTGTTTATTTACTACTTACTCTGTAGCAGGTACTATGTTAGGTTCTGGAAGGTCAAACAAAAATGAAATAGTCCTTGCCTTTAAGGAACTTGTATTCTCCATCAGAAGTATCAAATATATCTCAGACAGCACCCACAACAATCCTGAGTGTGCAGGAACCAGATTAAAATGTAAATGGAAAATATTTAACAGAAGTTAAAATACAATAAAACAGCTATAATATTTTATTGTAAAACCAAGCCAAGATGCCACCCACTGGGAACCATATGTATGTTTAGAGCCTGCCGTTTTTATTTGAGTTTGACACCACTGTTCAGCATGCATATATTCCAGTGTCTTATGTTTGAGTATTCAGACTAAAAGGAATACAAAAGATGTTTTCTCATATTGTGAAGAGGATAGAAAGAGTGAAGAAGACTTTTACCAAATCCCAAATTACCAGAAGCATTGACCTAAAGGATGATCCAGGCAAAACAACAATAGATTTCAAAAGACTGTTGCTGAATTCCTGAATGACAGATCCATGGTGAGTTGTTAATGAAAGCTTGGCTATTTAAGGGAACATCCCTAACCTTTGAGATTGGAAAGAGTAATGTTCTCTTCCCTCTGGCCAAATTGCCTCTTGGTCTTTACAGACACTATCAGACATTAGATAGCGGCTTGGATGGCCATAATGGGATGTTTTTTGGTTGTCATTCTATTGTGTAATTGTTCTTCAAGTTCATCCATACTCCTGTTTGTTTTCTTAGTTTTCCTAGCTAGCATTAAAGAGTATCTAATACTAGAATTGAACGAAAAGTCTGTCAAGCTTAGAGTATAAGTAGAGGAGGAGAACTGAAAGGATGATGGGAAGTTGTCCCATTACTAGGAATTCTTGATTTGGGTTCAGAACAAAAACTGAAGGTACCCTCATATAGTCCTGTAGATGATGGGGGTAGAATAGGGAGGGGAGGGAAGTCATAGCTAGCGGACCCATTCAGATTTGTGCCTGAGCATCTCTCTAGATACAATAGATACATTTATATAAGCAAGAAATATCTGATTTCTCTTTGTAAACACCACTTCCTTTTATAGTCATTTCACATATTCATTATTAATTAATTATGAACAAGTACCTCAACTTTTCTAAATCTCAATTTCCTCCATATATATATATATATATATATATATATATATATATATATATATATATATATATATATAAGAAGTCAGGGTTAAGTGAGTTTTCCAGAGTTACACAATTTCAGGTCAAATTTGAACTCAGGTCTTCTGACTTCAGGGCTAGTACTCCATCCACTGTACCACCTAGCTGGGGTTAAGTGACTTGCCCAAGGTCCCACAGCTAGGAAGTGTTAATGTTCGAGGCCAGATTTGAACTCAGGTCTTCCTGACTCCAAGGCCAGTATTCCATCCACTGTATCATTTAGGTGCCCCTCAATTTCATGTTTAAAAAATGTATGTGGGTATATATATATATATATATATATATATATATATATATATATATATATATATATATATGCACATATATATATATGTACGTATACACACATATTTTAGTTTGTTAACTATTTCCCTATTATATGTAAAAATTTTTAACATAATTTCTTTTAATTTTGAGTTTTAAATTCTTTTCCTCCCACCGTTCCCCCCTTCCTGAGAAGAAAATAATGTGATACTAATTGTACATGTTAATTCATACAAAACATTTCCATTTTAGGAATGTTGCAAAATAAAAGATATACACAAATAGGAAAAATAAATAAAAAAGTTTAAAAATATGCTTCAGTCTGTTTTTAGGAGTTATTAGTTTACTCTCTGAAGTCCTTTGGAATTATCTTGGATTATTGTGATCAGAGTAGCAAAGTCTTTCATAATTAATCTTTATTATAATATTGCCTTAATGGTATATGATGTTCTAGTTATGCTCACTTCACTCACTTCTTTCCAGGTTTTTTGGAAACCATTTTGCTTGTCATCTTTTAGAGCACAACAGTATTTCATCACATTTATACATCATAGCTTATTCAGCTATTGAAAGCATTTCCTCAACTTTCCATTTTTAATCATTACAAAGAGAGCTGCTATATTTTACACAAATAGGTTCTTTCCCCTTTTCTTTGATCTCTTTAGAATTCAGATCTAATAATGTTTTTGCTAGGTCAAAAGTATATGCTAGGTATAGTTTTTAATAACTCTTTGGGGCATAGTTCCAAATTGCTCTAAAGAATGGGTGGATCCACAATTCCACCAACAATGCATTAGTGTGCCAACTTTTTCATAATCCTTTCAGAATTTATCATTTTCTTTTTCTAGGGATGTTAACTAATCTGATAGGTATAAGGTGATATCTCAGAATTATTACAATTTTTGTTTCTCTAATCAGTAGTACTTTAGAGCATTTTTCTATGTGACAATTGATAGCTTTGCTTTCTTTTTCTGAAAACTGCCTGTTCATATCCTTTGACTGTTTTATCAACTGTGGAATGGATCTTGTTTTTATAAATTTGGTTAAGTTCTCTAATATATCTTGGAAATAAGACCTTTATTAGAAAAATGCTGTAAAATTTTTCCCCAGTTTCCTGTTTTTCTTCTAATTTTGATGGCATATCTATTATTTGTACAAAAGCTTTTTAATTTCATGTAACCAAAATTATTTTACTTTCTTAATCCCTTCTATCTCTTGTTTGGTCATAAACTCTTCCCTTTTCCATATACTTATCAGATACATTTTCCCATGTACCCCAAATTTGCTTATGATACCATCCTTTATGTTGAAATCCTATATTCATTTTGATTTTTTCTTGGTATAGTGTGAGATGTTGGTCTGTACCTGGTTTTTGCCAAACCATTTTCCATTTTTCCTCAGCAATTATTGTCAAATGTTGAATTCTTCCTCAAAAGCTTGGATCATTGAATTTATCAACACTGGAGGACTAAGGTTATTTATTTTTGTATATTGTGTCCCTGATGTATTTCACTGATTTACCATTGTATAGATTATTTTGATGATTACTGCCTTGTAATACAGTTTGAGATCTAATACTCCTAGGCTATCTCCTTTCACATTTTTTTTTCATTCATTTGATATTCTTCGCTTTTTGTTCTTCCAGATGAATTTTGTTATTATTTTTATTTCTATAAAATTGCTTTTTGATAGTTTTATTGGTATGGTGTTGAATAAGTAAATTAATTTAGTTAGGATTATATTATATTGATTTGGTCTTCCCATGAGCAATTAATATTTTTCCAATTGTTTGGATGTGTCTGTGCAAAAAGTGTTTTGAATTATATTCATGTTATCCCTGGGTTTGTCTTAGCAGATGTACTTCCAAGTATTTTATATTATTTGCAGTTATTTTAAATGGAATTTCTCTTTCTCTTGCTGCTGGACTTTTTTGGTAATATATAGAAATGCTGATGATTTCTGTGGGTTTGTTTTATATCCTGCAATGTTTCTAAAGGTGTTGATTTTTAGGTTTCTCAAGCGTCATAGTTTTGTTTCCCTATTGCCTATTTTTGTTCTTTCAATTTCTTTTTCTTATCTTATTGCTATTGCTAACCTTTCTAGGGAATAATGAACAATAGTGATAATGGAATTCCTTGCTTTACTGCTATGTATATCATACATAATATATATGTATATATAAATGATAGTTGGGATTAAATGACTTGGTTAAGATCACACAGTGTATGATATTTGAACTGGGGAACTCCTTATTCCAGGGCAGGTGCTCTCTTCACTGTGCCATTTAGCTGCCCTGCTTTTGGTTTTAGTTAGATACTACATATCTTTTTAAGAAAAGCTCCATTGATTTCTAGGCTTTTAAATGTTTTTAATAGGAATGGGATGTTGTATTTTGTTAAAGACTTTTTCTCCATCTATTGATCTGATAATATGATTTTTGTTTTAGTTATTGATATGGTCAGTTATGTGAATAATTAAAAATCAATTATATTGAACCAGTACTACATTCCTGGTATAAGTCCCACTTGGTCATAGGGTATGATCTTTGTGATACAGTGGGTTTTTTTGCTAGTTTTTCATTTCAAACTTTTGTATCAATATTCACTTTTAATAATAGCTTTTTATTTTTCCAAATACATGTAAAGATAGTTTTCAACATTTATTGCAAAACCTTGTGTTCCAATTTTTCCTCTCCCTTTCCCCCCCTTGCCAAGACAGTGAGCAATCTACTATAGGTTAAACATGTTGCATCAGTAGTTATTAAGGAAATTAATCTGTAGTTTTCTTTCTCTGTTTTTGCTCTCCCTGGTTTAAGTATCAAAATCATATTTGTGTCATAAAAAGAAATTTGTATGACTCCTTTACCAGTTTATTAAAATAGTTTATTTAGTTTTAGAATTGTTTGGTAGAATTCACTTGTAAATCCATCGGGTCCTGGAGATTTTTCCTTAGAACTCATTGAAGGCACATTCAATTTCCTTTTCCAAAATAGGGTTATTTAAATATTCTATTTCTCCTTTTGTTAATCTGGGAAGTTTATATTTTTGTAAATATTTATCCAATTCACTTGGATTGCCAGTTTTCTTTCTTTCTTTCTTTTTATTTTATTAATTTTTATAATTATAACATTTTTAGACAGTACATATGTATAGGTAATTTTTTTTTTTTTTACAACATTATCCCTTGTACTCCCTTCTGTTTCGAATTTTTCCTCTTCTTCCCTCCACTCCCTCCCCTAGATGGCAGGCATTCCCATACATATTAAATATCTTATAGTATATCCTAGGTACAAAATATATATATATATATATGTATATGCAGAACTGAATTTTGTTGTTATTGTTGCAAAGGAAGAATTGTATTCAGAAGGTAAAAATAATCTGGGAAGAAAAAATAATAATAATAATGCTCACAGTTTACACTCATTTCCCAGTGTTCCTTTTCTGGATGTAGCTGATTCTGTCCATCATTGCTCAATTGGAATTGGATTAGCTCTTCTCTATGTTGAAGATAACCACTTCCATCAGAATACATCCTCATACAATATCATTGTTGAAGTGTATAATGATCCCCTAGTTCTGCTCGTTTTACTCAGCATCAGTTGATGTAAGTCTCTCCAAGCCTCTCTGTATTCCTCCTGTTGGTCATTTCTTATAGAACAATAATATTCCATAATATTCATATACCATAATTTACCCAACCATTCTCCAATTGATGCATCCATTCATTTTCCAGTTTCTAGCCACTACAAAAAGGGCTGCCACAAACATTTTGGCACATATAGGTCCCTTTCCTTTCTTTAGCATTTCCTTGGGATATAAGCCCAGTAGTAGCACTGCTGGGTCAAAGGGTATGCACATTTTGATAACTTTTTGGGCATAATTCCAGATTGCTCTCCAGAATGGTTGGATTCTTTCACAACTCCACCAACAATGCATCAGTGTCCCAGTTTTCCCACATCCCCTCTAACATTCATCCTTATTTGTTCCTGTCATCTTAGCCAATCTGACAGGTGTGTAATGATATCTCAGAGTTGTCTTAATTTGCATTTCTCTGATCAATAGTGATTTGGAACACTCTTTCATATGAGTGGAAATAGTTTTAATTTCATCATCTGAAAATTGTCTGTTCATATCCTTTGACCATTTATCAATTGGAGAATGGCTTGATTTCTTATAAATTAAAGTCAATTCTCTATATATTTTGGAGATGAGGCCTTTATCAGAACCTTTAACTGTAAAAATGTTTTCCCAATTTGTTACTTCCCTTCTAATCTTGTTTGCATTAGTTTTGTTTGTGCAGAAACTTTTTAATTTGGTGTAATCAAAATTTTCTGTTTTGTGGGATTGCCAGTTTTATTGACATATGATTGGACAAAATAATTCTAAATAATTAATTTCATCTTCATTGATGGGACTTTTACTCATTTTATTTTTGATACTAGTGATGAGAATAAGGTAAGGGGTAACCTCTTTTGGTTCGACGCAAGGATACACAGTTAAATGCAGTCTAGTGACGGTGCAGAGTCCCCTGTAAAGGAATTTACAGGCCTGAAAACTTAGATTGATAAAAAAAAAATGTTTATTGTCGGGGTTTGGAAGTAAGGGTAAAGGTAGAAAGACACCAGGGCCAGACTTGGTTGCTGGGTGGATAGGAACTCTTGGCATGGCTGATGTAAGAATGCCATGTTCGGGCTCCTGCAAAGAATGGGCTCCAGGGTTCCCTTTTTATAATGGGGGCTCTTGGTGATCTTGAAGATGGGTGGAGTCCCAGGCTCCTGGCAGGTTTCGACCATGGTTAGAATTGAATAGTATTCAATGGGTTTTTAGATAAGGAGGAAGTTGTTTGTGGGGGTTGGGGAAACTGAGCAGATAGTGGGGGGCTGGGAAAGCCCAAGCTAGCTCAGATCCAGTGGGAGCTGGGAAAGCCAGGATATTATTGGAATTCAAAAGGGTGCTTTTTGACCAGGATTTGTGAATCAAAGATCCTAGCTTCTTCAGCCATGGGGGGGGTTGGGAATCAGAAAGCAATCTTAAAGGGACCTCAACCCATATCATTAGTAATTTGGTTTTCATTAATTTTTTTAAATCAAATTAACCAGTGATTTATCTGTTTTGTTGAAGTTTTTTTTCCCCATAAAATTTACTCCTAGTTCATTTATTAGTTAAGTGGTTTTGTTTACTTTTATTTTTATTAATTTCTCATTTGATTTTCAGGATTTCCATTTTTGTATTTAATTAGAGATTTTTGATTAGTTCTTTTTTAGATTTTTTTTTTAAGTTGAAATTGATCCACTCTTTGTGTTATAGAAGTAAGTATTTAGAGGTATAATTTTTTCCCTACTTATTGCTTTGGCCACATCCCATAAATTTTTGGAATGTTGTCTTATTGTTGTCTTTCTCTTTAATGAAATGATTGATCATTCTATGATTTGTTTGACCCATTCATTCTTTAGGATTAGATTATTTAGTTTCCAATTAGCTTTCACTCTATCTTTATATGGTCCTTTGTTAAATGTAATATCTATTGCCTTCTTGTCTGAAAAGGGTGAATTTAATATTTCTGCTTTTCTGTTTTTGTTTATGAAATTTTTATGTTCTAATACATGGTTAGTATGTACCATACTCCTTTTTCTTCCCATCAGTTTTCTCCAAATGTCTTTTATATCTAATTTTTAAAAGATTCTATTAATCTTCTTGTTCATTTATTTTATCATTAGATTTATCAGTTCTTTTTCCTCCTGTAAGTCATTTAACTTTGCTTCTAAGAATTTGGATGTTATGCCATTTAGTGCAAACATGTTTAGTATTGATATTATTTCATTGTCTTTTATCTTTTAGCAAAATGTTGTTTCCCCACTTAAATCTTTTAATCAGATCAGTTTTTGCCTTTGCTTTGTGTTACATCATGATGGATACCCAGCTTCTGTACTTAGCTGAAGCATAATAAATTCTACTCCAGCCTCCATTGTGTGTGTGTGTGTGTGTGTGTGTGTGGTGTGTGTGTTGTCTCGGTCTTAAATGGTTTTCTTATAAACAATATACCATTGGATTTTGACTTCTAATCAATTCGGCCATCTACTTCTATTTTATAGGTGAGTTCATCCCATTTACTTTCACATTTATGATTATTAATTGTGTGGTTCTCTGTCTTTCTCATTTTATCCTGTCTCTCCTCTCGTTTGTTTTGCTTCTGACCACTGCCTTCTTATATCTAACTTCCCTTTTATTATTTCCTCTCTCCTTACCCCCATCTTTATTTTTTTTTTCTTTTTTGGGTAAATCAGATTTCTATTACCAATTGAGTATGCATATATATTTTCCCTTTTTGAACCAACTTAGATGTGGTGAGGTTTAAGAATCATGCCCCTCCTATACATACTATTTCCCCTTGGAGTATAAAAACTCTTCCTTGCATACCACTTAAATGGGAGATAAGTTTCCCCATCCTCCTCTATTTCACCTGTTTTTTTTTTTTTTAACATCCCAATGTATCAATTTACTCATATATACACTTTCCATGTAGAAGCCTTCTAACTGCCCTAATAATGATATAATTCTTAGAAGATATATTTATCATTTCCCCATATAGAAAGGCAGAGTTTAACCTTATTGAGTCCCTTATGATTTCTCTTTCATGTTTACCTTATACTTCCTTTGAGTTTGTATTTGAAGTCACATTTTCTATTCAACTCTTGTTTTTTTCATCAAGAATGCTTGATAGTCTTCTGTTCCATTAATTTTTTTTTTCTCTTGGAGTATTGTACTATTTTACTAGGTAAGTGATTCTTGGTTGTAATCTGAGATCGGTTGCCTTCTGGCAAAATGCCAAATTCTCTACTTCTTTAATATAATGCTAAATCTTTTTTTTTTTTTAATTTTTTTAAATTTTTATTTTATAACATTTTTTTGACAGTACATATGCATGGGTAATTTTTTACAACATTATCCCTTGCACTTACTTCTATTCAGATTTTTTCCCTTCCTTCCCCAACCCCCTCCCCCAGATGGCAAGCAGTCTTATATATGTTAAATATATTACAGTATATTCTAGATACAATATATGTGTGTAGAACCGAATTCCTTGTTGCACAGGAAGAATTAGATTCAGAAGGTAAAAATAACAGTTTACACTCATTTCCCAGTGTTCCTTTTCTGGATGTAGCTGGTTCTGTCCATCATTAATCAATTGGAATTGGATTAGCTCTTCTCTATGTTGAAGAAATCCACTTCCATCAGCATACATCCTCGTACAGTATCATTGTTGAAGTGTATAATGATCTTCTGGTTCTGCTCGTTTCACTCAGAATCAGTTGATGTAAGTCTCTCCAAGCCTCTCTGTATTTCTCCTGTTGGTCATTTCTTATAGAACAATAATATTCCATAACATTCATATACCATAGTTTACCCAACCATTCTCCAATTGATGGACATCCATTCATCTTCCAGCTTCTAGCCACTATGAAAAGGGCTGCCACAAACATTTTGGCACATACAGATCCCTTTCCCTTCTTTAGTCGTTCCTTGGGGTATAAGCCCAGTAGTAGTATGGCTGGGTCAAAGGGTATGCACATTTTGATAACTTGGTTGTAATCTGAGATCGGTTGCCTTCTGGCAAAATGCCAAATTCTCTACTTCTTTAATATAATGCTAAATCTTGAATAATTCTATTTTCTGCTTGAAGATCTGGCAGTTCTGGAATTTGGCTATAATATTTCTGGGAGTTTTCACTTTGACATCTCTTTCACATGGTAATCAATAGATTATTTTAAGCTCTGTTTTATCTTCTAGTTCTAAGATATTGAGTAGTCAGTTTGCTTTAATAATTTCTTGAAATATATCTAGGATAGAAGGAACACTGGGAAGTGAATGTAAATTGTTAGCACTACTGTCTATCTACCCAGGTTACTTATACCCTCGGAATCTAATACTTAATGTGCAACAAGAAAATGGTATTTACACACATATATTGTATCTAGGTTATATTGTAACACATGTAAAATGTATGGCATTGCCTGTCATGGGGGGGGGAGGGTGGTGGAAGGGGGGGATAATTTGGAAAAATGAATACAAGGGATAATATTATAAAAAAATTACTCATGCATATATACTGTGGACAAAAAATTCTAAATAATAAAAAAAAAGAAATATATCTAGGATCTTTCTATGATCATAGTTTCCAAGTAATCCAACCATTTAAAAATTATCCCTTGATTTGTTTTCCAGATGAGATATTTCATATTTTCTTCTATTTTTTTGAGTATGTTTTATTGTTTTTTGCTATCTTGGGGAGTCATGAGCCCAATTCTTATTTTTAAGGAATTATATTCTTCATTAGTTTTTGTATCTCTTTTTTCATTTGGCCAGTTCTTCTGTTTGAGGAGTTATTTTTATCAGTGAATTTGTCTATCTCTTTTTTAATTTGGCCAATTCTCTTTTTAAAGATGTTTCTTTGGTATTTCTGTACCTCTTTTACTAGGCTATTATCTTTTCATGCTTTTCTTCCTTTGTTTTCATTTCTCTGCCTAATTTTTCCTCTACCACTTTTATTTGATTTTGAAAATCATTTTTTAGCCCTTCTAGTAATTCTTGCTGGGTTTGTGTCCAATTCACTTTTTCTTGTAACAACTTTAATTTTATTATCTTCTCTGAATTTGTGTCTTGATATTCTGTCACATTACATTTTTATAGTAATATTCTTTTTTGGTTGTTTTCTAATTTTTCCACTCTAATTCTTGATTTAGAATTTTATGTTAATGTTGAGCTCAGTTTCCACAATGGGGGAAAGGAAAGACTCTCATCTCAATCTTTAGGGTTTTTGCATTGTTTTCAGATTTAGTTCTGGGAGTTTGGTAGTTTTCAGGCTTCCAAGGTTCTGTGATCTGGTGAGAGGTGTGGTCTTGGTCTGTAATATGGTCAGGACGCCAGATTCCTTAGCATTGCAATTGATACTACTCTTCAGAGTCTCTGATCCTTGGCTGGAAGTTATACTTCCTTGGAGCTGGAAGTTATACTGCCCCCTTAGGGCTGTCACACCCCTTCATCTGAGATGCTCCTCTCCACCCTTGAACTATGACCTAGAAGTGTGTTTGGGCAATGGACTTGGCAAACAGTTGCCCCTTAGGTTTCCTGCTCCCTCTTGAAGTGCTCTTTTCTGCCCTTGAATTATGACTCAAAAGTGAATATAGGCAATAGAGTTGCCAAACAGCATCTTTCCAGAGCAATTGCCAGATCCCCTTACATCTCTGGCTTGAGAACTCTTGAAGCTGCTCTTGCTTATGCCATGACCACCTTAGTCCCCTCACTGGTATTTCATCCATGTGGGGCGGGGGGGCCTCCTTCCCCCTGTCACTCATTCTACTTCCTGGGTTGCCTTGGACTGAATGTCTCACTCTGACCTTCTGTTGGCTCTCCTACTCTAGAATGAAATTTGAAGTGTTATTTTAAAGTTGTTGGGAGAGGTCCTCTGAATGCTTTTCTAGTCCACCACTCCAGTTCCATCCCTCCCAACTCCCTAGGAGTCTTGTTTTCCTTTTTAATGGGGGTGGTAGACTAAATGATATCTAAGGACCCTTCCACCTCTAATAATCTATGTAATTTAATCTGTGAGCATGTGATTAATGGTGTCTTGATAGCATTGAATAATCTTGTTTACCTGAAGAGCTGAGGGAAGCTAAGTCATTTATTAGTGTTAAAGACCTTTCTTGAATTTATCCAAAGAGCCCAATATCTTATGAAAATTGTTTTTCTTTCCCAGTTATGGAGCTAAAATCCGTGCACCCCATGCTCTGGTCATGACATTTCTCTTCAGAGGCGGAAGGTATGGACTTCTGATTTTGTATTTCTTCATGGCTTATCTCCAGCAGCATTCCTGAGTCTTAAACATAGTATGATCGTGTGTTTGGGAAAACACATTGTTATATTTTGTAAATTAACCAATCCCTTAGCCCTTGCACGCATAGCTTTCAATGCTTTCCAAAGGAAAATATTCTCTTGTCTTCATATTTTCATTGTGATCACAGTCTTCCTAATTCTCATGTGTGTATTTGTTCATTTAGCCTAAAGGAGAAGCTGAAGGCAATCATTCAGGCCACATACACACATTCCCGAAACCTGGCTTACTTTGTTTTTACCTACAAGGGCTTGTGTGCCTTGCAGTCCCGGATCCAGGGACAGACCTTCCAGTTTCATTCCTTCCTGGCAGCCTGTATCGGTGGCTGGTTGGTTTTTGGAGAAAATAATAACATTAACAGCCAGGTAAGTGAAGCCCCCTCTTTTCCTGGGCAGCTGTTTCCCATCACCTGACCTTCTTTGTATTTGTACATGACCAAATTTGTATTTGGACTTCTTAGTTATGGTCTTAGAATCATTTCATGGGAACCCTCCTTTGCTTCCTCACCTGCCCCACGCCTGTGCAGATCATTATCTCACCATGATTAATCATTAGCCTGAGCTGCTATCAAGGCCTAAAATTAGATTTTCCCTGTTTGGTTAAAGTTTGCCTGTTCCTGCATTCCTCCCTGCTCTAGCGGCTCATTACTCCCTCACTCAAGTCCAGGATTTTCCTGGTTAGTCCTGCAGTCAGAAGTAAATGATTACTTGATGGAATAAAATAGTGACTCGGTGGCTCTTTCTTCCCTTGGAAGTGCTGGGGCTGGGGTGCCTCAAGGTGATCTTGTTCCCATCTTCCAGACCTTTTTTCCTTCTTGGTTCATGTCTGGTTGACAAGGAGTCTTGGAATGGAGGGGACAGGGAAACGTGGTGGGCACTGGGGGGCCGTCCTCTACTCAGGTTTTCCTTTTTGCAGATTAACATGTACCTGCTGTCTCGAACTCTGTTTGGACTGGCCCGGCTAGCCGTGGAGAAAGGCTTCCTCCCAGAGCCCAAGCAGGATCCTTTCCCCTTGTTTTCCGCTGTCATCTGGGGCCTCATCCTCTGGCTTTTTGAGTACCACAGACACACACTGCAGCCTTCCCTGCAGTCTTCCATGACCTACCTCTATGATGACAGCAACGTCTGGCACGACATCACAGACTTCCTTATCTATAATAAAAGCCACTCTGGGAAATAAGCTGCAGGCTTTGGTAAAGTGGGTAATGGGGGGCCTTGGGGCCAGGGTCATTGTCTTCAACATAAACCTAAAGGGTTTTCAGATTGGCTTTTACCATCCCCTGAATGGATTTCTTGATAATTAATTTTTTAAACAAACACTATGCCATTTTTTTTTCTATTAGGTTTTTTTTTTTTGTCAACAGAAATTTCCAATAGAGATGAGAGATGACTTATTTTATTCTTTAAGGTTCATTTATGTTTAATTTCATTAGTAACAAGGGCTCTAACCCATTTTTTAAAATCAAGTACTTTATGTAATGACAGGGAGCTATTTAGACCATCAGTGGAATATAAATCTTTTTTAAAAAAAGAAACAAAAACAAAGTGCAACTCTGTTCAAAGGTAATTATGTACAGAGGACACATCTTAATATTACTTCAGATGATTTTACTGTAGAAGTACAGACTTGGAAGGGGTCTTAGAAGTTCCTAGTCCAGTGTCCCATTAGAATCACCTTCACAGTCTCCCTGGCCCACAAATTGATTCTCCAAAAGTCTCCTCTGTGAAGTTTTTTTCTACTTTAGAAGAAAGTATTTTCCTAAATAACTCACTCATTGATTTCTTTAAATTGTTTTTCTTCTGAATCAGACATGAAAAACTACATGTTTGTTAGTGATGTTATATTTTTAGAAGACAGTCAGTGATAATGGAGTCAGAATTTCTTTCATCTTCTTTTTCCTCCCTCTGCTCCTGTGAAGTGTGTTTATAGGTTTGGGAGAATCAGGTTTTCTATCTGACTTTCCTTGAATGGAGGGGGGAAATTTTCCTTTAGAGATCTAAAAGGAGTTTAAACCTAGACTTTTTAATAAGAATGTATGTAATTATTTTTCCAAACCTGGTTTGCTTTGCACAAAGAATAAAACAGATGTACTTGTAAATAAATCAGAGAGTGCTAGACTGGGACTATTTGTGTATGTGAAGAGCTGATGGAAACCTGGCTGTAGTTGTGCTTGTTACAGGTTGTAACAAGTCAGGCAGAGAATAAAACATGGGGATATTGGAAAACCAAAGGGTGACATCAGGAACAGAAGCACATACTCAGGCATCTAAGCCTTACCCCCTGCCAGTTTTCCCCTTGCTAACCATAGAGATTGTGTACCTCACTGCATTCAAGATTCCTGATTTGAATAGCCAGTGTCCATCACCTTTCTTCCAGATTTCTAGACCAGTTTTCCTGGATTAGGCATTTTCTCTAGGGATAATCTGTGCTTAGACTGAGTCCTATTATAACTTGCATCCTTTATAGCTTCAGACAAG
The DNA here is from genome assembly GCF_048593235.1 of Sminthopsis crassicaudata. Lineage (NCBI taxonomy): Eukaryota > Metazoa > Chordata > Mammalia > Dasyuromorphia > Dasyuridae > Sminthopsis > Sminthopsis crassicaudata. The sequence goes on along the minus strand of NC_133618.1, from coordinate 438,290,417 downwards.
AATGCAAAAAATAATTTCCCCTTGTTACTAGGCTTTCTTAGGCAGATTTCACAAAGCTCTTTGCATAAATGACTTTTAAATTGCAATACCTTTTATCTTCTACCCACTCCCCCCCCATCCTGCTCCTTTTTTCTCTTCAGCTTTTGTTTTTTTGGGGAGGCCTCCTCTGACTTTTTGGACCTCAGGGAAGGTCATGAAGGACTTGTACCAGCCCTGGGTTCAATTTTTAACTCTGTTGCTAGTTCTGTAACTTTGAGAAGTCACTTCCTTTTTCTGAATTTCTCTTTCCTCATAATAGCAAATGGGATTAATATGGACATACCCAGGACTATTATAGAATTTACCTAAAAAAAAAAATAGATGTGAAAATACTTTGTTAACTTTTTTTTTTTTTTTTTTTACTGTAAAGAGTCACAATTGTTATTATTTTTTCTGGGATCTGTGGTTTATCGGTGTAAGGAACTCCTGTTGTGCAAACTTCCTCCACCCATGTATATTGGGAACTAATTTGTAATTTGTAAGCCTAGAGTAGGTTTTTCTGACTCCAACACCAGCTTTCTACCATGCCATGTTGCCTCTCATTGCAATGGTAATGGTGCTAGTAAAATCAGTATTATTAATCATTAAAATTGCAAATATAAATTTGAAACTGACTTTGTGCCAGGTACTATGCCATCTATTGTGTCTGTTTCTAATGAGATGATGTTCAGAGATATTACATAATTTATTGTAGGGGTACTTAAAGTTAAAAGAAAAATCAGTCATGATTGACACTTTCAAATGAAAGAAAAGCATATTTGGGGCCTTTCCAATGGGAATATATTATTAAAATTTGTAAAATTTATCCCTTACATTACTTCATTCACTTTTGATTTCTCCCCCATTAAGAATGTGTAGCTCTTATATTCGAGACAGTCTAGTTCTGAGAAACAAAAATGTTTTGATCAGGGTAAGGAGGGGGAGGGGAAGGGGTGTCAGGTCAAGATATAGACTCTTATTTTCATTTTCTTCTTTGAGAAGGCACTATCAATCACTTGTCAATCCTGTTGTTGTTGGGACTTTTGTATTGCCAACTGAGGGCTCCTCTCCCTGCCCAGGTGGATTAATTAGCCAGTGTAGACGGAATGAAAGACAGGTCTGAATGAAAAGGAGATATAGATCTGGGAGGACTGTTTTATGGTGCAGTCCTAATTTCAACAAAAATAAAATGTACTTTAAAAAAGCTTCTAAACAAAAGCCTTGTTGAAAACATATATCCAAAGTGTAGGTTCATAAAGTAATGCCTCTAGTCCTGGAGGGCATTCCCAGAGGTGGTTAAAGTAAAGATAAAAGCAGCCAGGCAAGGACAGTGTGGGTCACCCGAGGCAGCCCCAGCCATCATAGCTTGGGAGTTAGGAATACTCACTGCCTACTTGGGTGACCCTCAGTTTTCTTGTTTATAAATGCCAGGTTGGGGCTAAATAGCCCTAAGGCCTCCTGGCTCCCTTCTGGCACTGGTTGCTGGTGCTTGCTAGGAGGAGAGGCCTGGCCTGGGTCAGCAGGATCTGGCCTGCTTCCTGCCCAACATTGCTGACCTGTCCTTCTGCCCCAGCTCCAGGGAACAGGCTCCGGCCTTGTTTCTCCCTAACGGCGCCTGCATGCACACCTCCTGTCCTTGTTTAACAGTCATTCCCTTTCTGAGCCCCAGATTCCCTCAGCAAGTTCTGCTCATCAGGCCAGGGCCAGCCATTAGTCAGGCTCTTTAAAGGCTCCGAGTTTCCCAGCTGTCTGTGGGTAGATCATTGTTATGTGCTCCCAGGGGAGTCATGGGAACATGTTCTCATCCTTCCACCAGACCAACTTCTGGGGCTAGTTTAGGGCACTCAGCAAATCCTACAGGCTTGTGAGAGGGCTGAACAATGGCTGTGTGTAATAAAGAAGTGGCCTAGAAATAATCTGCCTGTTAGAGCTCAATGCTCCATCTATCGATGGGGTTTTCTACATCTTCATGTCCTGTTTGTCATTTATGTAAAGCTTATTTCTTCCTCCTTTGAGGACTCCTCCCCTTCTACCTCTTCTCTCTCAAACCCCAATAATACAATTAAATTGGGGAGGCAGTTTTGATTCTCCCCCTAATTTTTTTTCTTGTTTGGACTCCAATAGGAATATTTTTATTCTTTCTGAAAAAAAAAATCAAGGTGAGCCTTTAAGAATATTGTTTATAGTTTCTTAGCTAGACTGTTTCCTTCTTGATGCAACTTTTTTCCTGGTTTGAAAGGTTTCTTCTTGCAGCACAGGGGGTGGTTTCCTCCCTGTGCTGCAGGGAAGAAATCTAGCTGTTGAGTAATGCAGAGTTGCTCTTTGATGTGCATATTCTCCTTCCTCTCCTAGAAAAGCATTTTTCATCATCCTAAAATTCTTGGTAATGAAGAATAAGGAAGTTGTCTCATACACACACAAACATATATATATATATATATATATATATATATATATATATTTCCCCCCCCCCCCCCCGCCCTTAAGGCAACTGGTATTAAGTGACTTGCCCAGGGTCACAACCGCTAAGAAGTGTTAAGTGTCTGAGGTAAAATTTGAATTCAGATCCTCCTAACTTCAGGGCTAGTGCTCTACCTACTGCACTACCTAGCTAACCCTATATAGTAATTCTTTAGCTATTACTTCTCTAGCTCTTTAAATGTTCACAAAGTTCCTCCTTGCATTCATTCTCCCTTTTGACTCTTAGGATTTAAATCCAGGTCTCTCCTAACTCCAGTGGAGCATTCTTTTCAGTGTACCACACAGAAATCTAGTTCAACACCATTATTTTCAATTGCCTAAGAAGAGAGGGCTAGAGAGATTTAATGACGTGCTTGCCCAACATCACACAACATTGTCATGGCATAGTTAGGATTATAATTCAGGTCTCTGATCTGCCAGGCCAGGGTTTTTTCCCATACTCCATATATACTTGACATTTAGAAGAAAAACTCAGAGTCCTGTACCTCCTTTTGGAGATTTTCTTTGCCCTGAAGAGGAAGATGACCTAAGTGATGAGGAAATCTGAAGCCATTCCATATAGAGATGGGATATTTACCTTAAAGAAGGGACTTGGGGGAAATTGGAAGGGAAAGTGGAAAGGAGACAGTTATCTGAGTAGAAGAGCCAGAACCAGGAGAAATGAGAAAGGTTAAAGAGGCAAATTTTGTCTCCCATTTAGGAAAAAACTTCTTAGTAATTAAATCAGTAGAAAAATAGAAAGACTGCTTTATAAGGTAGGGAGTTCCTAATCACTAGGAGTTTTTAAGCAGAAGCTGGATATTATCACTTGTCACAGCTATAATAGAGGGAATCTCTGCTTCCAGATGACTTAAGTTGTTTAATCGTACTCACTCTCCTGTTACTTCATTTGGGGTTTTCTTGGTATGTTGGAGTATTTTACCATTTCCTTCTCCAGCTCATTTTACAGATGAGGAAATTGAAGCAGACAGGGTTAAATGACTTGCTTAGGATCACACAGCTAGTAAGTATCTAAGGTCACATTTGAACTCAGGTCCTCTTGACTTCAGGCCCAGTCTGTATCTATTGTGTCATCCAAATAACCTTTGAGGTTCCTTCTTTCTCTAGCTTTCTATGACAATCCCCTAAGCAGAATAAACGTAAAAGAATTGAGATAATGAAATCCCTCCCTATTTGACAGTTACTTTTTGAGCCTTTAATCAAAAGAATTCAGTCTGTCTTTTGAGAGGCCTAATTTAGGATGAACAAACCAGAACTGATACTGGATCTCAATGAAGAAATAAACATTGTCTCACTGAAGAAGGTGCCTTTAATGTTGTGTATAATGCGTAGCAAATATAGACTTTTGTAATGCTGAACTGTTTCTTTTTTCATTTGTTGATGTCAATTAAAAAAAAAGATTGAAAAACAGAAATGTATGATGTTTGGGAGGAGGTGAATAAATGTCTAATTTAATGATTTTACATTGTTGGTCATCACCTTCCTTGGGAGCACATAGGACAAGTGAATTGTCACTAAGGATTCCTGGGGTAGGTTGTCATTAGGTACAACTACACAGAAAAGGCAGGCATAGAATCATGGACCATCTGCAATTGGGGAACCCTGACTTCTTCACAAGATCCTTCCCAAAGGGCAGCCCCACAATATCTATGTTGTCATTCTTTGTCTGGTGCCTTGCTTTTTTCCTTTGGCACTAACCAAGGGATAATTTTGCTGGGCTAGAGATTGGTGTCCAGTGGGTCCAGGGTAAAAGAAGTCTGCTAACAGGCGGTGGGGAACATGTTGCCCATGTTGTTAAAAAGGACCTTTCCTAGCTGCTCCAGCTGCTATTTGAGGCAGCTGTCCATACTATACTAATCTAGGCACTCTGTGTGTGTGTGTGTTTATGTGTGTGGGGTCCCTCTCTTTCTGCTTTTGTCTTGCTTCCAGCTTCTCCTCTCCCCCAGTTTGGGTTCTGGTCATGCTCACTCAAGACCAAGGATGCTTTTCTTTTCCAACCTTTTTCTCTTTATTGTCTAAAAATCCATTATCGTTGTATGTAATGAATCAGACATCCATTATCTCATAGGAATATTGCTGGCTGAGACTGCTTAGCCTATTTAGTTCCTGTTGCTAGTTTCAGCATAGACCAGGTACTCAATATTTGAATATGTTTCTCACCCTATCCCAAACCCATTAGGAAGGTTACCAGATATCATGTTCATTTTATAGATTGGGAAACATATTTAGTCAAGCATTTATCTGGTACCTACTTTGTGTCAGGTTTTGTGCTAGATTCCTGGGATAGAAGTACAGAATCAAGACAATTTCTCCCTCAAGAAACTGACTTTCTGGTCATTCTCCCCAACAGAAACCTTGGATTTTGTATTTGCATCCTCCAGCTCACTTTTGTGTTGCCTTCTCTCACTAGAGTGCAAGTTTCTTATGGACTAGAATTATCTTGCTCATGTTATGTCCTCCACGCTTGGCACAGTGCCTAGCATATAATAATTAAATATCTACATTCCATTAGGGTAGAGAATTTATCCACAAATCCATTTAATACACTCACTCACACACACAAACATAAGGTAATTTGGGGAAGAGGCTCAACTAGCTGAAGAGATCAGCTTGTGTAGGAGATGGCTTTTTGTCGAATTTTCTTTTTTTAATTTATTTTCAATACACATTGCTTTATGAATCATGGGAGAGAAAAATTGGAGCAAAAGGGAAAAATCATGGGAGAAATTAAAAGAAAATAGAAAAAAGAAGTGACCATAGCATGTGTTGATTTATATTCAATATCCTTAGATCTTTTTTCTGGATGCAGATGGCATTTTCTGTCCAAAGTTTATTGGGATTGCTTTGGATCACTGAACTACTGAGAACTAAGCCTTTCATAGTTGATCACAATCTTTCTGTTACTGTATACATTGTTTTCCTGGTTCTACTTGTTTGTTTAGCATCAGATCATGTAAATCTTTCCAGGTCTTTCTAAAACCTTTCTAAAAAATGTTCATTATTTTTGTTGAATTTTCAAAGAAACTTTGGATTCTAAGACTCAAATGACTTGCCGATGATTACACAGTTACTTGGAACTTCTGACTTCTAATTTTCACAAGAACATTCTGATGTGGGAATGTTTATGGTGTAGGTACATAAGCCACGAAAGGCTGATAGGGAGCAAAAGTGGGATGACTGGGACTTATTATTTCCTGGGATGAGGAAAAGTGGTTGAGAGTTCTTATCACCTATACCCCTATGCTGAGAGAAGAACAAGAGATGGTCATATTGTGGAGCAGAGGGCACAGTGGCCAGATGTAAGAGAAATCATCAGAGAATAAGCTTTTCAAAAGCCTTTACAACCACCAAAACACATTAATTCCTTCCACTGAGATAGCAGAGTAATTAGGAACCTCTCTCAACAGCATTAAACTCCATGAATACTTATGCAGATTTGTAATTTTTCAGATTGGAATATAATCTTTCATTAAGAGAAAATCTGGCAATATGTAGATTGGCAGTATGAGGGATCCTTAGCTCAAGTTGAGACTGGCCCCTTGCAAAGCTTTATCCACCATTCATCTGGTCTTTGGAGCAGACAGAAATAGCCTGGGAGTGTCTGGGAGGAAGAAAGCAAAATCACAAATGTTTGGGGATCACTTTGGGTGGTCTAGCAACAGGCAGTCCAAGCTGAGATGCCAGTGGTCCCTTTCTACTCTTGCAGTAATACTCATAAAAAGTCCTGGTCACAGGGGTCCTTCACATTCTTAATTATTGATTCCTCATTCCCCCACCAAGAGTTTTGTTAATATGGTTTGTAACAATAGATACTTAATGTATCTGAAATGAAAGCACTTCAGAAAATACCTTAAGTTTTATTTTTAAAAAATTCACTTTACAGATCCCCTGAAAAGTCTGAGGGACTACCAAGAGTCCCACTGACAGCATTAGGATCAAATTCTATTACCTGACATTTAAGGACTTCTGTATTCTGACATCTATTCTCCATTTCCCACCTCATTTCTCTCTGGTCCCCAACATAAATTTCCATAAGATAACCTCCTTTAAAAAAAAAACAAAACTGACCCCTGCTATGCTCTTACTTTTGTGCCTTTGCTCATACTGTTTACCTCCCTGCTGCCTAACCAAATCCTCTCTATCCCTCAAGACCTAGCTCAAATCCTACTTCCTTAGAGAAGCTTTCCTGCTAAGTCAGACTTTCCTTTTCTTTCTCTGAAGTTTAACAGATATATTCAAGGAATCCCAGGCTTCAAAGGGATCTAAAGAGTTATTCAGTCTAGCCATACATTCTCCACAATCATTCATAACTACTCCGACAAGTAGCTATCCACTCTGTGTTAGACTACCCCAGGAGCAGGAAACTTGCAGCTTCATGAGATAATCCATTCTATTACTAGACATCTCTGCTTGTTAAAAAGTTTTCCCTTAGCTTCTCTACTTCCATTCACCCTTACTTCATTTTCCTCTTCCTTCAGGCTCCCCTGTTGCTCTGTTGCTGTCTAGGATGGCATACTGAGAAGAGAGACATAGTGACTCATCTCACTAAAATGAGCTGGGAGTCTTCAATTCCTACCTCTCCAATAACTGAAGGACCACCAAACTCTTCCATCAGCCTTACAAGTCTGTCCTATGTTCTCTGGGTCTTACTATCTACCCTGACTCCTCACCCTGAAGACCTCCAGGCAATGTCATCAACCCTACTACATGCTTCTGTGTCTTTTCACCCTGCCAGTGGACTCTTAATTGAGTTATCTCCTACAATTAGAATGTGAGCTTCTGGAGAACTATCTCATCTTTCCTTTTTTAAATGACTATTGATAGATTGATTACTTTTTTTTTTTTTTAACATCACCAAAGTCTTCCCTACTTATCTCTATTCTTCTCCTAGAGAACCATCCCACATAATAAATGTTTTTAAACTTTAAAAAGTCCAAAAAATTAGCAAAACTGATTAAAACACTAAAAACGTCTGATGGTAAATGGATTATACAGAACTTCCCATGTTTGCAGTGGGATAGGATGCTTGTTCTTCGTAATTTTGCAAAATTAACTTTTGATTGCATTGCAGTGGGGTTTTTTTCCTGTTTGAATTATTGTAGTCATTTAGTAATTGTGTATCAGGAATGAAGTTAGGGATGTAATACTCAAATTTAGTCTCAAGGGAAGCCATAGCACAAGGAATCTGTATTATAGAATCAGGTCAATAATGATAACCTGTGAGAGATGCATATGCTCTTTGGGGTGGCTTCTTCCATGAGGTGTCCTGAGGGACTAACCCCCATTCAGTGCTGGACTTATTTATACCAGGCAATGGGCCAAGATCATCTCCAACAAAGCTTTTCAACAAAGCTCCAACAAAGCAAGTGGTTTGGGGTTGTTGGAGTTCAGGTGATGGGGGAACTCATTGAGGGTCTTCCTAACTCCTTTCCTTGCCTGCCCAACCAGACCCCCACTTCTAGTTCTTCCAGAAGTAATACCCCCTTAGCCAGTATTCCCTCTCACAAATCTCAGTTGAGGAAGAAGATCCCAGTTGGAGGCAAGCATCTCTTCACAAAGACCCTACTGTACAGCAGATGAAGATGGCAGAACAGTAAATGGAGCTCTGGTTTTAAAGATACAGGCAGTCATCCAAAAAAGACTACTCCTAACCAAGTGGTTGGAAGCACTACAAGCTCCATGTAAGAAGTGAGAAAACTCAGAGAGTCTGAATTGCACATGTGAACAATGCTTTGGCAAACCTTAAAGGGCTATATATCAATATTATCTAGATACACGAATTTCTTATGCCTAAAATCTTCTGTCATCCATTCTCCTTGGCCTTCCCCTCTATATTGCATTTATTGAAGAAATGTTATACTGTTTTTGAGTTAATTTTTAAAAAGCAGATGAATTGAATGCTGTTTTTTTTTAAATTTAGTTCAATTTGTGTGGTAACAGAAAAATCATGTAACCTTAGGTAGCTTCATTTCTTGAAGAGCTTGTAGCTCTTTCCTATGCTCCTATAAACTTTAACAACCATCATTTCATTTGATTTTCACAAAACCTTGAGAGGAAGGCAGGGGAGGAATTATTCCTTTATTCAGAAGTGGAAACAGACTCAGAGAGGTTGTGACTTGTCAGAGGTTACACAGTGGCAGAACTGAGATTTAGAAATCCCATCCCCACCCCTTCACATAACCTCACAAAACTGTGGTCTTTGGTTACTCCATCACCTGTTCAATGTCATCTAGTGCAGGGTCCTCCAATGGGGAGAAAACTTTGACTTAATTATTTCCCTAGGGTCTTTTGATAGAAAAAATTGTTCCCCAAGCTTTCAATTTGGGGAGCAACATGGTAAAATAGCAATAACAAGAGTGTCTTCAGAAGGCCCTTTGCAGCACAAGCTGGGTTAGATAGAAGAGGAGTTCACTGGAAACAGCGAAAAGGATGATAGAGATGGGATAAGAACTGAGGATTTCTTAGTAGATGGGTAGCAATAACAGGCTGGCAAGCAATAAGTATTTATTAAACTTTATAGTTATTTTATCATCATCGTCATCATATTACTGTAAGGCTAAATAATAGGTATATAAATACAAGCCAAAAAAAAATAAACCCTGCCCTCAAGGAGCTTCCTTCCATTCTAACTTCAGAAGACAGCACAAAAAGGGAGCTGTGCAAGGTGGGGTAGGGAGGCTGGAGATTGGTGATAAAGTTTGTAGAGAGAAGCCAAGGATGAATGGACCTTTCCTCAAAACAGTGTCCCCTGAAAGAACTTGCCAGTGGGAGAAGTGGGCAGGAGGAATGGAGGAAGGCAGCTGAGATATTATGTTATGCTTGAGAAAGCAGCATAACAGACCTGCTGTGTCCAGCACCAGCAGATGTTCTAACTGTATGTACTGGAAGAGCTGGGAGAAAAGATTGTTTTCAGTGGAGCTCATCCTGTGTGGGCAGAGAAGGCTCATGTGGTATAATTTGAAGCATGTGGCAAAAAGCCTTTCGGCCAAAACTATCTCTCTTACTGAATGACCTTCCAAACACTTCCCAGTTCACAAAATCCCTTCCCATTAGACAAAAGGCTAGGGCAGCCTAAGGAACTGATTCAACTAGCTATTGAAAATGCTCAAAGGGATCCATGATTTTGTTGGTTTTTTTCATGCTTCTTCCAGTGATAATGGATTACAATTTACTTATGCTTGACCATCTTGTGCCATTATTGTCCATGTCCTTTTATAAGTTCCATAAAGAGGGAGTCAATTGGGAAGTGAACAAGCATTTACTAAGCACTTACTATGTACTAACTGGGCAACTAAGTAGTGCAGGGCCTGGAGTCACAAAGAAGCATCTTCCTCAGTCTAAGAGATTCAGCCTGAAACTCTCACTAGCTGTATGATTCTAGCAAATAACTTAACTCTGTCTCAGTTTCCTCATCTGTCAAATGAGCTGGAGAAGAAAATAGCAGTATCTTTGTCAAGAAAACCTCAAAAGGAGCCTGGAAGAGTCAGATATGACTGAAAATTACTAAACAATACATGCTCATTACTAGGGTTATAAAGAACGGCAAAAATCTGTTTATGCCCTCACATGCTGGAGAACTTTTTCAATTTCTTCTGACATTATAAGAACACCAATGGAATACTTATTGCCTACTGGTCATCCTTTATTCTCACCCCATAACAGCCCATTTTCTCTACCTATCATACAATTCCTTGGCCATATTTTTCATTTCTGTTCTTCCAAGTTCATTGCATACAGGAATGTGCTAAATGTGTTAAATGTTTTACAAGAGAGAATATGTACACATTTCTATATTAGTAACTATACTGTGACTACCTTTTCTTAAGTTGAGACACTCAATAATGAATTGAGTCCAAATTTGTGGCAATAATATTTCTAAAGTGTACAAACACTGAGAATTTGGCACTATAACTGTTGCAGCTTGCTCATAGCTATCTACCATGCAACTCTGTGTGATGCTCAATTTCTTTTTTTTTTTTTTGAGGGGGGGAGATTGGACATATAAAAGACAACATGGAAATAGTCCTTGCCCTCGAGGAACTTACATTCTATTAGTGAAGCTAGAACATAATATGAGAAGTTAAATCATTTACAACAGCAGACTCAGGGAGCAAGATTTAAGAACTAAACATTGGACAAGGCTAGGCAACATAGGATGTTTCCTTCTCTTAGGCTCTCTACCTTCTTACTAGAGTTGCCCAAATATCAGGGATATAGAGGAGGCAGGGTCTTTTTGAAGCTGGAACGGGTGCCTGGAGTTGGACAGAAAGCCTAGCATGGAAACTAGGACCTGTGTCCACCTGGTTCACACCCAGACTCTGGATGCACCCAGGAGTCACCTGAATACATGGGCTGAGCAGATGTGGAATAGAGAAAGACCAACTCTGTCTACTTTAGGTTTTGCTTTGGGTTGGCCCCAGTCTTCAATAATATTGTATTATGGGGAAAAAAACAGCTTCAGGACTGCCTTGAGTGTGTCAAGCTCTGTCAGCCTGAGTCTGGGAGGTGATGACAAGCATCTCCAGCCCAAGGTTCAGTTCACACAAACTGAGTATGATTATAGACAACATAGGAAGTCTTATCAGCAGCCCTCAGGCCGGGAGCCCTAGAGCAAGAGTCCTCACAAGGGCTAAGGCCTCTGGGTATTACCTCTTTCAAATAGCTGTTAATAGCATTTGAGCTGTTATCTGCCACTGAACTTCTGTGTGGCTTTGGGCCAGTACCATCTATTTTCTGGACTTCTTTCTCTTCTTCTATAAAGAAATGGTCCCTTGTCCTTCAGCTGATTCTTGCAGTTCAGCTTGTCTCTGTTCCAGCTTCTCTTCTTCAGGCTGGGGAGAGGACATCCTCGGCCCAGAGGAGAGGACTATTCCCATCCTGGAAGCCTTCAGCAGTTTATGTGGCAGACCAGCCTATTCACAGGCGGCCCTTAGAACCAGGGAGATGAGCGGAGGGGGTCTCCCCCACTGGAAGACCAAACCTCAGAGTGGAGATGATAACAATATGGGGTTGTGCCCTTTCTGAAGTCTGAAGGGGCAAAATCCCAGCTAAAAATCCCCTTTTCTACCAGAAAGCTTTCCTTGTTCCCCTTCTCTCTAATGATTATCTCCTATTTAAATGGGAAACTTTTAGAGCTTTCTTTACATCTCCCAGGCCTGGCATAATGGCATGCATACAGTAGGCTCTCAATAAATGTGTACTGGACTGGCAGAGCTTAAGGAAACACTCTGAGTGGAAAAGAAAACAAAACCTTTCTGGAAAATGGCCGAGTCTTGAATAGCTCCGATGAATACAAAAAGGCCTGTGGAGCCTGAGAGGTGGGCTCTGAGCTACAGCTACCTCTATCCCTTTGTTCAGGGTAATTAATTACCCTTTCAGTCTCTCTGGAATTGTGACTTGCCATAGCGGTGGGTTCCCAGGGTCCAGGTTCTGAGGGATCCGGCATCTCTCACCTCCTCCAGGGCGGCGGGTGAGTGGGAGGGGGGAACCACACCCCAAATCCCTCAATCGCCCCGGCGGTGGGCCATTTTCTGGAGGGGCTCCTCATGGATCCATCTGTGCATCTTTCCCGGCCCAGCACCTCCTTCTCCCGTCTCCTTCCCTTGCATCACTACTGCTGCTTCCTGACATTCATTCAATGAATACCTGTAAGCGTCTCCCGTAAGCTCTACTTCTCCTGAAACAGAAATCCCACTCTGACGGTCTCTGTACACAAGCCTGCCCTTCTTAGTCCAGGACTGACCACCTTCCTTCACATCCCCGGTTGCCCGCCCCCGACTACAGAGACGCCACGGACTCACCCCCGAACGCCGGAGACAGCAGAGTGGACAGGGAGGCCGAGTCCAAACGGAACCTCCTGCAATTATTAGCCGCCTGACTCCGGATTCTTCACAAGAAAAAGGGGGGGGCGATAATGGCTCCTTCTTCCCGGGCTGCTTGTGAGGCTGCCAGGAAAGACCGTCTGTAAAAGCGCTTGGCTTGTGAGGGGCTCCACTCCTAACGCTCCCCCTCCCCCTCACTTCTAAAACGTCCCTGCCCCCTCTGCCCAGGAGAGCGGCTCTGGGGGACTGGGGAGGCTGTGCTGGTTGTCTGCATGGGGGGAGGGGCCGTGCACACCCCGTCCTGGGAGACCCCCTTCTCTCACTAAGGACAAACCACTCCAGTCTTTGCCAACAAAGTCCACTACGGGGTCACTACCGAAAAGCAACCACGATTTGCCCACCGCCATACAGATCTTCGGAATCCGGGCCCTGACCTTTCCACTGCACCACCTGCCTGCCCCGTCTGGCATACAGGAAGCGATTAATAAGTGCTTGCTCGGCCGAACAGACGCAGTTGGAGTAGAAGTGAGGAGGCTCGGGGTGGAGGGTGGGGGATTCGGAAGTGTACCTTGTCGGGAGGGGTTTCTCGAGACTGAAGGAGGTGTACAGGAGATAAAGGTACTCGGGGGAGCTCTCTCGGGAGGGTGCAGACACCAGCCGGTCCCCCCGGGGCGGGGTTGGGCAGGGCCGAACTGGGTAGGACCTCGGCTTCCGAGTCCGCTCCTTCTCCTCGGCGCGCCTCCCGGACAAAGCCTGCGCATTTCCAAGGCGGTGATTGGCTGTGGGTGACGTGCTGACCGCCCCCCTCGGATACGCAGGCCGGGGCCGGCGCGCCGTAACCAATGGCGGAGCTCGGCGCCGGCGCTTCTCTGTATCAATCTCAGAACTGCCAGCCAATGGAAGCGCCGCTATCCGGCTCGTGCCCCTTTCGCGGCAAAAAGGATTTGGCGCGTAAAAGTGTCCGGGACTTTGCGGGGATCAGCTGGAGAGACCAAAACAAGCTCCCAGCTCCGGCCCCAGTCCTGGCCCCTGTCCTGTCCTCCAGTCTCCCGCCCCGGCTCCATCCGTCTGTGCGGAGCCGATCGCTGCTGAAACCGGGAGTCCAGGACCGCGCATGGGCCAGGGCCCTCTCGGAGCCTCCCGCAGCTCGCGCCCCGGCCCGGGTCCGGGGCCCTGAGCCCTAGCCCGGCAGGCCGGGCCGAGCCGGGGACTATGGACCTGGCATCCGGAGCGTGCTCTAGTGCCGAGACCCCCGGCAGGGGATAGGGCCGCGAGCGGCAACTGCGGAAGCCCGCCCAGCCTCGGGCCGCGCCGCGCCCCGCCCCGGCCCTCCCGGCCCCGCCGGCCAGTCCCCGTCCCTGGGATGTGAACCGGCGCCCGGGGGAGCGAGCGAGCCCGCGGAGCCGCCATGGCCCTGGACGGCAGCGGCGGCGGTGGCGGCACGTGCGTGGCGGAGCTGGAGGCCCTGCTGGGGGCTGGGGGGCTGCAGCTGCTGGAGCAGCAGATCGTCATCATCTCCACCCAGGACGAAGGCCCGCTCGGCGCCGCCGCCGTCCCGGTCACAGCCGAGGGGCCCCGAGAGGCCGAGTTGCTGCTGTTCGCTACGCCCCAGGCTCCCCGGCCGGGAGCCAGTGGACCCAGGCCTGCCCTGGGCCGTCCTCCGGTAATACTCCATTCCCCGCCCTCCCAGCACTATGGGCGGGCCTCGGCCCCGGGCATCTCTGTGGGCTTGCATCTCCGGGGCCCGGCCCGAACGCCGGGGCTCCGGGCAGCTCTCCAGGGCAGATCCCACGCCCGGTCGGCGGCTCTGCGGGCGGGCGGGGGAAGGGAGTGCGTGTGCTTGCAGTGGGGGGTCTAAGCTGCGGTACCAGATGGAAGGGTTTGCGCCACAGGGAGCCCCCTTGCAGTGCGCCTGCCTCCGGGGTGGAGCCGATCGGCGGCCGCGCACAGCACTGGAGAGCGCTCTCCCTTTGCCCTCTCCGGGGATCGCGGCCTGGAGCTCCGGGACCGAAGCTGGAGGGGAGGGGGCGGCGGCGGCGGCTCACTTTGGGTTTCTACAACTTCCCCCGCTCAGGGAGAGCTGGCTCTGCTGCCGAAGGGCAGCCGTGGCCCGGGGCAGGGCTGCGATGGAGGACGGACCGGTGTCCGTGTTTGAGGCTGTTCAAAGTCCTACTTTATGAACCACATCACCCATGGCAGTAAAGGAGACGGTGGATTTGGGTCACCAGGAGTGGCTGCGCGCCGCAGGACAGCCGCGTTCTTTGCCAGGGCTGTAGTACGCGCGTGGGGGGGGGGAGGGGAGACGGTCTGTGCAAGAGGAAGAGGAGAAAGGATGCTGCGAAATCTTACGCTTGCGCTGAGCACCCAGTGCCCGCTAAGCGAGGTCCGCTGAGTGCCCCGAACTTGGGGGATGCCGCTGTGGGGGCCTGCCCCCGCTCTGCGCCCAGAAAGGGCCACAATTGAAGCGGGCCGTTTGTGTGAGGCCTTGAAGGCGGGAATAGGTCCTGCCTCGCCCCCATTAGGGAATGAGGGTACAGCCTGGAGTGGCAGCTGATCCCCTCCCTCCTACCGCCCCCTCCATCTGTTGGCCCTCTCCACCTGCCTTCATATTTTCAAGGGGCTCGTTGCCATAGTGTCTAAATGCTCAGTGAACTTGTTCAGCTCCCCTAGGCCCCCTGGGGGAGGGGAAGGGAACGGGTGACTGAGCTGGTCCTTGGCCTCTGTGGCGCTTGTGGCGCTGGGTGACTGGGGGAAGGGCTGAATGAGGCAGGAGGGAGCAGTGGAGCTGCTTGTGGCCTGCGCTCCCCTTCCCTCTGCCCGGCAGCCCTTCCGCTCCCCTCCCCCTCTTCTCTCTCAACCTGTAGAACCTGGTTGGGCTCCTTCAGGTGGAGGCCAAGGAAAGCTCTCCCTCTTGTCTCAAAGCCAGACACCGGGCCAAGCCCGTAGCACCTGGTCCTGACCCCACTGCGACCCCTGGAGGTAGTGGTCAGGCCTAGGGCGAACTTGGACTGTACAGATTGGGTTTGGCCTGGTGTTCCTAAGACATGCTTGGTGGTCGCCACAGAGGACCCAGGCCTTTCCAGGG
The DNA here is from genome assembly GCF_048593235.1 of Sminthopsis crassicaudata. Taxonomy (NCBI): domain Eukaryota; kingdom Metazoa; phylum Chordata; class Mammalia; order Dasyuromorphia; family Dasyuridae; genus Sminthopsis; species Sminthopsis crassicaudata. The sequence continues at coordinate 438,275,012 of NC_133618.1, read as the reverse complement.
GAATTCCCCAAAGCTGTCGGGGGTGTTCATGAGGCTGCGAGCTTGTGCAGCTGAAAGGAAGAGGAGGAGAACCCCAGACAGAACCTAGCTGGAAAACTAAACCCCCCGGCCCTGGGGAGTGCTGAGAAAGGGAGTCACAGCAGGTGCACAGCCTTGTTGGGAAACCTGAAATCTAGGCCCTTTCTTAGCAGCTGCCGCTGATTCGATGGGCGATGGGTTTGGATGCAGGTCACAGAAGGTCTTGAAATCAGATGGCAGACCCCCTGTGGCCTGAGATAAGGCGCCTGCTAAGTTAGCTCTTCTGGAGAGGGCAGGAGAGGAGATGATGACCTGCTGACCCAGCGCCTGCCCGGCTGAATCCCTGCCATATGGGCGTCTCAGCCTTTCCTGCCCCCCCCCCCCACTGAACTATGACATTCCCAGGGGGGAACGCATCATGGTGGGGAGTGGTGAGAGGAGAGAGCCTTAGATTTGTGGTTAGGAGCTGGGTTCTAACGTAACTTCTGCCACTATCTGTGGAGCTTCCTTCATGTCACTTCCCCTGCCGGAGTCCCAGGTTCCTTCCTTATCTGTCACATAGGGGCTCCTCTTCTCTGCTTCAGATGGGAAGAAGACGGGCCTGTGGGTGTTTAGAGCTCCTTGGGGCAGGCCTTTGTGTCCCCCTGCTCCCCAGCCCCTTCCTTTGGGTCCCGGTTGGCGGGTGAATCAGTGTCACTCTGGTGTAACAGCCCAGATTCCCTCCTGCCCTGCCCTGCCCTGCCTCCTCCTCCTCCTTCCACCGCCGCCCAGAGGGAAAACCTGTTCTGTGTCTGTGGGTGAGGAATGCCAGCCTGGGGAGCGTGTGTAGGCATTGGCTTCCTGGCCACGGCTCCCTCCACACCCTCCCAGGTCTCGGGCTCCCCCTGCCCCTTCTCTCTGGTCCGTGGGTCTCAGGTCATCATCATCCACCACCATTTAATAATAACTGACATTTCTATAGCTTTTGCAAAGACCACGTCTATCATTTCATATTGCCCCCATTTTACAGACAAGGGAACTGAGGCTAAGATGGATGAATTGCTCGTGGATGTAGAGCTAGTAAGTGTTTGAGGCAAGATTCTAGTTCAAGTCTTCTTGATTCCGTGTCTAGAATGAAATAATGTATAAAGTGATTTGTAAATCGCTTTAAATGTGGGTTATCGTTTTCATTGCTGGTGTCTCTAGGGGCAACCCTAGAGTCGGGCTTGCATGTATAAGTCTTGTATATAAAAAAGGCCTAGATTGTGAGGCCATCAGGAGCAGAGAGAGCCATGAAGTCTGGGGGTCTGGTTCTGGAAAGGAGCATTGGAGGTCAACAAGCAAGTGGGAGGGCGTAGGAATGGACTTCCAGCAGTGAGACATAATCTGAGTAGGGAAAACTGGGCCATAAATCATCTTGTCTGGTTGGATTAAAGAATACAAGGAGGGGAATATGGGGAAATAAGGCTAGATTAGAGATAGAGTATTCAGAGTTCTGAATGCTTCACTAAGAAATTTGGACTTTTACCTAGGGAGGTGGTGAGAAGCCTGTAAAAATTTTCCAGGAGAGGAATGAGTGACATGACCGGACCTAATCTGGCAGGCTCTATAGGGGAAGTTGGAAAGGAAAAAGCAGTTAGGAGTCTGGGATAGTCTGGATATGAGGTAATAAGAGCTGGAATGGGGACAGCCTAATCTACTGAGGGACTCCTGATTTTTAAGGAATCTCTTCCTTTTATTGAGCTGAAATCTGCTTGTCTGCTCCATTACTTGACGGTCACTCCTAGTTCCGGCTTCTGAATGTCCTCTGAGATCAGGGTAACCTGGACTTTAGGAATATTCTCATTTCAAAGATAGATTGTGTGGTTCAGAGAAGGGCTGCAGTGCAGATCTCTACGTTGGCTGTCCAAGTCCAGGCTCAGGACCAGGAGCAACTATAATACCTCGGGGGCAGCCCAACCCTATGCCTAGGGTAGAGTGCCTTCTTGAGGTCAGGGTGGCTCAGGTCCCAGGGTGATGGCCCTCCTGTAATGGCTCTGAGGGGGGAGGCTTTGGAAGGGCTACTTCACTGCTTCCACCAGAAAAGGTCCTCGGATCTTTAATGACATTAACTGATGCTTTAAGCATCACTGCCATTTATGGGGCCTCCTGCCTCTGCTGCTTCTGGATGTCCCAGTCACCAGGATGATCCCTTATCCTTCTGAGAACATCGATAGCTTTGTGCCCCCAAGGAACACAGCCCGTCCAATGGCTGCTACCTGAGGCTTTTGTTATTTTAGAGGAGCCTCACAAATTCCTCTTTGAGGGGGGCAGGGTAAGGGCTCTTACCTCTGTTTTACAGATGAGAAAGCAGGCTTAGAGAGTTTATGGGCAGTGAGTTAGTAGTGGAGGCCTGAATAGAATCCAGATCTGACTCTTCATCTTGGTATATAGTAACATATACTTGGTATAGTAAAGTATAACACCTCTAGGGGCAGAGGTCCTGAGTTCAGATTGGCCCACACTCCAGCCTAGATCCATGAGCATGGGCCATCTCCTGCCCTGTGCTAGAGAGCTACACAGGACGAAGTACTCAGACATCAGGGAGCTCGAAGGAGGAGGGGCCTGCGAAACCTGGGGGTCAGGAAAGCCTTCCTGAAAAGGGGGTTGTCCAAGCTCCCAAAGCCCAGCAGTCACTAAGCAGGGGGAGGTACTCTGTATGACCTTGGGAAAGTCACTCAATCTTCAGGCCTTCATTTCCTCGTCAGTAATAGTAATAATAATGATGGTACAGTGTTTATAGAGCACCTTAGGGTTGGCAAATTGCTGTACATGTGTTCTCATTTAATTTTGCTGTTAGTATCACCCCATCTTACAAATCAGGAAACTGAGGCTGAGAGGGGTTAAGTGACATTCCCTAGGAGGATTTGAACTCTGGTCTTTCTGACTCTGAGTCTGACAGGCTTATTTGCTGGGTCACCTATCTTCTGCCTCCCCCTACCGAAATTGGGGGAGATGCAGGGCAAGGACTGTTTGTTGTTTTTTCCCCCTTCCTTCCCCCACAAGTGACATTTATTAAACACACATTGATTGGTTGCTCTCCATGGTCATTTCCCAGCCCCCTCTCTGATGTGTTCCAGGACCATCGTCACATTTTGGGGTTGGGGAGTGGGATAGCAATTGAAGATGGAGATCAGGCTGAATTCGATGGCCATCCCTCTTTCCTGGGGTTGACAGAGCCTGGGATAGATTGGGTCCTGTGGTCCTGTCCAGACCTGAACTGATCTGTTCTTAGGGCGTGCCCTGGAGTCTTTGAGAACTGCTCCGGAGCAGGGGGAGATAATCACTGATTATCTGGTTCATCCCTTCCTCCACGGAGGGGGAAATGGAATTGTTTCTAAGATGGGGCGTCCCATCACCAGCCCTGTTCCAGAGCAGGTTTCTAGCCCCCTTCCTGGGCCTCTGGGTCTCTGATGAGGCCTCTCTTTTCCTCTCCCCTGTGCTGCAGGTGAAAAGGAAACTGGATTTGGAAACAGACCATCAGTACATAGCTGAAGGCAGCCAGCCAACCCGGGCCAGGCCCAGACCCCCTGGCAAAGGTATGGGCCTTCCTTACCCAAACAGGCTCCAGTTCAGCTCCCCCTTTTCTGGCCCCTGGTTAGGCTGCTCAGGACACTGGGAAGCCAGTGTCCCCACACTGAGCTCGAGCCAACCGGGGCGTCTGGTTTCTTCTCTCTTCCCTATGAATGGGAGCTTTGGGGGAGGAAAGGCCCTCAGCCCCAGGCCCTCTCCCCTAAGCCCTAGTTCCCCTTCCCTAGTGAACCTTGGTACTCAGAGGAGCCAGAGGAGGGCGGGAGTTTTGAAAACTTGGCTCTCTTTTCTCACTCCCTCACCCCTGTGTAGATGAGGCGCTGGATCAGGAGATCCAGGCAGGGTCCCCACTAAGGAGCCTGCTACCTCTTCTTGGCTTCAGGGTTTGGCCTTCGGGGAGGCAACCGGCCTTTGTGGGGGGTGGGGATGGGCTGGGTTCCCCAGCCCTGGGAGGAAGTTCTGTGGTTGGTGGCAGAGCTGGGGTAGGGTGTGTCAATACAGGGGGCTTTCCTGCCGGGGCCATGCCCTGTGGCATCTGTGAGCCCTTCAGGTGGGGCAGAGTCCTTTCCTGCCCTTTGGACCCTGGTCTTGGCAGCTTTCCAGCCCTGCAGGCCAGGGAGCTTCCCTGCCCTGGCTAGCTGTTGTCTGAGGCAGGGGCAACCTGGGAAGTTGGGGCCCTGAGCCTGGGTCCTTGGTCTCTGCCAGCAGGAGTGAAGTCCCCAGGGGAAAAGTCTCGCTACGAGACCTCACTGAACCTGACTACCAAGCGCTTCCTGGAGTTACTGAACCAGTCTACAGATGGCGTGGTGGACCTGAACTGGGCAGCCGAGGTGCTGAAGGTGCAGAAGAGGCGCATCTATGACATCACCAACGTGCTCGAGGGCATCCAGCTCATCACCAAGAAGTCCAAGAACCACATCCAGTGGCTGTAGGTGCTGGGTCCCAGGAGAGGTGGGGGTGGGGGGGTGCTCTCCTGCCAGCCCTCTACTCCCCAGCACAGCTTTGTCTGGGCCCCACTGCCCAGACCACAGCCCCAGCCACAAGTTGGTTCCTGAAGGAAAGAGGGGTAGGAAGACCTAGGGCTATTTTTCATAATGCAATTTTCAGGTCCCTGTCCTAACTATGGGAGAGGTAGGCAGGGAAGCTTGGAAAGCAGAGGGGTTGGAGAGCTATGCTCTGGGGCAGCTAGATGCAGTAATAGATAAAAGTGCCAGGTTTGGAGTCAGGGAAACCCGAGTTCAAATCTGGCTCACCCATTTGACCCCAGGCAAGTCATTTAACGCTGTTTGCCTCAGTTTCCCCATCTGTAAAATGGGGATAATAACAGCACCTCTTATGCCATTTCAGTGAAAGTCCCTGGCAGGACAGGGATTAAGATTCAAGTGTTTAATTCACAGCCCAGGGTTTGCTGCTAGAGCCTCGAATAAGGGCAGTAGGGAGGCCAGAGAAGGGGCAGTTGGGCAGCACTTCACCTAAGAGAGGGAGTGAGGCAGCTGGCCAGACAGCAGGACATGCAGGCAGAATAATGGCCAAAGGGCTTTGTGTCTGAGGGACTCTTGCTGAGGGTCTCCTCCGCAGGAAGAAGGAGCACTTGTCTCCAGACTGTTGCACCCTGTCTGGCCCTGGCTGCCTGGAGGTGGGGGGTAAGTGAAGATCTTGGTGCCTTTTTCTCCCTTGTAAACTTTAAGAAAGGACTATAATTCTAGAGCTGGAGTGTAGCTGAGGCGAGCCCAGCTTTGCTGCTGCTGCCCATTCTCGTCCCAGCCACCTGCTTATCCCAGTGACCCACACCGGGTGAAGGTAGTAGTGGGAGCCCTTCTGGACAGCTGGTTTTTGGACCCTAGGGGGTGCTAGGAGAACTGAGATAGTTCTTTGAACATAAGGAACCCCAATGTGGTCCTCCTTTTTCCCTTCACCATTCCCCCTTTAAGCCGAGGACCAAAGAAGCTACTCCAAGAAAGAGAAGGGAGCAAGGAGAAGCCCCTCTCACAGATGTACCTTCCTTTTCTCCCTGCTCTGCTTCCAGCGGGAATCATTCTGTAACCGTCAACACCAGCAAGCAGCAGATGCTAGCCAAGGACTTGCATCATCTCCAGGAGGCTGAGAGGCAGCTGGATGACTTGATCCAGATGTGCACCGTTCAGCTCAAACTGCTCACTGAAGATGCCGACAATCAGCAATATCCTTGTGGGGAAGGAAGTGAGCAGGGAGGGGGAGTCGCAGTGATGTGTTGGGGTGGGGGTTTGATCCCCCACACTCAGAATCAAAGATTCCAGGCCTAGAAGGGACTTCTATAAACATCACGCAGTGTCCTTAGATATCAACCTCTGTTGAAAGGTGAACCCCACATGCAGCATCTTTGATAACTGGTCTTCCAGCCTCTGCTTCTGCATCCCCAGCTTGAGGAGAAACGTAGCATCTCATGAAATAACTCCTTCTGTAGTTGGATAGCTCTCATTACTTCCTGACAGTGAATCCAAATCTCCCCTGTAATCTCCTACCACAAGTAATAGTTCAGTCATCTGGGAAGTCTTAGCTATTAGATATTATCTTCATATAGGACCAGAGTAGTGAGGTAGCATAGTAGATGGTGCAGGGCCTATGGTCGTCAGGAAGACTAATTTTTCTGAGTTCACACCCAGCTTCAGACCCTTAGTATCTTTGTGACTCTGTGCAAGTCACTGAACTCTGTTTACCTGTTTCCTCATCTGTCAAGTGAACTGGAGAAGAAAATGGCAAACCCACTTCATTATTTCTGCCAAGAAAATCCCAAAATCTGACAAGGAGACTTACGTGACTGAAATGTTTCAACCATTATATGACTTCTACTCATCCCCATCTCCCAAGTGTAATTTCTTCTAGACTAAATACCCCTAGTTCTTTCAACTGATCCTCTTAGAGACTCCATTCTTCTTCTCCTGCTCCTCATCTTCTAGATGTGCTCCAGCTTGTCAAAATTTCTCCTATGATTCTTAGAACTGAATATGATTATCTAGAACTAGCCTGCCTTGGGAAGCCTCGGTGTAATAGAATCCTCACCTCCCACATTCTGGATATCAAATGGGTCCAGGGCTTAAGATAAATTGCATTTATCTTAAGTGTCTACATAGACAGCACTTTTTAGTCCTTAAGGCCTTCCTTCTCCCCAGACTTCTGTCTTGCTATATTTCTCCCATCCTGTACTTGGGTAATCAACTAAGTATATGACTTTATAATCACTACTATTCAATTCCATTTTACTCAACTTACTTTATTGCTGTGGATTTTCCTATCATTCAGACGTTTAACTCTCTTTGTATGACAACATATTATCCTCTAATTTATGATATGTACACCATTTAGTCACTGTTGAACAGAAGAGACCTATGGACATATCTCTTTTCTCTGGTTTATGTTAAATTAGCCATCCCATTCCCAACCTATCTATTATCATGTAGCTCATATCTCTCTATTTTGGCTGCAAGAATTTTGGGAAAACTTTGTCAGGTGCATTACTAAAATGAGATCTCATGTTATGTTTTCCCTGAAGTACTCGTTAAGTGTTCACAACATCTGGTATTTTATTGTATTCTTAGAGCATCCTTGTGAGTCAGGTAGAACAGGAATTAGGATCACCATTTTATAGAAGAGAAAGCTTGTAGGAGTCCCATGACTTTTTTTTTTTTTTTTTTTTTTTTTTGCAGGAGGGGGTTGAGATAGTGGGGGTTAATTGGCTTTGCCCAGTCAGTATGTGTTAAGTCTGAGGCCAGATTTCAGCTCAAGTCCTCCTGACTTCAGAACCAGTGCTCTCTCCACTGTACCACCCAGCTGTCCCCTTTTCCAAGGTTACATAGCTAGTAAGTATTAGAGCTAAGATTAGAGCTAAGAGTAGAACCTGCAATTCTCTGTCCTTTTTTTCCTTAATAATAGCTTTTTATTTTCAAAATACATGCAAAGATAGTTTTCAACATTTACCTTTGTAAAATCTTGTGTTCCAAAATTTTTTCCTCCCTTCCTCCATCCCCCTCCCTTAACAGCAAGTAATCCAATATGTGTTAAACTTGTGCAATTCTTTTATGCATATTTCCACAATTATTATGCTGTACCAAAAAAAAAAAAAAAAGATAAAGAAGATGAGAAAGAAAAAAAAACCAAAAAAGGTGAAAATACTATGTTGTGATCCACATTCAGTCCTCATAGTCCCATAGACCTCTCTGGATGCAGATGGCTCTCTCCATCACAAGACCACTGGAATTGGTCTGAATCATCTCATTATTGAGAAGAGTTGATCGATGCATAATCTTGTTGTTGCTGTGTACAGTGTTCTCTTGGTTCTACTCACTTCACTTAGCATCATTTCATATAAGTCTCTCCAGGCCTTTTTGAAATCAGTTTACTGATTGTTTCTTATGGAGCAATAATGTTCCCTAACATTCATATATCATAACTTATTTAGCCATTCTCCAAGAACATGCATCTCTTAACTCTATCTAAGGCCTTTTTTGCCACATTGGCTCGTGCTTGGTTGAGGGGGTGCAGAATAGAGAAGTTTAGATCAAGGTTGGATCATCTCTTCTGGAGGACCCCTTCAGAGAGGGGTAGGAGAGTCAGCGAGGAGGGAGTTTAATGTGCTTCAGATGGGGAGAGGTTGACAACATGATGTTGTGATCCTTGACTTTTAAGTGCACCTTAGCCTATGTGACCTGCCAAGACCTACGAAGTATAGCAGACCCTGCAGAGCAGATGGTGATGGTGATTAAGGCCCCACCTGAGACACAACTACAAGCATCAGACCCTGCAGAGGTAACCCTGGCCCTTCATCACTCGTCGGGTACCTCTCCCTGTAAAGGGTTAGAATTGAGTAATGCACTTGGATAATGGAGCACGTGAGACTAATTGCCAATTGGACAGTTCCCTATTAACTTGTTTGAAGGTTGAACCAGCTGTTCTGTGCTGACTTGATTGGTGGGACAAAGAGGGGGAAGTGACATGTGTGGGAGGAGGAGGAAGAGGAATTGAGACACAGAAGCTGACTCAGTCTCTCCGGGCGTTTGAGGGAGGAAGGTGTGTGTGAGGTTGCTAGGCCTAAGCCCCTGACCTTGACCGTAAAAGATCAAGAATAAAGACGTTTAGTGATCCTGACTCCAGCTGATTTCTGGGAAGACAGCTCCCTATTCTTCTCTTGGCTGATCTCTACCCTTACATAGCATTTTATTTTATTTTTTCAATTATATGTGAAAACAATTTTAACATTCATTTTCTATATTGTTTTGAGTTCCAAATTTTCTCCTTCCTTCCTTATCCTTCCTCTTTCCTAAGATGGTAAACATAGGTGATACATAAGCAATAATGTAAAACATATCCATATCAAATCATGTTTTGGAAGATAACCTCCACTTTTGAGATCCTAAACTCTTTCCTCATAACCCTAGTGAGGGAGGAGGTGGCCTGGGTGGGGAAGGGACCCAGAGACCAGGCAAAGACCAGGCCAGGGATCCTCTGATGGTTTTTTCCCTAAGTCATTGCAGTCTTCGCTTCGAGGTGGGCACAGGCAAACATGAGGGGGCTCAGAGCAGTTTTTCGTGCCCATTTGGCCAAGATGTTTCTCAGAATTGCCTCTGTTTCCTTTCCGTCCCTAGCCCTTGCTCTGTTTGGAGCTATTTTGCTCTTGTGAAACCAACGCAGGTAGAAGGGACTGTTTCTAATGACACGATCTCCCAATGTACCTCTAGGCATTCCAGATCTCCCTGAAAAGCAGCCGAGGTCCTATTGATGTGTTCCTGTGCCCCGAGGAAAGCTCAGATGTGTGCAGTCCGGTGAAGAGTCCCTTTAAAGCAACTCCTGAGGAGACTGGCCTCAGTCTGGAGCCTACCCTTCCCCCCCAGCCGCCGCCACCACCTCCAAGTCCTCTCACAGCCTCCACGCAGGACGGCAACTTGCCTCTGCTCACCAGCGAGCAAGGTGTGTGGGCTGGGAGTTGGAGGAGGGAGGGGAGCACAATACAGAGCCTGCTTCTCTGGTCGCCGAGGAAGTAGTTTCAGACAGTTATCCAGCCTGAAGGTCTCCACATCTGGCCAATAGTCCCAAAATGAGGGCTGCTCTATCAGCTCCTCTCCTGTGGGGAAGACAGGGGCTTGGAGGCTGAGTAGGACTTGGGATGGAAGAGATCTTGTGGTTCACATGGGTCACACTTCTCTGGGCCAGGCCAGGCCAGGCCTGCCCTCTTGAGCCAGGGTGGAGGGGTGGTATGGGACATGGCCACCCCAGATATCGTATAATGTGGGTCTCTGCTTCCTCTCTCTCCAGAACACCTCCTGTCCAGGGCAAGCCCAGCATCCCTCAGAGCCTCGACAGAAGATGGACGCTTGTCTCCATTAGTGTCTGTGGATAGCCTCCTGGACCAAGTGAAGGAGGATTTCTCCAGCCTCCTGCCAGATGAGTTCATCAGCCTCTCCCCTCCTCAGGGCCAGGACTATCACTTTGGCCTGGAGGAAGGAGAGGGCATTAGGGAACTCTTTGACTGTGACTTTGGGGACTTTACCCCTCTGGATTTCTGACACAAAGCAACCAGAAGCTCCCCGGACCCACAGATAGGTCAAGGAGCTCAGAGAGTAGAGAGGGGACATCACAATGATCAGGAGGATGACTTAAGTCAAATGAAAAGGGTCAGACTCCTGGAGAGGCTTGGCTGCTGTCTGGGTGTCCTAGTATGTGGAGGAAAGCATGTGGGCAGTCTTCCCTGGCCATCACCAGCTTTCTCTTCCTACATGCTTGGAAATCCTCAAAGCTGCTGTAGCCCCAGGCCTATTTCCCTCTCTCCTATCTTATCCTTTCTAAGACTTCCCCAGGAGGGCATCTCTGTCCTGCCAGGGAGTCTACCCCAATGATCTGATTTTGCCGCAAAAGCCGCCTAATTTATTTCCCCCTTTTTTGGTCCTCTCTTTCCATCCCCTATGTTTGGTTTCTTCTACGGGCTGGAGTTCTCCACCCCCTCGGGATTTGGAGCACTCAGTGAGTACCCCAGCAGGGAAGGGGCTGGCGATGGGTGGGGGGTGCTTTTGTGTGATGGGAGCATTAAGTGCACTTTTGCTCATCTTCTCTGTATGGAGGGCTTGGAGACTGCCAGTCAGGCAGGACCTGAGTCCTAGACCCACCCTCAGAGGGGGTGAGGGCTTGATGGCCTCCTCCCAGGAGGCTTTCCCCCAGGCAACCAACCAGCCAGTGCTGGATGAAAGATTGCAGCACCTCTTTGGAGGTCCAGGCTGCATGGAGAGAGCACTTTTGTCGTCTTAAAAGGTTATTTGTTGCAAAGCTTTACTAAAACGCAGTGTGTGCAAACTTATTTATTTATTGAAGTTGGCCACGGCTGGCCCCCGCTTCCCAGGTGGAATGGGAGCTGGGGAACCAGCATCCCTAGGGGGCAGAGGTCCGCTTGGCCCTTGTGTGTCCATATGGGCCCAAAGGAAGAGGTAGAGGAACAGGAGCTCCTCAGCCTCTGGGGCCTGGGGCAGAAGGCCAGTCAAGAAGGAAGAGGGGAAGAGTCCAAGAGGGATCACCCCTGGGTAGAATTTTGACGTCTTGACTTTATTTATTTATTGGGAATGGCAAGAGGGAAAAAGTCATAGGCCAGAAGCAAAGAGAGACTCTAGGAGAAGTAGGATAAGTCATGAAAGGAGGACGAAGGAGAGAATTGGATGTACCGGGAGACTGGTCAGCTTCTGAAGGCTACAGCCGGAGCTGCAGCTGGAACCTGGGCTTTTCGGGCCTGGGTGCAATGGGAATGTCCGCTGGGGTGCCAGGATTAGAGGCAGGGTTGTCAAAGCTCAATGGAAGAAGCAGTGACAGGAGGAATAGCACGTTTGCAGAGTTGAAGAAGTGACTCTTCTGGGGGGATGGAAGGATCCTGTTCCCTTGCCCTACCCTTACCATAGGAGGTGGAGAGTAGTTAGTACAGGCCAAAAGCAGCCTCAGGACCTCACTTTGCTTCTGGCCTGAAGCCTGACTGGGCATTTTTGGTAGCAGGTGGGCTGGAGAGAGAGAAGGAAGTAGATAGTCTGTGTCCCCGACCTCTGCTGTCTCTGCCCTGGGCTGGTGTGTGCTGGCCTCTGAGGACATGGCCCCCATCACCAAGGCCTAACCAAGCTCTCTCCCTCTCCTTTCTTTACTTTCCCAGATTCTATTTCACCATTTGGATGGTGGGAGAAGAAAGAGCCTTGTCTGGGTTGGCCGGGGCTCTCCAAGGTGGGGGTCTCCTAGGCAGGGCAAGATGACGCAGGGAGAAGGATCAGACTTAAAGACTAGGAGGACGTTTCAGAGGCAAATCCTTGATTCCCTACCTCTCCCCGGTCCTCCAATTTCCAGTGTTTTCTCAGCTCTCTGTTCAACTGGAGGAGGCTTAGGTTTAGGGTCTGTGGGGACAGGGGCAGCACATTTGGTGCCGGCTTTTTGTCTTTGGGGGGGTGGGCCAGCTGCTTATAGGACCCAGTCCTCTCCCCAGCCACAGATTTGCCTTTCAGACTGAATATCTTATTGTGCTTTGGTTTCAATAAATATTTTGATGATGTTTGGCCTGTTTTGGGTAAAAGCTCAGTTTGTCAGGATGGGGGAGGATAACTGTCCAGCTGCCACGTCTCCAGGGCTAGGGAAAGGGCAGTGGTGGTCACTGCAGAATTCGCCCCCCCCTTCTCCAAGGGTTAGCTCCCAGCTATGCCCCTGCTTTGTCTTAGGGAGCTGCTCTGGGAGGGTGGTTAATAAATGACCAACTTTTAGGCCAGGCTGGCCCTGGGGTGCCTTGAACTTTGTATAATAAACCCTGCTAAGCCAGTCTTCCCAAGGCAACAATTAATTGCACACATGCACACATCCAATCAGTTGACAAGTTCAGCACCTGCCTCCCTCAGGTACGGGGAATCAGAAGATAAAGAATGAAACAATCCCTACCCTCAAGGAGCTTATATTCTAAAGGAAGAGGCAAGTCCATGCAAATATATACATAGTATAAATACAAAATTAAAAAACAAATGACTATATGGTTAATGGCAAGGTAGTTTGGGAAGGAGGGCACCAGCAGTTAGTGGAAACTCTGAAAGGGTTCATGCAGAAGATGATTTTTGAGCTGCTTTCTAAAGGAAAAGAGGCTTTGAGGACAAGGGAGGGAAGGTATGGGGGAGGCCTAGGCAATGGCATGGGTATTAGAGATAAGCTGTCAGGACTGAGGAATAGAGAAAAAGCCAACTTGGCTGGTTCTAAAAACAGCAACAGGGTTCAGTGAGGCTGCAAAGAAAGATTGGGGTTAAGTTGTGCAGGGCTTTAAAAGCTAAACAGAGGAGTTATGATTTTATCTTAAACGCAATAGGAAGTCATTGGAGTTGGTTGATAGGGAGTCCATGACCAGAACTGCACTTAAGGAAAATTACTTTGGTTTGGAAACAGTTTGAGGCACAGAGATTAAATGACTTGACTAGGGCTACATAAGGTGCCCCAGTGTCAGACAGGATTTGGATAATTCCACACTATAAACCCTGCACTATTATATGAGGCTGGTACTATACATATATAAACAAATCTTAAAAGCCCCTATTACACTGGGAAAAACGCAAAGTTTAGTTAAGTCTTAGGTCTTGTGGAGCTTAAACTAGTGAATGCATTAGGCATCTAGATTGTCATAATACATTAAGGAACACTCAGGAAGAGATTGCTCTTTAGTTAAATTTTAAAGGATGGTGGGGTTTCAATGTTGGGTTCTGGAGAGAAAGGAGGATTTGGACTCCTCGTTTATGTCTTCAGTGAGATAGGATGTCTTCAAAAATTGGGAGCAGAATGTGGCAGCCCCATCCCCTTTTAGGGGACTCGAAAGGATTCAAGTATAATCATACTGGTACTAGAGAAGGTGGCCTTCTAATATCCCTTCAGATTGAGAGAAGGCTGGGTGAGAGTTCCTGAATCCTCCATTATCTGTCCCGGAGTTTTTATGTGTGTGAGAGAGACAGAGACAGATGTGGAATGTGGAAGAAGGGAGAGAAAGAGAGAAGGAAAAAGGAAATGAGGGAGAGATGGGTGGGAGGGGGTAGGGCTGACTCAGAATCGCAGAAACTCAGAGTGGAAGAGACCTCTAAGGCCATTTTGTTTCACACCCAAAGCAAGCCCACATGCTCTTCATGACATACCAAAAAGTGGTCATCCAGCCCCTCCTTAGAGCTTTCCAATGAGGAGAGAAATTCCTAATTCTGGGGGTAACACGCATTCTGGGTTCTAGTTAGGTTTTTCTTAACATCAGGCTTCAATTTGCCTCTTCCCAACTTGGGTTCTCCCCCCACAACATTGTTCCTAGCTTTTCTCCCTGGGGCCTAACAAATCACATCTAAACTCTAAGGGCCAGTCTTTCAAATAGTGAAAAATAGTGACCCGATCCAGCACAATCTCCAGATCTTAAGACAACCATGAAGCCCTTCATCACACCCAATGCCTTCCAACTCATCGTGTCCTTAATAAGCTGTAGCACCCAAACCATTGAACACAATGCTCCATAATTTTTCATAATTTTTCAGATCTGGGAAGGATCTCCAAGGTCATCTAGCCCAACCTGCATCTGAACAAGAATACTAACTACGGCGCACTGGACCGAGTGGTCATTCAGTCTCTGATTGAAAATCCCCAGGAAAGGTTGCTTCTGCTTCTAGAAATCGTTCATTTTGGTTAGATCTAATAGATACTAACTTAACCCTCTTTGGTGCAAGTCATTTTGCCTCAGTTTCCTCATCTGTAAAATGAACTGGAAAGTGGTGTATCTGCCAAGAAAACCCCAACCAGAGTCACAAGAGTGGCAAACGAAACAAATGAAAAACAACAATAGGAAATTAAGTTTTTCTTGACGTCAGGCCTAAATTTGGTTCTCTGAAACATCCACTTCTTGTTCCTGGTTCTGTCCCCTGAGACAAACAGAACAAGCCTAATCCCTCTGCAGGATAATCAGGACAGATGAGGGGGCATCACTGCCTTATTCTCCCGCCTTGAAAATCTGAACATAGCTCTTGAGTTTTGATTTTGGGGAGGGGGCATATGACATGGTTTGTGTGTACTGAGCTTGTAGTCTACTACTACTTTTTCTGGCCACCTGCTGTTTAGCCATCTTCCCTCTCCCACCTTATCCCCTCAAGTCGACTGCACAGTTGTGCTGCTCATTCTGGCTGTGTTGGTCCTGAGGAGCACAGGAGACAGCCTGTTTTGTCCTGGATCCAGACTTCTGCTTAGTCCTGAGAGACGGAGCCTTTTCCTCGCTTAACCTTTCCTTGCTCAGAGAGGGACTTGGCTTGTCATGCAGCATGGTCACTGGCCAGCGAGAGCAGACATAGCCCATCTCTCTGCCCACCAGTCTGGAGCAGTCTCTGTTCCAGAGGGAAAGGGTTACCCAGCTGGCAGAAGAGAAGGGGGGGTCAGCGGGCCCAGAACTTGCCCTCCTCTGGTCTGTCTCACCTCGCTGGGCTCCACAGTGGCCCTAGTACTTTCCCTGGACTGGGCCGTGCCTTCCACAAACGGAGCCTGGACTCCCTCCTGCTGATCTCATGGCAACCTTAGGGCCTGACCGACCTCTGGACTGAGCCACAGGGCTGGCTTGAGAGGGAGGGACAGCGGCTGCTCAGGCCAGGTCAGCCGCAGCTGGGGGCTCCCTGAAGGAAGAGGAGAATCAGTAATCACCAGACACCAGAACATGTTTCCTCCCCTCCCCCTTTGTGGAGTTAAGGTGGTTTTGTTTTGTTTTGTTTTTAAATTAAAGTGGTTGTTTTTTTTTTTTTTTTATTTTCAAAACATTCGTGGATAATTTTCAACATTCATCCTTGTAAAACCTTGTGTTCCCAATTTTTTCCTTCCCTTCCCCCCACCCCCTCCCCTAGAAGGCGAGTAATCCAATATAAGTCAAATATGTGCATTAAGAAGGCTTTTAGAGGTCTTTTGAGCCCAGCGTCCCCTCTTCCCTCCCTCCCCGTCCGCATCACTGGGACTAGGACTCGAACCCGCCTTCCAGACCCCAGTCGGGAAGGGTCAGCAGACAGGTGATGGAAGCTCCGGAGTTGTACTAGAGCACACCGCTTTTTTCTGTGCCAGTTCTCAGAGGGATCTCGAACTGTCTCTCTGCACCTCAGTTTCCTGGCAAGGGAAATGGGCCCAAAGCCGGGATTGCAGCCCCGAAGGTTTTTCCCTTGGCTCCCTAAATCTGGGGTCTGAGTGGGGGCGTGGCCGGAGCTGCTAATCACCGTTGGCGACCAATGCTCCTGACTGGAGGCGGGGCTCTATGTTGCCAATCACCTCCGCTGACCAATCATTCTGGCTAGAGGCGGTAGCCCAGCTCCCCCCTCCAGGCCCAACTTCGAGGGATCTGCGTTCGGTGCTCCAGCCCGGGGACGCCCCGGGCGCTCCTATTCCGGACTCGGACTCCCGGGGCCCTGCTGCGCTGACTCCTGTCCCAGCCTCCGGCCCCGAGCGGCTGCTGCGGCTTCACCTTCGCGTCCGCCTCAGCCCCACCTGTCCCTGGTCCCTGCCCTGACTCCCGCCCTCCGCGCTGCCCACGCCCCCTTCCCTACCCCTGCCCGAGCCCCCGTCCCGACTCTTGCCCTTCCCCTTCCCCTGGCCTCGCCTCTCCCCTGCCCCGCTGGCCGCAGAGCGCCACCGCCCCTTTGGGGGGATCTTGGAGCATGTCGTGCGTGGAGCTGCTGACCATGTGCCTGCTCCGGCCCAAGGCAGCCGCCCGAGAGGCCCCCGCAGCCCTGCCCGCGGTCCCACCCCCGGCCCTGGCCGGCCTCGGACTCTTTCAGGACGTGAGTGACCCGGGCAGGGGAGGGGCGGCTGAGAGCGGCGGGTGAAGGGTCTCAGACGGGGGCGGGGGAGGGGCGAGGCGGGGGCGGGGGCTGGGTTCCTTAGACTCCACTGGGGCAGAGAACTTAGAGCCGAGGGGAGGTCTGCTGGGGGCCGAACTCAGCTGGGGCAGCGGGGAGGGGAGGAGAGCTGGGCGCCGAGGGGGGAGGGCTGTCCCGAGCTGCCCACAGCCGCCCGGCTCCGGCCTCCGAGCGGAGCAATGGGCAGCCGCGTGAGGTGGCCCTGGCTCCTAGAGGGGGCGAGCCTTGGGAGAGGGGGCGGAGGCAGAGGCGCCCTAGCGGGTGCCCTGTCCCGCGCCTGGGGCCGGGCGAAGGGGGGGCTCCGGCCCGGGGCCGTGCCCGGCTGCTTTGGCGGAAGCGGCGGGGCTCAGTCCCGTCTGAGGGCGCACTCTCCCGCAGACTGTCCTCCTGCTGTCCCGGCCCCTCCCCCACCGCGACGGCTCGCCGTGCCCTCCCGTCCCTTGTGCGGAGCCTGGCTCGGACCCTGTGCGGCCGCCGTCCCGGTCCCCCGCACCTGTGAGGGCAGCACCGGTCACTGCTGTCCTGATCCGAGCCAGGAACGGACCGCTCCCCCAGACCGTGCCTCAGACCCCCTCCCGGTCCTCCCAAGGCTCCCCCGCTGTACCGGCTCTGATCCTGGGCCAGTGAGTCAGCATCCCAGGCGGCCGGACCCCCTGTGACTCCCCTCCCGGCCCCTGCGGAGCGCCCGAGCCCCGCCCCCGCCCGAGGGTCGTAGTGGTGGTATGGGGAGGAGCCCTGCTCCGGAGCTAACAGCTGGCCGCTGAGCGGGACCCCTGTGCTTCTGGCGCCGCGCGCGCAGGTGGGGCTTCCTGCGGAGTGGGGCAACAACGGCAGGGTCCCCGGCTCCCGCTGCTCCTCCCCCCTCCCTCTGCCCCCTGGCTCCCGCTCCCCACCTCTTCCCCCCCTCCCACGCCCCCCTGCTGCCCCCCCTCCCACGGCCCCCCCCTCCGGCTCTGCTGGCAGGGGGCTCTTGGGCATCCTTCCCCTGCTGGGACGGGCACCCGGCACTCTGCTGCACTGGGAGAGGCGTGGTGTGCCCCTGCCCGGCACGCTCTGGCCTTGCTCCTCCCCCACACCCCGCTTTTCGCTCCTTCCGTTCTAAGGGTCGCCCTTCTTGTCACTGGGGTGGTCCGGAGCCCCCAGACATTTTGATGGGGAAGCAGAGGGGAGTACGTTGGGAGCTCCTGTCTGAGGGGAAGCTCGTGCTGGGTGCCCAGGAAGGGGCCGGGCACGGCCAGGGAGGAGGAAAGGGCACCAGCGGGAGGTCTCTTGCTACAAATAGCATCAGGAGCCAAGGCTGGGAATAGGGTGGGGGAGTGCGCTCTGCACCCGCCCGCTTGGAATGTTCTCCATCATTCTGGTCTCCCAGGGGCTGCAACAGGAAGGAAAGTAGGAGCAGAGCCGGGGTCAGCAGGAACATACCCTGAGCGAGGCACTGCTCCATAGTCTGCGCCTTTCTAAGCCCCTCTGGGGAAGCGTTCCCCCTCCTTGGGGAGGCCCTGCCGGTGCCCGAAGGCCCCTTGAATCTGAGCTCCCCCTCCTGGGGACAGGAGGCCGCCGGTTCTAGGCCTGTCTGCAGGCCTGGGTGATGGTGGAGATGGGCACATGCAGTGGGGAAGGGGAGGTCTGAGTCCTGCTGACAGGGAGTGCTCTCTCTTCTGTGGAGCACGTAAGGGAGCTCAGAGGGAGGCAGGACAGGGTAGCTAGCTGCTGGGGATGAGGACACAGTTAAGGGGATGAGCCTGTTCTAGTTTGTGTTCAGGGACAAGAGAGACCCGCTAGTTCCTGGGAAGGACATTGAGCCTCTCCCCATCCCCACCCCTTCACCGACTACATTGAGAGGACCGAGGACTAGCCTGGAAGGGTCAGTTGAGTGTTCCCTGTTGAATGGCGAGAGCAGCCCCCGAGCCAGGTGCCCGTGCCCCTTGCTTCTTGCCTCTCCTTAGCACTGACTGGGCTCCGCTTCAGGCATACTGAGACCTGTTAAAGACCTTGCTTAAAAAGTCCAAGGTTCCCCCACTGCATCCAGGCCCCCTCCAGTCGTCCTGATCCACATCTGCCACTGCTAGGAAAGTGAGGCGGGGCCCTGGCCAGCCCTCCCTACCTCCAGCCCAGTTCACTCTCATGTCATGGCTTCACTTTCCTCTTCCAGAAGGAAAGACAAACAACAGGTCCTGGCCCCTCGGATACTGTGGGAGAGCTTCCCCTTTCTCCTACCGACAGAACCTGAGTCCCAGATGCGGTCCAGGAGAGGTTTGGCCTCCGAGTGTAAAGCAATATTTGGTTTAGGATCATAGCTTTAAAGGGAACCTTCAAATTTATTTGGCCTGAGCGCCTCATTTTCCCGATGCGAAAGTGAGACTAAGATTAGGTAGGTCTGCCCAGGGTCACACAAGGAGTAATACCACTTGGAGCCGGGATTTGAATCCTGAACCTCCGGCTCCAAATTCAGCATTTCCACCTTTCTGAATTCTGAGCAGCCTGTCGGCTGGAGGGTAAAGCTGAAGGACAGTTTCTGTCTGAGGACACGGGGCCTGGTAGTGCGAGTGCTTCTTGTCTGGTGTTAACTGCAGGGACGTAAGCCTAGGTAAAGAGCTGTGCTTCTGCCTGAGGGAGGAAGTCCACCCAGGACTGACATGTTCCTTCTAATATTCCCTTTCAGGTTTTCCGTCGAGCAGATAAGAATGGTGAGCAATGGCCCCCGTGGAGGGGAACGGGGGAAGAGGAAAAGAGGTCAGGAAGATCCACAACTGACAGCACCTTGGGGGTGGAGTGCTGCTCGGACACTAGGGCCGCAAGGCCAGTCAGCAGGAGAGGAATTGGGAAACACGTGAAAGCCTGGCTGACCTGCCCTGAAGCTCTGAAGATCCTTCCCTTCTTTCCCCTCTCAACCCCAAAGAGCCTTGGTTAGATGGCTCTGACAGCCTCTGGGATATCTCTATCCATCTGCCCTTGTCTGGACAGCCTCTGTTTTTCATTGCTTCCCGCAATCTCCCATCAATCTCCAGGCTCCTGGTCCCAGCTCAGATCCTTTCCCCTCCACAAATAACCACACAGCCTCCCTTTTAGAACTCCCAGAAGTTTAGCCTTGCAGGGCAGGACTCCCTCTGTCTCCTTATGGGCCGATGGTAGTTGGAGAATGACCTGATGTTAACTGGACGGGAGAAGTCCATCTCCCTGGTCCCTGCCAGTCTGTGGAAAGAGGGGGTTAGTGGGGGCATTCTGAAAGGCCTGATGACCCCTGTCCCCAGTACCTAGCTGTTTGTATCTCCCACTCCTCTGTCCTCCAAAGGGGCTGGGGTTAAGGCTGGGATTCTGACTTTTCCTTTTCCCGTTCCCATAGATGACGGGAAGCTGTCCTTTGAGGAATTCCAGAATTATTTTGCAGACGGGATTCTTAGTTCTGGGGAACTCCGGGAGCTCTTCAGCAACATTGACCGGCATTACTCAGAGTGAGTGTTTGTCAGGACGAGGACTCTGAGAAAATGATGGTTGGTGGGAGGGGAAGGTTGTGTCTTGGGTACAGTGTAGGAGGAAGGGTAGTGGGCACATCCTTTTACTTCCTTGGGACTCAGTTTCCTCATGTGTATAAGGAGTATAAGCTCCCCTCTAGTCCTGTCATCCTATAAGACAAAGAAGAAACAAGCCCAGAGATGGCCTTGTTTTGTCCAAGATCACACAAATTAGTGGCAGACTGGGAACCGAACTAGTGCTCTTTCTTTTAGACGGCTGCTGCCTGGCACTGCCCGACATTAATCTCTACAGCCCATGCCCTGATGGAGTGGTGGAGCATCTGCTGGGCAGACCTTCTCACTTCCTTATTGTCCAGGGGAAGAAATATTCTACGCAGTTTCTGGACCTCCACCTTGGCACTAGACTCTGGGTTCTAAAGTGGAGGCAGCCGAGATGATGGATGGGGATGGAAATGGGGCTGGGGGCCCCAGATGGAGCGGAACTGAGCTGTGGGTCATGGAGTCACCAGTCTCGGTGTTCCTAGCTCCCTCTTGCTCTGCTCAGCAGATGCTCCCCGAAAGAGAATGGTGACTCACTCACACCCTTCGTTACCAGCTCAGTGCTAATTATGGTTAATGAGCATTTGAGAATAACGAGGGGCAGCTGGCAGGAGCTGATCGTGAGCTGGGAGCTGAGCTGAGCTGAGCTGAACTGAGTGAGGAGTCCTAGGGAGGTCCCGCCCTCACAGTCCTGGGAGGGAAGGTGTCTCCCAAGGCCAAGGGACTACGGGATGAGACCATTCTCCTGGGCTGAGACTAGGTGTAAGGGACCAGGTCAGTGAGCCTAGGGATTACCTCTGGGTTTCAGGTTGAGCTGATGGTCCTCCCTCCTCCTCCTCCACTCCTCCTCCAGACACACTCTGAGCAGCTCAGCTCCTGCCTGCTGGGATAAATCCAAGCCAGGGTCTCAAAATAGCCTGGAGATGAACCAGGCTTCCTCCTCTGCACCCCTCCACTTTCTACTAGCACCAACCTGTCCAAGGCGGAGGAATGGGTTTACTGCCCAATCCCCATCTCATCGAGGGGTAGAAGGACAAAGCTTCCCATGTCAGGACAGTCCACATTAAAGAAACCTGAGCTCGTCCCAGGGATTTCAGACAGATGTGGGCCAGGCTGTCTGGCCTCCCACTCAAGCTTAATCCAAATTTTGGGGTTAGGATCTATATCCCTTGTCCCCTGATCCAGGGGAGCTTCTGGCTGTGCATTTATCCGAACTACAGAGCAGGAATAGTTTTTGGGATGGACCTTGAGCTTCCTCTCACAACCAGATTACTACTCTCATACCAAACAGGCCACTTACTAAGTGGGATAGAAGAAGTGAAGGTTTTCCTCCTTTTCTAGAAAAGAGTGATATGGTCTCTGGCTTCTAAGGGGCTCTGAAGGATCTGGGCAGGGACAGGGGAACTTAGTCTGCATAGGGATGGGACCTTGAGAAGTTTGTAGAAAGACTGGGAAGTTTGGGGGAGGGAACATGTGGTGCTTGATGAGAGTTTCCTTGGGGAGTTAGGGATGAGAGGGAGAAGGCATGGACTAAAAAGGGTTAGACTGGAATGGTACCATGAGCCTGAAATAGAGTCAGCCCCAGAAGCAGCATCAAAACCGTTTCCCAGGGTGCCGTACCACTCTGCACATGCACACACACATATGCACAGGAACATATTTGTATAAGACTGGGCATATGGCCCCTGGAAGCTGGCTTCCAGTCAGTTCCTGAAGCCAGTAAAGGGAAGTAGGTGCTGACCTTCTATTCCTGTGAGGTACTGGGCCAGCCCAGAGGGATCAGGGATAATGGCTGCAGATTGATGCCTTCCTCTGGCCCTGCTAGGAAAGACTCTGAGGGAGGGTCCTTGCCAGGGGGCTCTGGACCTACAAAACCCCTAATCAGCAGGTTCCCCTATGCTATTTTTGTAGCAGCCACCACTTGGATGTCAAACACTGTCTAACAAGCCCTGATTTCTTTTTTCCCTGCAGCAATCTGGAAACTGAGAAGCTTTGCGGTAAGTTGCTGCCAGATCTCTGATGGGCCTGGCTCTGTCCTGATGTATATTTATACAGACTTGTATGAATTCACATACATTCTATGTTTCTTTGGGGCGCTGCTATGCCCTGCCACTCTAGCAATCCAAAGCCAGGAGCCTTGGAGTCTGGCTCCTGAGAGATAGCCCCGCTCTAGAATTTGGGGAGCTCCTGAGTTGAAGGGGATAGGATTTGTTAGCTGATAAGAAGGGAGGTTATTGGAATTCTTTGAGCTCTATTTGTCAAGAGATGAAGGAGAGCCGTTAGTTTAGGCCTTGCCCTTTCCTCTTCCCTCTTAGGGGGTCTCAGGAAGGAGAGTTCAGCTGTACAAGGGGCCTCTCTAGTTCTGAATCTCCTGGTTCCCTTAACACCTTCTCCTGGTGTTCCCTTAACACCGATTCTTTTCCCCACTCCTGAGAAGAGCTTTACAGGATATTGTTGGGTCCTGAGTCCCAGAGGTGGTCTAGGAGGGAGCTGGCCCAGTCCTCTGTCCCATCCCCTCAGTCCATCTCTTCCCCAGCTCTGCATTTTGCCCTTCCGATGGCTGCTTTGAGCAGGAAGTCTGGGACTTCTCCATTTGCCCTTGATACGTCCCTGCCAGGGCTCTCTCATCAGCCTTCCCTCCCTTGTTCCCAGGCCCCAAGACTGCACCACTGACCAGACAGATGGGGACCTTGGGGAGGTGAGCCAGGTAGAAGACCTGGGCAGGGAGGGACCTGGGTGTTTGGGGCCCTAGGTGGGCAGATCTTTCATAGTATAACACAGCCATTTTCCTATCTCTCCACCCAATGCTAGATTATTTCTCAGAGCATCTGGGGGCGTACCGACCTGTACTGGCTGCCCTGGAGGCCCTGAACAGCGCTGTGCTCGCTGCCATGGATGCCACCAAGCTGGTGAGTGGGCACTGAGGGTCTAAGGCCTCCTGATGCTGGGCTCCCCTATATCCCTGTGGCTGGAGAGTGGGGGAGCTGGGGGAGCCAGGAGAAGTAGCGGGTCTGAGACAAGCTTGGTACGAGCAGCGAGGGCCCTCTATGCTAGCATATTACATATACACACACACCTACATGGGCAAATCCAGGCGAAGCTGTGCTCCAATGCTCATGGATTCTCCTCCCTCACCCCTTCCTTCTCCCTTCGCTGCTCCTGGGAATTACATGTAGGTATTGCTGGGTGTTCCCCAGGTGTGTGTGAGGATGGACCATATCACTGTGGGAGGGGTGGGCACTTGTAACCTGGGAGCAGCCTCCCTGGCTGGGGACAGAAACGAGGACCCGGTCCCCAGGGAAGCAGCCTTGCTAAGGCAAATACAAGGCCATACACAGGCTGGAGTCCCGGCCCTCAAAACTGGTGGCAAGGACCGGTACCTGCCTTTTGTTGTTAGCCAGGCAGCCAGCAGGGCAGACTTCCAGGGATAGAGTGGTGGGGTCCGTCAACGGCCATGGGTGTCTGGGGGTCGGGGGCCAGCAGTGCAGAGTTTCGGTTTGCCTTGTTTGCCTGGTTGACAGAATTGCTTTGTGGGAAGGACAACAGATCCTGATTCATCCTGGCACTACCTTGGCTGTCTGGAGGGGCCCTGGTGGTGTTGTTTTACCTGACTAGGTCTGTTTCCCCATCTATAAAAAGAGGGGTTTGTGTAGATGACTATCAAGGTTTCTTTCAGCTCTAACCCTATGACTCTGTGATCTTTCTTCCATTATCTCAAATAAAATCTTATTGAAAACTCCAGAGAGAGACAGACAGACAAAGAGAGAGAAAGGAGAGAGACAGACAGAAAGAGAAAGGAGAGGCAGACAGACAGAGAAAAAGATAGAGAGACACAGACACAGAGAGAAAGGAGAGAGAGAGAGAGACACTGTGGGGTGTGTGTGTGTGTGTGTGTGTGTGTGTGTGTGTGTGTGTGTGTGTTCAAGAGGAAGAGGGAAAAGGAGGCAGCATGTAGAATCAGAAGAGGAGGAGGCAGCAGGAATCCTCTGAGCAGAGAGGAGGATGAGCAGAGCCTGGGGGCTGGATCCAGCCAGACCCACTTCTTCCTGTCCTGCCTGGGCCCATTTTCATAATTTCACTTTAAGACAACCCAATTAGAAAAAAACCCAAAGGAGAGATTCTTTACCTTACCAATGTTTCTCCAGGTTTCATTATGTGATTGTTTTCCTTGTGAACACTTCACACTCAAGCACATTTATTTCCCTGGATCTATCAGCCTGCTCTCACATAGATACCCTCAGAAACGTTCACCTCCAAGTGCTCCCACTCCACAGACATGCACAGTTACATCTGAGTTACCTGCAATCCTGCACCCTCACAGCTACACAGCACTTACTGTCCTCCCAGACAGCTGCTTAGGAGGGAATAAGTTGGCCAGGTAAAGGGAAGCCCTGAGCCATACCCTGGCTCTGTGATCCCTATCTAGGATCAAGGAGTTGCCCTGCCTAGGACCAGAGAGTATCTGGCTCTGTTTCCAGGTTCTCTTTGGGTCTCCCAAATGTCTTTGCTAGCATTCTAAGCATTAGCTGTAGATACGGCTGTCTTTGTATCCCCCTTTATGCAAAGTCCCCATGTGCACCGTGTGCCCCTCGCTCCTCACACAGCGCAGGTGTTACCCATTGGCCATGGAAGGAGTGGAGGGAGCCAGCCTCAGAGCCTCTCACCTAGGCTGCCAGGCCCTGCTCAGGAATGGCCACCAGCTGTGGATGTGTGACGCTGTCCCCTGAAGCCACTGCCTGTGGCAACAATGGCCAGCAATGTTGCTGCTCCTGGCATAGGGCCTTCAGCCGCAGCCACTGGGGAAAGCCAGGAAAGAGCATGGGGACCCCAGCCACCAGCACATTGGCTGCCAACTTGGGCACTGCCTGGAAAGCCAGCCTGGAGAGCTGTGGCCTAGGCCGGAACAAAGGTCTGGGGCAGTGGAAGTGCTCACCAATCAGTCACTGGCAGCTGTTTTCCTCAGTTTACTCATTTGTAAAGTCAATTGGAGAAGGAAATGGCCACCCCCTTCAGTATCTTTGCCAAGAAAACTCCAAAGCGGGTCATGAAAAGCCCAGACAGAACTGAAAAAATGACTAAACAGTGTGCAAAGTGTGGGAGCTAGGTGGATGCAAAACCTGTTTAAGGTAGGGCCCTGCTCTCTGGAGGGTTACAATTTAGGATGAGAAGATGGAGCCTAAGACAGCACAGCATTATGTGATAAACGCCTACAAGGATGAAGGAATGTGGAACACAAGGAGTGTTATGTTAATGGAGCCTTAAAGGATGGCCAGGGATTTAACAAATGGAGAAGAGAGGGCTGGTCCTGGGACCAGGGGAAGGGAAGGAAAGTGGGAGGAGAGAGAAGGGCCAGGGCCCTGGCCACTCTGGCTGGGTGGTAGAGAGCATAGAGGAGAGGGATGAGGGATGAGCTGGAAAGGGAAGAGGGATCCCTGAAGGCCAACGCAGAGCTTGATCCAAGCATTTTTGGGAAAGAGTAACATGACATGTCCTGGTAACGGCCTGGGGGAGGGGGAAGCAAACTGTAAAGGAGTTTTGCAAAGCAGCTGTTATCAGAGTTCAGGCAGGGCTTAAGGAATCCCCATATTGGGATAGGAGCAATAGGACTGCAGGGAGAGAATATATAGAAGAGCAGCCACAAGGAGGGAGTCCCCAGGACTGACTAGACATGGCTGGTTAGAGAGAGGGAGGATCCGTGGTCACACCCCAAGGTTTTTAGACATGGTGGAGTGGGTGCTACACATGATGATGTCAGGTGGGAGATTGATAGAGGGATGAGGTTTGGGAAGTACTGAGTTTGAGAGGTTAGTGCAGGGAAGGGTTATTCTGAAAGATGTAGCTAGCTGATTCAGTGAATAGAGTGCTGGGCCTGGAGTCAGGAAGACGTAAATTAAAATGTAATCTCAGACATTTACTAGTTGTGTGACTCTGGGCAAGCCCCTTCACCCTGTTTGCCTCAGTGTCTTCATCTGTAAAATGAGCCGGAGAAGGAAATGGCAAACCAGGCCAAGAAAACTCCACCACCAGCATTGATATGCTATGGGCCACAGGGTTTCAAAGAGACTCAACTGAACAACAATCCAGAACTGTGGACTTGAAGCTTAGAAAAAAGGTTGGGACTGAAGATATAAATTAGGAAGGTATCTGACGTGGAATGAAAGCTCCTTGGGGGAATGAACTGGGTTGCTTTTGTCCTTGGTCTCTCCTCCTAGCAGAGTGCCTGGTACTGAGGAAAAACTACTGCTTCTTTTTGGAAGGCAGGAGATTGCCAGTGATGAGGGCAGAGAAAAGTCCTGAGGAAGGAGCCTGGATTTGGAGTAGTCTTGACTTCTGTGCTATATTGTGGGAGACTGTGATCCCAAGCTAGTTACTTCTTGGTTTCAAGAGCTGGAGTCAGCCCACACGATCACTGAGGTTCTTTGTGGCTCCAAATGCTATGAAAACTACGGACTGATTCTTGGGAAACACAGGCTTTGACTCCATGATGACAGAGTTAGAGCCATCCAAGAAGACTGAGAAGGAAATGGAGTTAGATAGGAAGGAAAAATAAGAGACTGAGCTGTTTGCTGAAGCCTGGGGAGGAAAGCATGTCGGATAGAGGAGCTGATGATGTCACAAGCTGCAGAGATGTGAGAGGTGGTGGAGAGAGCAAAAGAAGGGGACTGCTGCCTTGCATGGAGGAAAGACCACCAGCTCAAGGACTGGACGTCCTGGTTTGATTCCACATCTGGCATTACCCGTATGACTTTAGGCCTTAACCTCAATAGACCTCAGTTTTCTCATCTGTAAACTGAAGGGTTTGGCTAACTTCTTGCTAGTTCTAAATCCACAACCCTGTGATTTGGTGATTAGGAAGGTCACTGGTGACTAGGAGGGAACAATTCCATTAAGTGATGAAGGGCTGAAGCTAGAGTGCAGAAAGTGAGCCAGAGAGCTGGGCAGATATTGGCTAAGGACAAAGATGGAGGGGCCAGTCTTCTGAGCAGAAAGTAATAGAGTCCAGGACCACAATGTAGAGGCAACTATAGCTTCTGTGGGGGAGGCAATTTCTAGGAGCTGATCACATCAGTCATTCCCCTCTGTGAACCAGCAAAGGAATTGAGGCCCCCCCAAACTATTATGTACTTTGCTATTTGGTCAATCCCTAGGGCTTGAATACCCCGGGCCCTCCTCACTCCCTTTCCCTGCCTTATGCTTATTGGTGTTCAGTTTTTAGTTGTGCCTGATTCTTTATATCCTCATTTGGGGTTTTCCTGGCAGAGATACTAGTGTGGTTTACCATTTCCTTCTTCAGCTCATTTTACAGATGAGGAAACTGAGGCAAAAAGGGTTATGTGACTCACCAAAAAATCACATATCTAGTTGTGTCTAAGTGTCTAAGGCCAGATTTGAACTTGGGAAGATGAGCCTTCCTGACTTCAGGCTGGAATGCTATCCACTGCATCACCTAGCTGCCCTTATGTTACAGATTTGCCTATGTTGTCTGAGTCTCAGGATCCTCACAGGCTTCCCTTGCTTCCCCTTTGTTCTTACCTTTGCCTCTCCCAGTTAAGGTCCCTCAAGAAGAGTAGGCTGCGAGAAATAGGTTGGGAATGGCAACAACTAGAGGGGTTAATTCCTCAAGGGCTGGGCAGAAGCCATCCCTCTCTACCATTTCTCTAGACTGCTATCCCCTAATCCCACATTCTCATTCTGTTCCTCCCCACCCACTCTTCCTGCCTACACACGGAGAGGCTGTGTGACTTTTTCAGGTATGTCCTGGAAAGGTGCACTTTCAGCTCTCTTGGTTCTGATGGTGGTCTCATTAATGGCATCTAGGTGAATTCCAGCAGTGGAGACAGGAGGTAAATATAAAATGCTTGAAGATCAGGGCAGACTGGCTCATGCACAGTGGGTTCATTTCAAGAGAGGACTTTGGGCTGCAGTGGTCAGTTAAATCTTAATTGGAGAAGTAAGATTTAAGCCGAGCATTGAAGGATGAATAGGACTTATGCAAGTTGGGCCAGAGAAGACCTTTCTGGGAGATGGAGGGTTGTGGGTAGAGAGAGCAGCAAAGGT
Organism: Sminthopsis crassicaudata; assembly: GCF_048593235.1. Lineage (NCBI taxonomy): Eukaryota > Metazoa > Chordata > Mammalia > Dasyuromorphia > Dasyuridae > Sminthopsis > Sminthopsis crassicaudata. Next base: position 438,247,006 of record NC_133618.1, on the reverse strand, counting down.
GGAAAGATGGGAAAATAGAAGTCTTTTTCAGGGAGACAGTAAGCAGATCAGTTTAGCTAACACATATAGCAAGCAGGAGATAAAAGACAGTTGTGGAGTGCCTCAAACATCAGGTTATGAGTTTTTGTTTTATCATAGAGGTAATAGGAAACTATTGAGTTTTGAGTAGGGGAGTGAAATGGTTAGATATTTGAAAGATTATTTTGGCAGCATGTAAAGGATGAATTGGAGAGACTAGACTGAGGCAAGGGGACTTATAGGGAGGCTGCTTCAGAAGTATAAGCAAGAAAAGAGAGGGCTTGAACTAGCTGATAGTAGAAAAGGAGAGAAGTGATACATATATTATCCATGTAGAATTGATAAGAACTGGTCATTAACTGGACTTTTTGTTTGTTGTTCATTTTAATTGTGTTTAACTCTTCATGACCCCATTTGGGATTTTCTTTGGCAGAAATACTGGAATAGTTTGCCATTTCCTTCTCCAGCTCATTTTACAGATAAGAAAACTGAGGCAAACAGGGTGATTTTGATTTGCCCTGGCTCACACAGCTACTGTCTGAGGCCAGATTTGATCTTTGGAAGAGTCTTTGTGACTCTAGGCCCTGCACCCTCGAGCTGTCCCGTTTGCACCTAATACTAGTAGTGCTTAGAACTTAGGAGGATGAGTCTTCCTCACTTCGGCCCTCTCTTCCCTGATAGTGATTCCCTGATTGACCAGAGAGGGAAAAGCTAAATGTTTCTAGCCTGGCTGACCCAGAGAATGGTGGTGCCATTGACAGAATAGTCAGGGAGGATTTTTTCCCTCCTTTTAGGGAACAACACAAATTTTGGTCTTGTACCTATTTAGTCTGAGATGTATACAGCACATAGAGGTGGAGATGTAGATTGAAGCTTGGGAGAACAAATGGGGCTTGAGATACAGATTTGGGGATTCTCTGTGTAGCAAGAGGAGAAATGAAGCCAATGGATGGGGTGGGCATGTGTTTGGTGGAGCTGGTTCAGCCAGGAGAGGCTTCTATTTCAGTTGCATCCATCCACTACGCCTTGTACCAGGGGTCAGAGGCCCCAAGAGACCTCAGCTTAGCTTGTTTAGTCATGTTCATCTAAGCTTTATGTCTGTGATCCTGAGATTTCCAGGCTCACTGTCTGGATCCCCCCTCTTGATCTAACCCTGGGGGAGGTTGGGAAGAAAGAGAGGAAGGAGTGGCAGTCACTGCTTGTCCCAACCCCTCCCCATTTCTGTGCTTTTATTGCCACAGCCATGTACTGGGGGTGGGGGGCCAAGAGGCTGCCCCCCAAGTGCCCTAGAGCCAGCTCAGGGACATACCATCTCTGGCCAACCACTCGAATGCTCCATGATCTTTATTGTCCTGCTTGTCCTGGCCGGGCTCAGTACTGGCAGCGGGTTTGGTGCCAGTGCTTCTGTGGGTGTGGCTGGTCCTCAGCCTCATTCTCAGCTAGCAGCCGGCTGTGAAGGTGCTGCCAGGCCTGGGCATTCTTGGAACCACCATCCGTTTTCCACCACTCGTCCTGCAGGCGGGCATCCAGCAGTAGCAGGAAGACCAAAATCTTCTTCATCTCCCGCGCCCGAGAGTCCGCCTGGGGACCCATCCCATCCCCTGCACCTTTCAGCGAGCAGTCCGCGGGTGTTGCTCCGGCCTCATCCTCAGGCCTTCCGGCCCACTGGGATGGAGGGGACACGCTAGTCTCTGCCAGCTGGCTCCTCTTGTGCAAGGGCAGGAGCAACACAATCTTGGGCTGTGGAGAAGGAAGAGTAAAGCTGGTGAAACTTCCTTGCCTCCAACAGAGGCTGGGTCCCCTTCCTATTTTGCAGATGGAAAAACCCAAAAGGACCTAGGGCTTCATGTGACTGGTTTTTGGGTGTTCCTAAGACTTCTCTTCTCTTCACCCCTGGGCAGGGAGGAACCCCTGGCCACAGGATGGGAGGTAAAGGGACCAGTCCATGGGGGCAAACTCTGGGCCCACTGTGTTCTTCCCTGGGTATGGGCTTAGAGCACAACATTTCATCTTTAGGCCAGGCTTGGAAAGGAGCCAGGAATCAAGAGCCAGACAGGTCTGCTAGCCTCCCCCAGTGGGCTACTGGGCTGGGATTCTCCCGGACACTCACACTCGATTTTCTCTTCGAGCAGCCAAAGAAGGCCTTCTTCTTGGCCTTCTCCTTGTCTGGAGGTTTCTTCTTTAGTTTCTTCTTGGGAACCTTGGTTTTCTTCCGAGAGTTGTAGTTACCCATGGTGGATAGCAGCTGTGGGTGCGGCTCCCTCTGTGTTCACATTAAGGTCTTGGACCCATCCTGAGCCTCTCCTTGCCCTCTAGGCTGCCCTCTGCATTCCTCCTCCAACATCCTGAGGGGGATATTATGACCTCACTGCCCACGACCTCATCAGGACCATCCAGAGTTCTAGAGTTCTTAGCTTGTCTTTCCCTCCAGGATGGAGGCTCAGAAAGGCTCAGGCTCTTTTCCTAGCTGTATCACTGACCTAACTATATGATCCCTGGCAAATCTCTTTCTCCAAATCTCCATTTCTCCTTCTGTAAAATGATAGTGTTATATTAGATAATGTCTAAGTTTTCTTCTGGGTCTCAGGCAATTAAAAAAATGTATTTTATTTTTGTCCAATTACATGCAAATTATTTTTAACATTCTTTTTAAAAAAATGTTAATTTCCAAATTCTTTCCCTCCCTCCCCTCCCCACTCATTGAGAAGTCAAGCAATTTTATTTAAACTACATATGTGTACTCAGTGAAAGAACTCTGGAGTTGACTATGAACCACTACATAGAATTCCCAATACCCCTATTTTTGTCCACCTGCATTTTGGATTTCCTTCCCAGGCTAATTGTACACTATTTCAAAGTCCGATTCTTTTTGTGAAGCAAAACAACTGTTTGGACATGTATACATATATTGTATTTAATTTATACTTTAGCATATTTAACATGTATTGGTCAACCTGCCACCTGGGGGAGGGATGGAAGAAAGGAGGGGAAAAGTTGGAGCAAAAGGTTTTGCAATTGTCAATGCTGAAAAATTACCCATGCATATGTCTTGTAACTAAAAAGCTATAATAATAAAAAATAAACTATATATAATCATATAAAACATATTTCCCTATTAGTCATGTTGTGGAAGAAAACAGACAAAAAACCCTTTAGAAAAATAAAGCTAATTTTAAAAAATGCTTCAATTTAGATTCAAAATTCATTAATTCTCTTTCTGGATATAGATGTATCATGAATCCTATGGAACTGTCTCAGATCATTGCATTTCTGAAAATAGCTAAGTCTTTCATAGTTGATCATTGTTATTACCGTATTGCTGTTACTATGTACACTACTATGTACAACCTTTTCCTGGTTCTACTCACTTCACTTTGCATCAGTTTATGTATGTCTTTTCTGGTTTTTCTGAAAAGCATCCTTCTTGCCTTTTTCTTATAACATAGCGATATTCCACTACAATCATATAACTTGTTCAGTCATTCACTAATTGATGGGCATTCCATTAATTTTTAATTCTTTATCATCACAAAAAGAACTGATGTAAGTATTTTTTTGTACTGGAGGGTTTTTTTTCTTTTAAAAAAATATCTCCTTAGGATACAGACATAGTAGTGATATTACTGGGTCAAAGGACAATTTTACAATCCTTTGGGCATAGTTCCAAATTGTTCTCCAGAATGATTGAATTAGTTCATAACTCTATCAACAATGCATTAGAGGGCCAATTTTCCCACATTCCCTCCGACATTTGTAATTTTCCTTTCCTATCATATTAGTCAACCTGATAGATAAGAGGAGATACCTTAGGGTTGTTCATTCCCTAATCAATAGTAACAGAGCATTTTTTTCAAAAGACAACTTGATTTGATATCTTTGATCGATTTGATTCTTCTGAAAACTGCTTGTTCTTATCCTTTAACCACTTATTAATTGGGGAATGACTCATTCTTAGAAATTTGCTTCTTTCTCTCTATATTTGAGAACTGAGGCCTTTAAAATTCCCCCCTCTAGTTTTCTACTTTCCTTCTAATCTTGGATGCATTGGTTGTATTTGTGCAAAACCTTTTTAATGTAATAAAATTATTTATTTTATATCCCTTCTCTATATGTTGTTTGCTCATAAATTCTTCTCTTATCCATAGATTCAACATTTTTTCATGCTTTATCAATTTGCTTATATTATCATCCTTTCTTTCTTTAGCATTTTATTTTTCCCAAAGACATGCAAAAATAGTTTTCAACAACTTTGAGAAACTTTGTGTTCCAAATTTTTCTCCCTTCTTTCCCCACCATCCCCTTCCCCAAGAGAGCAAGCAATCTGATATAGGTTAAACATATGTAATTCTTCTAAACATATTTCCACACAGCCCTTTTTGTAGTATAAAGGAACTGGAAACTGAGTGGATGCCCATCTGTTAGAGAATGGCTGAATAAGTTATGATATGTGATTGTAATTGAATATTATTATTCTATAAGAAATGATCAGCAGGATGATTTCAGAGAGACCTGGAGAGATTTATGTGAACTAATGCCAAGTAAAGTGAATAGAACCATGAGAACATTTTACACAGCAACAAAAAGATTATGTGACGATTAACTCTGATGGATGTGGCTCTATTCAATAGTGAGGTGATTCAGGCCAATTCCAATAGATTTGTGAGGGAGAGAGCCATCTGCATCCAGAGAGAGAACTATTGGGACTGAATGTGAATTACCACAAAGTATTTTCACTTTTTTGTTGTTTGCTTGCTTGTGCTTTTTCCTCTCATTTTTCTTCCCTTGTGATCTGAATTTTCTTGTGCAGCATGATAAATGTGGAACTGTGTTTAGCAGAATTTCACATGTTTAACTTATATTGGATTATTTGATGTCTATAGAAGGGGGAGAAGAGACAGAAGAAGAAAAATTTGGAACCCAAGGTTCTTCTGGGGTAAATGTTGAAAACTATCTTTGCATGTATTTTGAAAGATAAAAAAGCTATTAGCATAGAAAAAGGGCTGCTGCAAACATTTTTTTATGACCTCTTTGGGATACATACTCAGTAGAGACACTGCTGGATCAAAGGGTATGCAGTTTTATAGACCTTAGGGCATAGTTCCAAATGGCTTTCCAGAATGGTTGGATCATTTCACAATTCCACCAACAATGTATTAATAACCCAGTTTTCCCACATTCCCTCCAACATTTACCATTATCTTTTATTATCATTTTAGCCAATTTGAGATTATTACCCTTTAGTTCTAAGGAACATCCATTTTAATTTTATTTTGGTATATAGTGTGAGATGTTGACCTATACCCAATTTTTGCCAGGTTTCCCAGCAATTTTATCAAATGTTGATCTCTTACTCCTAAAACTTGGACCTTTGGGTTTATTAAATAATAGATATGGTCATTTACTACTGTAAATGTACTTAATCTATTTCACTGATCTGTCACTCTATTTCTTAGTACCATCTTGGGTTATTTTTTGTTTTGTTTTGTTTTGTTTTGCTGAGGCAATTGGGGTTAAGTGACTTTCAGGATCACACAGCTAGGAAGTGTTAAGTGTTTGAGAGCAGATTTGAACTCAGGTCATACTGACTTCAGGTGCTCCATCAACTACCCTACCTAGTTGCCCCACCATCTTGTTTTATGATTACTACTTTGTAATACAGTTTGAGATCTGATACTGCTGGGTTACCTTTCTTAATTTTTTTCATTGATTCCATTAATAGTCTTGATTTTTTCTTCTTCCACATGCATTTTAAAATTTTTACTACCTCCATAAATTAAAAAAAATTTATATGGCATTGAATAAGTAAATATATTTAGGTAGAATTGACATTTTATAATATTAGTTCATCCCACTTGTAAGCAATGAACATTTTTCCAATTATTTAGATCCAACTTTATTTGGTTGAAAAGTGGTTTGTAATTGTGTTCAAATGGTTTCTGGATTTGTCTTGGCAGGTAGATTCCCAAGTATTTCATGTTGTCTGCAGTTATTTTAAATGAAATTTCTCTTTCTATTTCTTGCTGTGGACTTTGTTGACAATATATAGAGATGCTGATACATTGCTAAAGTTGTTAATTATTTCAACTAGTTAAAATACATTTCCTTGATGCCTTTTTTCTTTATAACACTACAGTCCTTTCATTTCAGTCTCTTTCTTCAGGCTCAAGTAAGTCAGGCGGCATTTATTAAGTACTAACAATGTGTTGGGCACTGGACTAAGCTCTTAGATTACTAATACATGCTGAAAGAAAGATAGCCCTTGCTGTCAAGGAATTTGCATTCTAATGAGGAAAAGAAACACAAAAAAAGGAGCTGAAAAACAAAGGTGGGAAGGGTAAGACTTGATTAAGAAAGGTTTGGTAGAGAAAGTCCAAAGTGTTAGAAGTGTAACATGGAGAAGAATGGAGACTGAGCTCTCCCTTGTGACAAAGAAAAACAATTATGCTAAAACATCAGTTCAGGAACCAAGTCTAATAATGTATGCGGTATTTCAGGAAACAAGTTTTTATTATACATAGTCTCTAAGATCCCTTCTAGCTCTAGATGTGTAGGTCTATAATACATTCTCAAGGAAAACATTGATTTTTCCATTATTTGAAGCATTTTTATTTTATTTTATTTTTAAAGGGGGAATATATTTATTATTTATTTTAAAATAATAACTTTTTTTGGAAATACATGCAAAGATAGTTTACAACATTCACCCTTGCAAAACTTTGTGTTCCAAAATTTTCTCCCTCCTTTCCCTTATCTCTTCCTCTAGACAGCAAGTAATCTAATATAGGTGAAACATGTACAATTCTTCTATTATATATATATTTCCACATTTATCATGTTACACAAGAAAAATCAGATCAAAAAGGGGAAAAATGAGAGAAAACAAAGAGCAAGCAAACAACAACAAAAACGGTGAAAATAGTTCCTATGTAATCTTTTCGTTTATATTTTTGTTGTCTTTTTATATAGTTTTCTTGGTTCTGTTCATGTTTTGTTCTGTATCAGTTTGTAAGAATTTTTCTGTCTCTCTGAATTCTTCCAATTCATCATTTCTTTTTGTTGTTGTCAACTTGTTTAGTCTTGTTTGATTCTTCATGATCCCACTTAGAGTTTTCTTGGCAGAGATACTGGAATGTTTTGCCATTTTCTTTTCTAGGTCATTTTATATATGAGAAAACTGAGACAGATGGGACTAAGTGATTTGCCCAAGGTCACACAGCTAGTGTCTGAGGCTGGGTTTGAACTCAAGTCTTCCTGCCTCCAGGCCAGGTGCTCCATCCAGTGCTCTACTTAGTTGTTCTATTTCTTATCTTAGTTATAAATCCTAACAGGCCTATTTTTAGCTATATACTGTGAAATAATATTCCATTATATTCACCTAAATAGCAATTGGGTATCTATTATATGCAAGGCCATGACTGAGAACTTAATGTATATGTAGGAGAATATGGTTGCATATTTCTGAGAGAGAGATAGGTAATTTTGTTTTTAAGTAGGCAGATTTAGTATTTGTGGAGATAATGGAAATGTGTATGGATATATTAAGAGAATCACAGGGCTTGGCGCAATAGAACATAAGTTCCTTGAAGGCAAGGACAATTACTTAATTGACATTGTGGGTAAGGTGTTAGTCTTGGAGTCTGGAAGACCTGAGTTCAAATACTCCCTTCAGTATTTGATAGTTTCCTGACCATAGATGAGTCATTTGACCTTGCTGCTGCTGCTTCCTCATCTGTGAATTGAGAGGATCGGACTTGATAGCCTCCAAGGTCCCTTCTTAAGGTTACTTTTTTTTTTTTTTTTTTTGTCTTTATGTCCCTAATATTTAGTCCAATGCCTGGCTTACAGTAGGTACTTAATAAATGTTTATTGACTTGAATTATGTGGGCAAGTTTTAAGCGTATTTCAGCGCATGTAGAGATATTGATGGTTTAGATGTGTTGAAATGTGCGTAAATATGTCTCCATCTATTCTCTGAGTTTTAGCTCTCTATCAGATGAGTAGTCTGTTTCATAGTGAATCCTCTGGACTTATGGTTGGTCATTGGGTTGAAGGTTGTTCCCAAGGCTTCCAAAGAAATAATGTAATATTGTCTTTATAATATTGTTGTTAAAGTATAAATTATTTTCCTGGTTCTGCTCACTTCATTTGCATCAATTTATATGTCTTCCTAGTTCTTCCCATTCATTTTATCATTTCATATAACTTATAGCTTTTATTTTTTAGCCATCATTTTACAGTATACCTTTCATTGACCTTTTTTTTGGTCAGCTTTTCCAATCTGATGAGTATGAGATGTAATTTAAGATCATTTTAATTTGCATCTTCCTAATGATTGTAATTTAGAACACCCTTTTTTATTCAGCTATTGATAATTTAGGTTTTTCCTTCTGAAAAATGCCTATTTATATTCTTTGACCACTTATTAATTGAGAAATGACTCTTATTCTTTTTTAAAATTATTTACATAGCTTTTTGTTTACAAGATATATGCATGGGTAATTTTTTTCAGCATTGACAATTGCAAAACCTTTTGTTCCAATTTTCCTCCTTCTTCTCCCCATCCCCTCCCCCAGATGGCAGGTAGAACAATGCATGTTAAATATTTTTAAGTATATATTAAATATAATATATGTATACATGTCCATAGTTATTTTGCTGCACAAGAAGAATGGGACTTTGAAATAGTGTATAATTAACCTGTGAAGGAAATAAAAAATGCAAGCAGACAAAAACAAAGGGATTGGAACTGCTATGTAGTGGTTCACACTCATTTCCCAGAGTTCTATTGCTGTGTGTAATTGGTTCTATTCATTATTGAACAAATGGAACTGATTTGGTCCATCTTATTGTTGAAGAGGGCCACGTCCATCAGAATTTATCATTATATAGTATTGTTGAAATATACAACGATCTCCTGGTCCTGCTCATTTCACTTAACATCAGTTTCATGTAAGTCTCTCCAGGCCTTCCTGAAATCCTCCTGCTGGGACTCTTATTTTTATAAATTTGAAATTCCCTATACATCTCAGAAATGAGAATTTTGTCAAAGAAGCTTTTTGCAAAGATTTTCTCCATTTGCTTCTTTTTCTAATTTTTGCTTCATTGATTTTGTGTTACATTTTTAAAAAAATTGTGTAATCAGAATTGTCCATTTTATCTTGTGTGACCCTTTCTTTGTTTTGTTTGGTCATGAATTCTTCCCCTATCCATAGATCTGACAGATAATTTCTTCTTTTTGTTTAATTTGCTTAATATGTCACTCTTCATGTCTAAGTCATGTACCCATTTGTAGCTTCTCTCGATATATAGGAGATATTAATCTATATCTATTCTCTTCCAGACTGCTTTCCATTTTTCCAAGTTTCTTTTAAAATAAAATACGGTTTTTGGAGGGCAGCTAGGTGATTCAGTGGATAGAACACAGTCCCTGAAGTCAGGAAGACTTGAGTTCAAACCTGGTTTTAGACACTTAATACTTCCTGGCTGTTTGACCTTGGGCAAGTCACTTAACCCCAATTGCCTCAGCCAAAAAAAAAAAGGGGGGGGGGGAGGATTTAATTGCAATAGCTGAGAACTTTGGGTTTATCAAACACTGGGCTACTACCTCTTTTGTTCCTGTTTGTTGTACACTTAATTTTTGTCACCAGTCACCTCAATTTCTTAACCAAAATCAAATTGCTTTAATGATTATCATATTTTGTTTATAGGTTTTCTAGTATTGAACCAGCCTCACATTAGTGTTATAATTCTGGCCTAGTCATTGCATATCAACTTTGTGATATATTTCTGTTGTCTCTATGCTAAAATTTTATTTTAAAAATTTGTATCAATATTTGTTAGGGAGATTAGTTTTTACTTTTTTTGTTCTCTGTTTAGACTCTTCCTGGATTTGGGTATCTCAATAAATATTAAGGGCTAAACACTTCTCTAAGGCACCACATATGGCCAGATATAGTGATCAAAGCTGGGGATGCAAAAAAAAAAAAAAACCCAAACTCCTTGCTGTCAAGGAGTTTACAATCAAATGATATTTTTTGTCATGGAAGACATTTAGTAGGATTCTTTCTTTTCCTATCATTAACACTTTATAAAATATTGGGATGAAGTATTCTCTCAATGTGTGATAAAATTTGCTTGTTAATTATCTGACCTTTTCTTTTTGTCCTTTGAGAGTTTGATTGCAGCTGATTATATTTTTTGTTTCAAATTGGGTTAGTTAAGTTTTCTGTTTTTTAAAATATTATTTTATTTCATTTATTTTCTCAATTTTGTTGGCATATGATTGGATGAAATTGTTCCTAATACTTTCTTTTATTTCTTCTTTATTGGTTGTGAATTTACTGTTTTTATTTTTGATACTGATATTTTGAGTTTCTTCTTTCTGTTTTCTTTCTAAAAATCAAGTTAACTAATGTTTTATCTGTTTTATTGATCTAAAAAAGCTCCTGATTTTTCTTATTAGTTTATTGGGTTGTTTTCAATTTTGTGGTCTCTTCTTTGATTTATAGGATTTACATTTTGGTAGCTAGTTGAGAGTTTTTAATTTGTTGGGGTTTTTTTTGGCTTATTTAGTTGCATGCGCAATTTATTAATTTGTTCTCTTGTTTATTAATGAAAGTGTTGAGAGATATAAAATTTATGCTAAGGACCCATTTGACTACATATCCTAAATTTTGATGTCTTGTGTTATCGTTATCTTTAAGGTAACAATTATTTCTATCATTTGCTCTTTGACTCACTCATTCTTGGGATTGTCATTTAGTCTCCAATTAATTTCAATGTCAGTTTATTGAAGTTTTTATTGCATTGTGATTTGTAAAGATGTCTTTAAGATTATTGTTTCCTTGAATGTGTCAGGTTTTTATGTCTTTTTTTTTTTTTTTTGCTTAGGCAATTGGGGTTTAGTGACTTGCCCAGGGTCACACAGCTAGGATGTGTTAAGTTGTCTGAGATGAGATTTGAACTCAGCTCCTCCTGACTTCAGGGCTGGTACTCTATCCACTGCTCCACCTAGCTGCCCCAGGTTTTTATGTCTTGATACATGACTAATTTTTGTGAAGGTGCCATGCACAGCTGTGAAATATGTATATTCCTTGATATGTTCATTCAGAAATTTCAATCTCTCATAGCTAACTTTTCCAAAATTCTATTTAGGTCCTTTACTTCTTTTTTTTTATTAGATTTATCTAGGTCTGAGAAGCATAAATTGAAGTGTCCTACTATTCGTTTTACTATTTCGCCTCATAACACATTTACTTTTCCTTTAAATATTTAGATGCTGTGCCATTTGGTGTACTCGTTCAGTATTGCTGTTAGTTGTGAGAGAGATTGGAGTTGGATATGGAGATCTGGTGTCAGCTAGACAGAGGTGATCATTGGACCCCTGGGAGCTCATGTAGTCACAGAGAGAGAGCTGAGACAGAACTGCGGAGGTTCGGGGCAGTGCCCTGGGGTGTCTCCTCTTGGTGTATGGGAGATGGTAAGCCAGACAGGCAAGAGACAGCTTAGCCAAGAGAAATGACCTAGAAGTGAGAGGGCTAATTTATCCACAGGTTCAGATGCTGCAGGTGGGTGAGAAGGATGAGGACTGAAAAAACCCGTCGGATTTGGTGATGGAGAGACTGTTGGGTAACCCCAGAGAGGGCATTTTCAGAGGGACAGAAAGCTAGACTGAGAAGGGAGTGAGAGGGGAGGATATAACAAGGACAGATAATTTTCTCCTATAGGGGCTTGGCTATGAGCAGGAGGAGAGATAAACTATAGGACGATGAGGTCAGGGTTCAGGTACATGTGTGGAAGTGCAAGAATGCCTATGGGGAGATAAGTCTGTGGCTCGAATTTGTATATGTGGGGGGCTGTGAATTTGGGGTGTCTGTGTGTGTGTAGGTATGTTCAGAGTGTGTTACGTGCAGAAGAGTTATGGGTGTAACTGTGGAAAAATTGGGTAAGTGTGCCCCTGTGCAGACAGAGATTGGCTGCCTTTGGAGCGTATGTTTACGTGTATAAGCATGCACTTATATATGAGGAGATGTGGGTCCATATGCTGCACCTGTGGGCAGAGAGAAGGTGGGGAAGCCAGGTTTTTCCAGTCATGAGTCAAACACTATGGGGGAGGGGGATGTCTGGGGAGGTTCTAGGCTATGATGGGGAGGATATGGGGGAGTGGGGCACAGGAAGACAAAGGAGGGATGACTGACACATTGCAGAGGTTTAGAGACTGGCTGTAAGTGTACTTCCTGGAGCACCTTGGGACTAAGATGCCTCTGGTGTTTCAAGGAGAAAGCTGGCGAGAGACAGCTCAGAATCCTAGGGTGTAAACCCATCTGCCTTCTCTTCCCCTGCAAGATTTCCTCATCATTAGCTTTGCCTCTCTTCCCTACCCTTCTGATCCCTCCCGCCCATCCTTCAGTGTCTCCTTTCCTAGGGGGATGGGAGGTGGGAGATGGGAGAATTTAACTTCTCATCTGCTGCTTTTCTGGAGCCTTCCGGGACCTCCTGCTGTTCTCAGCAGCTCTGACCTTTTTATGGGGCTACTTCTGCCTCTTCTCTGTCTCAATGCTCAGCGGGATGAGCCTAAGGGAGGCTGACGGTCTCCATGGGCTTAAAGGGCTCCTTCTGCCCAGTGCCAGCTGGTGGCTCTCCTCTGGCAGGGAGAGGCCCGTGCCCCTCTGTCCCAGCCTGTTCCCTCTGGTCCTCCTTTGCTTCCCGCCTGACCAGGGGGCCTGAGTTGTTTGAGCTAATCCTGCTGGCACAGGGATACCCTGGCTGACTTGCTGACTCACAGAAACCCACCTATTGAAGTTTGCCAGGGAGACAGAGAAGTTCAATGGGAAGAGCACTGACTTTGGAATTAAGTCCTGGCTCTGCTGTGTGCTGTGTAACATTAGTCAAGGTACTCTTCCTTCCCCGAGCCTGTTTCTTCATCTGTAAAATGAGGGGATTAAATTAGATCGTTTTAATAACTTATCCTAATGATGCCTCCCTTAATAGTGTACAAAATGCATTCCTACAACAACCCCTTTTAGAGAGGTTAAATTACTTCCTCATCATTATACAGCTACTATCAGAGCTAGAACTTGAACTCTGCCCTCATGGCCATGATTCCCTTCTCCTCTGTAAAGTGGGGATAATAACATTTGTATTAACTAATTTAGTTTTGTGAATCTCAAAACACCATAAAAGTGTGAGTTGTTTTTTTTTTTTATTTCAGCCCTGAGGCAGGAAGCAACCCTGCTGATTGGTATGGGGGTGGGAAGGAGGGAGGGAGAAAGAAAGAAAGAGAGGGGGGAAGGAAAAGAGAACAAAGCAAGGAGAGACACATAGAGAGAGACAGAAAGAGACAGAAGAGAGAGACCGTGCATGCATTCTCGTGCAGTGATTAGCTAGGTTTCTGGGGAGTATTGAGCCTGGGATGGGCCTGGTCACTGCCATCCTCCCCTTTCTCCTCCCCCACCCCAGGAGTATGACCACGCATCCAAAGTGGACCAATTTGTAATGCGATTCCTTCTCCGGGAGACTGTGGATCAGCTGCAGGCCCTGCAGGGTTCCCTGGAGGGAGCCTCAGACACACTTGAGGGACAGATGGGTGGCTCTCGGTAAGAATGAGAAGAGGGCCCAGTGTGGAAATGGGGGTTGGGCAGTGCTGGGAAAAGTGGTGAGTCTGAGAGGGCAGCAGAGACAAAGGAGAACAGGAAGAGGACCCAGAGCCAGTGAAGAGTCCTGAGTTTGTTTTCCAGTTTCATTACTCATCTGACCCTGGGCAAAGCTCTTAAGCCTTTTGTGCCTCAGTTTCTTTATCTCTAAAATGAAGGGGGGACAGTGAATCAGGAGGACCTGATTTCAAATTTAGCTCCAGATACTTACTAGTTATGTGACCCTAGGCAAGACACTTACCCCTAATTGTCTCCAACCCCACTTCCCAAAAAACGCAACCCAAACCCACTCCTAAAATGAAGGGGATTGGACTGCCTGATCTCTAAGGTCCTCAACTGTTCTAAATCTTATGATTTTATGGTGAGTGTTGGGCAGTGAGATCACAATGGGCTGAGAAAGAGTGGATCCTCCCGCTGAGAGGAGGGATGACCCAGGGAGCTATGGAGACTGGTTCATCGGCAGCTGTGGTCCTTGGGGCTCATGAGTCAGTCTCCAGGGCTAGGGAGGGAAGTGGACTCGGACATCTGGGTCTTAAACCGGTTCCCTGCAGGATGGATGTGCCCATGCAGAAAGCAGAAGAGTCAGGGCGGCCTCGAGCTGGCAGGAGGTCTGGGCGCCGGGCCACGCGGAGCATTTGCCTGTCTTCGAGCACCCCAGATTGTGGAATTCTGAACCCAGGTGGGTGGGCTGCCTAGCTCCCTCAGGGCACACTGGTGGGGTTCCTTTCTCAGGTCTTTTCTCTCTTTTAAAGTATCTCAGACCTTGTCCTAAGCCAGAACGAGCAGGTCTCTGTCACCTCCCTGGACCTTCAGCCTAATGATGAAGGGGCCAGTTGGGAAGTAAGGGCAGGGGGCGATGGAGGTGGGGGAAAGATTGTCTGGGAGACAAAGATTGGAGCTCAGGATTTCAAAGCCCTTCTTCCATCTCCTTGACACATGCAGGTCTATATGTGGAGTCTGACAGTCAGTGGATGGTGCAAGTGAACCGATTACAGCAGCTCATAGACCAGTTGGAGTGTAAGGTACGTGGCCCTCAGGTCTGACTTAGCTCCAGGCCCCACTGGTCACAGTGCTGCTCTTCTGAGGGAAAGGGCCCTCCCTGCCTGCATTCCAGGGACAGCTGAGAAGGCTTGGCTAGAGCCTACTCAGGAAGCAGGCAGGATGCCAGGTAGGGGTTCCAGAAAGATGGCTGCCCACCATGCCAAACTCAGAGCCTCAGAACTAGAAGGAACTCAGCACCCAGTTTTGCCTATACATGGGCAGGAATCCCTTCTCCATAGTAGCCCACAAATGGATAGTCAGCCTACTTCTCTGAAGACCTCAAGTAAAGGAGAATTTATTCACTTTCCAGGTTTACCTTTCCTTTTTGGAGAGATCCCTTTAAAAAAGTTTCTGCAATAGATAGAGCACCAGCCCTGAAGTCAGGAGGACCTGAGTTCAAATTCTGTCTCAAACACTTAACACTTCCTAGCTGTGTGACCCTGGGCAAGTCACTTAACCCCAATTACCTCAGGAAAAAACAATAAACAAACAAAGAAATAAATTATATTGCTTTAAACTCTGGCTCTTGATAGCTTCTTCAACTTACCCATCCTTCTACTCACCCTTGGCTCCTCATTCTGTCATTTGGTGACCTTAAGCTCCTCATATACATAGCTATCATGTATCTCCTCCCTCCCCTATCCCAGCCCCATCTTCTCTTCCCCAGTTCCTTCCCATACCTACCTACTGTTACCTACCTTTCATCTCTGCATCTCTTCCAAACTCAACCCTGTTTCCCATCACCTCTCTCTGCAGCAGACCCTGCGGCTGGAGCCCTTAACAGAAGGCACAGTTTGCAAAGCAGCTGACTCAGTAAGTGCATCTAGGAGCTTTTCCCAAGTCCCAGTGTGGCACATCTGGGTGTGTGGAGAGGCTGGCAGTCCTGGGGGTAGTCGATGCTCAGCCAGGTTCTACAGTCACGTGCCTGGCTAGCCCCATGTCCCAGTCTGAGTTTTGCGGTTCCACCTCAGGATCTCCCTGCTTGACTCACAGAATCACATAATTGGAAGGGATCTCCACAGCCTCCACTCCAACTTATTCAAAACCACAAATGTTCTCTTCAGTGAGGATTCCTTCACGCTGTAGGGCTTTGAATCAGGAGTCCTGGCTCTACCATTGACTTTCTGTTGGCTTCTGGGCAAGTGATTTCCCATTCAATTAATTAGACCTTTAATAATCACCACCTGTGTGATACTTAAAAAACACATGAAATACATGATAATTCTTTTAGTATACTCCTTTAAAGACTGTTATCAGGATCTAATGGAATACTTGATATAAAAAGACTCTTGAGTAATAGAAAACCCCTCTATACAACCACAGGCCCCTTCTGATTGCAGTATCCCCGGATTTTGAGGCATTGTGGGGCACTGGGTTTGGAATCTCAGTCCTTGATGAGATGTTGATTTGTGTAAGTGGAGGGAGTTTCCACACCAGAATTCCCTTCCTTCCCCCTGTTTCAGTCAACTACTAACCTAGTGTCCTGGGGCTTCTGCTTCATGGTCCCTCCCTACACTGGGCACTCTTCCTTATTTCAAGCTGTTTCTGATAAGCTGAGACTATGTGTTTCTAAGCCTCTGTTTCTGTTGGCCCTCCTGGACACAAGGCCAGAGCCACAAATCTCTCATTATAACAAGAACAGTGGGTAGAGCACCAGGACTGGACTCAGAATATACTCCAGACAGACAGGAGCTATGTGATTCTGAGCAAGTCACTTCACTCTGTTTTCTTTACTGTCCTCAACTGTAAACTGGGATAATGATAGCACTTACTTCCCAGGATTGTTGTGAAGATCAAATTTGATAATAATTGTGAAGTGCTTAGCACAGCATCTGGCACAAAGAAAGTGCAATATAAATGTCTCTATAATAGGTAGTATTTATATATAACACTATTTATGTATTAGATAGAATTGATATAATATATGACAATAAAATAGTTTTTATTATCATAGGGATGATGTTAGAGCTAGACTTATCCAATTCTTCTGACCCCCAAATCCAGAGGTTTTGCCACTGCCACCTATTCTTGCATTCTTTAACTGGCTGGGCCCCCCTTATCTCATTCCTGACTGAGGTAGGAGGGATTGGCTTCCTTAACAGTTATAACTAGGGTAGGGCAATGGTACTTAGTCTCAGGGCACTGAAATGGAGGAAGAGGAGGCTTTCTCTCCATGGTGGTACAGACCGTACCTGGTACTCTGAGTTCCCCTGTAAACCTGCAATGTTCGGTCCTGCTATCTTTCCCAGCCCCTCCCTGAGCGCCCCCTGCCCTCAGCCCCTGTGGGAAGGTGAGAGGGGTTCTCTGAGAGGGAGACCGCCTTTCTCCCAGGAGGACTGCACTTCTTGGTTGGAACATCTGCTCCTCTCTCCGGCTCCGCAGTGTCCCTTCTCCCCTGTGTTCCCCATCGTATTCTTGCTGCAGTGCTGTGCTTTCTGGCTCAGGCCCCCTAGCAAAGGCTCAGATGCCTGACCTGGCCAGATAGCCCCTCAGGCAGTGACTCATTTGTGCTTTTCCCTCTCTTGGCAGCAGATCCTGGTGGCGCAGAGGCAGATCTCAGTGACTAGGGAGGCTCTGCAGGACTTCCAGCGGGCCCTCGACTATTACACAGACTTTACGAGTGCCCAGAGCAGCTGCCTCCAGTGAGTGTGCGGCTTGTGCCTGGGCCCTTAGCTGAGGGGCAGTGGTGTAGGAAGCCCGCAGCAGGGCCTGGGGACAGAGCATGGAGCCCAAGACCTCCCAGGGCCCAGGGGAAGCTGGGGAAGCCTGAGCTGGGAGGATAGCTGTCCAGCAGTTGTGGTGCTGCCAAGGTCCTGGGCCCCGCAGAGAGCTGATGGCAGAAGGGGCCTCTAGGTGTCCAGCCACTCATGTGCCAGTACATGCGTGCTCTGTCCCTTCCAGCGTGTCAGTGCAGCAGCTGCGGGACGAAGCCGCCTTCATTCTGTTTGAGTTCTGGAAGGATGAAGCCTCCTGGAAAAGGTGAGCATCCCTCAGGGGCTGGAGGAGGTGAGGGGGGACCTGCCCTGTGCCCTCGAAGCAGTGAGGCACCAGGGAAAGAACGCTGGCTCTGGTGTCCAAGGCCCAAGAGTCCAGTCCTACCTCCTGCTGTCTTGGTGACCTAACCCTCACTGGGCTTCCATGACTCCAAAAGACTGGATATCCTTGTGACTCTAGATTTATGATCCCATGATTCATCTTGGGTGTCATGGGTGGAGAGTTTGTGGTCCAATCGGGAGCTGGCAGGAGTGGATTAAAACCACTCACCCATGGTCTTCCTTACTGCTTTTCCCAAATCCTCTGCAGCCACTCACAGACAAGTTGTTCTAAGGCCTTCCAGAGAGTTCTCATTGACCACCTGCAGACCCCAGAGGTCCTGACCACCATGCTTTTTCCAGGTGAGCTCCTCATCTCCCTGACTTCCAATCCCAGACCTTTACATATAACCCAATATCTCCAGGGCACAAACTACACGGAAGGGAATAGTGTAAAGTCAGCTAGGAGAGGAGCAGGGTGGAATCAGATGGTGGAGGGCTTTGAATGCCCACCTCCGAAGTTTGGTATTTCTTACAGATTTATAGAAACTTAGAGGGAGAAAGGGCTGAGAGGTTATCTGAGAGATCATTCTTCCACCATCTTCATAACAGGGAAACTGAGCTGAGAGGAGGGAATTGCTCAGTCATAGGAGTTAGGAGTGGAGATAGCACTGGATCCTGTCTCTTCCACTTCTGCTTCTACTTCCCACATCTAACCTTAAGGGGTCTCCCAAAATTGCTGAGCAGGGCCCATCTGGCACTGAGTAGGGAGACCATAGAGTGGAGGCGGGGCTCTCAGAGATGTGGCAAGAGACCAAAGGAGTGGAGAGGATGGGGAAGAACTTGGGAGAGAGGTTGCTGTTAGGCTCCACAAGGCTTAAGGATGAGGTATTCAGGTGGAGGGAGAGGGAAGGGCCATAGATAACTCTGAATGCTCCGTCTCAGGGCCCTTTTGGGTCGTTTCTCCTTTCCCAGAATGCTGCCCAGGCTGATTCTAAGCTGACTCTAAATTCATCTTCCTTGTGCTTTTTGACTTGTCACAAAGTGGGCCCTCAGCAAGGAGGCCCAGGGAGATGGGATCTGACGCTAACTTTCCTTTTCCAGCTTCATGGTGGATCATGAATAATAACTGAACCCTGTCTTAGGATGAAGGTTACTTTAGCCCCACATTGCCGCTTATCTCCAGGAGCCCTGAGGACGCAACCAAGATTAGAGGCTTGGCTCTGTGTGGTTGGAAAGATCTGGAGGTGGGGAGAGCCAGGTGTCTGGGACAGGGAGGTTTCCCAGCCCGCGCTGCTGCCTTTCGGAAGCCCTCCCTCAAGCTACCCCAACACCCATCCCATATGTCCCAGACACCAGGCTGAGAGGGCGGTGGGTTTCTGTATGCATAGGCAGACACCTCTAGGGGTAGGGGGGACTTCTCCCTGGCAGCATGATGCAGAGCAAAACGCAGGGCCAGCTTGGGTTCTAAATCTGAGTTGCTTACTTCCTCTCCGTGGGCCTCAGTTTCCCAGTTTGTAAAATAGGGGGGAGGTTGTATCTAATGGTTTCTAAGGTCCTATGGCTGCTTGATGATACTGAGGCAGAAGGTGGCTCTCCATAGTTTTGTTTGGGCTTAGAAGGGTGACTGAAGGCCTTGGTGGGGACTGGCTCCCCTCATACCGGGCCCTGAGGTAATCTGCTGGGGAGTCAGGATGCAGGCCTTACTGTGTAGCATAAGGATGCGTGTGTTAAGTGGTGATGGGGAGGGGAGGAACAAGGGCTCTGCCCCATCTCCTCATGGGGAGGAGAGGAGCTCTAATTTGCATGTATTTTGCATATACTTTGCATGTCCGTGTACCACCCACATGCAGCTATCTTTAGGATAAAAGTGACTGCATGAGTAGCAGTAACACTGAGGAATTGAGTCATGGAAGAGGAGCCCATGATGCTCCCACTTCACCTACAATAAAGGTTCCTGTCTCACTCCTGTCATCGCTTTGCTTTTCTCCCTCCAGGCTTCATAACTGAGGCACACTTTTTCACTCCTCATCCACCTGATCTTGAGTTCGTTCACGTGGGGGTCCCAGTGCCAGCTTGTAGTGGGGGGCTTAGAGGAAGGAGCTGGTGTGGAATCTCTGGCCCCAGGACTCCAGCACAGCCAGAGCTTTATCAATACTTCCCTTCAACTGGCCACCTTTACAGACTATCCTCCTCTGGAGCTGGGCCTGGTGGGGACAGGACCCCACCTGGGGGGGGCAGCGCCTTCAGGGGCTCTCCGAGGAATGACTGTGCTCTGGGGCAAACTCTGGTCATGGCCCACAGAGCCTGGAAGCTTCCCCACCCCCCCAGCCAAGGACAAATAGGACTGAGGCAGCCGTGGAGGGGAGGGGCTGGATCTCATCTGAAATGGGGATGGCAATAGCTGGCAGGGCCAATGGAGGGGAAGGAGTCAGTTCCTCATGAGAATGTCTTCTCTCTTCTAGTTGAGCAGGGAGAAATCTCAGCATCCAGAGGAGAGTCTGGGAGAGCAAATTAAAAAATGCTAAGTCCAAAATGGGGACTAGGGATTTGCTTAAGCAGAAGCTGAATGAGATTTCTGAACCGGTCACCCCTGCTAGACCATGGGAGCATCCTGGCAATGAGGGAGTTGAACTCACAGCAGTAAGAGGCACAGCAAAGGACTGTGTTTGGAGACCAAGAACCTGGGGTGGAATCCTGGTCTTGCCGTAGGTTATTTGTGAGACCTTAAAAAGTCACTTAACTCTCTGAGCCTCAGTTTACCCTTTATAAAATGGGGTTGGACGTATTCAGTAAGCATTTACTAATTGCCTGTTAGATAGTGTCCAGTCTTTGCCCCCCAAAAGGCTGTTCCCATTCGGGCAAGGGATGTGATAAAATTCAGATTAAGTCTACCATAATGATAATAGCTGTTGTTTACATAGCTTTAAGCTTTGGAAATATTATCTCATTTAATCCCACAAAATATTTACAAGGTAAACAGGAGATTTCTGGGGGTGGGGGTCCTAGGGACTGCCTAGAGGTGGCTCACACTTTTAGGTAGCGTCATTTGAGCTCAGTTTTGAAGGAAGTTAGGGGATTTTGAGAGGCAGAGATGAGGATTCCATGGCTTAGAGCGGGTACCAAATCCCTGAGAATATTATGTGTGTGAAGGGCAAGGACAAGCCAGCCTGGCTGCCTCAGTGGGCAGAGAGAAATACCCAGGCATCCTGGAGAGGTGGGCTAGAGCCTAAGTGGGTAGGACCTGAATTGCTAATGGAGGCAGACCCCCTGGTGCTTCTTTGGGCAGGCAAGTGAAGTTTTGTTAGACTTCTGGAACAAACATTTTTTTGCTTTTGAAAGATCACCTGAAAGGGACCTTTGAGGCCATCTGGTCCAGTGGCTTGTGGTGATTCTGCCTGTTTTGGGAGTCCTGAGGGCACTAGAACAGAGGACAGGGACTAGATGATCTAACCTTCAGTGTGAAGGCCAGATGAAATCCTTTTCAGTTTCCAACTGTTAATCTCCAAGACCTACTGGTTGTAATGCGTGCCTGTGACCACCAGGGGATGCTCCAACTTGGCCCTGACCCACTGGGCTCCAAAGAAACAAGTCCTTGGGGCTGCTCGAGTCTCTGATGTATTTTTCCTGAGAGGCTGAACAGGATGTAGATTCAATGGTTCAGATAGATCCCCAGGATGCAGACCCTGTAAAGACTATTAAGGGCTCAAGAAGCTTGTTTTCCCTTTTCTTCCCTCTCTCCCTCCACAGGTCTGCCTGAATGGTCTATTGCTCCCTCACTCCATGCTTCCTTGGTTCTCCCTCTAGTTTCTATGCTCAGATCCGTTCTTCCCAAAGAACAAAGTATGTTGGAAGGGTCGGGGGAGGGATGGAACCTGTGAGGACCATATGCTTCCTATTGCTCTTACATCTGGACCCAGGGCAGCAGCTCCACCCTGCATCCCTTTATCCTTCCACCAGAATTAAGGGTCAGAAGCAAAGTCAGGCTGGAAGACCCACAGAATGAGCCCATTTTTCCTTTCTATGTGGAAGGACCCGGGGGAAGGAAAGAATTCCTGGAGCAGATCTTTTGGATGCAGGAAATCTGTTAAACCAAAAACTCCAGATTTGTACTTGTACCTCAGTTTGGATTCCCCTCTGATATAGAACCTGTGTGGCTCTTGGATGAATCAACATCTCTGAGCCTGTGTCTCAATCTAGTTTCTGAAGTTCTTCCAGCTCTCTGCAATCCTATGTAGGGAACATCTGTATCTCCAGGACTCGGAATATGCAGGGAGAGGGGTCTGAGTGAGGCCTGGAAACCCAGGCCACAATCCCCCTGCTGGCTCATGTAAAGTCACACCATCTGTAAGTTTTCATCTCAGCTTTAGCCCCACAGACAGGAAAAGGCCTAAGAATTAAGGAGAGGATGTGGGGGGAGAAGGAAGGGAAGGTATCCAGATGTTGTCTATTTCTGTCTTCATCTGGCCAAAGATCAGCTCAGCAGGCTGGGATGGCTACACTCCTCAAACAAAGATCTCGGCTCTAGAGCCTTCCTTGCCCACAGAGTAAAATTCAGCCTCCTCTGCTTGGCTTTCAGGGCTTTCCATAGCCTGGCAGAATGCTCCTTTCTGGCCTTTATCAGTCCCCTTTATATGATCTCTACTTCAGACAAAGCGGGCTACTCCCTGCTAGCCCAGCCAAGGCTCTCCCACCTCGGTGGTCTATTCACATCATTCCCTCTTGGCCTGTGAATAAATCCCTGCCTATCCTTTATAGATGAACTCAAAGGCCACCTGCATCCAAAAAGGCTTTCTTGAGGTCCCTGGTAAGTAATCACCTTCTTTGCATGCCCTGACCCCACTTCAGACCTCTCCAGAACCTCTGATAGCGATACCTTATTGTAATGCAGTGGCCCAAATGTCTTAGTAGGTTTGTTTTAATAAGTTACTAATGTAATTATAGTTATAAACTTAAGTTTGCACCAAAACATCATAGACACCCTGTATTATGATCTACATCAGTGGTCCTCAAACTTTTAAAATTGGGGGCCAGTTCACTGAACCTCAGACTGTTGGAGGGCCGGACTATAGTAAAAACAAAACCTCACACTCTGTCTCTGCCCCTCAGCCCATTTGCCATAACCCAGGGGGCCCATAAACGTCCTCAGCGGTAGTTTGAGAACCCCTGATCTATATCATCTGTTCCCCCTACTCCCTGACCCATTCACCTATAAGTTCCATGAAGGCAGGGACCGTGTCCTATATAAACACTACCATGCCCAGTACAGTGTTCTGTACCCAGTGAAAACAACTGACATATATATATATATATGTATATGTATGTATGTATATGTTCTCAAGTTTGTTTTTTGCTGAGGCAATCGAGGTTAAGTGACTTGCCCAGGATCACACAGCTAAGAAGTGTTAAGATTTGAACTCAGGTCCTCCTGACTTTGGGGCTGGTGCTTTATCCACTGCAGCATCTAATTGCCCCATTTATATGGTGTTTATTAAAGTTTACAGAGCATGTGGCATATATATAACCCTACCAGGCAGGTACTAACGATATTATTAATTATCCCCATTTTATAGACAAACTGAGGCTCAGGGAGAAGTTAAGTCATCCGCCCCCCCAGGTCACAAAGCTAAGTATCAGAAGAGGGATTTGAATCTAGTCCCGACAGCAGGTTGATGCTGTGTGGACCAGTCACCCAGGAGAAAAAAAAGTGCTGGCTGGGGGAGGGAGAGGTTGTGTGTGAGGCTGTTTGTGCCCCTGCCTGGTGCCAGAGCCTGGCACCGTGTCCTTGGCATCTCCCTCCGGAGCATGACATACTGCTTTTGCCTTCCAGGGCTCCCCTCAGGCCAGCCTGGAGAGGGCAGATCACTGTGGCCAGCAAATTTCTCCCCTCCCTTCCCAAAGCAGCCTGGAGCCAGAAAAGGAATATAGCCTTTTATTGACTACTTAAAGTAGAACAAACTAAATACATATTTAACAATTTTGATTCCTTTATACAAGACATTAAATAAGTTATGCATGGAATTAAGTAACGACAAAAAAAAAAAAAAAAAAAAAAAAAAAAGAAAAAAGAAAATTGCTATTTAGGTTAAATGGCAAAGAAGATAGAAAAAACCCCGTCCTCTCCTCAGTCCTATGATTTTGTCCCGCTCAGCTTTTTTAAAGGCCCCCCCCGGGGGGCTGTTGGCGCACCCCTCATTCCCATTCTCGTCACGCCTAAGACACGGAACTCCTTTGGTTTTTCCCCAGAAACTTGGAAGGCCGGCGTGCAAGCCCTTTCCCACTGACTTGCCTTCCCACGTTTCCCACAGCTGTTGGGGGCTTTCACCCAAGGAGAGACAGTCAGCTGGACAAACACACACAAGCACACCTATTTGGTTTGAGAAATACATTGGAAAGCAACAGGGCACACGGGGCAGAAATGGGTCTAGCAAGGGCCTCCTGGAGTAACGGGAGCACCCCCCACGGGGAGCACGCTGGTCAGCCTCCTTGCCTCCCTCCCTCTTCAGTTTCCTCATCTTTGGAAATGGGCATTTAGGGTAAATCTTTGTTTTCACTGAATCAGAACAAGCCTTAGAAGTCATCCCTGACCTGGTGCAGGAACCCCTCCTACAGCGTTCCAGATGGAAGGTCATCTAACCAGCTTGAAATACTTTCAGTGGGTGGGAGCTCGCCCCCCCAAACAAGGCAGCTTGCTCCATTCTTGTTCTTCCCTGTAACTTCCCCCAACCCCCCTCCTTCGGACCTCTGGGGCCACATGGAAGTCCTCCTAATTTCTCTTCCTTAGCCCAAAGAAGGCATCAATCACATGCTACTTCCTGCTCCTACCCAAAGCCTTCTCTTTCCCCAGGTACACATCCCTGTTCTTTCCATAGAACTTGGGTTCTCACCGTCTGAGTTGCTCTAGTTTTTTTCCCAAAGGGAATTATATACTCTTAGTAGGGTCTGTCTAGGACGGAGGATAGCATTACCCTCATTGTGGGCACTGTACTTCTACATATGGAACCCAGGATTGCGAAAGCTTCTTTAACCAGCCATCATACACTCTTGGCTCATCCTAAAGCTTCTTGGTTTTTGTTACCCAAATGGCTGTCGGTTTGGACAATTCTCTATTTATGTAATGGATTTTCTGAATTTAAATATCCACGATTTTTCATCGAT
This sequence comes from Sminthopsis crassicaudata, assembly GCF_048593235.1. Classification (NCBI taxonomy): domain Eukaryota; kingdom Metazoa; phylum Chordata; class Mammalia; order Dasyuromorphia; family Dasyuridae; genus Sminthopsis; species Sminthopsis crassicaudata. Next base: position 438,222,105 of record NC_133618.1, on the reverse strand, counting down.
TCTTGTTAAATTTCAACTGTTAGTCTATCCTTTTGAAACCTATTGAAAAATCCTTGTATTGGACATTTTTATCCTGTACATTAGCTACTCCTCCCCCATTTTGGAGGGGCTTCATATTGGATAAACAAGGCCTTTATCAAAGCCACTGATAAAAACGTTGAGGAGGGCAGTGTCTGGTGGCCATCATTGAGACTCTTCCCTCACCACTTGACGTTAGCCACTAATTCTTGCTCCTGGGTCCAATTGTTCAACCAGTTCTGAGACTATTTAACTTATTTCTTATTACCTAGTCCCTGTCTCTCTATAGCGTTCACATGGAGACCCTGCGATGGCTTGGCTGAAATCCACTGAAAAATACAATGGCATTGCCAACTGTCTCATAGGAACGAGGTTCACTACAAAATACAGAGATTGCGAGTGGAAACAATCTTGTTACCCTATACTTTACCTCCTTATTCTTTCTATGATCCCTTACCCAGTATAACTTTGAATATACACTATTACTCTACAACAACTTCCTTCGGAAAGTAAGTTTTTTGTTTTCTAAGTTTGGTGGGCTAATCATTGCAGGGCTTTCTTAAAGTGAGGTAAACCTAACTCAATGAGGCTCCTCGTGAAGCTTTTTTTCTCTGTCATCAATTCCTCTTTGGGTTTTAAGTATCACTCTTCCGAGGAGATGTCAGTCCAGGCTTCGGCTGCTCGCTGCGATAGGAGCAAATCTTTGGAACTTCTTTGTCTCTTGGGTAGGAGACCCTTCTGATCTACTAGATGCTGCCGTAGCTTGCGCTGACTGGCCTGATCCTGTCCGGCAGACAGGACGTGTAAGGTGGGCCCTCTTAGTTACTTACTATGTGCTCCTGTACTGAACCCGTAATGCTGGTCACACATTCCAAGGTGCGCTCCTGCATGCCCACCCTAAGAAACAAGGCTCAGGGATTTGTGAATGGGGAAAGGCTTGTAGGACCAAGGACATCTCTCTAAGGAGCTCGATGTTTTCCCTCTGTTCCAGCTCCAAGTAGGCAGCCATGGCAGGCTGGCTCTTAGTGTGCTTTTCTCTGTTTTCCAGATTTTCCTCAGAACTCCTAGGGGTGGAGGAGCTCAGAGGAAATATTTCATTTCTTGTATCAACAGAGCAGTGATGGGAGGGAGAACGCTTTTAAATAGCAGGATGTAAGTCCCTCTAGGGCCAGTACCCTTTCCCCCCATTTTGTCTGGGTTGTCCTAGGCCCTAGCACCTACGAAATAATTAGTAAATACTCACTGAATTGGACTGACTGATTGATAAAGCACCATGTAGCCTGTGGATGGTTAACAAGACAGATGATAGATGTTAAAGTATCTGAAAGCACAGAAGCTGGAGAAATCTTTTTGGACGTGGCACATGCTTCCTTTATATAAAACAAAAACCAAAATAACACCAATAAAACAAAAACCAAAAAAACCCCAAACGTAGGGCCTTGCTTGACTGGCTGGGCAGGTCCCATGGCTACCCTGGGCCAGCTTGCATCAATCCCAGCCGGTGTGTTTCACATTCTGCGTGAGGTGAGACTATTCCTGGACTCACAGGCACGTCAGGAAGAAACTCGGGGACCTGGACAAGTACCATTTGGAACACAGTTAATATTCCAATCCATGGAGCGCTGGACTTTAGGGTCTGCAGTTTCTAAACTTGATAATTTTGGCCAACATGCTTGGAGAGAGTGGGCTAATGATAAATTCAATTTCTCTTTTCTCTCTCTTGTGCTCACTCTTTAAAAAAAAAAAGCCATTTCTATAGAAATATAAAAGGAATTCTCTTCCATGCAGTGGATAAGATGTTCTCTGCATAGCCCAAAACAAAGAACAATCAGGATACATCCTCCTTGTGGTCCCAAACTGCACCTTAGTAGCCAGTGAGAAGCAGGCTCCAGCTCAGACTGGGTGGGGACGACTGATACATCCCTTCCCAGAAATTGCATCGAATGCATTTCATGGCATGTTCAGCTCCTGTCCCCTCTCCAAGTCTGAGCGGACCCTCCTCGAGCTCTGGAGCAGTTGAGAATGCAAAGGGCAGTGGCTTTTCTCCTTGTGGAAGGTCCCGTCAGGCCTGGGATTCTGGACTCCCGCCCAACAGGGTGGCTCAATGAGTTAAGAGGCTTCTGGGTGACCTACTCTCTGGTTGCTCAAACGGGGCTCCTTGGTGCCCGCCAGGGGTGAGGAGAGGCTGCATTGTAGGCTGGCAGCCGGAGCGGGTCCCCATCACCAGATGGCTTGAAAGTAAATGCGGCTGGGGTAGGCGGTCTTGAGGCTCCTTGCAGAACCGAATCCCCTTCCATGCCCTCGAGAGCGTGCCGGGGAGCTCGCAGGCCAGCAAGGCAGGGAAGCCTGGAACAGGGGCGCAGCGAGGGGCGGGGAAGCTCCAGCTGGCAGGCCCAAGTGAAGTAGGAGGTGCAATGATCCCCCCACCATGCGCAGTGGCTGATGGCCTAGCAGGGGAGGGAAGCTGAGGAAAGCCAGCTCTGGCCGGCGAGCCTCGGAGCAGCCATCAGTCATCCCCGGGGACGGGGCAGGCGGTGAAAGTCGCTGTCCTCGTCCTGCTGCCCGGATGGGATGGGGGTGTCAAAGGTTCGACGGGAGCCTCTATCAGCTGAAACCGCTGCCTTCTCGGGGGACCACAAAGGCCGGCTGGGGTAAAGAAGCGACCACAGGGGAGCCGCGAGCGGCCACTCAGAGTCCGTTGGTGTCTATGGCGGTCACCGAGGCAGGGGTTGAGGATCGCGAGGTGGCCGCCGAGGTCTTGTCCAGGGCCGGGCTCAGCCCCCCGTCGGCGGCTTTGGTGACGGAGATGCGGCCGCTGGGGGGGAGGAGCGGCTTGCTCTGGCTGTGGGGTCCCTGGCCACAGATGCGGTGGTGACGCTCCCAGTCCTTGTGCTGGCAGAAGGAGCCACAGTACCGAGCAATGTTGCAGCCGCTGCAGGTCTCGCTGGCCTTGCGTCCGCAGTTCCAGCAGCTCTGAAAGACAAGGAGCCGAGTCAAGGTGGGCAGACCGAGGCAAAGGCCCAAAACGGGACCACCAGGGCCCTGACGTGGGGGGGGGGGGCCCCAGCATCATCCGCTTACCCGACGGACGCACCGAGTAACTGCGGGGGCCAGCCTGGGCACCCCGGGGCTCTGCCCAGGGAGGGGGACCCCACGGTGGGAAATGTCCTGTCACAGGAAGGGGAAACCGGGGCGGGGGGGATAAAAATTATGCTTGTCACTGAAAATAGGTGTGATCTGGGTGACCCTGGGCATGTCACTTAACCCTAATTGCCTCAGCAAAAAATTTTTTAAAAAGTGTGAGAATAGGGATACTGACACAACTTTCCTTAGGGCTCACTCTATGGGGAGGGGAAAAGCACTGTGGGAAGCCACATCGTCTAGGGGACAAAAAACTGGTCTTGGATTCAGAGGAATAGGGCTGGGTTCCAGCAAGCCATTTACTGTCCAAAGATATCGGTGTTTGTGATGCAGAAGAGGGTGGGGTTTATTTCTTTATTTTCAAAAGACAGGCTGAAGTTATTTGGCATAGTTGGTGAAATGCAGGACTTGGAGTCAAGCACCCGAGTTCAAATCCTCCCTCAGATACTTACTAAGTGTGTGGTATTGGGCAAGGCACTTAGCCTCTCTCAACCTCAGTTTCCTCATCTGTAAAGTGGGAATAATAAAGATATTCTTTATTAGAATATCTTTTTAAGATACACAAAGCTGCCAGTCTTTATGCAGAGCAGGAGCTGGGACCAACCCAGCAAAGAGATACAGGGTCTGTTTCCTTGGCCTACGTAGCGCTCCGCTGTAGGAATACTATCTATGACTGTCACACACGTTTCAAGCTGAGTCTCAAGGCTAATGAAACCGGTCTCGTGGTGCTGGGGATGAGGGGGCTGAATCCCCCTCCCCGTCCTGCCCCAGCTCCCTGTGCCCCCTCTCACCCAGGAAGTCCAGCTGCTGGTGAACCTGCCGGTGTGACTGCATGGGAATAATTAGGGCCCCCAAATCGTGCCCCATTGGGAGGATTCCACTTAAAATCTGCGAGGGGGGGGAGAGCCTTTTCCTTTCAGAGCTGACAGGCCGCTTGTGGTTGTACAAGCCCAGAAGTGGGAGAAGCTCCCCAGCCTCAGCAGGGCAGGCCTGGGAGTTGCCAGATGATATGACTGAGGCAACCGAAGGCCATTAAAACTGGCTGGGCTTAATTCCTAGGAGGCCGAGCAAGGCGAAGCTGCTTCATGTGTTACCCTCTGGCCAGCTCACACCCCAGGGGCTCTCAGATCTGGACTCCAAAGGAAAAGCTTTGGGCCTGTGGGGAAACAGTCAAGTCAGCAAGAGCATGACCCTTCACAGCACTTCCATCAAGTTATGCGGAGGCCTGAAGGTGGTTTAGCCTAAACTTCAACTATTATTATAGTTATAGTTGTTATTATTATTTTTAATCATTAGTATCAGCAACAGCATCAATAATAATAATGATGATAGCATTTACATAGGATTTTAAGGTTTACAAAATGTTTTACATGTACTTTTCCATCGTATTGTTGCAACAACCCCCATGAGGAAGGTGTTATTATTCCCATTTTACAGATGAGGAAACAGAGGTTGAGAGAAACTAAGTGTCTTGCTTAATACTAGGCAAGTATCTGAGGGAGGATTTGAACTCAGGGTGTGCTTGACTCCAAGTCCAGCATTTCATCAACTAAGCCATTCACTTCAGCCTGTCTTTTTAAAAAATAAAAATAAAACCCACCATCTTCTGCGTTACGCACATTTAGGGACATGGATTTTACAGCAGATAGGACCTTAAGGATTATCCAGTTCTATCAGCTTCACTTGGCAGATGAGAAAAAGAAGGCCCAGTGAGTGGAAGTGTGGCTTCTCTAAAGCTGCACAGGAAATAAAGGGAAAGAGCTGTGATTGCAAGCCAGACCTTTTGACTAAAACTTCAGTGCACTTCCCACAACAAAACTATCCCTGGCTGCAGCGCTTTCTGAGTCTGCTTCCTTCATACCTTTTGAGGTAGTCAAGAAAAAAAAGTTTTAGGCCCCATTTATCCCTTATTCCCCATAACTGACAACAAGTGGCTGTTGACAGAGAAGATACCCTACAGAATGGGTGGCAGTCCAGGAGCTCTCTGTGCGGGTCGGGGAGGAAGGGAGAAGTCTTGGATCTGCTGAATTACTGGTTGGTAGAAGTGGAATATGACCCCAGGGCATACTGAGCGCCATGATAGTGGACTCTCCCTACTGAGAATGGGTGGGTATTTCCCTGGGCTCTACTACGGGGCTCAGTGTGGGGAGGCCTTCGCTTCTCTTGGAAATGGGCCTCTGGTTCTATACGGGGCCCAATACCTCTGCTGGGAAACTCCCATCCTTACACAGAATATTCAGTCACTCTCATTCACCAATCGGCTTGTCTCTCTGATACTACCATTAGGACCTGGGGCCCATCCTATCCAGACCAGCTCTGCTTGCTGTCCACACCTTCTAGGACTTTTGATGACCTGTCTTTCCCCATTAGAAGCAAACACTTTGAGAGCTGGATTTGTTTTACTTTTTTTCTATTTCTATCCCTCAGCACTTGCCACATAGTAGTGCTTAAAATATATACTTAATATTTATATTATTAACATACAAATATGTTATATTTATAATTTATAATAAATATAAAAAATTCACATATATATTAATTTAAAAACATACGTATTTTCCTCACTTATTCACAGATATTGACATATCCTGATTCATCTTCTCTCATCTCCTGAACTTTAGGCACAGTACAGGAAGCGGCCACTTCGGTGAATTGAACTGAACACCGACCCACTGATACCCTGGCCCACTGGATATACAAATGCCCCAAGAAGGGTAAAGGCAGAAAGTCTCCTATATTCCCAAATATTTAAAGCATTTTATGTAGTAACAAAGAACTATTAGCAAGATGCATTCTCACTGATCAGACTAAATCGTGCAGGTTGTATCTGCTGATATGAAGATGAAGGGGGATCCCTATGCAAGGACTTCACTGAGATTTCATTTATATTAGGGACCTCCTGGATGACTAATTTCCCTGATCCAATACAGCCAGCAACTGTCTTAGAGCTTAACACTAACAAGTTAAGTGACTAGCCCAGAGTCCCAAAGACAGCATGTGTCAGGAAGGCCAGGAACCCCTAGGACTTCCTTGCTTGAGGACAATAATCTGCCTCTCTGCCTCTCTACCATATGAACGATATGGATCATCCCTTATGTTCGTTCACCTTCTCTCTATGCTGCCAAGGAGAAATATTTTAATTTTTTAAAAAAATTTTTTACTGGGGCAGCCAGGTGGAGCAGTGGATAGAGCACCAGCCCTGAAGTCAGGAGGACCCGAGTTCAAATCTGGTCTCAGACACTTAACACTTCCTAGCTGTGTGACCCTGGGCAAGTCACTTAACCCCAGCCTCAGGAAAAAAATAAATTAAAAATTAAAAAAATTTTTTTACTAAAGCTTTTTATTTACAAAACATATGTATGGGTAATTTTTAAACATTGACCCTTGCAAAGCCTTCTGTTCCAAATCATTCTCTCCTTCCCCCCACCCCCTCCTCTAAGATGGCAGGTAGACTAATACATGTTAAATATGTTAAATACAATATATCTATACAGAAATATTTTAATGTTGGTTCCTTTGAATATCACAAATTTAAGTCAAAAATTCAATTCATTACTTTTTTTTTCTTTTAAAATTCTGGGATTCCCATCTATACCCAGACGCTAGTTCAGAAAGCTCTTACCTCAGTGGACTCTTCCTGTTCATTGATGACCAGGAATGCATCTTCAGTGGCCTGGCGCTTGGCGTCAGCAATGGTCTGCTCCATACGGGCTCTCTCCGAGGCGATCATCTCAAAGGCCTTCTGCTCAGCCTCCGCCACAGCCTTCTGCACTTCCGACATGGCCTGGCGCTTCACCTCGTTCACAGCTTCTTCTAGGGGAACACAACGGGATCATTAACTGGCCAGAGAACCCCTCGGAAGCACGGCCGCCCTCCGCACTGCTGGCCGAGGTGGAGCGTAAGCAAAGGGTTCACTGCTTTGAACTACATCCAAACCGTCCCATTCTGACGAATGCTGCACTTGGGTTTTATGCTTACGCTCCAATACGAAGGCCCATCACCCTAGAACTTCTAAAACGGAATATTTGTCTGTGCAGCACGTAGTCACTCCCTTCACGGTGCTTACAGGAAACGTGTCTAATGGAGGGAGTGGAGAAGCTAGAAAGCCTGGCTGTGAGCCCAACCATGCTGGTCCCAAGGTGTGTGATGGGGGGATCGACATGACCTTGGCTTGAGAGTGCCTGCACTGCCTGACAAGGCCTCTCTCTAAGCCGGCTGGCTCCCTAAGGCCTTCCTTTGGGGGAAGGAGAATTAAGGTTTTTGTCTGTTCCCCGGCCCTCGTGTGAGATGAGCATAAGAGGGTTAAGTGTTCTTCTATGCTACCCATTGAACAAAGTCACCTTCAGGTCCCCCTTCTTCTCTAGCTTTTCCAGCTCATTTCGCCTGGGCTTTTCCTTCTCTAGAATTTTATCCAACTCAGTTTAGTATTTCATTTTCACCCTTCAAATGTGTTAGTAGTGTGTAAATTCCTGAAGAGAGAGAGGGAAGGAGGGACCCTAAACTCACAGGGAACAAGACCTGGCAAAAGAGATGCAGAAAATTCATACATATACTTTAGCCCAAGGGAGTCAAACTCATAGCAACTGAGCCCAAATCATACATAAGGATCCAGAGAACTATCTATGTTCTCTCATATTTTCACTTATTTTATTGTTTTCCAATTATATTTGTGGGGGAGTGCCCAAAGATGTGTAGTTTTGATGTCTCCGATTTATCCAAACCAGTAAGAGTTCTGGCCCAGATGATGGAGAGTTGACTGGGATGCATAGTAGGAACATGAACAAGGCCTAGAGAGGGGTCATCTTCCACAGAAGACATCACCCTGGGCTCCTCTCGGGCATTCCCTAACAGAGGGAAACTCATTTTATACAAGCCTCAAACGTCTTCAGAGAAACCACGGAGAGCCATTTCTGGAGCCCAGGAACACCCATCACTCTCCTGGGCCCTGTGGGTTTACTGCGGTTCCTGTCCCTTACGATAAGGAAGACAAATACGCTGTGAGGATAATCCAATAGGGCGGTATCCAAGAATAAGATACTTAGGTAAATGCTAAGGCAGAAGAACCAGCTTGGGGCTTCCAGAGATTAGCCCAGTGCCTGGTGCCTAACTGGTGCTTAATAAATAAGTGCTGACTGATTGATCTGACAGTGTAAGTTGAGAGATACTTGGATGGCAAGTATAACTTCAGTCCAGATGTAAAGGATGTGAAAAAGAGGAGGCTTAGAAGTCAGTGGTGACGGCAGCTAGGGGCTGCAGGGGATAGAGCACTGGTCCTGAGTCAGGAGGACCCAGCCTCAGATTCTTCACAGTTACTAGCTGCGTAACTCCAAATGCCTCGTGAAAAAGAAAAAAAAATCAATGGGCAGCAGGGATGCCAGGCAGAAGGCCTCAGTGATGAGCTAGGGTAGGTAGGACCTACCTGGGTGGCCCAGTGAATAGAGTTCTAAACAGGGAGTCAAGAAGACCCAAGCTCAAATCCTGTCTGGGCTCCCCTAAAAGGAAGGGGCTGAACAGATCTCTAGAGTCTCTTCTAGCTCTGCCAGCCTAGGAGGCTGTCTGTCAGGTAACCCCAAACTTATTTGCCACTAGGGATATGGGAGGAATGCAAAGCAGGGTCCTCGTCCCTCTCTGGCTTCAGGGAGTTTAGAATTTGACAAGTAGAAGAACTGGAGAAACAATGAAGAAGTGCGTGGTGCTAGAGGAGGCTACCATTCTGGAGGATGGACAAGGTGGGAGCCAATGGTCTGGAACAGCTGGGAGCTAGGGCTTGCCCTGAGCCTGCAGCAATCCTCGTGGCCAAAATGAGCTTTTTTCTGTTTAGATCTGACCAAATCTTCAGTGACTTTGGAGTAAAGCTACCTGGCCCCCATAACCTAGACCACCCAACCTTTTCAGCCTTCTCTTATATTATGTCCTGCCATGCACTCTACCCACCAACTAAACTGGAATACTTCTTTTCCCTAAATAAGTCTTGTCCTGCTCTCTAATCTCTTTGCCTTTGCCACAGTTTCAGTGTCTACAATGTGCTCCTTCCTCTTTTTCCTCTGCTGAATTTCTATCCATCTTATAAAGCGATTTCCTTCTGGAAGACTTCCCTAATCCTCCTCGTTAAGAACAATCTTCCTCCAAAGATCCCATATGGAACTTTGCTTGGATATCACTAAACACTGATCAAATAATATTGTAAATTACAGTTATCTCTTATCTGTGCTGTGAGTTTCCCCAAAACAGGGATGCAATTTTATCTAAATTCTGTGTATCCCCTGACATGGAACATAGGACTATAGAGAATAGGAGACCATGATCCTGTCTAGAGAGGAGGTAACGAGGGAGCTATTCCATGTTCTTAAGCAGGGAAATAATATGATAAAAACATTTTTAACAGGATTAACCATACTGAATGAAATAAGAAGAAATAGGAAACCAAGAGAGAACTTTTGTGAAGAAGTTTTCAGAGTATATTGAGCTATATGAACAAGAGAAGAAGAATAAAGCAAAGACTCAGGTCTCAGGGTTCTTACGGAAGGCCTGGGCTATGGGAATGGAAGCGTGGTGAGGGAGGTAGCGCATGACTAGAATACAGACGTACAGGCAATGATTTGGGTCACTGAAAGATGGAGACGTGTGTGGACATAGGAGATTGACTGTTAGAAGGAGTGAGCTAAGGAAATCTCACTTTGTAGCCCATTGAGTCCTGGGCAGTGAACTGAGTTAATACCAGGAGGCCATGGCTGGGTAGGGGTGTCAGGGGCTGTGTCAGGAAAACGTAAGTGGGGTTCAGTGGTGACAAGGCAAAGCAGGAAATGGCAAGGGTAGAAGAAAAACTAAGGTGAAAAAAAGAGAGGCAGCATCTGGTGCTATGAGAAGATCCCCAACTCTTCTCCGAGTGCTGCTGGCTTAATAAATGACTTTGGTTTCTCTTCTGGGTTTATTTCCCCATCCATAACGTGTAGGGTTTAGACGAGGTGATCTCTAAGGGCCTGTCCATTCTGTGTCCTATGACTGGCCAACCAAAAACCAGGAAAAGGGAATACAGGAAAAAAACAACCCACCGGCCATCAGATAAATCGATACTCATGAGTTTCAGATTGCATGAAGGGCCTCGGGACCAGATGCTTGGCTCCCAAGGCCAGCCAGGGTTGGGAGTCAGCCCCACAATCTTGTATGATTCCAGCAGGGGAGACTTTAATCTACATGATCCAAGGGATGGGGAAAATTGCACTTGCAGCCCGGGTCAAATGCTTTCTTCCAAGCAGAATCACTCCACTTGTAGGGAATTCATAAAACTCACAAGCAAACACACACACTTACCAGCTTTTTTCCAGATCTCTTCAGTGACATAGCCTGTTCCTGACCTACTGCTGAACTCACGCTGGGAATCTGCAGAGAGAGGGGGAAATAAAGTGGTATCAGAGGAGATCCCCCCTCCACCCCCATCTCCATGCTTTGAGACCCAAAATTCTCTTTCATCTGCACTTGAAAAAGGAAGGGAGAGAAACAAAGAGAAGAGATGGAGGGAGAGACAAGGAGAGGAAGAGAAGAGAAAGAAAAAGAAAGAGGGAGTGAGAGGAAAAGGAGAGGAGGAGAAGGTAGAGGAAGAAAGAAAAGAGGAGAGAAAAAAGGAAGGAGAGGGAGAGAGAAAGAGGGAGAAAGAAAAAGGAAAAGAGGGAGAAGAAGAGAGGAAGAGGGAAAGACAGAGAGAAAGAAGGAAGGAGGAGGAAGTGCGAAGGAAACTCCAAACATCTAGAGATTCGGGTCACATCTTAAGTTAGTACTATAAATCTAAATTAATAAAGCTTTGTAAATGAATGAAAGAATTAGGTAAATGACAAAAAACAAAAAACAAATTTATACTAAGATAGCATAAGAGTATAGTGAAAGACTGAAAGCAAAATTGGTAATCTATGGACTCAAATCAAATTCTGATTACTTCCTACCTATGTGACCAGAGGCAGGTCACTTTATGACATCTCATGATGCTCCTGGAAGAGAGAAATAATGATAGCAAACCCCACCAGAGGTTTTTCTACGAGAGTGCAGTAGAACCTGGGCCAAAGGACCAGAAGGCCAGGAAATAAGGCTAACGCAGAGATCGGATCTTTTCGTGTGTGGTTAGAGATGGGCTAATGTATTTATGTTTAAAAATGCCAAGAGGGAACAGCTGGGCTATGTGTGGTATAGACATTTGATAAGTGTTTGGTGAATTAAAATGAAGTGGCTCATCCCTTTGAAAAAGAACTCACCTACAAGACTTTAAAGTGAACCAAAACTAAGGGATTATGAATAGAATTCTTCCAAGTCATATAATTCTGGTCATTAATGATGGGCTAGGGTCTAGAACCTGAGTGTTAACCTTTAGGTATTCCCTTTAGGAACAGGAAGGATGCTGTTCTGCAAGGTAAGTGGAAAGAAATCTGGCTTTGGGGTCATAGGTTCTGGGTTCAAATTCTACTTCTAGTGCTTACTGGGTGACCTCAGGAAAACCCCTCAAACTCTCTAAGCCTCAGTTTTACTCACTGGTAATATGAAATGGCCTGATAGATGGACTGAGGTCCCATCCAACTCTAGATCAAAGACCTTAAGATGGAATCAAAGCTCCAGAAAGCTTCTGAGGAAAAGCCTTTAGGACAAAGAGGCAGAGAGAAGCATTTAGCGAAGGCAACTGGAAGGGATGGAGAAGAAACATAGCACTGTGATAGTGAACAGAAGCAATGAAGGGCTATGAGACTTTCTGGTCTGGGAAAGGGGTCAAGGACTCTTGTTCCCACTCTGACCCCTCAGGATTTTGCTGCTAGAATCATGGGAGCCACTCTCCTATTTCTCGTGGACAACACTCCACGTGCTGTTACTGGCCCACCCCACCCTCATCCTCACCTCACAGGATCTCACTCCTTGCATTGACTGCAGGAAGACCTTTCTGATCCTGTTTCTCCAACTGTCTTATTCCTATATTTATTTAAATGTGTCTGTGGTCTCCCCCGACAGAACATAAGCTTCTTGAGAACAAGCAATTTCACTTTTTGTATCTGTTTTCACAGTGCCAAGTACAGCACCTAGCATATAGTCTATCAATCATGTTGATTGGTAATCATTAGAAACAAGAATTTTCTTTTTTTTTTTTTTTTCTCCCTGAGGCTGGGGTTAAGTGACTTGCCCAGGGTCACACAGCTAGGAAGTGTTAAGTGTCTGAGACCAGATTTGAACTCGGGTCCTCCTGAATTCAGGGCTGGTGCTCTATCCACTGCGCTACCTAGCTGCCCCAGAAACAAGAATTTTCAAAGCCCTGGACAGAGGGAGAAAAGCAGCAGCTGGCACCTTTCTCTAATGAAGGCCATAAGCCAGATGCTCCAAATAAGTTTCCCCTAGACCTCTCTTCCTTATGCAACTCTGAGCACTTGCCAGAAAAGAATTCAGAACCTAATTAGTCCAAGGTACTTGCCCAAAGCCTTCACTACTGGAGACAGATGTAAAGGATACTGCAAAAAATGGTAAAGGCCTAGGGCCCGGGGATGCGAGAAAAGAGACACTGGGGGTGGCTGGGACCTTTTATATTTCTCTTTACACTTATTCTTTGTGTGTGTATACAAACACACACACATACACAATACTTTATTTTATTTTTAAATTTTTCAATAATGTTTTCATTTTTCCAAATACATGTTACATTTATTTTTAAAGCAGCGATCTCATGCACAAGCCTTCACTCAGAAAGTCAAGTTCCAGATAATACTGAATTGGAATTCTTTCTTCAGCAGAACTAGGAAAGATATCAAAGTCATCCGTGGTCTTCAGGATTGGTTCTTAAGGTGCTATTTATTAACTTCTAGATTCCCATAGGTGCCAATACAGGTACAGATTACCTCCAACTTATAAATACTATATGCTTTCAAAGTTTGTGTAGAAGTCCCTCTCTTTTGTGGTGAAGGCAGGTAGAGGAGCAGCGCAGAGGGTCTCTGGACATATTTCCCTGACTGAGAAAAATATACAATGACAAATAGGAAATCTGTGCTGGCTTTTCTCTGAGGCCATTCAACTCTGAAAATAGCTGAATAATATATTAACCAATAGAACCAGTCTTGAATTTTGAGATATGGGCAGAAATTGTATGATAAAGAAGAAAATAAAGATAGAGAAAACGAAATGGAAGGTGGAGGAAGGAGATACAAGACAGAGCACAGAGAAGGAGGAGAACAAAGGGAGAAGAGGAAACCGTACAGGCAAGAAAGACTTCTTTGGCCCTTCCCCCACCATCCTCCTGGACACAGAACTGCCCTGTGCAAAATCTCTACAGTACAGATTTGCCTTTGTCTTCCTCCCACCTATTTCTGTATCCCAGGTAACGAACAGTTAGTTTCTCTAAGTAGTGCTTTCCACCCTCACCCCCAAGTGCTCCATTCTCCAAAATTATCTAACTTAGCATTCTCATACCATTTGAATATCCATGTTCTTACTTTACCTAATCTCAGCTAGAAATCAGAAAGAAAGCTGCCTAATTAAAATGGATTATTTTTTGTCTGGTGTTCAATCTAAAATTATGGTGTTAACAAAATAAATTAAGCCCCTGATTGAGAATGAGAATGGTCCTCATCCTGCCACTGGCCCCCTTTACCAATCCTCACAGGATTTCTCATCTACAGATAATCTATCATCTAGTCTCATTCTTATCTACGAAATAACTCACTCCAAGTCACAAAGCATTGGAACAAGTGCCTGTAATCTCGACCTTTGAGCCTCCAGATGTAGGGACTGATGATGTCCAAAATCATCCACAACAACCACACATCTGCTTTTCCTGCTTAATGACTTATACAAGGACATGGCCACCACTGTCATCATCCAGGAGACAGCTACATACAGAACCCTTGCTGTCAGTCATGTGGGAAAAAAATGTGGCAGTCACCAGAAGTTTCACACCATGAAAAAATAAATATATGGAAAAAATAACTGTGGGAAACTCTTGAGGGAAAACATTTTTTAAAAATCTTTATCCATTTGAGGAGGGGATAACTACATGGAGAGGAGAAAAATGGGTAAACATGAAATATAGGTCACCGTGCAGTATGCATGGTACATCATGCACAGGGCTCAATATTGCATCAGATATTTATAAGCTATGAGCCTGGGTAGGTCACTTACATTCCTGGTATCTCAGTTCCCTCATCTGTAAATGAAGGATTTTGGGGTCTCTTCTATTTCCATCAAATCCCACTTGTTTTCCTGAGATGCAGATGTCTCTAAAGGGACTGGGCAGTGGGTGGTGTAATGGAAAAAATGTTGGGCCTAGAGTCAGAAGGACTGAGTTAAAATCCACCCTCAGATATTTATTAGCTCTGTGACCTTGAACCAGTTATTTAATCCTGTTTGCCTCTGTTTCCTCATCAATAAAATGGGCTAGAAAAGGAAACGGCAAAGCATACCAGTATCTTTGCCAAGAAAACCCTTAATGAGGTCACAGAACAAAGCTATTAGATTTCTATCTATTAAAAAAAATCAGATTTCTCAGTTTTAGTCGATACCTTTCTTATTATAGGCTGACAGAAGAATTTTAACTTGGTCAACATTCTTCCTGAATGCTGCCTGAGCTACTGAGCTATGTTCCTCCCTGCTCGTCACTGGTAGGGGATTGATTAGTAGTGATTCTCCTGCCTCTGCTCTCAAGAAAAGCTCAAATTCACAATGAGGTGAGTTTATTTCCTGCACTGACACACTCTGAAGCATGTCCCTGGGTGTAAGAACCAGGAAAGAGAAAAATATTTTACAAATCTTTTATCTAAATACTTTACCAAGACTAGCTTCTTTTCAATGCAAAAATAAAGAAAAAAACAAATTCTAAAACCAGAACAACAGCAAAACAAACACAAAAACATTCCCAGCTGTGCTAAGTGGAGCCACAGACATCTCTGTAGATGCACCCAGCTACATTTCTTACCATTGCTGAGTGAGTCTGAGCTTCCTGGGCTGTGCTGCCTGGAGATGAGCTCACTCCCGGCTTTCCTGGTCTCGGTGTTCTCGCTGCATCGTCTCTTCCAAAAGTTGAGTTCTTCCCGATCGGCTTCCTGGCAACGCCGCAGGACAGCCATGGAACGTCGGGTTTTCTCCACCATCTCCATGATGCAATTCAGAGCCTGGGAATGAAAGAATAGAGGATAAGTTGGAAATAATCAACAGAAAGAAGGAACTAGAATTCAAGAAAACTGGGAAAGGTTTCCCAAGGATGGTGGAATTTTATCTGAGGCTTGAAGGAACCTAGGAAAGCCAAGAGACAGAGGTGAGGATGAGGAGAATTCTAGGAGTGAAGGCAGCCAGTAAAAATATCTGGAGGCCAATGTCACCTGCCCTGTGGAGTACACTGAAGGGTGTAAGGTGGAAGAAGAGTAAAAAAAGGAGTAGTGGTGCAGTTCTTATTTAAATGGACACTTTTGATCATGGAAATGATAGGGAGCCAATGGAATTTATTTTTAAAAATGGGGAGGATATGTGTGTGAAAGAGAAAGAGGAGCAGGAGGAGAAGAAAAGGAGGAGGAAGAGAAGAGAAAGGAAAGAGAGAAGAAAAATGGAAGGAAGAAGGAAAGAGAGAGAGGGAGGGAGAAAGGAAAGAAAGGAATGGAAGGGAAGAGAAAGAAAGGAAAGAGAGATGAAGAATGGAAGGAGGAAGGGAAGAGAAAGAAGAATGGAAGGGAAGAGAGAGAAAAGCGGAAGAAGAGAGAAAGAAGGAGAAAGAAAGAGGGAGAGAGAAAAGGAAGGAGGGGGGAAGAATGAAAGGAACACAGAGAGAGAAAGGGAGAGAGGGAGGGAGGGAGAGAGAAAAAGTAAAGGTGGGAGGTGAACCAGGAGCTGAGAGAGGGTATTAAGCAGAAGAGCATGACTGGGTGTCAAAAGCTGCAGTGATTTCAAGAAGGATGAGGCTTGAGAAAAGCTCATTAGATTGGGCAATTAAGAGATCATTAGTGCCTCCTAACTGAATGATGAAGTCGGAAATCAGAGTGTGGAGAATTCAGAAGAAAGGGAGAGGGAGAGAAGGAGGCACCCACTGTAGATGGCCTTTTAAAGAACATTATTCACAAAAGGCAGAAGAGAGAGGGAACAAGAACTAGGAGATGGATCAAGTGAGGGCCTTTTGAGAATGGGGGAGACATGGATATGTTTATAGACAGGAAGGAAGTAGCATGAGACAGAACAGGATTGAAGATAACTAAGAGAGTGAGAATCAGGGGGAGTGAGACTGCTGTGGAAGATGGGGCGGAATGGGATCACTTGTGCAATAAAGTGAAATAATTACACTTCAATTTGCAATCAGAGCCCATCATCTACCTCTCTGGAGGCAGAAAGCTTTTTTGATTATGAGTCTTCTGGAACTGATTTAGATCACTCCTGCACAGAGTAGCCAAGTCTTTCAGAGCTGATCATCATTAAAACATTGATGGGCCATCTCTTCATCTGAGACAGGATGAAGACGACTGTGGCAGAATTCATTTGGGTGATGGGAAATAAGAAGGAGAGAAGAAAGCCCTCTGGTGCATGGCCTTAAATTTTTTCAATAAACACAAAACAAGGTTTTCACAGTTAAGAGGGTGGATGACAGAGGAAAGGTTTGAAAAGCTGCTATGGGGAGTGATGCACAAGAAAAGTACAGGGAGACCTAATTCAAATCCAGCCTCATGCACTTATTGGCTGTGTGGCTCTAGGCAAGTCAAGTGACCCTGATTGCCTCCAACAAACAAATAAGGGAATTAAAGTAGTTTAGAGAAGTTAAATGATTTGTTAATAGCACAGAAAAAGGAAGAACACTAGAGTTGGAATTCAAATCCAGGCCTCCCCTGACTTGCTGTATGATAGTTTTTCCACTGCCCCCAACTGCTGCTCAATAGTTATACCCCATGATCCCAAGTTATTACTTCTTGTTCTGCTACCTGCTCCAACCTCTAACCCCTCAGTATGTTGTGATTATGAATCTGGGAGAAAACTTCTTTACTTCATACTAAAATGAGAATGACTACTAGGACTCTGTTTTAGGGGCAGACAAATTATTCCCCTTTCTTCTGAAGTCATCTTGGTCTCCTATTTCCTGGTTGTTTTTTTTTTGTTTTTTTTTTTTTTGGCAGTTCTCTGCTTTCACCTGGCTACTCCATTTTCTACATTCAGATAAGGAGAATTTTCCTATTCCACCCACTGCAATAATGTCCAACTTCTCTATCTTTACTCTACATTGCAGTATACCCACAGAGCTAATTAATCTAGATTGACACTAAAACAGGAAAGAAAAGAGGGACCAGAACCTCGACATTACTTGATAGAGCCACTAGGTTATCTGGGAATCATCCCACCAGTGCTACAACTTATTAAGACGTCATTGCCCAGGTTCTTACGTGATCGAGATGCTTCCACTCGTCAGCCCATTCTCTCTCTGTCAAACGGTGGTCCACCAGCTCTTCCTGGTATCCTCCATTTAAGCCTGTACAAAATTAGAGAGTACATTTTCTACGATTAGGAGGGAGATGCTGGGAAAGGCTTTCAGTCTTTTTTATTTAAGCTTTTTATTTTTAAAACATATGCAAGGATTGTTTTCAACATTTACTCTTGCAAAACCTTATGTTCCAATTTTTTTTCTCTCTCCCTTCCCCCCACTCCCTTCCCTAGATGGCAAGAAATCCAATATATGTTAAACATGTGAAATTCTTCTATATAAAATCCCACCATTATCATGCTGCACAAGAAAAATCAGATCAAAAAAGGAAAAAATGAGAAAGAAAATAAAATGCAAGCAAACAACAACAAAAAAAGTGAAAACGCTATGTTGTGAGCCACACTGGGTGGCTCTCTCCATCACAAGCCCGTTGGAATTGAAGGCTTTCAGTCTCAACACAAATTGGGCTACAGCTGTGAGGAGCTGAGGATGCTGGTGAAGGGAGTATGGCTGGGTGACTGAGGCTGGGGGTAATGGCCCTGCCTGAATATTCCAGCTGTTATTCAGCCCTCTTTAAGACTTAGGAACATACCTTCTTTCCTGGTGTTTAAGGAATGGGGGAACAATTAAGCCTTGAGAATGCAGAGAGGAGAGGGCGAGTCTGTGTGGGGAATGTCAAGGGAGCAAGCTGAGATGGAAATGGCAAAGTGTAAAGAAGCTTTGGGAGAAGTAGAGTGTGTTTACAAAAATTAGGTGTGTCTTAAGCCTGGGTCATCGGTTCCACTGGGGGCTTAAGATGTGGTGTGGATGTGGTGGAATGGGAGGAGTAGGGCTGTGTTTTAGGATCCTGCCTCTACACAGTATTAGGCAGTCAGGATGAGAAGCTTGGTTCCAAGTCTATCATCTTCAGTTAGGTGGTGTGGTGGATACAGTTCTGGATTTAGAGTCAGCAAAACCCGAGTTAAAAAGCTGCCTCAGATACAAGCTAGGCGTATGATCCTAAGCAAGTCACGTAACTGTGTGCCTCGGTTTCCTCATTTGTCAAATAAGAGTAATAACTCCTACTTCACAAGGTTGGTGGATGAAATAATATTATCTACAGCTTTTTATTATTATAACCAGAAATTCTTTACAACAATGAAATGACTGGTGGGGGGGGGGGAGGAAAACTTGAAGGGAAAATTTCTGAATTTCCTCTGTAGTCACCACATAGTGGATAGTGCACTAAAGAAGACAAGATAACTTGGAGCAGAAGATAGGAGAGCAGTATGACTGGGAAGGCTAAGCCCTAACAATAGTTAACAATTGATCAATCAGCAGTTATTAAGTGCCTCTTTTATGTCAGTTTTTTCTAGACACAAGTCCAAACCCCTAATGACTGTGCTACGTACTTTATATACCTATGACCTTAACCTAAAATCAGCCTCTGCACTGTTTACAAATGAGAAGAGACAAAACATATTTTATTACTATATTAAATTTCATATACACTTCAAAAATTGAGTGTAATACAAGTTTAGCATTTCATATCTAATCTTTTTTTCCCTCTTCTTTTTTTACTGAAATGTGCACCTTTATTGTTAGCTGAGCTAATGAAAAACAACTAAAACAAAAAAAAAAAAAAAAAGGAAAGCATGTAGGGAGATTAGATTGCTGTGAAACAGGAAGAGAGAGAGAGGCTGCCTTACTGCAGAATGACTGACAGCTTTTTAAGTTTAATGATGCTATAAACATGTATGATTGGCTTTATTTTTAGTTCATAATAAATCAATTTTATAAATACAAGGAAAAAAAAAAAAAGAAAGGCTAGTTCACTTTCCCAAGGCAAAGTGAAAGAATTTCCAGGCTATGACTACTATGGATGTGTTGGGGCTCAGGGGTGAAAAGCTGTCTCTGGCTAGGGGAGCACGGGACAGTGCTGGAGGTCAGAGGAAACACTGGTGTTCCCGTGTTTTACATTTAAGTAAACCTTGGCCTTTGCTTTGCTTCCCGTACTAGGCTGCAACCTCTTGGAGGATAATCTTAGGCTCAGGGCTCCAGGGTGGGACATACCGTTCTAAACCCAGTGGGGATCTGTCTGCTTTTGGCTGAGGAAAGGGAGAGGCCTGAGGAAGGTGTACAAGCAGCTCTGCAGGAAGGAGGAACCAGCAATGGTGATGATGGGATAAGAAACACAAACTATGAAGAGAACGCCTGGTTGGGGAAACAGCAAGGAATGAATGACTCAATGCTGTGATTTTACTCAAAGCTGGGGAATCTCCTTTAAGACCCTCTGAGAGGCTGAGCTGGCCAATAGCCTGCCCCCTCCTCTTCCCCTTAGAAATACCCTAAGGCAAAGGCTTCCAAAGCAGGACAGCCTCATTCTACTATCTTTTTTTTTAGTGTTGTCACATCCTAATTTTTGTTAACATTTAATTTTTATCTTTTCTCAATTCCATGTAAACAAAAAATTTTTAACATTTTTTTTTTAAGTTTCAAATTCTCAATCCACAATCTCAATAGTGTCCCATTCCAAGAGTTGCAAATAGCCAGCCCTGAGCCTCATATTACACTCTTGTGAGTCAGTTCTACCTGCTAATAGCCAGCACTCGTAGCTGCTGGCAAAGCAGTGCTTTTATTACCCACATGTTACAGAGGAGGAAGAAACACAGAGTTAGGTGCCTCACGCAGTCCCAGCCAGTAAAAGAATGGTGTCTGTTTGGGGGTGAGGAGTCTGGATTTTATTCAGAAAGTGAATGAAAAAGGGGAGTTTTATTTTTTTTACTCAAAGAATGATGTTATTGGAGAAGTTACAGGGAGTTTAATTTGGCAGCAGAGTTTAGGATGGAATGTAGAAGGGAAGGACTGTTGCCTCCAAGTGAATGGAGGCCTGAATTAGGGTGCCGAGCCCATGCATCTTCCTGAGTTCAAATCCAGCCACAGACACTACAACATGACTCTGAGCAAATCATTTCACCTTGTCTGCTTCAGTTTTCTCATCGGTAAAATGAGCTAGAGAAGGAAATAGCAATTGCATATTCTCCAGTACCTTTGCCAAGAAAATCTCAAAATGGGGCCATGAAGAATTGGACAAGACTGAAATGACTGAGCAACAAGCTCTAAATTTATGACCTTGGTAGGCCTATTAACCAAATCCACTTGTGAGTAACCTACCTCAAACGGGGCCCCAAAGTAAG
This sequence comes from Sminthopsis crassicaudata, assembly GCF_048593235.1. NCBI lineage: Eukaryota > Metazoa > Chordata > Mammalia > Dasyuromorphia > Dasyuridae > Sminthopsis > Sminthopsis crassicaudata. The sequence goes on along the minus strand of NC_133618.1, from coordinate 438,201,366 downwards.
CACTCTGTGAGAAATTACTGGCAGCTTTGCTGGAGAAAAAGAATGATCCAGGACAAGGGTGTTTTGACAAGTTGCTATTTTCTCTTATGGTGAGGCTATTGATGACAGGTCACTCACTATAGCCTGGGAGCATTTTATTAAGAAGACAGACATTGGGTTATAAGTTGAAAAGATGAAGCAAAGAGGGAACTACTCCCCCACACCCCCACCCCCCCAAAAAAAAGCATTGAAAAGAATTCCCTAAGGATATGGCTTCCTGGAGTCACCTTTGTGAGTCAAGAACCATGAGATGAGTTCCTCTTAATCACAAGAGTCCAGTTTTCAGAACAACAGTAAAACTTAGGTATTCAGAACAGGAGTTCTTAACCTGGGGTTTTGGGACTTACAAAATAACTCCACTGTATTTCTGGTAACTATTTCAAAATAATTAGCTTCTTTTGAAATCCTGTTTTCTTCATCTATGAACATTATTCTGAGAAGGGATCCATAGATTTCTCCAGATAACCAAAGGTATCTAGGACATTAAAAATGTTAAGAGCCTCCAAGCTAGAGAAGGAAAGGGCCAAGCAAAGGACACTGGGCGCTTCTGTATGGCCATGTAGGAGACGGACCACTGGACCTAAGAGTCAGGAAGATATGAAGACTACCTCCGGTACTTCTTGGCTGGTTTTGTAGTTCTAGGCAAGTCAGTTAAACTTCCTTCTGCTTCTTCATCTACAAAATGGTATTGTAATGGCAGCTACAAGGGTAGGGTTGTTGTGACAGTTAAATGAAATTATAGCTGAATCTCATTTTTATTCTGTTTGCATATTATATATTAATGTAAAAATGTTCTACAACATAGAAATAAAATGAAAGTGTGTTATTATGCCAAACATTCATTAATATGCTAGACTATATATAGTATAACTTTACCAACATTGAGAATACCTCGTAGATTGTTATAACTTCTTTTACTCCATATTCTCCATTATTTTTCACTAGAAATATTGGTTTATAGGTTTGAGTTAGCAAGAAGTGATCAACATGTAAAGATAAAAGGTCAATTCTCCTCAACAATGAGATGTCAATCCAGTTCCAATTGTTCAGTGAGGAAGAGAGCCATCTACACCCAGAGAGAGAACCATGGGAACTGAGTGTGGACCACAACATAGCATTCTCACTCTCTGTTGTTTTTTGCTTGCATTTTGTTGTCATTCCCGCTTTTTTTTATTCCTTCTCTATCCGATTTTTCTTGCGCAGCAAGATAACTGTATAAATATTTATACATACATTGTATTTAACATATACATTAACATATTTAACATATATTAGACTACCTGCTATGTAGGGGAGGAGGTGGGGGGAAAGAGGGGACAATTTGGAATAGTAGGCTTTGCAAAGGTCAATGCTGAAAAAGTACCCTTGCCTATGTTTTCTAAATAAAAAATATTTAATAATATTTAATATTCATTATTTATTTAATGTTTATTAAATCTAATGGTTATATTATATATATAAATATAAAATTTAACATTTATTAAATAAAATATATTAAATTAAATGACATTTAATAAAAATAAAATTTTAAAAAGGCCAATAAAACAAATTAATAAAAGACAAAGGAATAAGGCAATTTTGTTATTACCATGTGAAATTTAACATACTCTTTTAAAAATAAACTATACATACACTGGGAAGCAAATGTAAATTGTTAGCACTACTGTCTATCTACCCAGGTTACTTATACCTTCGGAAGCTAATAATTAATGTGCAATAACACATTACACACATATATTGTATCTAGGTTATATTGTAACACATGTAAAATGTATGGGATTACCTGTCATCGGGGGGAGGGAGTGGAGGGAGGGAGGGGATAATTTGGAAAAATGAATTAAAAAAAAATTAAAAAAAAATAAACTATACATGACAAAAGTTGTAGATTTGTCTACTGAAATGTTTATCCCTGTTTATGATTGTTAAATTCATAATAAAAATAAAATAACAAAAAAGAGAAAATTTATGGAATTATAATTTGAAATTTGTGGCTTTCTTGGCACAAAAGAAAAAGAATAGATGGAGGAAAACCTGAGCCCCAGCTGACCATGGATAAATGATAATTTGTCAGGGGTTACCAGGCAACTCTCGAGGACTAAATTACATATGAGTCACTGATTTGCATTTTTGGAGGACATTTCTGATACAGATGGAATGACAGGTCGGTCTCCCCCCCACCAACCCCCATTTTCTTCCTTGACTCTTTTATTACTACCTAGCTTGGTTTCTCTCTGGAATACCGACCACAATACTATACTTGTTACTGATGAGGAAAGCCTTCAGTCTGAGGTAAGATATACTGAATTCACACGACTGCTAAGTGGAGGAAAGCTCTCTCTACAGATGGCTTACCAAGCGCATGATGGCGGTCACCGCCGCCGCCACCACCACTTCCGCCGCCTCCGCCACTACTTCCACTACCGCTGCCACCACGGATTTCTCGATGTTCCAACATCTTGGTGGAGTCTCTGTATAGGTGTGAAGTGGCAAAGTCTTCCAAGGTATAATGCTGCAGAGGTGGTGGGGTGGGATGGAACTGTCCACCAGGATTCATGAGAGGCAGGGAGAGAGCAGGACTGTGCCGGGGAGCGGGGCTAATGGTACACACTCTCTTGGCGGGAGGCTCAGGGACTGCGTCTCGCTCAAAGCTGGCATCTTCTCTCCTGCAGAAAAGTCAGAGGAAAAATGTCGATCATGCAAAAATCAGTAGCAGTGGGAATACAGAGATGCCTTCCCACCTTCCCCAGGATGAGTTCATCACCAAGGGCAACTCGGGTTTGGACACTCTGCACTTTTTCAGCTTATCTTCAGGGGTCTCTCATCTCTGACTGGAGACCTAGAAGGTGGAACACCAGACTCCTCCCAAAGCCTTCCTTCACGTGAAGTTCACCAGCTTCCTTGGCTATCCTACTCTCCATCAGCAACAACTCTGCTTGGCTTCTGCGCCACAGAACAACATGTCCCTGTGGCTGGTATGTTGATCTGGCTCTTCCATTTCCCCACCACTCTCAGCTTCCTTTTGCATGTTGTCTTCTTCCATTAAGTTGTAAGGTATTTTAAAGTCATTTTTATCCCTAGTTCTTAGTATAGTGCCTGGCACATAACAGACCCCTTAATAAGTATTTATTGAATTATGAAGGAATTAAGCCCAGATCTCACCTTCAATGGGAGAATGATCTTACATAAGTGAGCAACAACAACTGCTAGAGATTGTGCAAAATGCAGAGAGATACAAAAAAGACAAAAAAAGACAATTCCTGCCCTCAATGAGCTTACAGTCTAATGGGGGAGACAACAAATACGCAAAATAGATTGGGGGTAAACTGGATATAACCAACAAAGAGAAGGCACTGGAATTAAGGGGGTTCAGGAAAGGTTTCCTCAGAAGGCAGGATTTTAGCTGGGACTCAAAGGAAACCAGGAGGCAGAGGGAAAGAGGGAAAATGTCCCAAGCATGGGACAAAGGAAATCTACTGAAAAGAGAATAGGAGAGAAAAGAGGGGAAAAGTGATTAAGGGGCTAGAAAACATGGAGCCACTTTTACCTGTCAGGACTGTGTCTCTTGCCATTCCCATGCACTTCTATGAGAAGTTCTGCAGAATCAGCCGGGGAGGTGGTATTTGTGTTGAGCAGAAGGTGTTCATGCTGGGCCAGGTACTGTGAAGGGGTCTGCTTGGCTGCCCGGGCACAGTGCAGCAGCTCCCTCTGTAACAGGGGAAGGTTGGCCTGGAACAGAAGAGACAGTGAGAGATGGTTTCTCCTCTGCCCTGTCTGGCACTTGTAACTTCCTCTTGGGCTCAAGACTAAATGAAGGAAAAAAATTTTGCCTCTGAGTGTCTAATTCTTCACATGAAACTGTCTTCCTACGGGCTCAAAGCTCACCTTCCCTTTAAGTCTGCCTAGAGGAAAGCTGGGTAAGAAGGGTGGAGGGCGCTGGGATACCCCCAGGGTGACCCAGGTGTCTTGGAAAGATGGACTCCTAACTCAGAAAGACTAGCCTTAGTCTCTGTGCTAATTGCGGAACTCTGCTTTTCCCTATGAAGTTAGTCATCTGAGAGGTTAGAATAGTAGCTTTCCTCTGATGCTCCATTTTAACCAGAATTTGAAAACATGACCATTTAACAAATTAAAACATTGGAAAGAAATGATCAAATTTTTAGAAAAAGACAATAAGCTACTAATACTCAGAGAAGGTGTCTCCATCCCTTACCCATGACCTCCACATTTGTGATATATAAAGAAAAAAATCAGGATCTTTGATGTATTAGAAAATACTAATTTTAATCTGGAATCCCGGTAGGCAGCAGGGCCCAAGTCTTAATGGGAGTCAGGCAGTAATAAAAATTGCTATCTTTATCTAGCGCTTTAAAAAGGCTTTTTTTCCAATGATTATCTCATGTATTGAAGAAGCCAGTTCCAATGATCTTGTGATGAAGAGAGCCATCTATACTCAGAGAGAGGACTGTGGATCACAACATAGCATTATCACTCTTTTTGTCAATGTTCGCTTGCATTTTGTTTTCTTACTCATTTTCTTTCCTTTATGATCTGATTTTTCTTATGCAGTAAGATAATAGTATAAATTTGTTTACATTGGATTGCTTGCCATCTAGGAGAGGGAGTAGGGGAAAGGAAGGGAAAATCTGGAACACAAGGCTATGCAAGGGTTAATGCTGAAAAATTATCCATGCATATGTTTTGAAAATAAAAAGCTTTCCAAAAAAAAGGGAAAAAATGATTATCTCATTTGATCTTCACAATAACCCCAGGATATGTACCATTATTAGAGGCAGTGAGCTGGCACTATTGCTATGTGACCTTGCACAAGTCACTTAACCCTGTCTGCCTCAGTTTCCTCATCTATAAAATGAGCTGAAAAAGGAAATGGCTAGCCCCTCCTGAATCTTCCCCAGGAAAACTCCAAATGGGACCAGAAAGAATTGGACACAATTAAAACAACTGAAGAACAACTAAAGTGTCACTATTATTATCCTGTCTACCCAGGAGGAACCCGAGGCTCTAGGAAGCTCACTAGGTGACTTGTCCCCTTACACGACTAGATAAGTGTGAGCAGCAGCCTTCAAACCTGTCTCTGCTAAATCCGAGCCCAGTACTGTGAGAAGAGCAGAGCAGAAGCCAACATAGGCAAGAAGTATTGATTATAACTTAGAAACCGTTTCTCTGTCTCTGGCCTTGTATATGACATAAACACACGCGCCTCCCCCTCCTGCAAAAGTAAGCCCTCACTGTGATGATGAATAGTAGCTCACTCATTTGAGAGTTGAGAGGAACTTAAGAGCTTATCTGGTCTGATTCACACATGCACATCACCTGGGCCCCCCGCCTCGGTGAATAGTGAAGGAAATGGAAATCAAAATGGGGGGCAGTGATTACTAAGGGTCACACAATAAGTTCCAGAGCTGGGATCGAACTCAGACCTCCTATGTTGCAGTCTAGTGAGCTGAACCCTATTTCTCAAACCCTCAGTGAGTTAGTGTTTGTTTTTAAAGCATTTTAGGGGATCTATTATAGGATCCTAATGTTTCTTCTGGGGGGGGGGGGGGTTTGGTCAGGAGCTGGGCTTATGGGGCTAGGATCTCTCTCTCTCTTTATATATATATATGTATATTCCACCCCACCCACCCCAACAAAGGATAGACAGTTTTTGTTTGACAACTTGGTCAAAACAGTCACTCATAAGGAACACGGGCACTTTACAATCCAGCAGAACTGTCCTCAAGTCAATAAGCATTTTTAAAATGTTTATCATGAGCCAAGCACTTTGCTAAGTACCAGACAGTTTCTGCCCTCCATGAGCTTACATTCTAATGGAGAAGGCAACACAAAAAAGGAAGATGAAGTGTGCGCACTGGTGTGGAGAATGACTGGAATGGACACTTTCCATATGGAGGGATCTAAGAGGAAGGACCGGCGAGAGGAAAGGGCACTGAGGAAAGGGGTGGAGGCTGCTCTGGCGTGGTGGTCCTGAGAAGAGCCCAGAGAGGAAAGCTGGCCTGGGCCCTCTCCTGAGGGTGGAGGTTTGTCCTGATGCCCGGGGGACAGCCCAGGGAGCCAGGGAGCGTGGAAGGGAAGCGGTCACTGCGAGCGCCTGGGGAGGGCCTAGCCCGTCTGCAAGAACACATCCAGAAACACACTCTCTGCCTACTTTCCACGTGGGTCCTGTTAAGGCAGTCATCTCGAAGAAGGCAGCACACCCCGCACTCTGAAGGCAGGCAGGTGACAGCGGGGAGCCTCCTGCCCTGCTTCCATGTGCTGCTCCCAGCCTGCAGCCGTGGTGTGCGGCATATGGAGAGGAAAGACAGGAAGCCAGTTCTCACACTTGACTATAGAGACCTTTAGTTTTTAAATGTCAAAACCCTATAGCAATGCTATGTGATTTCATATTTCCCACTCTCCACACTGGATAGGTTTCAATTCTGCAAACGAAGCTATTCCTGGGGCTAGTGCAGCCCATGTCTGATACTTTTCGATTCCCAAAACTTTACATGAGCAAGGAAAGTGAGACAGGAAATGAGTATATCCAGAACTGCTATTGCCCAAGACAAAACGGAGCGGGTTTCTCATCCTTACCTTCTAGCCCTCTGCCAGAACCACATCTTAAGGTTCATTATCTGATACGTTAAAAAAAGACAACGTCCCTCCCATGCATGGAGTCTCCTAGGAAGGGCCTCGATTTTTATCTCTGGAGGGAACATCCAAATAGATGAGAGCCAAAGTATATGTGAGGACTTCAGTGTCTGAGAAGTAAACTCTCAAGCTTCAACAAATGCCGCCAAGTTCTAGAATCCTGGGATTCCATTCACCTCTGCCGTACTCTTCATTATTTTATGAGTAACAGGACCCAAGGAGTTCTGATTACGTACAGTATGTGACTGAGATCAACTTTGAGGGAGTCCCTAGTGGTAGTTGCAAATATCTGTCCCTGGCCCCGTTCCATTCAGCATTTTTATCAATGGCTCGGGTGAAAGCACAGATGGCTTATCAAGTGTGTGGAGATGATGGATGACAGAAGCAAGATTCAAGTGACCTCAACGGCTGGAGTGATGGAGAGGAAAACAGCGAGATGAAAGGAAACAGGGAATTTAAACACCGAGTCCTGCAACACCACATGCATGAGTACGGGACGGGGGGACAGGGTGAGAACGGGTCACATGGCAAGAGAGTTGGGGGGGAAAGGGAGCCAGGAGAGAAGCACAGACACCACAGAAGAAAAACTGATGGGGAAAAAGCAAAAGAAAAAAGATCCTTTCAGACTTCACTAATGAGGTATATAACTTATTTTGAGAAGAACATTGATAGGCTGGAGATAATCTAAAAAAGTCATGGAGGCCAGGGGTCTGGAGGTCATGTTCTTCTGGGAGGAGTGGTGATTGAAGAAACTGAAAGGGTTAGAGAGAGAAGGAAAGGGGGGGCAGGGAACAGAGAGGAGGAAAAAGAGAGAGAAAGAGGGAGGGAGAGAGAAAGAAGAGGAAAAAAAGAAAAGAGAAGAGAAGGAAAGAAAGAAAGAAAAGAGAAGAGAAAAAAGAGAGAAGGAGGGAGGGAGAGAGAAAGAAGAGAAAAGAGAAAAAGAGAAAGAAAGAAAAGAGAAAAAGAAAAGAAGAGAAAAAAGAAAGAGAAAAGAAAGGAGAAGAGAGAAGAGAAAGAGAAGAGGGAAGAGAAGGGAAAGAAAGAGAACAAAAGAGAAGATTTGAGATGATATGTCTATCTAGATCTACAGACACACATATATGTACAAGGAAAACAGTAAAATCTTTACGCAGGTGACACGATGACCATTTTGGATAAGATACACAACATTTTGCACCCCACCGTCTACCACCTCCTGTCCTTGGAACCTAGGTTGGTCCTTGCATTTAATTTGAATCCTGATGTGGAAGGCCATTGTTACATAGAAGAAAAAGCAGATATCTGTTTTTGCCAGGATTAGCGGGCAGATATCCAAGGATGCAAATTCCAGGTCAATAATAGCTTGTGAATATTTTCTTTAAAAACCGAGGACTGCCAACAAAATGGGGCAGCCTGTCTTGTGAAATAGTAAGCTGCACATCAGTGAAAGAGTTCAAACAGTGTCCTGGCCTATCAGGAATGCAGATATGATTCTATGATTCTGGCAAACAGGACTCCTCAGTTCACCTTTCTGAATATCAATTTCCGCACCTGAAGGAGCTTTCTTTTGAAATCCTATGACTCCTTTGGTTATTTTGTTCAGGAAGCAGCTGGGTGGGTAGAGTGCTGGACCTGTAGTCAGGAAGACCCCAGTTCAAATATGACCTCAGATACTAGTTATGTGACCCTCAGCAAGCTTGCCTCAGTTTCCTGAACTGTAATGTGGTAATAATAATAGTACTTACTTCCCATGGATTATATGAGGACCAGAGATATTTGTAAAGCTCCTTATGCAGTGTTCACATCTAATAAGTCCTATATAAATGTCAGCTATCATTATTATCATTATCTGAAAAATGGGGCTAACAATAGCACCTATGTTTCAAGGTTGTTGCAAGGAACAACAATATTTGTAAGGTACTTAGCTCAGTGCTAGTTCATGTTAGGTGCTATATAAGTGCTGATTCTCTTTTCCCTTCTCCTTCCAAACTTAAAACTGTTACTGAACACTATCCCTAGTTAGAACTCTAATTACCTGAATTTAACATTTCAAGTGTATTAGATTTTTGCACAGAAAAAGTAAAGTTCACTATCATGTTTATACAACCCTAATTTAACCAAGTGAAGGTGTTTTGTTTTGTTTTTAAATGTAAGTCCAAACTCAAACTGAGCCTAAATTAAAGAATCAAAACTGCCTTTTTTCCTAAAAGGAAACGGATGATCAATTTTTTTTGGAGGGCTCGGGTGGTCCAGGTCTATGATTGATTTCACCTCTTTACAAACTCGCTAGTGTAGAAAGTTTCCTCAACTGCAGCGGGGTGGCCCGTTTGTAAAGCGCAGTCTGAAAGAGCTGCCTGGGCTAGTGAGAGTAAGAAGTAGCCAGGGTCACACTGCTGGGCTGGTCAGACTTGGTACTTGCACCCTGTCTTCCTGACTCGGGGCCAGCAGCCCTCTCTAGCAGTCATGCTGTCTCTTGGCCGAGCCCTCAGCTCAGGAGAGGGACTGAATGTACACGCATGGAGCCAGCTCTGCATGAAGGGTTAATACAGCCAGCACCCTCATTAGTGTCTGGAGCTGAAAGAAGCTGACAGCAGCCCCTATGCCAAAAAGCTGCCACCATGTCCCTATCTCCTGCTGTGTGCCCAAATAGCAGAATGAAGGAGGGAGGACCTGACCAGGCAGAGCAGTTACAGAGACAGGCTCACTGTTCTAGGGGGATGAACAGCAGGCACTCGGGATTAACAATTTTTTTTTTTTTTTTAAAGAATGCCGGATCTTTGTATTTTGGCGCAGAAAAGTGGTGGAGGAGGCTGTGTGAGCTCTGCCTGTGTTCAACCTGTCCTTCGATGGATAAAAATATACTATAATTATTTCTTAGGATAACAAGTCTGTTTAATACTTTCATGATTCTGGAGTCTCGTGGAACATATCTGTCGAGGAAATCTCAAGATCCAGACCTGCTGGAGACACAACCGCAGTTGTTTGCAGTGGGGACAATAGGGCAGTCCACACAGAGCCACTGTGATAATTAATCAGTTAATACTACTACCTCTATCTTGGTAATCTTCAGCTAAATTGAAAAGTTATCATTTTGGAAATTTTTTTTTCTACAACTTTCTGTTTTCTATCTCCTTTAGGTAGTAGGGAAAAGTCTTCTGAAATATGGGACATTAAGTAGCAAACACAATCAACATCTCACTTATTCAGAAGTCATAGACCAAATAACCTAAATTATCTAATTGCTATATTTCTATAAAAGTAAAAAAAAAAAAAAGTCTCTTAAGTAATGAAATCAAAAACAGTTGGCCCCAAATCCATGTACTTTATCAGAGCCTGTTGACTATTTTATTCACAGTTCTAACAAATTTGGTTATCTTATTAACTTGCCCAGATCAGATCAGAGTGGAAAATCAAGAGTTAGGGCAGGGGTGGGAGTGAGGGGCCTGGGTTTGTAGCAGGTCAGTATACGAGGAAGGAGTCAGAGAAACCATATAAAACATAAACTCCCAAGTCCAGCAGTGAGGGCTGTGTCAGTGTAGGGCAGCCACCCCGCCTTTTACAGGCCACAAGTACAATCTTTCAGTTGCCTTCCTTTTGGAAAGTCAGCCACTGCCAATTTCTCTTAAATCACTCACACCCAGCTGCTCTTGGGGTAGGTCCCACACAGTTCTTTGAAAGGAACCAAGGGGAATAGGTAACAGATGGCGTCTCCTGAATCATGAGTGGGGTTGGTGCAGACACAGGAGATCAGACGGGATTCTTTTCTCCCCTCTGGAAGTGGGAATCTCAGAGGGACTTCCCGAGGACAAAGAGAAAAGAGCTGGGGGCAGCTGGACTATGTGCCTGACCTGGATGGGAATCCCCATGGGGGTGGAGGGCCAAGGAGATTGGCTAAAGACTCATCCAAAGTCATCAGGACCCAATGATGAAAGAATAACAGCTAAAATCTGGAGCGGTTCACGTCCAGACTAATTCATACCAAAGATCCTCCCAGCGGCCTCCCTCTGTCCTCGTTCTGAGATAGGGCGACAGGATTTTCCTAACTCCCTTCCTGCTCAGCTCCAACCTTGTAAGCAGAAGTGGGGTCTTTGCTTCCCCTGTGGAAACAGCCCCACATTCCTGGCTGGCCCGCCTGCTCATTCCTACCATGGTGTTAACCGGCAGGCAGAACCACACAGTGCTCAGGGCGTTGCATTTGCAGAGAAGGGGAGTGTGGGAAGCTGTACCTCTGACCTCTCTTCTCAGCTACCAGGACTGCAAGAGAAAGGGACACATGTTCCCCTGCACCCCAAATGAACATGGGCCAAAGGCTTTCCTGTGTCAGATCTGAAAGCAGCTGTACTACCTTGTGGTTACAAAGAAGTGCGCTGAATTTTGAGTCAGAGGAGCTCGATACAAATTTCACACAATAACCTACTGCAAAGGCACATCAACTTTCCGGGCCTGTTTCCCCCAGTGTAAAAGGAAGGGATTGTGTGACAGACCTTGGAAGTCACTTCCATCTCTCCATCCGCTATGCTATGACTTGTGTTTAAGTGCCATCTGTGATTCTTATTATAGGGTGGTCTGGGGCAATTTACTTTTCTGTCCTGGCCCTCAGTAAGAGTTGGTTCCTCTTTAAATGAGAGGGTTGGACCAAGTGACCTCGGAGGTCCCAGTTAACTCTAAATGGACGGTCCTGCTTTGTTAAGAACAATGGCTCCTCCCCGCTCCTCCCTGCGAGAGTGATTAAGAAATCTGAGATTTATCTGTCACCTTGGGAAGGCCTGCTGAGCCCTGATCAGGGATGATGAACCACTTTTAAAAACCGAAACCTTTGAAGCTGGAAATTAATGCCTGGGAAGTAGGGGTGGGGAGTTCGGGGAGGGGGTCACAGAGTGCTGGCCTTGGTCCCCGGGGTATCCAGGGTTTGCTTGTTACCTTCAAGAATGGAATCACAAAGGGACGAAGAGGAAAGTTGGTGGCTTCTTGCAGCTTACAATGGAATTCCTCAATTGTCACCGTGGAGTTCTGTAAAGAGGAAGGAAGAGTTGCAGGGGGACACTCAGAAAACACCCCCACTCCCCAAACCCAAACAAGCTCCTTTTGTCCATTTCCCTTTGTCCACTGCCGCTGGGCTGCATTATAGGCTTCTAACACCGGGCAGCTGCCTCAAAGGTCCCATTAGACAGTGCTGCCCCTTGACACTTCAGGAGACAAGAATTCCATGCCTGAGCAGGGCTTGTCACTGGAGGATCATCTCTACTGTGAGAGGGATAAGCAGATGCCAGAGCTGTTGACAACTCACTGTTACCCTCCTACCCCAAGGCAGTCCCCCCCACAAGACCACCAGAGACTTGGGTGGCCATACTAAGCAGCATTCTCCGGATTTCAAAATGGACTTTTCCCAGAGGCTCAGATGAGAAGAGTAAGGAGAGGAAGAAAAGGAGAGAGGAGAGAATGAAGGGGAGGCAGGAGGGAAAGAAGAAGGAGAAAAGGGAAAAAGGAGAGGAAGAGAGAGGGAAGAGGAGGAAGTAAACGAAGAAGAGTAGGAAAAAGGAAAAGTATAGAAGGAAAAAGGAGAGAAAAAAGAAGAGGGGCATAGGGAATATATTAATGTGTGCCTTCATATATTGCAAGTTTGAATGGAATCATCAGAGATGTCCAATTTTACTTCCTTCATTTCAGGAGTCTACAATTCCAACTGAAAGGGAATGAATGAAGCAAGAAGATAACATCTCATCCCTTCTCTTCTGAATGTCAGGCAGGAGGTTTAATTTCAAAACTTCCCAATACAAAGTGTGAAAAGGTCCATTCAATTCAGTAGTGTGACATCTTTTAGCCTTCCTTGGAAAATGCAAAACTCACCCAAAATCTAATTCTTCACTCTTTACATAGGTAACTGCTTGACTGCAAAGGGCGCTGATGTTGCATGGGGAATAGGAGACAAAACTTTGTTTCAATTCAAGATCTATGGGGAACATGAGTAAAAGCTATTGCTGCAGGTCCCAAATGGGGGAGAAAAAGTCTTTTCATTTACCCATTTCATCAGCATGAGGAGAAATTGTTGAGAGAGCTGAGGGTCCAGAGACCTCATGACTCTGAGTCTCGGTTTCAACCATCAAATGGAGGAATTATAATGCATGGCCTTTAAGATCCCCTCCAGTTCTAATCTAGGATCCTATGATCTTACAAGTCACAGGACATATCCTAAAGTAGAACACAGTAGTGTGAATAATTTTTATTTTTAAGGCTCTGGCTACCAGACCAACATCTGGATATGCTGACAGTACTCTTAAGTGAGAAAGATGCTTGAAGTCAGAGGTTCAAACCTTCCTCTAGACTTTTTAGATAAAAGGATAATATCTGACACTTCTGTTATCACTGAGTCGTTTCAGTCTTGTCCAACTCTTGGTGACCCTATTTGGGGTTTTCCTGGCAGAGATACCAGAGCGGTTTGCCTTTTCTTTCTCCAGCTCATTTAATTGAAGTAAACAGGATTAAGTGACTTGTTTAGGGTTACACAGTTATAAGGCCCATTGAGCAGTGGACATGAGGAAAGCATAGCTCCCCTGCACCATATTGTTCTCAAGGGTCCCAAATGTGAAAGTGGCAGCTACAGAAATAACGTGTGCTCGGCAGTTCCAAGGGAATTGCCTTCCTATGAGGTGCTGAGTGCTGGGAGCCCCCTGGAGCTGACAGACAAGTGAAGCTTGTAATTTGGAAAATTATTATTTTGAAAATTAAACCTGCTGTTTGGTTTTCTCTTCTTTAGTATGGAAATAATGTCACAGGCACGTGAGCTGGGAAATAAAAACCTTGGCCTTATTATGCTGAATGTTAGACTATTGGGACATAGTTAGGGGGGCAGAAGAAAAGTACCTTTGCCAGGTTCATCAGACCTGAAAGGCCAGACAAAAAACACACAACCCAAGCAAAGACTATAACAATTCTTTCCTAAATGCCCTCATTATAAATTCAGTCCAAAGCAGTATGTATTTATTAAGTGCTTACTATCAGCCAGTTACTATGTAAGTTCTGGGGTGAGAAGAGGAAACAAAATAGCCCCTACTTTCAAGGAGTTCACATTCTGCATGAGTAGTGGAGAACAGAACACAAACATTAGAAAATGGAATGTTGACAGTCTTTTGGAACTACCAAGATTTTGTCATTCTGGGATAGAAAAAGAGGGTGTTTCAGAAAAGGGGACAAGAGTCATGGAGGCCGTGGAGGATGGGAATGTCATACTTACTACCAAAGCCAGGACGAGGGTCCGAACCTTCTCTCCAATCTCGGGGGAAATATCATTACCAAACTGCTGGAGGGTGGTTAGGAAGCGCTTCAGTTTACTGAGCTGTCGGGCCCCGCAGGTAGCAGGAAGCTGCTGATTGGTGAGCGACGAGGATGAGGATGACGCGGGGCCATTGCTGAATCTCTGTGGTGGGGATGGAGCGCCATTCAGGGTGGGTGGGGAATGGTTAATCCCGTTGGACACTGAAGAGAGACACAGAGTACCCTTGATTAGTGACTGGCCTGCACGATGAGAACCTCAAGGCCAATTGTGCTACTAATGCCTTCAGTCTTTGAGGCAGGGACTCTGATGCATCAAACAGCTGCATCTTGGATGACAAGATTCCAGATTCCCCACCCACCCACCCCCGGGACACCTGCTCCAAATCTTAGCACACTTGAATGACGGACCCATTCTAAGAAAAATTAATAGGGATAAATGTGAAACTCTATGTTCAAGTCCAAGAAATTAACCTCCCAAGACATGGGAGGCAGGGCTGGACAACAATTCATGTGAAAGACCTTAATTTAAAGAAATCAATAATGTGACAGTAAAGCAAAAAAGTGTGTGTGTGTGTGTGTGTGTGTGTGTGTGTGTGTGTGTGTGTGTGTGTGTGTGTTGGTGTACATATTGTCTATAATACCATGAAGACAAGTTGGCACAGAGCTTCCTGTGAAGCCTGAAGATTCAGATTCTAATTCTGCTTCTGACATTGACTGGCTATATGATCTTTAACCACTTTCCTCAGAGTTCTACAAAATTTTCTAAGATTCTAAGTTGAAGAGAAGGTACTGATCCACCCTTGGTATAGGGAATGTCTCTCTGGACAGTTTTCCTATACCATTGAAAATTCCAGTCCCTATGTCTGTGTCTAATCCTGAGAAATCAGATGTTTAGATATAATTAATTTGCTCCTTACTAATTAAAATTTCAAATTTTCAATGTCCTTTCCTCATATTACAAGGGGATTCTACATGCCTTTCAGAATAATTTTCCAGTTGAACACACCACAAAATCAGCTTGATGTGGGAAGTGGTTTGAGAGAGCTGGACCATTGAGAGAGGAAGCCTGGGTCTTTCACCAAAGCAGAATGCTCTCCCCCTTCCTTTTTCCTCCCCCTCTCCACCCCTGGCCTTTTATTAATATTCTATTCACCCTTCAAGGCCTAGCACAGTTGCCAACTCCTTCAAGTAGCTTTCTCTAGCTCCATCTTCTTTCCAGTCCTGTACCTAGATTAAAAAATAGCCTCTCCCCTCTAGTCATTGTTCAATGGTTCCAAGTCTCTGTAACCCCATTTGGGCTTTTCTTGGCAAAGATACTGGAGGGGTTTGCCGTTTCCTCCTCCAGCTTATTTTACAAATGACCTAATGGAGGAAAAATAGGGGGCAGTGACTTACCCACTAGTAAGTGTCTGAGGCCACATTTGAATTCAGAGCCTTTTTGACTCCAGACCCAAGGCTGAATCCCCTAATCCACCCAGCTGCTTCCACTTTCTCTCCTCCCAGGAGGACAATCATAGCTCACATTTACGCTTTATTGTAGTGGAAAGGATAATGGATTTGAAAATAGAGGACAGGGGATCAAATCTTAGCTGGGCTACTTAGGGCAACCCACTCAACATGTCTGGTCCCCAGACTCCTGCAAGATGGGAGCTGGCCTAGAGGGCTCCTAAATTGCTTTCCAGCTCTGAATCCATGATCCTTGGCTGGTATGTCTGTTGTTCATCCAGAAAGGCTGCAGGGGATGATGATTTTGGCCACAGCCACTCTCAAACATTATCTAGCGAGGGGCAGACAGAGGGCCTGGATCTCCATTGTTTATTGCATGAAAACGAAGCTCTCACCTCTTGCTCCCTTTCTGTAATGTTTTACTGCCTGTTTCCACTGAAAGGTCAGTTGTCTTTGGAACACTGCCCTCCTCACAAGTGACCCCATAAATACCCTCCTCCCACCGCTGACCCACCCCAACTGTGCGCTTTTCTTCCCACAGGTCTTAGCTCAAAGGAAGTCTCTGACAGCCAGCTTAATAAAAGCTTATTATGGTCCAGTCTTTTCCCAAATAAAACATACCCACCCCCACGTGGCCAAACATGGAGATAAAAATGGAAGACATTCATGTAGGCATCTGCAGCCTTGCCTGGCCTCTGAAGTCTAAATACCAGGAAATGTTTATCAGGTAATTAAGGTCTGCTTCATCTCAAAACACACAGGTCTGTTTAGACCAGAAGCCGCAAGGCAGTCACTGGTTTTGCTCAGCACTCTCCAGTGGCCATGATCACCTGGGGCTAAAATCAATCCACAGCCCAGCTCTTTAACTTCAAGGGATGGGGATCTGTCAAAGAACATGAGGTCTTGGACTAAAGACGGGCACTGAAATGTTTTGGCCTTTTCTCATTTTTTGCTATGTGAGAGTGCTTAGTGAGGATGGAAAGGCAGGAGACCCTTGCATGAATCCCCTTCTCACTTATGTTCTTAGGTCACTCCCTTAACTTCTGCTTGTCCCAGTTTCTTCATCTGCAATACTAATACTTAAACAGCCCTTACTATGCGCCAGGGACCTGCTAAGTGTTTTACAATTATCTCATTGGATCCTCACAACAATCTTGTAAAGTAGGTGCTATTATGATCCCCCTTCCCATCCATTGTCCAGATAAGGAAAGTTAGCTGATCTGACCAGCATCACAAAGCAAGTGTTACAGACCTAATCTGATATCCTGACTCCATGCTTGGTGCTCTATCTGCTTGGCTAAAAGCATTAAAATTCAATGTTCTCCAAGGTCCTTCCGAGCTCTAATTCTCTGATCCTGGGACATTTTCCACTGAGGTCCACACAATTAGCCCAGGATGGCCCTGCGTTGGAACAAGTCCTGTATAACCGAAAACTCCATCACCACTACAGGCCTAGCTACTTTTCAAGCAAATTTCTTTCTGGGATCTCTGGTTGAGGTCCAGAAATTATATTAACCCAGAAGGCAGCGACATGTAATTTCTTCCCTTTACTAACGGTGATTTTCTTCCCCACCTACAGACATTAAAGGTGGAATCGGCACTTAGAATGTGACACTCATGGCATGGAGCTACTAGATATGGGAGACCAGAGGATAGGAGTGTTGAACAAAAGAAAAAAATCAGGAGTATGGATCAGTGCGATGATGAACGATGAACACCCTACCTCTTCAGAGGCTACTTTTGGGTCATGGTTGTCAAGTTGCATTCTATACAGGGAAGGGAAACTAAGGTAAATGCAGTCAATTAATAAGTATTAATTAAGCACCTATGGTGTGCCAGGGATAATAATATAAATATGCTTTCTTGTTCCACAAAAGCTATGTATCCTCATATGGAAAAAAAAAAAAAAGCTACTTTAAGCATCTGGTGATAGTCATGCTAGTGTTTTGGAATTGCCCTAAAATTCCAATAACATTAGGAAGGGAATATTTGGAGTCCTAAGTATTTTGAAAATCCAAGATAATCATTTAAGTTGGCCATTTTAGCTTCACTCAAAAAGAACCACAAAATTCCCTAGGCCAAAAAAAAAATGACCACGTGGGAAAACCAAAAAGAGCACCAAGTTCAGAAATAACCTGCACTGAGAGGCAGCATAGCACAGCAGACAGTGAGCTGGCTACTTAATCAGGAAGGTCCAAATTCAAACCATACCTCTGACACTTACTGGTAGAGTGACCTTAATGTCTCAATGCTGGATCTTATGAATTTTTTTTAAAAATTCTGACACAATCTCAACATAATTAGTTTTCTTGGTAATCTTATGCATTTAAAAACATTCTTTTGGGAAGGGATCCATTGGCTTCACTAAGCTATCAAAGGGAAACCTCCCCAAATGGTTAATGAGAACCTCTGTCCTAAGAGAATAAAATTGCACCCCCTCTCCCTCTAAGAAAAAGTTATCAGCATCTTGCCTTGGTAAAAGGACCTCCCCATACTAATGAGAGCAAATGTCCTATTCCTATCCTGCTCTGATCTCCTGGGTAGAGAAAGTGCCTTAAACGGAGGAGAAAAGAAAATGGCAATATTGCCCACTTTCCGAACCGCCCCCTCCCTGTCCCTCCCCCAGCCCTCATGGCCCAACGCTCTGCCAGCAAGGGTGGGCAGTCTCACATGCTGTCGGGGTGAAGGAGCCTGGGCGGGGCCCGCCAGCGTTGATGGGCGGCCGGGGAGGCATGGTGGGAGGAGATGATCTGGACTGTATTTTTACTTCCACGGGGGATCCAGGCATCGCTGGCACCCTCTTCTCACCAGCAACTGTGAAGAAAAAAGGAATATACATCTCAACAAGCCAGATCAACAACACATCTCTTTCACAGGAGACACAGTATACAGCGAGCACAGCTCGGGGAAATATGATTAATTCATAACCCGCAACTGAAGACTTAGAACTGGAGGGGATCTGAGAGCCCATCCCATCCAATGCCCCCCTCTTGTTTTTTTTAATATGAGGAAGCTGGGGCTCAGAGAGGGAAAAGAGCTTCAAAGTCACACAATGAGTTGTCAGCAAATGGACCAGAACTCACACCTTCTATCTCAGGCTTCCGGTGTTTCCCCTTCACCACTACACTGGAACTGGACTCGAATGTTCTCTAAAGGACTACGTACAAAGCTTCATAGATTGCATTTCATTCATTCCCAAAGCCCTTCAAAAAATGGGTAATGTCAGAGGTGTGCAGGAGCCAGCTGGACACTGTCCTCACAAAAGCCAATTGTTAAATTTTCAGTATGAGCATTTAGAATTCAGACACACTGCAAAAGCTACCTATCAGGGTTTGATTTGCTGTTTTGTTGACGGCCTGGACTTAAGGAAAGAGATGAAGAAAATAGTAAGAATGCAGATCAAACTTAAAATTATGTTTTGGATAACTGATTATGAAATATTTACTTCTGGGTGATGGGGCAACTGGCGGCACCACTTTACAGAAGAGAAAAGAGGTTCATCCGTGAGTAATGTAAATTGGATTATTTACCATCTAAGGGAGGAAGTGGGGAAAAGGGAAGGAAAAACTGGAACAAAAAAATTTTTTTAAATAAAGTTCTTAAGAGATTTAAAAAAAGAAAAGAAAACATGTTCATTTATCTGAAGTGAGCTAAGGGTAGAAATGTTTGTGGAAATTCATCTCCCCCAAATCCATCACACACACACATATACTCTCTCTGTCTCTGTCTCTCTCACAAACACATATACACCCCCTCAAGTTTCCCAGTATGCAATGGGAATAGGATACCACCAGATTGTTAGAGAATACTCCCTTATCATGGAGCTCATTCATAAACTTAAATGAACTGTCCAGACTAAGCAGAGGTTACACTTCGCTCTGGGGTGATTTATAGCAGTTGTCTGAAACTCTGGACATTTGAGGATGGAAGGAAGGAAAGGCAGGTAGAGGCTTAATGTGACAGTGATGAAAGTTGTTGTGAATGAATATAAACCTGATCTTTTTTATTTTCTTTTTAGATTATACAGGTACTTTCATTTTTTTACATATTTACATACAAGTCAGGTTGGGAAAGAAAAATAAGAACAAAGGGGGGAAAACATGAGAAAGGGGAAAAAAGGTAAAAATAGCATGTATTGATCTATATGTCTCTCTGTGATTGCAGATGGGCATTCTCCATCTAAAATAAACCTGATTCTATAGACTCACAGAGATGGGGAAAGAATAACTGCATTCTAATCCCTTATGTTTTCAAAAAATATTTCTTCTCCTCCTCCTCCTCCTCCTCCTCCTCCTCCTCCTCCTCCTCCTTCTTCTTTTTAATTTAGTTAATAACTAGGTCAAATCTCCTAAACCTTTTAACATTCAAAAACGGAACTGACTATCTGCCGGAATAAAAAGTTCTTCAGATCTGTATTCCATCAATCCCTCCTAGAATTCATTTCATATTTGCTGCAATTTATACATAAAGAAATTGGATCAAAGTTCAGACTCAGGCTGTGGCCAAATCTAAAGTTTTCTTCTCCCTAGAACTGGACCAACACTAGAAATGACCTAGAACAGATGATGACAACTATGCATATTTACATAGGGTTTTGCAAAGCTGAAATCACTAAGTGTGTTATCTTTACATATAGAACAATGCCATTATTGTTTCAGCCTAACAACCCAGTAGTTACTTTAGGTATTTTTATCCCCCCCCAGTAAAAAAATTTAGTAATTTGCCCAGGTTCGTACAGATGCTCTAAAGTCTGAGGGGTGCCTCTGAACCAAAGCCCTATTAAAAAAAAATCAAATTGACTCTACTTTAGAATTGATTTCAATATGCATTACTGCTGACATTTGTGTAACTGCCTAAGTCATGTTTTATTACCTCTGAGTTAAGTTTAGAAGTTCATTTTCCCCGTAAATTATTCTTTGTCTCTAAGTTGTTTACAAATTCAGTTTTTTTGTGTGTGAAATAGATGGTCTATTCTTGTGTCAAAGACACCTATTCTCTCTGTCCCACTAATCACCCTTCAAGGAAGTCTAGGTTTGTTATCTATGTACCACTAACTAATCTTACAGGTGGACACAATCAATCAACAACTAGATGGAAGGAGGGTGGCTTGTTACCCCACCTTCCCATATATTTGATCTCCAGCCAATCATAGTGTTTTCTCATCTATGATCATCCTCCTTGTGTCTATTAAAATGATCTCTAAGGCCTTACCTCTGGTTCTTAATTATTGATGAGGAGGTTGAGACTCTATTTATTGGAAATTAACACCATGTGTGCAGAACTTTGTGCCTCAGTTTACCTTAATTGCAATTGTGGCAGTCTCTTTGAGTTACTGTGGATCAACTCCATTATCAACCCAATAATCAACCTGCAAAGCTTACTCCCTCTGGAACTTGGGGAAATCATTTAACTCCCATAGGCCTCAGTTTATTTATTGGCCTAGGAGCTCCCTTTCACTTCCAGTTCTAGACTTCTGTAACTATTTTCTACCCAACTACATTACAGTTCCTTCTCTTACAAGAAAAGCCATTTAAGCTCTGAGTCTTTCCTCATCTATAAAATGGGGGCAGTAATGCCCAGACTACATTCACATGGTTTGTTATAAGGCTCAAAATGAGATATAATGTCATTTAAAGTGCTTGTAAGCTTAAAGCATTGTATAAATTTCAGTTCTTAACAAAAATGAGAAAATAAAGCATTCTACTTTAGACCTCAGACTTTTTCCTTCAAAAACAGTTACCCTTTAGAGACATGTGCAAGGAATGATACTTAACTTCAAGCCCACCAAGTTTCTGGGGGAGAAGTCTGCTGGACTCTTTGGAGGCCAGAGAGAGGCCAGTCAGGCCGGGGAGGGCAGTAACAGACAAGCTGGCCACCTCTTCCTATTCCTTGCCCGCTCACAGGACATTTTCTCCGCTGGCCAAACAGATTAGCCAAATGATGGAGCTGGTGCCTTTGCCGGGACTGTGCTCTCGCAGTGCCCTTCAGAGAAGGGTTGACACGTTTCCAGCTCATCCATCTGTGGCCCAGCTTTGCTGAGGAGGGGGAGAAGGGAAGGAAGGAACTGACAGTTGTCTCACACTGTTCCGCGTTGTGTGCGCTGTGCGGCAACCTAAAGGGAGCCTTTCCTCAGACCACCTGCCTTCCCCACGCTGGCGCCAAGGGCCTGAGGAGAGCTTAGCAGTTGGACACATTTTCACATTCAGGGCTTGGCAGAAGGAAAAATCCTGAGCAGCCCAAATGCAGGGGACTGAAAGCTTCAGTTCCTTTCTGATGGATCTGCCACACCAGCTGCCAGGCCGATGAATCAAAGGCCTGCCACGTGACTTTCCACTGGCCACAAGCTTTCACTAGCAGAGAGCACTGTGAAAAAAATTAATCTCCAATACACACAATAGTGAAAAGAGCACCAGATTGGGAACAAGGAGGCCTGAGTGCTTGGCCTGGCTCTGCTAACTGGTCTGGATATGACCTTGGGGTTAACCTCTTAACCCTACTCAGTTTGCTCATCTGTCTAATGGGGATAAGGCCAGATGGCCTGCCTATCTCCACAGCAGTGCTATGAGGACAAAGAAGATTCTGAATATGAAAATGCCTTTAAAAATCTTTTTTTTTTAAATTTGATTTTTGTTTTCACAACACCCTCATTTCTAAATATATCCCTCCCTAGTACGTCATGCCTTATAACAAGCATTAAAAATAAAGGGGATGGGATTTGCAGGATGAAGTTTAGGTGATGAAAAAACAAAAGTTATTAATAGCATTATTGAAAGAAAAATAAGGCAGATCTACAAAAAAATCCAAAACACATCAATTATATCTGACAGTAAATACAATAGTAAAAGTACCTTTCAGGCTGAAAAGCAGTATATTCATATATGTGGGCCTATGAATAAAGTGAATATAACTCTGTCTAGCTATAGATGAATGAGGGGCAACTTGGTGGAGGGGTTACAAGAATCCCATTCAGGTTGATGTCTCACACATCCTGATCCTGTGACCCTGAGCAAGGTGAGGCAGATCTAGGAGAAAAACATACAAAAATAGCAAAAGGCCTCTGAACTCTGACTAATTATAACCATCAATTTTGACCTTTCAGAATAGAGCATGAAACACATTTCTCTCTTTTTGGAAAGATGGTGGACTAAGGGAGCAGAATGTTACATATATCACCAGGCATTTTGTTGTTTAGTTTTGCTCAACTGTTTTTCTTTGTTACAAAGGGAGGAATCAAAGTGGAGTAGAGTTGGGAGCCAAGTAGGAAATGAATATGGTATAAAAGATATGAATTCAATAATGAATAATTTTATTAATGTGGTAATGATTTTATCAATTTTAAATCAATAATTTAATGCTTACTATGCACCAGGCACTGCTTTAAAAAAAAAAAAAGAAAAACATAAGGTATTAAACTTTTTAAATTTAAAAAATGAAAGTGATTAATTTATTTTTAAAAATTGCAAATGGGAAATTTGTTCTGTCTGTCTTAAATGTTTCATCACTTCCAAGAAACTAACTAGATACTAGTATTCACTTCTTTACGGTCTCCATGTCCTAAGAAAGCACAGGGACAGATTGTCTTGATCCCTACCCAATGTACTTAGGAACAGGCATCTTGGACTGTTTCTCTTCAAACTTTTAGCAGTCCTCCAGAAGCACTTCATTTTTTACAAATATGTAATTTACTTATCAATCAATTGATGCTGTTCCTTACATGTGTAAAATGGAGACAAGCAAAAATAGCTACATTATAGGGATGTCATAAGGAAAGTAGTTTTGTAAAGCTCAAAATGTGAAGTTATTTGATTTGCTACAAAACCCTATCTTAAATTGTTTTTTTTTTTTAAGTCCTTCTTATAAAATATTTATTACAAGGGATGTCTCATTGGACAGAGAATGGGGTAGGGGAAAGGGATATGTTTGGAAATGAATGTGTAGCAAAACCAAAAGGTTAAATAAGACAAAATAAAAAAATAATCATAGCTAGTATCTACATAGAACTTTAAGGTTTGAAAAATGCTTTACATGCATAATTTAACACTAAGATGTTATTAGAACCTTTTACATATGAAGAAACTGAGGCTGGAGTCCAGGGGAGTGTTGGCAAATGTTTGACAAAACGTTTTGCCATGCTCTTCTTAAATTTGAGAACCCTGGGGACCCAAAACTGTGTCACATCTGAACACTACATATTTCCTAGTGGAAAAAAAAATTAAATTATCACCTTAATTTCCCAAAATATTATTCCCCTTTTCTCAAATTTCCATCAGCATATTCTTTAGCAACATGCTAAGGGAGTATGAATTAGGGTTATTCCCTTTAGGAAGAGGAGATTGAAAGGTCATAGTATGTGTGAGAGAAGTAAGGGTCATAGTGAACACTTAATAAATGCTTGTTGACTAACTGATTGAGAGAGATTTCTTTTTCTGGTCTGGTTTTGACTAGATGGATTTATGGTCCCTAACAACCTTCGAGTCTATGATACAGATTTTATGATTATTATTAATGTCCCTTTAATTCCTATTTACATGTTCATCTGGTATTGTCCTGTTGGATTACCTGATATCTTCACTTGGGCCAGGAGTTCCTGAATACAGATATGAGAAAACCACTAGAATTGAAATCCTCATTTAGGGTCTCAGTACTACTTCTTCCTAATGATCTTAGGCAAGTCATGGCTTTTCAATGCCTTAGTTTCCTCATTTGTAAAATGAAATTATCAGTACTTGCACATATAACCCACTTCGTTTTAGTCTCAGATCACAAGGGTGCAAAAAATAAAAACCAGTGCTGAGCTACTAATGCTACCCACTTTCAACAGGTCCAATACACTGAGGATGAGTCTGACTTTAGAGAAATGAAAGAAAAGGGAAAAATTGTTATTTGATGCTTGATGACATTTGATATGGAAGATCCCTCATTAACTAGAAGGATGTTCTGTTGGAACCAAAGTATAAATCAGAGGACATTGGAGCTACCAAGACTACTAAGACTGTAGCTTTCCAGGAACTTCAAAGAGAGGTTTTACTGGCTATGAAACTGTTCAGGTTCTGACATCTATTGGCTACTTCACTTTGTTGAGCCTCAGTTTCTTCACATGTAAAATGGAGACAAGCAAACATAGCTACATTATTTATATCACAGGGATGTCATAAGGAAAGTAGTTCTGTAAAACTCAAAATGTGAAATTATTTGATTTGCTACAAAACCCTATCTTAAATTTTTTTTAACCCTTCTCATAAAATATTTATTACAAGGGATATCTCATTGGACACAGAATGGGGTAGGAGAAAGGGATATATTTGGAAATGAATGTGTAGCAAAACCAAAAGGTTAAATAAGATAAAATAAAAAAATTATCATGGCTAGTATCTATATAGGACTTTAAGGTTTAAAAAATGCTTTACATGCATAATTTCATTTGATCCTCACAATAACACTAAGATGTTATTAGTCCCTTTTACAGATGAGGAAACTGAGCCTGGAGTCCAGGGGAGTATTGACAAATGTTTAACAGAACTTTCTGGGAGGAAAAATTATGTCTATCTACATATATAAGTATAAACACGTTTAAGTTTAACATGCACATTATTGTTTTCACTTTTTTTAAAATTTGCTTTATTTCCACATGGTTTTTCCCTTTCATTCTGATTTTTCTTTTACAACATGACTAATATGGAAATATGTTTAAAATGACTTATACATTTATAACCTGTATCAGATTGCTTGCTGTCTTGGGGAGGAGGGACATAAGGGAGAGGAGAAAAAAAAATTGGAACTCAAAACCTTACAAGAATGAATATTGAGAATTCTTAATATGGATCATTAACACTTTCTTCATGTCTATTTGTGACGTGTAAACGCTGACATTGCAAATTCACCAGTCTCTCGGGGCTGGAGCCGGTTCCCAAATACCCTGCTGGGATTCCACAGCCAGCAAAAATCTCTGAAGCAAAATTTAAACACAGTTCTTTCTGACACCAACTCCCACACAATCTATAGCACCACCAAGACCCAGGGAGATACTAAGCATGAAAGCCCAGTCATTGACACCTGGACCATCCTGTAATCAGATAATAAAGATTTCTCTAACCACTAACCCGGAAAAATTAACAAAATGTCCAAAACATGGCCTGAAAATTCATGAATATCCAGTAATGGTGGAACTGAATCTATTTTTATCATCTGAGGCTTACTGTACTAGATGGGCTTCTCAGGGGATATATAACTAGTAATTATGAGCTGGCATTCAATCCCAGATCACCTGAGTCCAGTATTGGCCTCCTGTTACACTTGGCTTTGAAGTGCTCTGACAACTGCTGGAATCCTAAGATAGAAGTAAAAAGTTGAAAGGGACCTTCCTCCAAGTGAGTCATCTTATTGGGTTCCCCTTCCCCCACTAGTGAGTAGGAAGGGATAAATATGAGAAGGATCATTGTAACAAACAGAACTAGAAGTTAAAGCAATCTCCATTTTAAAGAAATTCAGACACAGTTATAGTATATGAAAAGGGATCTGAGATCTATCCCCTGGTGACATCTTGGACCTCCCCTTGCAACTCACATCTCCATTCTATTCAATTCTTCATGTCATGGGGTGTGAACACTAGTGGAACTGGGGGAATCTTGAAGTAAGTCCCACATTCCCACAACACCAATCAATATTGGGATGAGCAAGGCTCCTGGAACAGATCTAGGGCAGTTTGGGTTTATTTTGACCTCAGGTATACTTATTGGAAGCCAGCTGTGGGTCTTTTGGTCAAGGAGAATTTTTTAAAAATTGGAGTGTTGAAGGAGGGAATTCTGAAACTCCAAGGAATTTCCTTGTCAATGGCTTTTACTTTGCTAGTCTGCTTTTTATCACCTTGTGGATTACTTTCTATCTAGGGACTGCTGGTTTATGTTTTTTTTTTTTTTTTTTTTTTTTTTTTTTTTTTTTTTTTTTTTTTAATGAAATAAATTGAAGAGTTTAACCCTAAGGCTCTGAGTGATCCATTATCCAAGAAATGATGATAGGGGTAACGGTGGGTGAAAGTTCAGCACTTGAAGGGGCCTAAAACAAGATTCAGTCTAAAAAGCAAAATATTTCAAATATTTATCAAGTGCAGAGTCTCAGAATAATCTTAAAAATCTCTAAGGACTGCCAACAACAATTTCTATGAAGACTTCACCAACCACAACTCCAGATGAAAAATACCCAAAATAACAGTCTCCCCAGATCAGAACCTGGAACAATAACTAAATCGCTATTCATTCTAGAGAACTTAATCGGTCACTATTTGGCAATTCCCAAGCTTTGCCGAAAACCAATCATGGTGATGGTGGAATGGGAGACCATGATGCAGTTCCTGTTCCAGTCCTGACTTGGCATGAGATGCTGCTTTCTCTTTGAAGGCTCAACTTCTTCCTCTGTTAAATAAGAGGGTGAGACTAAAGCAGTAGTTCTAAAAGTGTGGTCCAGAGAAGGGGGGAAAGGAAGGAGAATAAGCATTTCTAGTGTCTATTTTGTGCCACCAAGTACTTTGCAAACTTTATCTTACTCACAACAACCCCCTTGAAAAAGACCAAGGTCTCCCATTGCATCCAGGGCCATCTCCAGTCATCCTGATATTTACCTGGCCACTGGACCCAGAGACTCTGGAAGGGAAAATAAGGCAAGTGACCTTGCCCAGCCTTCCTTCACTTCAATCCAATCAAATTCAATTCAATTGCATATCATGGCATCCCCTAGCTGATGTCATGGTCTTTTGGGGGAACTAAGGACAAACAACAACAACAAACCTGAGAGGTGAGTGCTATTATTATTTTTAGCTTACTGCTAAGGAAGCTGACAAAGAGGTAAGATGACTTGCTCGTCACACGAGTCTGACATTAGACATGTTTTCCTAACTTCAAGCTCTGTGCTCTCTCTGCTGGGTCACCTGGATGACCCTTTCAAGGGATGTGTGAGATAAAATTGAATTAGTAATAATATTATTACAATTAAATTTTGTGTATTAAAATGCTCTTCCTAACCACATTATTTGTATAAGGCTGAATTTTCTTCATATATTGGAACCAAAACAACTAATCACAACATACTGAAAGCAAAAGAGCATAGGACAATTTAGCCAACTTCTATTAAGACATATATTAAAGAGAACTGCAAAAATATGTAAAATAATTCCATTCTTTTCACTAAAATTCTTCTTTTATTTTGGAAAATAGCTATTTTAAAAATGTTATTTATTTTAAATATAATGAAATTATTATTATTAAATGAAATAAATATTTTAAAATGTTAAATCAGTTTTTGTTTCAAACATGGCAAATGTTGATAAACACAATCCACATAAAAAAAGCTATTAGGCAGTTTCTCAACAATTTTTAAGCATGTAAAAGGGTCCTGAATCAAAAAGTCTGAAAACTACTGGACTAAAAGACTTCAAAGATCCTTTCCATCATTAGCAGCTTACAATCCTCTGATTTTTAGAGAAAAGAGAAAGAACAGCACAGTCACATCTTTTCATAGTTAATGGGGGATCCCATGAAGGAGTGAGATTAGAAGAATATATATACATATTTATACAGTTATCTTGCTGCATAAGAAAAATCAGATCAAGAAGGAAGAAAAAAACTGTGAAAGAAAACAAAATGCAAGCAAACAACAACAAAGACAGTGAGAATGCTATGTTGGGTCCACACTGTTCCCACCGTTCTCTCTCTGGGTGTAGATGACTCTCTTCATCACTGAACAACTGGATTTGGTTTGAATCATCTCATTGCTGAAGAGAGCCATGTCCATCAGAATTGATCATCATCTAGTCTTGTTGCCATGTATCATGATCTCCTGGTTCATATCATTTCACTCAGTATCAACTCATGTAAATTTCTCCAGGCCTCTCTGTATTCACCCTCTTGGTCATTTCTTACAGAACAATAATATTCCATAACATTCATATACCATAATTTAATCAGCCATTCAGTTTCCAGTTACTTGTCACTACAAAAATGGCTGCCACAAACATTTTTGCATATGTGGGTCCTTTCCCTTCTTTAAGATCTCTTTGGGATATAAGCCCAGTAGTAGCACTGCTGGATCAAAGGGTATGCACAGTTTGATAACTTTTTAAGCATAGTTGCAAATTGCTCTCCAGAATGGTTGGATGTATTATTCACAGTTCCACCAACAATGTATCAGTGTCTCAGTTTTCCCACATCCCCTCTAAGATTCATTATTATCTTTTCCTGTCATTTTAGCCAATCTGAGGTGTGTAGTGGTATATTAGAGTTTTCTTAATGTGCATTTCAAAGGTTTTTTTCCTTTTCTTTCTTTATGCTGAAGCAATTGGGGTCAAGTGACTTGCCCAGGGTCACACAGCTAGGAAGTGTCTGAGGCCAAATTTGAACTCAGGTCCTCCTGTCTTCAGGGCTGGTACTCTATCTATTGTACCACCTAGCTGCCTCTCAAAGGTTTTTCTCAGAAGCACTAAATGTAATTGTAAACTGGAATCAATTGAAATGTCCTACAACAGGATCAGAATTAAAAAACACTCTAGGGGGTTCATAAACAGAATACTATAATGCCATTAAAAATGGACAAGTATGAGGGATGAAAAAAAATCTATAAAGAGATGAATGAAATTTTGATTTGTGATTTTATCATTTCCCAGCTAGTTGCTTACTTTACCAATGAAAATCTGTATCTTTTCTGAAATTTATGGTCTTTAAGGGGCAATGAGAAGTTAAGTGACCTGGCCAGGAACACATAGTCAGTATGTGTCAGAGACAGGACTGGAATCCAAGTCACCAGCTCTCTATCCTCTTTTGTAGTAGTTCTTAAACTTTTCGGTCATGTCCTTAACACAATCTGGTCTACAGCCTTTGGATCCCCTTCTCAGAAAAAAAAAACTATATATATAAATGCAAAAAATGAAATTTATAGAATTTGCAAAAGAAATCAGTTACATTGAAATAATTATCTATCTATATTTAAGTTTATAGATTGCAGATTAAGAATTTCAGATCTAAGGAATTGGAAGCTGAGGAGGTGGTCATCAGTTGGGGAATGGCTGAATAAATTATAGTCTATGAAGGTGTTATAAGAAATGTTGAAGAAAATGTTTTCAGAAAAACGTGGGAATATTTATATGAAGTGATGCAGAATGAAAAGAGCAAAACCAGGAGAAGAATCGACACAATAACAATACTGTAAAGTTAAACAACTTTGAAAGACTAAGGAGTTCTGATGAACACAACAACCATCAGCAAATCCAAAAGACATGATGAAACATGCTTTCCATCTCCAGATAGAGATGATTGCCTCGGAGTGCAGATCTAAGCATATTTTCCTTTCTTTCTTTTTTATTTTTTAAAAAGACATGGCTAATGTAGGAATTTATTTTGATACATGAGTTTTGTTTTTCTTGTCTTCTCATGGGTGGGATGCAGAAGAAAGAGAAAGAACTTAAAATTGAAAATAAAATTTAACTTTAAATGGGGGAAGAGAATTTTGCTCTACCTCCATGTTTCCTTTATGATATAAAAATACAAAGGAAAACAGAGCAGAACAGAGTATGTATTAACTACAATCATATAAGGAGAAAAATGAATCAGGATGAAAAGACAAAATATACTGGAGTGACTGAAATTAAAATGTAAATAGTTATCACAAAAGTTTAGTTGGCTATATTGATGTTTAAGTTTTTAAAGAAGGAAGTAAGAAACAGTGAAGGGAGCAGATAATCTAGACATTGGGAAGTCCAACAGCCTTTGGAAGTTAATTTAAACTCTTCTGCGTGGCCTAGCTTTATCTGATCTAGAACTATATTATAAAGCAGCAGTCACCAAAACCATTTGGTATTGGCTAAGAAATACACTAGTTGATCAATGGAAAAGGTTAGGTTCACAGGGCAAGATAGTGAATAAAAATAGCAATCTAGTGTTTGACAAACCCAAAGATCCCAACTTTTGGGATAAGAATTCATTATTTGACAAAAACTGCTGGGAAAACTGGAAATTAGTATGGCAGAAATTAGGCATGGACCCACATTTAACACCACATACTAAGTAAGATAAGATCAAAATGGGTCCATGATTTAGGCATAAAGAACGAGATCATAAATAAATTAGAGGAACGTAGGATAGTTTACCGCTCAGACTTGTGGAGGAGGAAGGAATTTGTAACCAAAGGAGAACTAGAGATCATTATTGATCACAAAATAGAAAATTTTGATTACATCAAATTAAAAAGCTTTTGTACAAACAAAACTCATGCAAACAAGATTAGAAGGGAAGTAACAAATTGGGAAAACATTTTTACAGTTAAAGGTTCTGATAAAGGCCTCATCTCCAAAATATACAGAGAATTGACTTTAATTTATAAGAAATCAAGTCATTCTCCAATTGATAAATGGTCAAAGGATATGAAGGAGGGGAAAAATTCAGAAAAGAAAGGAGTACAAGGGGTAATGTAAAAAATTACCTATGCATATGTACTGTCAAAAAATGTTATAATTATAAAATTAATTTTAAAAAATTTAACTCTTCTGGGATTCATTTTATCATGAGTAAAAGGGAAAGACATGTACAGATTGCTCTCTCTTGCTCGCACTAGCCTCACTTTAAGGCCACTGAAAACCAAAGACTTAATACTATAGGATACTCTAGCTTCCCCAGGCCATCATTTCTTCCCCCTGGACAAGACAGGAGATATCTGTGGTGACTGACAAAGGAAGTAATAGGCTATACAGAGTACTGCAGGAAACCCCTTCTCCAAGGGCAAGCCACAAAAAGGAGCCTGGGAACTGAGGATAACCTTCCCGGGGGAGGCAGAATGAGATGGATGGACTAGAGTGCAAATGGATGAAATAGTTGGCCACATGTGTGATTCTTCTTGCAAACACTATGTATATAAACCAGTAGCAAAGGCATAGGATAAATCACAGAAAACACTTTTGTGGTTTCTCACAATTGAAAAAATCAAAACTAACATGAAGCCCTCTCCCCAGAATAGTTACCCAAGAGCAATGGGGTAAAATGGGAAGAGACCCTACTGAAAACTTCAGGGTTTGGGATTTTCTTTTAAGGGATATGTGATCTTATGGAATATTGCTTCCTGCATGCAAGACTCAGCTCAAATACCAACTTTTATACACAGAATATTTGTTCACATCCTCCCCTGCCCATGACTATGTATTTATCTTCTCTACATTATGGACATTGTCAATTAACCACATGTTCTCTATTCTGATGGTATATAAGTTCCTGAGAGCAGGGACTGTTTCATTTTTGAATTTCTGTAACCACCAATTAGCCCAGAGACTGGCATAAAATAAATGCTTAATAAATGTGCATTGAAAGATGCAGATCACAACCCAACCACACCTTCTCCTGTGATTTTTCTCCCATGAATCCTCTCCAGAGGGCCTGTACAAGGTGTTAGAGGCTTTCTTGACTTTTTATATTTCATGGATCATTTTATTTTTTCTCCTTGTTACATGCCCGGCCCACCTACCACCATACCCAATTATCTATTTACTTAACCATATTGCTTTAAGTCATCTTACATGAAGATCACTGTTACAGTATCCAGCAACCTTCTGGATTCGTCTACAGCTCTTTTTTTGATTTTATTTTTTAAAAATAATATAGCTTTTTATTTTCAAAATATATGAACAGATAGTTTTCAGCATTCAAACTTTGTGTTTCAAATTTTTCTCCCTCTTTTCTTGTCACACCCTCTCCCCTAGTCAGCAAATAACCCAATATATGTTAAACATGTGCAATTCTACTATAGCTACTATAGCTCTAAGCAACTTCACCATCACTCCTTGACTGACTTCCCTTCTGCAAAGTAGCAATAATACTTACAGTATGTCCTCTGCAAGGTTGTTATGAGGAATAAATGATGTGAAAAGGTATAAAGTGCTTTGTAAAGTGAAGCACTATTAAACCTGTGATTACCTCCCCCCAAAATATGGAAAAACTTATGTGAACTGATACAGATTGAAGTAGATAGAACCCAAAAAATATTTACATTGTAATATCAACATTAACAATTCAGAAATCTTTTATAAATCAATGAAGGATAAAATAAATAGAAACAGGAGAAAAATTTATGTAGTAACACTATAAAAACAAATGGCTTTGAAGTCAAACTATCTTACTGTGACCATCCATGCATGATTTCCAGAGGACCAACTATGAAACATGCTGTCATTTACAAAGTAGTAATGGATTTAGGTTGCAGAATGAGACATATGCACACATATAGATATATAGAGTGTTACAGGTATATTTTGTAAACAAACATTGAGGGAATTTGTTTTCCTTCACTATGTATATTTATTACAAGAAATTTTCTTTTTGATAGGGTAGAAAAGAAAATAATTTCTTCAACTTTTTTTCTAAATAAAGAGGCACCAGGCTGCTACAAATATAAAATGCTGCATGTACTTTCAGATGAGACCATTGTGTTATTGCTTTTACTTTGTTACAATAGACCTCTCACAATGTGGAGTAACCTACAAATGTTATATAAGAGCCAAACACATTACTACAAGGGAAAGAAGATGGAAACCATATAGGCAACAAGCCTGATAAGGAAGGGTAGCCCTTCTAAGAGCTTAAAGACTGAAAGGTGATGCTGTTTATTTCTAGAATGGAATGTGAAAAAGGGCAGAGGTAGGAGTGGGACTGAAGGGTAGGAGGGAGGGAGGAGGGAGGGAAGAAGAAGATGAGTAAGCTACACAATTTTCCAGCACCTCTTGAGTTGGGTTCTAAAAGCATCATTTAATAATTTTACTTGAAGTGTTTTTAATTCCAAGATCATCAGACACACTCAAATTTAAACCAAGTAACAAGAGAATTCTGTTATACCTCAGCTCATTATTTCAAGATTATTATTACAAGACTAATCCTATGATATCAATATATCACGGACCATTTCATATAATAATCCCACCACAAAAATATCCTTCTAAACAAAGTTGATGGAACCTGGCTTGTCTTTGAAGCACCAACAAGTGAGATGTGTAGACAAAGAGCAGAATAGAAAAAAACAATGGCTTGTGTCCCTTTCCTTTTCTTTGCAGATCTATGCAGTACAAATCCACAACCTCAGCAACAGATATTAAAAATCAGATTACATATTTTATGTCAAATCTGGTCCTTCCCTCAACCTGGCCTTCTAAGAGTCAAGGCTTCTCTAATAGTTAAACAGAGAAACTACAAGCAAAAAGCTTATTTGAAGCAGGAGAATTGGATTAATAGGATCACAGATTTATAAAGAGCTAGAAGGGACTTCAGAGACTATTGAGTGCAACACCTCATTTTACAAATGAGAAAAATCAAAGATTTTAAAGCAATTTGCCATGGATTTTATGGCTATAAAGTATCTCAAGCATGATTTGAACTCACATTTTCCTACTTCTAAGCCTAGCACTATAGCCACTGTATCAAATATTTGCCTAAGAAATAAATATTCTAGTGAATCGGTCATCTCTTCTATGGGAAGATTCCCTCCAGTGATTCAGAGCATAGCCTTGTTTATGCCTGCCAGATGGTATTATTCACTTCACTCTCACCTGTGTCCTCCCATAAAAGTGTCACGAGGAAGCTCCCATACAGCATACTGGAGGCCTTCCTTGTTCTCTCTCAATAACATGCCAATCTCTGAAAGGTTAGCTTTCTCTTAGTTTCTCTAAACCTCAGTTTACTCATCTGTAAAGACACCAGACTAAATAGCCTCTAAGGTCCCTTTTAGCTCTAGAGCTGTGATTTTGGATTTCATGTGGTTACCATGGGAACCACAGACTGTCCAGTGGCTGTCTCTCACCTCTGTTATATGAGCTGCTCATCATTTTTCCCCAGACACGGACTGGATTACATATTCACAAGGAATTTCCTAACTAGAAGGGCAGTCTGGCAGTGGATCCAGATGTCAGAACCAAGTACTCCTCTCTCACTAGATACTAGCTTAACTAGTTATCCATTAGTCATGACCAAAAAGAAACTGTATCTCTAGATTTGCAACTGTATGCTTTCCCAGGTTCAAAAGGATAGACTGTAATTTGCCTGCCATTGCAAGGATACTGTTGCTAATCTCAATGCAAGCTAAGAGCAGTCCTAGCATAGCCCAACCTGATAAGGTAAACAGGAGACATGATCTATGGATCCATGCCTCCCAGCTCTGCAAACGCTGATTTTGAATAATAGCATTATCTACTTCAACGGCACACCATCTGTTTTATGTCTCCACCAAGCTAATGTTTTTCACATCAAGAACTGAGAAATAGGAAGACTTAAAATTAAACTGGATTAACATTTTCCCTGCTTCGGGAAGCCAGACCTACAATAGCTTGAACTTGCTGAAATACAAAGCCCAACTCAACATAGAAAGAATAATGCCTGGGGACTCATTAGCCCAGGATTCTTTCCCACTATTTGTCTGTATAACTTCCAGGCCTCAGTTTCCTACCTGTAAAACAAGGAGATGGATTCACTCTCTAAGATGCCTTCCTGTTATAAGTGCTTAGTAATTTGTAGAAATACAATTTTAGGCAAATGAGGACTTCTATGTAAGTATTACTGAGACTTAAGATAAAATGTGGTAAATAAAATACATCTCTGAAAAACAGGCCTTTCCAGGGTCAGCTCAGCCTTAATGCAAGGAGGGCTCCCAGTATGTTGTATGGGAATTTCATTGTGGCACTTTTATGGGAAGACACAGGTGAGACTAAGGTTGTTGAGGGCGGTAGCCCTTGGTATTCTTTGTTTGATCTCCAACTTTCTTTGGGACTTGGACCTTTGATACAAGATCTGGTCAAACTAATTTGGGCTATCTGAGCTGGCCAAGGTTTTATAGCCCCCCATTCTAATCTGCTGAGATAGACCAAATGGCATCAGGAAATTCCTTTTTGGAAAAAGACTTCTGTCTGTCCCCAAAAGATAACAAGAGAATCCTTATCTTATTTACATCACTGCATAAAAGAGAGAACTCAAAAATCTTCTCTTTGCAAAATGGGCCTTGTACCATGCAGCCATTTTGCCCACCGGCTCTCCGGTGTTTCCATTCTAATCAATAAAGACTATGTTTCCATACAGCATTAAGTAGCAAATTCCTTTGCTGCCGAACTGGCCATTGGTTACTTTGGGGAAGGAAGGAGAGAGAGAAGGAACTGACCCATCTTTGTTTAGACCTCATCATTTACTCCTCATCAAGGTGAGTAGGACCATCTGGACAGGTATAAAGCAGGCTATGATCTATGTGCCCCAATCACTTGGAATAGTACCTAGCATATAGTAAGTGCTTAATACATGCAGACTAACTGAATGGTAGCTTTTTTATGCTCTCTTCCCACAACTTCCAAGCATGTTCTCTCCACCTTTGGCCCAAGATATCTCTATGGTTTCCTCTCGACTTGTCTAATTCCAAGCTATTCTTCAAAGGGTCAGCTAAAACACTGCCTCTTCCAACAATATTTCCATAACCATTCTACCTGCTGAATGAGCTCCTCCTATCCTTTAAACTTCAGTGTTCTAGACTGGTTTTTCAGAGCTCTGAGCTGGCACTGTAGCATGATAAGGCATTTGGTAAAAAGCTTCAAAGCTCTACCGTATTATACATAAAATTGGCTAGAACATTTTTTTTTCCTATCTAGGTCTCAGTTTTAAAGACATGAGCAGCTTTGAAGAGGTCAAGAAAAGAGTCACAAACATAATAGAAGAAAATAAAACCAAGGAAAAATGTTAAAGACATTAGGTCCAGAGAAAAAGAATACAAGTCTTTATCTCTATTTAAAACAAGAATGAAAAGAAACAGGCAATGTTATACTCACTATTAGAAACACTGTAACTGAGCTGTCTTCAAAAGGGATTCATAATCATCAGAGATATTTGAGGAGACAGATGAATATTTGTTATAAAGAGATGTTGTTAAAGGTGTCTCTGATTGATTTCAACTACATGGAAGATCATGCTTCCCCAGATAAATTGAAAGACCAATCATCTGAAATCTCATCACCATGCAGACTGAATTAACTTGTGATAATTGATAACTTCTCAGTTTTCTTTCCCTTCTAATTAAAGGGCAATACACTTTTCCCAAAGTCTTCTTTTATACAAAGTTCAGAACTTTCTGGTAACTCTAATTTCTATTAGCATATGAACTTTGTTTCAACTCCAAGGAACATCATGTACCCCAGGACCAGGTGCTACCTGATGTGTCCTTTTCCTTCCTTTCCCTCACCTTTTTACTGTTTACTATGATGTTCCGTCTACCCATTTAGATTGTAAACTCCTCGAGGAAAGAATCTTTAATTTTTACACTTACATTTCTAGCTCTTAGCGCAATGCCTGGCACATAATAAATGCTTAATCAGTGTTTATTCATTTGATTACTTGTTCAGGTAAGGATGGACTAGCATTCTTTGAGATCTCTCCCAACTGTAAGATTCTGTGATTTTATGAGCTTTACCACATCCTATCTAGAACTAAATTTTGCACACCTTTACACTTTCTCCTATAATTTTTTATCTTACTAATCAGTCTCTTAAGTTTTTTAAAGGCAGGGATCAAGTTACTTATTCTTGAGGTATACAAGCTGTTTGATGACCAAGCAGGAACTTGATAAACACTTTTCTTTCTCCCCCCTTTATTAAAGCTTTTTATTTTTCAAAACATATGCATGGATAATTCTTCAGCATTAGTCCTTGCAAAAGGGGTTGTGTTCTAATTTCTCCCCCTTGCCCCATGCCCTCCCCTAGATGGCAAGTAATCCAATATATATTAAATATGGTAGTAATAAGTGTTAAATCTAATATATGCATACATATTAACATAATTTTGATAAACAATTTTCATGGGGAGAATGAAAAGTTAATATAAAATTAAGACACATTACTTAGCATTGCTAGGCCAGAAGCTGTGATCTTTGCCTCAGAAACTTGTGCAAAAGGATTGCATGCAAATGTAGGGGTATGTGTCAATCCATTCCTAGTGCTGGAAATACAACTCACTAGGGCTGTCTTCATGTACAAAGGATAGCATTATCTGGCTTATACACTATAAATTCCACTAAAAATGGTTTCCAACAAGGTCGAATGTTTATGTGTTTAAATTGCTAGTGAAAATCTCAGATTAAAGGCAGGCATCCGCTTTCTTGCTCTTATAATTCACTCACTCCATAGGCCTTTTCCTTCTCAAGGATGCTATATTTATAACCATCCTCCCCCACACACAGCTGTTTCACTTTCAGGCTGCAAATATTAAACTCAGAATGCTGCCATGTTTTGCAAATTCAATGGAATTCTAGTTATTAACAGCAGGCACGTACACATTTGACAGTTACACGAACCTCCTTGGTTAAAGTCTCCTCAGATTAGACTCTACTAGTAGACTGTAAGCTCCGTCAGGGCCAGGGACAATTTTTTTAGTGTCTTCATGTGTAATATAAGTTTGAGAACTAAATGGCATCTAGAGACTTAGAGTACAAAGGGAAAATAAGCATTCAACTGAAGTTATTTGGGACTATCTAGGTCAAGGATTCTTAATCTGGAGTCTGAGAACTTTAAAGATTTTAATAATCATACTCTGATATAATTGGTTTCTTTTGTAATCCTTTGCATTTTATGTTAGTCTTAATATTTTTATATGTCCTAGACAGTGTGTTTAAGCTTCTAGACACTTTCTTAGAGTACTAATTTTTTTTTAATTTGTAGTACAAAAAACAAAGATGCTATTTCTCCCCATCCATTGCCCTCTACCCTGTACTGAAATCTATCCACAGACACACCACTTTAAGAATTACTACTCTAGGATATGAATGTCCTCCAAGAACCTGAATATCTTCAGATGAGATAAAGAATTTCAACAGTTTAAGTGGAAAGAGAGATAATACATACGTGGCAGAAAAAAGACCAGTTTTGGAATCATAAAACCTGGCTTCAAGTGTTACCTTTGGCACACTGGCTATATGACTATGTCATTTAAAGCAAGTTATTTAAACTTTCAGTGCCCAGAAAACTCTGTAAATAACTATAATTTACTTTCCATGCTGAAGTTCCCCATAATAAATGGAATTACAAGTCCCTTTCCTACCCTCCCCCCCAAAAAAAAAGGTGAAGGAAAGAAAAACAAGTTAGATACTTCTAGAAAAATAGGATATATAGAAAAAGGATCAGAAAAAATGCAAATTAAGACAACTCTGAGATACCCCTATCTACCTATCAACTTGGCTAAGATGACAGGAAAAGATTTGGAGGAGTTGTGGGAAAAAATGGGACACTAATACCCTGGAATTGTGAACTGATCCAACCATTCTGGAGAGTAATTTGGAACTATGCCCAAAAAGTTACCAAACTATGTATGTCCTTTGATACAGCAGTGTTTCTACTGGGCTTATTCCCAAACAGATCTTAAAGGAGGGAAAGGGACCCATATGTGCAAAAATGTTTGTGGCAGCCCTCTTTGTAGTGGCAAGAAACTGGAAACTGAATGGAAGCCCATCAGTTGGAGAATGGCTGAATAAATTATGATATATGAATGTTATGGAATATTATTGTTCTGTAAGAAATAATCAGCAGGATGATTTTAGAGAGGCCTGGAGAGACTTACATGAACTGATCTAAGTGAAGTGAGCAGAATCAGGATATCATTATACATTTCAACAACAATACTATACGATGATCAATTCTGATGGATGTGGCTCCCTTCAACAATGAGATGATTCAGATCAGTTCCAATGATCTTGTGATGAAAAGAACCATCTACATCCCAAGAGAAAAGTGTAGAAACTGAGTGTGGTTCACACATAGCATTTTCATTCTTTTTGTGTTGTTTGCTTGCATTTTATTTTCTTTCTCATTTTTTCCCTATTTGATCTGATTTTTCTTGTGCAGCAAGATAACTGTATAAATATGTACGTATATATTAGATTTAACATATATTTCTACCATGTTTAACATATATTGGATTAATTGCCTTGGGGGGGGAAGAAGAGAGAAAATTGGAACACAAAGTTTTGCAAGGGTTAATGTTATAAAATTATACATGCATATGTTTTGAAAATAAAAAGCTTTAATAAAAAAATTTAAATTAAACTAAATTTTAAAAAGAAAAAGGACTGATCAGCCAAGCTGTCTAATTAAAAACTAATTTCATCAAATTATCAAACTAGTACTGGTAAAAATTCCAAGAGATAGCTGATATATAGCTCCTCTCCAGAGCCATCTGGGTCCAGTGAAAAGATATAAATCAAGAAAACCTGAGATAGCTCTGGATGAAATGGAAGATCTTGGCCTTTTTAAGCTAAGGTCTTCAATTAGGTTTCAGTTTGACTGAGGCAACACCCATTTAGTGATTAAAGCTAGGTAGCAATTGATGCAGAAAATGGCCTCTTGCCACTTAGCCAAAAAAAACCCAAAATACACAATCTAAATAAATTTTTAAAATGAATGAATCTGGGAGGGGGAGATCTTTAGGGTTTCTGGCCAAAACAGAAATGACTGCTATTTACATTCACTCTTTGTCAATCAGTTCCCAATCTAAACTTTGTGGTTTGTCAATCAATGACTATTTGGGGCTTGGCCTGGGACCTATTTTTGTCTAATCAAGGGCCATGCTTTAAAACCTCTGAAAAATTAGTTTTCAGAGCAGATTCTTCTTGAGTGTGGGGATAGGCCAGATGACCTCCTGGGTGTCTTGAAACAAGATTTTATGACTGTTGGAATTTGATAAGTAGTGTTAAATTTTTTTTTTTTTTTACACTATGTTCACTGCTTTCTATCAGGAATTTCTACTGTAATTAAAACTTTATGAATGAAATGTTTGGAATGAGCATTCCAGATGTGAGTATTCACCTCATCTGCCTCTATAAAGAAAGTATGAGTAAGACTAATTTATTCATTCAGTCAACATTTCCCAAGTGCCTATTAAGCAGAGAGCCCCGAGACTGGCACTTACAGGAATGCAGAGAGAGATGGATTAGACCTAGTACTGATACTAATGAAGCTCTGTAAGTAGGAGGAAGAAGAAATGTACATGTTCAACTAGAAAATATGACATTCACTATCAGTGCCTGGTAAGAGCTACTAAGTTGTGAAAATTCATCAATAAACATTAAGTGCCAACTGTATACAAAGCTCCATACTGACACCGAGGAGGAAAGAAATAAATCAGACATAGTCCCTGCTGCAATTGAGCTTATATCCAGAAAACTGGATAACACCAATACACAGATAGCTACAACATACAATTTTAGATGATAAGTACTTAGAGAGCATCATTATGACAAAAAGGAGAAGAGAGACTCCTGACTAGGACAGGGAGGACAGCAAAGAAAAGTTTGGAGAAGAGGGTTAAATTTGACTTTATAAGGGCCCAGTCAAAAGAAAATTTAAATAAGCACAAAAATTATATAGTATTTACCTATCACAATTTGAGGTAGATTAAATTATGACTTCTCTCCACATAAGGACATGAAGCCTAAAAATATTTAAAACTTTCTCCTAACAAGGAAGTAAGGTTTAAGTAAGATTTAAATAGAAAGGTTACTTAAAAATAAGTAAATTATGAAAGCAAGAGCAATTAGTAAATAACAATAACTCAAATTTATATATGGCTTTAAGATATGCAAATACTCTTCTTATAATAAACTCCATTTGAGTGCCAGCAAAGAGCTGGACACTGCAGAAATGTTTATTTTTTCCTAAGGTATTACTAAATGCAGTCCATTAATAAATGAAGGAAGCAAGATATGGTGGAAAGACTGCTAGATTCCAAGCTGGAGGACCTGGGCTCAAATTCTAAGCTAGCTATTGTGACTTTGGGTGAATCCTTTCATCTCTTGGGACTTAGTTTCCATTCTGTAATGTAAGAGGCACTACATCCCACTTCTGACACTGTTATTGATATGTCTGAGATTAGGCTGCATTGTCTTCTGCCATCCTGTCCAGCTTTTTAATCTATGTTCCAAAGATTGGAAACTGGCTCTATTGATCTAATGTCACTCTCCGATGTGTCTCCCTTTTTTTGGTGGGGGTGGGGGGGAGGGAGGGATATGAAGATAGAAAACAGAAGGAATAAAAGAGATGTAGGTGGCAAATAGAGATAAGCATGCTTAAGACATCACATAATCTTATCTACTCTCCCAATTTTGTAGAGAAAGAAACCAAGATCTAGAGTGGGCAAATTACTTGTCAAAAGTCATATAGTTAATTGCTGACAAAACTAGGGTCTTCTGAAACAAGTGAGCTGACAGGGTAATTCCTCACTTATTGTTTGAGCCTCTCATAGAAACTACTCCTACATTTCTTCCAGTCTTATATCTCAGTTATTAATAAAACTTTTCAATTCCAGGTTTTCTCTATCAAAGTTGGCCCTTGGGATGTGAAATTCAATGAAGGAATTTAAGTCACATCAATACTAGTCAAAGCAAAAACAGTAAGGCCAGAGAATCAAATGCCTGTGTAAAAAGTTAATTCTCCAATGCAAATATAGAAGATTTTGGAATTATCAGCACATCCATCATTAAGAGATAGGAAGAGAAAGCAGCTTAGTAATTCACTAGTTCCTGAAATTAACACAGTTAATTAATAGAATTTATTCTATATTGATTTGTTGACTTCTTTCCAGTTTCATCCTTAATGGAATTTAAGTATAAAATTAGGGAAAGGACAATGAATAGATAAGAAACTAAAGAAGAAAAAAGTAGAGTTTTTTAGAACAAGCTCTTTTTACCACCATTAAGAGTGAAGTCGTCACATGTGGACTTCAACATCACAGATCTTGGTCTGCATTTCTAGTTAGTTCATCCAGCTTTATGAAAATCTAACTTGCCATCTTATTGTTGAATTAAGATATAAAAGTTTTTTAACTTATTAACTAATTATTATTAACTAATTAATATATAGAAGTTGTTTTAACTTATAACCAGTGAGACTGTGGACTCAAAACGTCAAACTTCTTACAAGAAGTCCTTCTTGAGCCTTCCAAACTGTTAGTGCTTCTCTCTTCTGCTCTCCATTATAACAGTATGCTTATTTGGATATATGTCATATTATTTGAATACATGCTTTTTGTTCCTCCCCACCACTATGCAAGGTTTTGGAGGGCAAGACTTTTTTGTTTTTATCTCTGCATAGTACTTAGCACAGTTTTTGGTAGATAGTAGGATCCAGTGTGGTTATTCAAGCACTTTTGCCTCTTCATGACCTCATTTAGAGTTTTCTTGGCAATAATATCAGAATGGTTTGCTACTTCCTTCTCCAGCTCATTTTACAGATGAGGAAACTGAAGCAAACAGGAATAAGTAACTTACTCCACAGCTAGTGCCTAAGGCTCAACTTGAACTCACCAAGATGAATCAACCTGACTCTAGGCTGGGCACTCTATGCCCTATGGCACCACCTAGCTGCCCATGCAGGATTTTAGTAAATGCTTATTGAATAGAATTAAGTTAAACTTAGCTTTTTATTCATAAAGAATAACAAATAACTGCCTCCTGTATCCCCAAACAGGAATTGGCTACTTATTTTTTTTTAGTTCTTCTCCCTGCTGACTGACATCAACCAAGTCAACAAGTCAGGTTTTTTCAATAGAATGCATCTGTCAATTGAAGAAGTCCACAGAGAATCACTAAATGTTGTAGTTGAAGCACCATGACACAGTTGAAAGCTTTGGTTTAGTTCTAGCTCTA
Organism: Sminthopsis crassicaudata; assembly: GCF_048593235.1. Taxonomy (NCBI): domain Eukaryota; kingdom Metazoa; phylum Chordata; class Mammalia; order Dasyuromorphia; family Dasyuridae; genus Sminthopsis; species Sminthopsis crassicaudata. The sequence goes on along the minus strand of NC_133618.1, from coordinate 438,158,307 downwards.
GATCCTGATACTTCTGAGCTGGGTAACTATAGGCAACTCAGCCTCTCTGGGCCTGTTTCCTCATCTGGAAAATGTACAGGGGCACAATGGATGGCACCGGTCCTGGACCTGAATTCAAATGAGATCTCACAGTATTGACACTTGCTGGCTGTGTGACCCTGAGCAAATTCTTAACCCCACAAGGTCACCAAAAACAAACAAATAAACCAAAAGAATACATAACAATGCTTGCACTATCTACCTAACAGGACTATTGTGAAGAGTTTCATAAACCTTAAGGAGATGTAAACTATAGTTACCACAGTATTTGATAAAATCAGCTACTGAGGTAAAGATCCACTAACAAATTTTGTGGGGGAAAACTAGAAAGCAGTCTAGCAGAAATTAGGTATAGACCAACACTTTATATCATATACCAAAATATTAGTTACAAATGGATATATAACTTAAGATATACAAGATGACTTCATGAACAAACTAGAGGAGCAAGGAAGGAGGAAATTACCTTTTTGGACCTGTAGATATAGGAAGAGTTCATGACAGAACAGGGGATAGTCAAAGGCTCAAAGAAAATAAAATGGATAAATCTGATGATATAAAATTTAAGTTTCTGTAGAAATAAAAATATAGTTAAAAGGAAAGAGAAACAGGTCACTTGGGAGAAAAATCAGTAAGTATCTCTGATAAAGGTTGTATAGAAAAGATACTGATTAAAATTATTTTAAAAATTAAGAAAATATTAAACAATTTTTAAAATGCAAATTAAAGTAACTAATGTTCTACTAGCTAAGTGCTAGTCCTAGACCTGAGTCTCAGACACTTGCATAGCCGTAAGCATGTCATTTAACTATCTGCCTCAGTTTCTTCAATTGTAAAATGGGGAAAATCATCTTCCTCCAAGGATCAGATGAGATGATTGTAAAGTGCTTAGTACAGCATCTGATACATAGTAAGTGCTATATAAATGTTTGCTATTATTATTCCTAGCTAAGTAGTTAGATGACACAGTCAATAACGAATGCTGGATTTGAATTAAGGAAAACAAGAGTTCAAATTTGGCCTCAAATACTTGCTAGTTGTGTGACTGTAAACTATATATTGCCTTGATTTTCTCAACTATAAAATGGAAAAAACAATTGCACCTATATCACAAGGTTGTATCAAATGAGAATAATGATAATATGCTTAGCACAGAGGCTGGCACATAGTAGACAATTAATAAATGCTTCTTTCCCTCCCCTTCCTCTCATACCTACCAGACTGACAATGATTGCTGAAGGGCTCTGGGACCCACTTATAAGCATAGCACAGATGTTAACAAAAAAAAATAGGCAAAATAATAATAATAGGAAGTTAGTGTTAATGAATCAGAGTGGATTAGGAAAGAGGGGCTAGATGCCAGTATGTATGCTGGGACAAGGTGAAAAGAATCCCAAGTGGAGTCTCTGGAGACAGTGCTGAACTAGGCTGGTTTTGGGTGACAGAATATACCAAGAATAGGATTTTAGAAAAGTTAGGTTTGACAGACCCTTTGGAGAAAAGTGAATGGGGATAAAAAGGAACCCTTTTCTCAGCAGTACATGACACTTACACAAAAATTGACCATGGGCATAAAAACTTCACAATCAAATGCAGAAAGGCAGAAATATATTAAATGCATCCTTTTCAGATCAGGATGCAACAAAAATTGTGTGATAAAGACCCTGGGGAAAAAAAAAAAAACAGACCAAAAATGACTTGGAATTAAATAATTTAATCCTAAAGACTGAGTGAGTCAAATGACAGAACGTACCAAATAATAGAGCTGTTCTGGTATCCTCAGCACCTACCACAGTGCCTGGAACTAGGTTTAATGAGTGTTAGTTGTCTGACTGGTTGATGGATCTAAGGAACATCCAGCCAGATGTACCATGCCATAGTCAAAGTTAGGCTCAAAGGATCTGTGTGGACTTTGCCTTTATAACATCTTAAAAGCATGTGTCTGTTTTTTTTTTTTTAGTAAAATGACAGTCTAGAGCAATGTTACTTGAGGATTATCACTTCTCTCTCTCTGTCTCTCTGCCTCTGTCTCTCTCTCTCTCTGTCTCTCCTCTCTAAATTACTAGTACCTATGATATCACAGAGAAAATGGCTCCTTTGCCTCTTAAAAAATTCTCCAACATCTCTAGCTAATCTGTGAGTGGGGTGGTTGTGTTACGGCCTCTGATCTAACATGGTCCAATCACATTCCTTGAGAGTTCAGACTACAGCTGTGATGCTGTCCTGGCACACTCTAAGGCTTGTTTAGCAAAAAGAGCTATGTGTTCTCTGCCCAGTCCAATACTCTAGTAGATAGCCTATAAGCTGGATCATTCATGAAGTCTTTCCATAGGACTCCCAGACCTATTTTCATGAATGACCTAGCCTATAGGCTGTCTATCTGTTATTCAACAGAAAACATTTGATGATATGAATTCATAACATTCTATAAGACAGAAGTAAGGTGTGAAGAGAATGCATACTATCCTAGTACCTCCAGCAGGAATTCTTAACCTTTTTGTGTTCAGAATCCCTTAGGCAACCTATTGAAGTTTACAGACCCTTGCAAATGATTGCCTACATTCCTAATTAAAGGAAATGCAAATTCAGTTAGAAGTTAGTGAAAATTCAAATGCAATCCCCATCTAAATTCATGAACTCCTGAAATGTATCTACTGACCCTCAACTTAAGAACCTTGGATATAGAATACTTGCACAAGTTTCTAAAATACATGTCTAGAATTCACTTTCTCTTCACCTCTGCTTCCTCAGGTTACTGCCTCCTCCATGAAGCCTTCTCTGATGTCTCTAGTTTAATGCTGTCTCTCTCCTTAATTATAGTTATTCAACTCCTGAATGCATAAGAAGATAAGTTTATTGAATTGGCAGAGACTTTACAAGCCATTTCACCTAACTTGTTTTCTATACAGAAGGATATATTGCAAGCCCAAATAAGTTAAAACTGTAAGTAGCACTGAATTGACTGGTTAGAATGTGGGGTCAAGAACTCCAACCAACTATTTAAGGAACTCTGCTCCTTACTTCTCTTGGTTATCTTCATCTTCTCTTTTCAGCTTCCTTTTTTTGGGGGGAAGGGGAAGGTCCCCCATTAGACTGTAAATGCCATGAGGGAATTTCTCTTCACATTTAAATCTCCAGCACACATGGAAGGCATTTAATAAATGTTTATTGACAGTATTCCTCCACAATATCACTTTAGTATGCATATGTACATGTGGTGTTGTTTAGACATTTCAGTCACGCTTAATTCTTCACCACCCCATTTAGGGTTTTCTTGGCAAAGATTCTGGAATGATTTGCCATCTTGTTCTCAAGCTCATTTTACAGATGAGGAAACTGAGGCAAAGAGAGTTAAATGATTTGACCAGCGTCCCACAACTACTATCTGAAGTTAAATTTGTATTCAGGTACAATGCTCTAACCACTGCACCACCTCACTGCCTCTATGTAGTGTAGACATATGTGTGTATGTGCATGAATGAAGAGACAAGGTATAACTTCCATGAGTATATATGTTTGTATAGATGCCTTTGTCTCTTCCCATTTCTCCCTCTCTTCTTTCTCTTATGTTTTATACAAATAGATATACCACATATATGATCTATATTTAACAAAGTCTTATCTATACATATGACTTTGCCCCTATAATTCCATATAATCTAAGACAAATTTGACATAACTGAGCTCTATGTCCCTCTCATGATACAAGGGATTCTGTATGCATTTCACAGTCTATTCATTTGTTTATGGGAATCATTCACCCACAACTTGATCATAAAATCCCAAGGACAGGGAGGCAGGCCTTCCTTCTTTGGGCAGAGAGGCAGTAGACTATATAAGTGTAGAATTAGGCACGTGTCCTCATATAGCCAATGTACTGGACTTGCAGAATTCCTTGCTTCAAGACCTAATACAAGCACCATCTTCTACATAAAGTCTTTCTTGATTCCACATCTAACTGCTAATGTCCTCCCATCCACTATCTTATGTTTAGTTACTTTTTATTTGTATTTCTTCCATTTATATTTCTTCTGGCTTCCTTGAAGTATCAGTTGAAGTCCAATCTTCTGTAAGAACTCTTTTCCAGACCTCCTAAATCTCAGTGCCTTCCCTAAGATTATTGTCTATTTATCTTGCATATGTTTTGTCCGTGCATAACTTAGTGCAGGCCATCTTCCCCATAGAGAGGAAGAGTATGAGCCTCTTGACAGAAGGGATAGTTGTTTACTTTTCTTTGTATCCACAGTACTAACTATGGCTCCTAGAACACAGTAGACATTTAATGAATGCTTACTGACTTTTCTGAATATATACTTGGACATGTCTTCCTGATTCCCCCAATGCAAGCTCTTTGAGAATAGGAATTATTTCATCCACTGTATTTGCATTCTCAGTGCCTAGAACAGATTAGGCAGCTAATAAATGGATAAATTATTGATTGATAGAAAGCGTTCTATTGGGGAATTAAAAAAAAATAAGTTATATACTAGGAGCAGGAGAGGGTGTAGTAGAGTGGAATACAGGCATTAAAGGAAGCTATATGTATTGCCTAGAACCATTCTTCCAGAAACCTAAAAACCGGACCTGCCTGTCCTGACATTTGGCTAGGGTGGCAATCAAGCTCACCCATTAAAGCCAACTGACAAGAGAGTCACCTGCAGAGTTTCCTTGGGGCTCAGAGGGATGATCCAGCCACCCCTCATCCTGCCCCGCCTGCCTCCTGACAACTCTCCCTCCTGTTCACACACTTCACACTGAAACTGCAGGGGCTAATGTGCATTTTCTACCATGTGGCTTCAAAGCTAGCTCTTCATCCCGGATTTGGGGAGCAGGGAACAGATGGCCTCAACAGCAGAAAGTCTCCCAAGAACTAATTTTACCAATCACATGTGGTGAGAGCTCGATTTATACAAACAGATCAGTTAGTGACAGGAACCCTCATAATGACGTGACAATTATTCAGTGTGGCAGCTGTTTGTGCCGCTACCCAAACCGAGTTTGAAAACATGGGATAACGCCTCTGGCTCCCCTGGACTTTTCAGACAATTTCAGTGCCTGCATACATCAGGAAGAAAGGTGGGGGCCTATCACCCCAGCTACCACCTTCAAGAGGAAAATGTGTTTAAAGTTCACAATTGCAGAAGTTCATGAGACGTTCTTCAAATTTTTCTGTTAAAAGCATTGATGGTCGGCAGGCAGTGGGATTATCAAGATGAGGTGAAACTAAGCCTGTCAGACCTACCTCCATCTTTTACAGTTGTGGAAATTAAGGCTGAGAGAGGCACAGGGGCCTGCCTGACATCACCTAGATGGTCCTAGCCCCTCCAAAGAAGTGGGGAAAAGAATTCGCCTCATGCGTCACTTAAATTAAGGTTGCTCTATGGATAGAACATCACACTAGCAAGGAAAAAGTAGAGAAACTGAGGAATTCAGAGAAACTAGGCAAGATCAGGTGAAACAAGCAGAAGAATAATACTCATAATGGCAGGGCAAATGCAAAGATCACTCAAGGGACATAGAGCTCTGAGTAGCAGAATAACCAAGATTGGGCCTGTTGAACAGAAGAGCGACTATACCTCCTTCCTCCTTGCCAAGAGTGGTGGGATGCTACTAGGGCAGAATGTGAAATACACTGGTCACACGTGGTCACTGAGTCGGTTGTTTTTGTTCAACTGTTTCTTTGTTGCAGGGGAGAAGAGTTCAATTCCAGAGGCAAAGAGCAGATATCTATAAATGACCATGATATGAAAATAAATGATATCAATAAAATTTTAATTTAAAAACAAAAACAAAAACAAAAAACAAAAAACAAACCATGATTATTGGCTCCCAAGCACAATTGAATTTTAAACTTTTGAGGAATGCCTCTGTACACACAGAAAGTATGATCCTTCATGTTTAAAAGTGGTCAATGATATTGCAATATCTATGGGACAGGGTGACTGAAAAGAGATGAGGTAAGCCCGGCGAGCCTCCCTTCTAGATGGGACCTGTGGCTTGTCCATCATTCCCTATGCTAGCAGATACCCCATGATGCTTGCATTCTCAAACTACCCAAGTCGACATGACTACTTGATGAATCTGATTGAGTTACTCCTATCAGTTATAAATCCTGCTGCTGCCCACAGCCCATCTCATCTCTTCATCCCATGGCTCACCACCATCATTTCTGGGCAAAGTGTGTAGTCATGTGAACGGAACACAATTCTGCAGATATAGAGCTACTGTGCAGAATGGACTATCCTCCACCTCATTCTGAATTAATGGGTATTGTAAAGCAGTGGCAAGTGGTGGGAGGTTGGGTGAGGTACCAGGGGGCCGGGATTCAAATCCTAACTGCTATTTGTTAGCTATACAGCTGTGGTCTAACAGTTTCGCCTTTCTCACCTTCAGTTTTCTCAAATGTAAAGGAGATCACAGTCTACATCTACAAGGTCAGTCTGTAGAACCTTTATGTCACTATCTAGCTCAAAATCTATGATCCTATTTTCTTTTTCTTTTTTTTTTTAAACTAATTATAGTTTTTATTTACCCTATATATGCATGGGTAATTTTACAACACTGACAATTGCCAAACCTTTTGTTCCAATTTTTCCCCTCCTTCCGGCCCCCCCAGATGGCAGGTTGACCAATACATGCTAAATATGTTAAAGTAAAAATTAAATACAATATATGTATACATGCCCAAACAGTTGTTTTGCTGTACAAAAAGAATCGGACTTTGAAATAGTGTACAATTAGCCTGTGAAGTCTATGATCCTATTTTGAAACCCCACCAATCCACCCCCCCTGAGAAGTAGTAGATATCACTCTATTCTCTTATTTTAGAAGTTATCTGTGTGCTATGGGTCAGACCTTTTTTTTTTTTTTTTTTTTTTTAAATTGTGTGTGTTGTTTAACATAATTTGGATTGTTTGCTGTCTAAGGGAGGGGGTAGGGTGAAGGGAGGGAGAAAGGTTGAATGTTGAAAATTGACTATGAATATCTTTTGAAAATAAAAAGCTTTTTAAAAATTGCGTGTGTGTTCACTCTATTGCTGTCTTTTGTTCTTTTACATCCCCTTTAAGTAGCAGACTTGAAACATGTCATTGAAGAATTGCATTAATGCATAGATCGAATGAAACATACGCAAAAAGCTTCACAAGCCTTAACATGCTATCTAAATATTAGCTGTAATTAATATGTGATTAGTACTTTAAGACAAAATAAAATTTAAGCAGAGTTGACACACGGCTTCTTCCTTTTGTGCTGACTCTATGTCTAATCTCTAAGATGACAGGGATTGCAAAGAAGAGCATGCAAGATTTTTTCTTTTTCCAAAAAGGTTTATGTAGTGCAGCCAGTGTTTTCTACCTTTTATACTTTAGAAGAAAGAGGCAAGCTTGGAGTAAAAAAAAAAAAAAAAAAAAAAAAAAAATTTAAAGATAACACAAAACTAGTGTTCAAGCCCAACATGAGTCCCAAAACATTCCCTTCTAGTCAAAAGCACATGCAATGAGAGAACCAAGGTAAGAATTTCTCCATTTTAAGAGCAAATCCACTTGTGAGCTCCTCCTCACTCAGAGTGAGCATCTGGAAGGAAGTGGGCCAAGGCACTGGGGCCTTTGAGTCCCTGGCAGAAACGGCTGCCACACACGTACTCCTGCCCGAGCCACATTGGCTTGACACAGTCTCTTCACACCTTCACAACACACAGTAAGTGCTAAAAAGCAAGAGGGAAAAGTAGTACCAGCTGTGCCCAGCCAGAAGGCGGGGCCTTATTTACCAAAGGCTCCTAAAAAGGAGCAGCAGATTTCTGTTAAATTTCTTGGTCTGGCTTCTTCAACATAGGATTCTTGACCTGGAGTTGGAAGGTCATTGAGAGTCATTAGGTGAACCCCTTCATTTCATAGATGAAGGGACTGAGGTCCAGGAGTAGAGTGACTTGCCCAGAACCACAAAGGCAGCACGTGACATCCTTAAGGAGACTGCTCCCCAGTAAATAAGACATTTTACTCAAAGCCTTCTTTCTACCTAATGGAGCTGAAATTTGAACTCAGGTCCTTTGGTTCCAAATCTAATCTTTGAACCACCATCCCATATTGACTCTTTTCTCCTCACTTCTCCCAGGGGTCTGAGTGGGCAAATTTGAAACAATCAAGAAACATTTATTAAGTTTATTTATTAAGTACTTACTATATACCAGGCATTAAGTATAATAAGGCAGGATTTCAAATCCCCACAATTTGTTTGGGGTCTGTTTCAAATGAGGAATAAGAAAGAAAGCAGATTACTAAATATGAAGGGTGATGACAAGCACAGTAAGTGACATGTCTCACTTTCTGGATTCCCTGATCAAGATGGGAAGACTAGAGGAAGGACAGGGGCAAAGATCAAAATGATCTAGCTTCACACAGAATACTTGATAAGATTGTTCCAGATGTGCATCCTCAACAGAGAGAATCAGAATGGAGCAGTGGAAAGAATCCTGACTCTGCAGTCAATCAATTAACATTGAAATGCCCATTATAGGCCAGGTACTGGGCTAAGTTCTGAGGGTACAACAAAAGGTTAAAAAATAGCACAGTCCCAATATATTTACAATATAAATGGGAAATAACCAAGAAAATTTGGGTTCAGATCTCAGCTTTCATGTTTACTATGTATGTGACCTTGACCTCTCCAGGCCCCGGAGAGGAGCCATCTATAAGACACAAGGGTAGGCCTGGATGGACTTGGAGGTTCCTTACAAGTAGAAAGTTGGAGCAGTTTTTAGCCCTGTTCTGAACAATTTCCCCTTGAGTTTCTCATGTGGCTGCTTTGTGGGAGTTTCACAGGGGGATAGAACAGCTCCCCCAGGAGCTGAAGACTCTGGCTTTGCATCAATACCTCCCACTCTCTCTGTCAAAGACAGGACTCTCCTATAGTGCACCTATTAAGTCATTTCTTCCAACCACTTTTTTCTAGGAATCATGAAATACATTTAGAGCAGAAGTTCTTAACTTAGGGTCTGTGAACTTTAAAAACTAGATCAATAGTTTTATATATAAAATATATATATATGGGGAGGGGGAAAGGGAGAGAGCTAGGTATCAAAGTAGATAAGAGTACTGAACCTAGAGTCCAGGAAGACAACTTCCTGAATTCAAACCTGGCTTCAGACACTTAGTAGCTGTGTGATCCTAAGCAAGTCACTTAACTGTTTGCCTCAGTTTCTCATCTATAAAATGAGCTGGAGAAAGGAACAGCCAACTATTGCAGTATCTTTGCCAAGAAACCCCCAAATGGAGTCACAAAGAGTAGAGAATGATTGGAAAAACATTTTTTTTTTTTTGCCTTTAAAAACATGGCTCTGAAGAATCCATAAGCTTCACCAATCCCCTCCAAAGGAATTCATGTCACAAAAAAGGACGAGTCTCTGTTTTACAGTAATCACATGGCTTCAACCTCCAGGTCGATGGGTGTTTTGGGGGGTTTTTGGACAGCTTTTGACAGAACACTTATTTGATGCCTTTAAAGCCATGACAGCCTTCACTACTTGCTGGAGAAGATGGATTTTAGCTTGACAGCTGTCTTGGCAACCACACAGAAAAGAGTGTCCATATTAACTCTTGAACATGGGCACCAAGATAGACAGGAAGATGGAGAATATGCCAGCCAACGTCAAAACAGGATTGGAAATAACAGACACTTCTCTCTGCAGTGCACATTTTGGGCCAAGAGAAAAGGCATCTAAGTGGTTTTCCCCTCTTGACAGGGCTTGATCTGTGCTCCCTCATCACTGGGTCAATGCTTAGCCTTAAAAGAGGTGTACTGAAGGTGAGATGAAATGAGTCAATGTGAGGTATTCTGTAAATAGGGCAAGGGCAAGCTGTCAACTGACTGATGTCCTAGCTAGTTCTGGGATAACAGAAAAATCCACCCTCAAGAGCTACTCACAGATGTCCCACCCGGACGGAACTGTGTTAGCGACACTCTGTCTGCTTCTCTCTGTTCTCTCTTGGTCACGGCTTTCAGCAGGGAACATTCTGCACATATGGGGAGTATTTTTGCCACCAGCTTCTATGACAAAGGGCTCGTAAGTTTGCCTTTGTAGAGAGAAAGCCCTTGTAATGGGGTACCCAGAAAGGCCACACTGCGTCATGGGAGCTGCCTGTTGAGAATGATTTTCAGGATTCTAACTTCCTCTACTCTCCTCTGGGAGACATGACCAACCCAGAATTAAAAAGCAAATAAGCAAAAAAACCCATCAAACCACCATTGCTGACATCATGGCAAGTTCTGTGTTCTGCTGCCATCCTGCTCTGGAGCCTGACCACATTTGGCATCTTCTGCCACTCCATGTGTGGTAAGAGCAGCCTTAAAATTGCTTACATTTCTTGGTATGACTATGGCCTTTTACTAGTTTCTACATGAGATAAATACTAGAGAGTGGAGTTTGGGATCAGGGCTGTGACCAATGACTAATCCCATGTCAGGGCTCACATTTAGTCACTACTAGTAGTCAGTGGCAATGCCTCAATGTCAAGCCCACAGAGCCAATCACATCTTTGTCTTACAATGATCCTAATTTGAATAGTTTTGAATATATGTAATAGTCTCATTCCCAATAAAAAGATACCAATTGTTCAGTTGCAAGTCCTGAGAGCTAATCATGTGTTTATAATACAATAACTTAAATCTGAATATTTTAAGTGGTATTTAATATCCTCACATCCAGCAAAAAACAGCCTGACTGTCTTTGGAAAAGGGGTTTCATATGAAAATCAAATTGCTTAGGGAAATAGAGGGAATAAGGTGGGCAGGACATGCCTCAATCATTCTCCTTTCCCTCCCTCACCTTCCTTGCCAGACTCTTTAAAAAATAACTGGTAAATATGATAAATGTTGTGTCTTTGAAACCCAGACCCCATGTCTCTTCGTGTCCTTCTCTTAATCTTTGAGATTAGGAAATCACATTTAAAAATCTGGAGTAGCCAGATGGCCACGGACAAGTCATTTAAGTTGCCAGAATCTCACTTTCCTCATCTACAAAATGTGAATAATAATATTCACAGTACTTGATAACAATATCATTAAGTCCTGCCAATGACATATACTAATTATGTGATCCTGGAAATGTACTTTTAGTACACTGAGTCTCTTCTCTAAGACTATAATTTTGGAATATAAATCCCCCTTCTGTACCTTCCTCCCCACCCTCCCTCTGACTCACAAAGAGAGTTATCTTACACCTGTAGGATCTGTCATAGATCTCAACATCAAGGTTTCCCACAAATCTATTTCTAATTCCTAGGATACTGTTTAAAGTTCTAGCCTTGGAGTCAGGAACACAGGCTAAAAACTACATCTGTTGCTTCCTAGTTATGACTCTGGGCAAATTAGTTTACCTCCTTAAACCTAAGTTTCTTCTTTTTTTTATTAAAGCTTTTTATTTTCAAAACATATGCATAGATAATTTTTCAACACTGACCTTGCAAAACCTTGTGTTCCAAATTTCCACCATCTTTTCTCTCTCCCCTCCTCCCCAGATGGCAGTTAATCCAATATATGTTAAAAAATATATGTTAAATCCAAAATATGTATATATGTTTATACAATTATCTTGCTGCACAAGAAAAAATCAAACAGGAAAAAAAGTGAGAAAGAAAAAATGCAAGGAAACAACAACAAAAAGAGTGAAAATACTAAGTTGTGATCCACATTAAGTTCCCACAGTGCTCTCTCTGGGTGCACAGGACTCTCTTCATCACAAGAAGATGGATTGGAACTGGTCTCAATCATCTCATTGTTGAAAAGAGTGATGTTTATCCAAATTGATCATTGAATAATATTATTGTTGCCATGTACAATGATCTCCTGGTTCTGCTCATTTCACTCAGCATCAGTTCATGTAAGTCTCCCCAAGCCTTTCTGAAATCATCCTGCTGGTCATTTTTTACAGAACAATAATATTCTATAATATTCATATACCACAATTTATTCAGCCATTCTCCAATTGACGGACATCCACTCAGTTTCCAGTTTCTAGCCACTACAAAGAGGGCTGCCACAAACATTTTGGCACATACAGGTCCCTTTCCCTTCTTTAGTATTTCTTTGGGATGTAGGCCCAGTAGTAACACTGCTGGATCAAAGGGTATGCACAGTTTGATAGCCCTTTGGACATAGTTCTAAATTGCTCTCCAGAATGGCTAGATGTATTCACAATTCCACCAACAATGTATCAGAGTCCCAGTTTTCCCACATCCCCTCCAATATTCATCATTATTTTTTCCTGTCATCTTAACCAATCTGAGAAGTGTGTAGTGGTACCTCTGAGTTGTCTTAATTTGCATTTCTCCAATCAATAGTGATTTAGAGCATTTTTTTTACGACTAGAGATGTAAATCTAAGTTTCTTAATCTTAGAAGGAAAATAATAACACCTATCTTGTAGGGTTGTTCTAAGTTAGGTAATGTACAAAAGTATTTTGCAACTATAGATATATATGTTGTAATTATGTATTACTTATAGTTACTTATATATTTGTATAATATTTATATTACTATTTGGTTTTTTATTAATTTTATAATTATAACATTTTTTGACAGTACATATGCATAGGTAATTTTTTTTTACAACATTATCTCTTGTACTCCCTTCTGTTCCGAATTTTTCCCCTCCTTCCCTCCACCCCCTCCCCTAGATGGCAGGCATTCCCATACATATTAAATATCTTATAGTATATCCAAGGTATAATATATATGTGCAGAACCGAATTTTGTTGTTATTGTTGTTGCAAAGGAAGAATTATATTCAGAAGGTAAAAATAATCTGGGAAGAAAAACAAACAAACAAACAAACAAAAAAATGCTCACAGTTTACACTCATTTCCCAGTGTTCCTTTTCTGGGTGTAGATGATTCTGTCCATCATTGATCAATTGGAATTGGATTAGCTCTTCTCTATGTTGAAGATATCCACTTCTATCAGAATACATCCTCATACAATATCATTGTTGAAGTGTATAATGATCTCCTAGTTCTGCTTGTTTCACTCAGCATCAGTTGATGTAAGTCTCTCTAAGCCTCTCTGTATTCCTCCTGTTGGTCATTTCTTACATAACATATATTGCTATTTGTAGTTCTATTTATATAAGTTGCAATATTTATATATTATCTATGATTAAGCACCTACTACATGTATACCAGGCACTGAAGTAAGGACTAAGATACAAAGACATAAATGAAAGTTCTCACCTTTAAAGAACTTACTAGTAGTAATTATTAATGATTTTCACAAAACCCCACTAGGCAATAATTTCTTCTTCAAGGTTAATATCAGGAAATGGAATGCTTTATAGAAAGAAGCAGAAGAGCCTTTGATCTCAGACAAGAATAAAAATCAAGCTTGATCTTAGTAGGTCAATTTATCTATCCTGGGCCAGCCTCCTGATAACAAGGTAGTCACTGGTGAACTGTTTTGGGGTTTGTTTGTTTGCCTTTTTTTTTTTTTTTTAAACCAAGGCAGCACTAGCAATTAATTGTTATTAGTCAAGTATAACATCTCTCATAAGCTCTAGACAGACTAAGATTTGATGTGGTTCTCTAAATCTGGATCAAGAATGTTGCTGGAGAGTACATTTATCCCCCCCTCCCCCCCGTGTGTGTGTGTGTGTGTGTGTGTGTGTGTGTGTGTGTGTGTGTATTTTAATGCTTAAGTCCTGTATAAGAGAAACAGGATGGTGTAGTGAAAAGACTGCTAAATTTGGAGTTAAAAGAACTGGATTCAAACTCAAATTCTTCCCTTTAATAAGCACCTACTATCTATGTGCCATTAGACAAGTGACTTAATTCTCTGGGCCTCAGTTTTCTTATTTGTAAAATGGCAGGGTTAGACTAAATGACTTCTAAAGCCTCTTTGAGCTTGAAATCTGAAACTGAATGTAATTCTATAATTTATGCTTTTTAACAAGTTGGTGGATATCAGAGGATATCCAGGCATAGCCTCAAATTCACCCTGACTTAAAGGAGAAAAAAACCAAACCAAACCAAACTCCCATCCTTCATTCATTCATTTGTGGTATTCTTTCTCTTTTTAAATTGAGTTCCAAAATTCTCTCCCTCCCTTCAGACCTTCCCCAACCAATGAGAAGGCAAACAATATATCAATTATACATGGTCATAAAAAAAATTTCCTATGTACTAGGCATGTTAGCCATGTTGTTTTTTAAAAAAAAGACAAGAACAATTAAGAAAGTAAAAAAAAAAACCTGTTTCAATTTGCATTCAGATTTGCATCTCTCTTTCTGGAGATGAATAGTATTTTTCATCATGAGTCCTTCAGAATTGTCTTGGATTATTGCATTTATCAGAGTAATAAATGTCTTCCATAGTTGATCATTGTTATAATATTGTTGCTACTGTGTATAGTTGTGCTGGTTCTGCTCGTTACTTTTTACTAATTCATGTGGATATTCCCAAATTTTTCTGAAACCACTTCACTCATTCTTTGTAGAAAATAGCATTCATCACATTCAGATATCAAAACTTATACAGCCACTTCCCAATTGGTGGGCATCCCCTCGATTTCTAATTCTTTGCTACCACAAAATAACTGCTGAAAATATAATTGTACTATGCTCTTTTTCCTTTTTCTTTGATCTCTTTTGGAATAAAGGAGTTCAATCTGGCTTATAACAATACTCATTATCTTCACCACCAAAGCTTCTGGACATCTCCATTTAAATTAATGGCACCATCATTGTATCAGTCAATCAATCCAGGTTCAAAATTTTTAGTCATCTATATATCAGTCATCATTAAGAGGGAGGAGTCATGAACATCACCATCCTCTCCATTTTTCCATCCTAATTTATGTGTCTCCTCACCATTACCACAATCACCACCATCATCTAAGCCCAGATCTTTGGCTATGAAGGTCGAAATTGATACAAGTCTACCAGCAGAGCTCACTTAGGCCATTTTCTAAACCCTACCATCCATTCTTTAAAACATTTCAAGTAGGAACATTTTCAAGAGAGTTTGAGAAGGAAAGCAATTCAAGTCACACTATACCCAGAACTTCTGGTTATATAGGAGAATGAGTTAGACTTAACTTAAGAGCAATGAGGGCAAGCTGAAGACCAAGCAGCCTTCAGGTGAGTCTAAGGGAATATTGGTTAAGAAGGTAGCTCAAAAAGTGTAATATGCTTTTGTAAATAAGATAGTTTTGGTTTTTTATTTTCTTTTTTGGATCCCCAGTTCCCCATTGCTGAAGAAAGGAAATGAAGTTGTGTGGTGGGAAGAGCACTAGAAGTGGAGTCCAAAGGCCTGAATTTAAATCCCAACATTGTTATTTAATGTGTGACACTGTGAAGTCATTAATTTCCCTAGGTCTTGGTTTGTTTATCAGTCAAAGAAGGGGGTTAAATTAGAAAACACTTAAGATTCTGTCTCATTCTATGATCTTACGGAACATCTTGTTTTGGTATGGGTTGATCTCTATTGCCACTAGGGCTTCTTCCACCATTAAGTTCTGTGAGTCCATGTTAAAACTTTGCATTGAATTTGTGAGGCTACTAAGAGTTCTGGGATGCTTTGATTTCTAAGTTGCTACATTTTTCTAGTTCGATTACCTCTTCTTATAATCATTTCTCAATGTTATCACTGGGTATCAGTGATTTTCTTGAAGTACCATTCAGAACTTTCAGTCACTATATTACACAATAGAACCACTCTCTTAATCAGAATAAAGTACATGGGCTTTGTGGCTGCTATTTTTCTCACCACGGAGACTTTTTAAAAAATTCACTCCAAGGTCTTTAGTTTATGTTTGAGGTAGTTTCCACTTAAGTGAAACTATTACACTTCAGACTTAACAAAACCTTGGGGGGGCGAGGGGGGAGAACCACTGACAACAGAAGTTAATATGCTATACCAAAAGGGGAGAGTATCTTTCTGTTTTGGCCACAGTAACCTTCCTAATTATGCTAGGATCATATCACACACATTCCCCCTAAAAAGTAAACCCACAGGTAGGAGCCAAACAATACGCAATAAGCTGCAAGGAATGCCTTTATACAAAGGCCACAACCAGATAATAATTCCCATTCCCACCCCTTTCAGCCTTTTCTAATGCCAGTCAAGACATTAGAAAGGACTATAGGCACACAGAAGCTCTATAGACAGAGATTCTTTTCTATTTTTCAAGGTTCTCAAAAATCTTTTTCTCTCGGGCCAATAGAGGCAAAGGCAGGAATAACCTGAAGAACATCCCTATATCAATCATCAAAGGAATGGTGACTGTGTGACCTAAGGAGAGGAAGAGGGGCTAATGGCAGGATCAAGTCCTCAAAAATCAGAAGAAGGCAGCCTCCTGCCCTGCCTGCACACACACACACACACACACACACACACACACACACACACACACACACAGAGGCCTCCTTTTCTCACTAGCTTGCACAGGCAGCCTGGGTAAACACCATATGCTTCACTAATCTAATTACAAAGAAGAAAGCCCAAAAGTTACTTTTTCAGGCTTTAGATAAATATGAAAATAAAGTGGTGAGATATTTTTGTATTGCTTTGTCCGCCCCCAAATGTCTAATAAAATACATCATGCCCCATCCTTATTTGCCAGCCTCCCTCTGCAACAAAAAGGCTTTCATCACACTAAGTTCTGAAAACACAGTCAAGGTTCCTTGGCCAGAGAGACAAGGGGACAGTAAGTCACAGAGTGGGGGGGGGTCCTCAGAATCCAATGCCTATATTTTATAGATGCAGACAGAGCAGTGGAATGGATTGCCCAAGATCCTATAGGATTCAAATCAAGGTCCCTGGACTCCCCACTTCTTTCTACTATACCAACCCACTTCAGTCCTGTTAGGAGATCATGTTTTATTTACAAGTTGCTTCTTGGTCACCCTTTGGCCACCATAACTATTTACTCCCAGAGCATTTAACTTAAAAACCAGCCGACCTTGTACCCCACCCCCAACTCCACCTCTTTAACCTCAAATTCACAAAGTAACTTAGACTAGTAGGAAAATTACTGGGAATCGGTATGTTTGGTCCCAGACTGGCTCTGCTTCCAGCTAACTGTGAGCTTAGGGGGTGGGGGGTGGGAGAAGAAGAGGGTTTGAGAGATGGAATCACTTTAATTTCTTCCTGCGGAAAAAAAAGAGAGTTAATGACACCAATCCCTCAATCTTATGGGATGGCTAAAAAGAATTAAGTCTATTTCACAATAATATTAAAAAAAAAAAAAAGACACTGAAATAATCTGATTATTGCCTTGACTGGAGTTCAATCTTGATTCAAGAAGACCAGTGGGCTAAAACATACTTTCCTCTTCCAGGCAGGAAAGTGTGAATGAGGCATTTGAGGCCAGCCTGGACACTGTACTGATTTATTTTAATTACCTATGCTTTTATTATATAAGTGATTTTTTAAAAAGCATCAAAAAAATTTTTTTTCTTCAAAATTATGGTGTCAAGATACCTTGGCCTTCGAAAATAATAGGGCATTGTAGTTTAGTGGAAAAAACATTGGATTTAGAATCAAGAAGACCTATATATTAGACAAAGGATTACCCATCATTCTTTGGATCTCAGTTTCCTCGTCTTTAAAATAATTCTAGAATTGTTCCTATCAGTGGTGTTAAAATCAGATAGAAATAGGGTCACTAAACCATATGTGAGGATCCTTTCTGACTGCATATTGACTTAGAAAACCACATAGAAACCATATCTATGTTCTATTAAACTTTGGTTTTGTAAAATATTTCTCAATTACTTTTTAATCTGGGCATCTTTAAAAACTCTGGCTTATATCACTGAACTGTGTAGATAAGAGATTTTTTTTGTTGGTTATTGTTATTTGCTTGTTTGTTTAAACCTAAAAGCATTAAAAAGATATGTGAGTTTCAAGGTTTGCTTTTCATTTTTCCTTTTTTTAAAATAATACTTTATTTCCCCCCAAATTACATGTCTTTCATTTGTTTTCTTTTTAAAATAATATTTTATTTCCCCTCAATTACATGTCTTTTGTTTTCTTTTTTTAATGTTTTATTCTGGGGCAGCTAGGTGGCGCAGTGAATAGAGCACCAGCCTTGAATTCAGGAGGACCCGTGTTCAAAATCTCAGACACTTAACACTTCCTAGCTGTGTGACCCTGGGCAAGTCACTTAACCCCAGCCTCCCCCCCCAAAAAATAAATAATAATAATATTTTATTTTCTCCCAATTACATGTCTTTCATTTGTTTTTTAAATGATATTTTATTTTCCTTCAATTACATATCTTCCATTTGTTTTCTTTTTTAAAATAATATTTTATTTTCCCCCAATTACAAGTTTTTCATTTGTTTTTATACCAAGCAAGAGAGAAAGATGCTCACCATGATTGTTTGCCACTGTCATGGAGGAGAGATCCAGGGCAGAGACCAAGCGGTAGAGGGATTCCATAGAGATGGTGAGGTCCTTCAGATAGTCCTGGTAGTGGATGACATTATGTTCACTGCATCAAATTATTTAACTCATTATCCATGTAGGAAAAACAAAGTGACTGAAGAATGTCTTTTGTCCAGACTCTAATGGGCAGTTTGGATTAGAAAAAAATCATAGAGGTCGCCCTTCAGTGCATTTAGCTTGTGCAGACACTGCAACTGGACAATAAACTGAACTAAGGATTGAACGGGAAGAAGAGAGTGTGTTGGATTGCCTTGGGAAACAAAATAATTCTCTAAATGACCCTGAGCTTCTCTTGGAAACAAAGGCCATCCTTTGTACGCCAATATGCTGACAGAAATATGGTGCAGTGGAAAGAAAGTTCACTACCTCTGGGGTGAGTAACTTAACCTTTCTGGGCCTCTGTAAAATAAGAGGATTGAGTTAGGGGATGGCCTCTGAGATCCCCTCCAGCTCTAAATACTCCCTTCCCAATTCTAACTAGTATCTACCCAGCAATAGACCCTTCTAGGGGAGCCCAGAAGCAGTATCTAAGTGTCTTGAGTAGGCACTTTGTTGAAATGGAATTATAAGGCAAGCATCCTTTGTCCTCAAAGCCTGGCTCATAATCTGGATGGGGAAATAAGCAACTGGCTCAATACTCTGATGGGCAAAACTTACACAGTTTATCCTGTTTTATCCTCATCTATGTCCCCTTCCCCACAGGCATTTCACCCAATCTATTCACAATCTTCCTTTGGTTCTCTTGATGCTGAATGGATTCCAATAGAGCAGACAGGCCATCCAACAGCTCACATTTTTTTTTTTCAGGAATAGATATCAGATTAATGCAATATAGAGAATATTGAATGCTGAGTGAAACCCAGTGCTGTAGGGATATAGAAAAAGCATGAAAGTATGCATACAGGAAAAGGTAGAAGATGGCTGGACCATAGTAATAATATTAGGTAGAAATAGTAATACTAGTAGTAGTAGCTATTTTGTATGGTGCTTTAAGGTTTACAAAGCACTTTACATATATTATCTCATTAGATTTTCACAATAATTCTGTGAGATAGGTGCTGTTATTATCCCCATTTTAAGATGAGGATTTTTGAGGCCAAAAAATGTTGAGTGACTTGCCCAAGGCCACACAGTCCATGTCTGAAAAACAACTGGATCTCTGGTTATCCCAATTCCAAATCATTGAATAGTTAATTTAGTTATTAAGTAATTGTTTTTTGGAATAGTTTTCTGTATTTTGCCCACAAGACTGTAACTAGGGTCTGGTTATCCTAATTCCAAATCATTGAATAGTTAATTTAGTTATTAAGTAATTGTTTTTTGGAATAGTTTTCTGTATTTTGCCCACAAGACTGTAACTAGGGTCCTGTAGAAACAATGTAACTGAGCTATCATCAGTTGAGAGTTTGAAAAACTTTTGAAAATACTTGATAAGGTTTTCTAATCTTATCCACAACACAGCCTACATTTTTCACTATCCTACCCAGCTCATTTATTCAGTGCTGCCCATGAAGGACTTCCAGAACTCAAGGAAAAAAAGCAATATTGTAAAAATACACTCTGCTGAGGAAAACAAAAACAAGAACAAAAACACAACACTCAGTTTCCATCAACCTCCCTATCTCAATATTCAACAAATCTGGATTGACATGACACTTCAGGACAGATCATGGAACAAAGTCAGACTCTCCCTGCTCCAATCCATTAAATTAACAAAATTTTCTATAACACTGTTATGACTCTGAAGACACTACCCTGCTCAAACTTTCACTAGTTCCCACCAGCCTTCAGGAACAAGTTCCTGGCACCTAGAGGGCCAAATTACTTCCCAGCTTTACCTCATCTTGCTTCCCTTTAAAAACGTTCCACTCCAGTCAAACTGGTCTCTTCTGTATTCCAAAACCACACAGGCCTGGATCTAATCCTCCCTCTCTGCCTTTCGCAAGTGGCCACTGTAAGTAACAGCCATACAATTCCTTGAACCAGTGTTTTCTCTCATTTGTCAACCATTCTGTCAGCCAATCATATAAGTCAGCCACTTAGTAAGTGTCTCTGTATAGAGAAACAGGGAAATAAGAACAATAAATACGACAGTGTCCTTGCACTCAAATGCCTTTCAGAGTTATACACATTTAAAAAATAGAAAATAGAAGAATGAATTTTAAGATGTTAATCCAACAACCGCCTCATTCTACAAAGAAGGAAAACCGATGTCCAGAGAGGTTTGGTTATCAACAAAGTGTTACAACAAGAGTTAGTGCCAAAGACATCAATAAAAATTTATTAAAGGAAAAGAGTTAAGTACCAGAGATGATACCAGAACCCAAATCTCCTAACTCCTTTCCTGGTCTTTCCAATTGCCTCATTCTGCTTCTCCACTAATTGACCTGGGCTGAAGAAGGACAAAATGTATAAACAGAAGCATTTGTTTTCCAATCAGAGATGTAAAATGGACAAATTCAAAGTATACAAATACACAGGGTATTGGAGGGCCCAAAGTTACAAAATCTTATAAAGGAACCCAACAACCTATAAAGCAAGACTTTCAGTCATGGTTTCTGGATGTCTAGATCCTAACAATATATTTTGAGGAGATTAAGTTCATAGGATCATTGATTTTGAATCAGAAGAAACCTTGGAGGGCAATTAGTCCGACTTTCTCATTTTTACAGATGAGGAAACTAAGGCTCCCAGAATTAATATGACTGGTTCAAGGTCACATAGCGAATAAATGGCAAAACAAGGATATGAGCTCTGTTCCCTGACTTGAGAGGCAATATTCTTTTCTCTTGTTTCATGCCTCACAGAGTGAGGCACAATATCCTATTTGAATCTGAGCATCTGAACAAATACAGGCCGACCCTCATAGCCTAGCAAGGGAAGAACTTGTAAATATTACGGTTCTGGGGCCATCCCCACCTCTAGCTTGGCTTCCACTCTCACAATCATCCTGGTGTAGCACACTCAAGATTAGTTTTCCTTTTTGCCCCAGTTCAGAGGGAGACGGTTTGCCAGGTTCTGGAAAGCCTGTGCCAATGATAAGTTTATTAAAAGTACCACTCTGAGCAGTGTACTTCATGAGTCGGCAAGGAGCCTACATGCATAGGACAATGAAAAGAGCTTTAGCTTCAGAGTCAGGGGAACCAGATTCTAACCTTGCCTTTGACCCCTGCTATTGACCTTGGGCACTTTCCTAGACAGCAAAATGAAAAGATTATACCAGAGGACCTCTGAAACTCCTCCTAGTTCTTGGATCTACTTTCCCAGGATCCCACCATATTTGGATTATTATCTTTTTTTCAGCCTTCTGACTCCTGTAAGTTACATACTTGGTATGGCACCTGTACTTTAGGACTCTGTGGATGGTCAGGCATGGACTGAAATATCCCCTGCAGGACTATGAGCTGCCCAGGAAGGAATCCAATGTCTCTTTAGCTCCCAAATTCCTGACCAACCTGACAGTGTGGAAGGGGAAATCTCTGTATACAAAGAGATACAGAGATTCAGGGAGGTAGCGGGTACATAAATTAGCAATAGAAAGACAGATTCTCTTTAACCTTAACCTAGATTATTTGGCAGCCTCTGCCCTCATAAACTGAATCTTTCTATCTTGGTGTCTCTGTTTATACTGTTCCCCATTCCTATAATGACTTTCCCCTGACTGCCCTCATCCCCCATGTGTTGAAACACTATCTCATGTTCTATTTTGTGTTAAGCATTATTTATCTTATCCCCCAACTAGATTATGAGCCCCATGGGAGCAAGAATTCTCATTCATCTCTGTTTCTCTTTTTACCCACTATAGTGGCCTATAGACAATAGGAACTGAATTCAATTCATCAAACATTTATTAACCATTTTGGGGGAGGCTGCTTAAAAAGAAATCCAATCACCACAAATAATTTCCAAGTCTGGACAATCACCAAACCAAGTAAGTACTCTTGCTTCCCTCTCAGACAGAATTCAGAAGATCTGATGGCTGAGCTATTCTTGGCTAGGAAGACTTTATGCCATCTCCCAAGGGGACACATAATGTTATTCATTGTTGGACACAAAGATAGAAGAGAGTGGTCGTTAGAGCTGGAGGCAACCCAGGCCAGCCATCACCACCAAATTCTGGACATTATCTGAAGTGTCATGACCCAAAATGCTATTTGGGGAAATCAGGCCACATGTGGTCATTTGACACGATAATGTATTTTGGGTACAGGAGAAAGAACATACTTTGCTCGTGCAGGACTGTCTTAGAAATAAAACTCAGCTTTAGACAATAAAAATGAAAATCCATGAAACTGCTTAAACTAAAGAGCATCAGAGAAAAAAAAAAAATCAACCAAACCTCCCAAGCAAAATAAGATAAGTTTACCAAGGAGGCCACCATTCTTGTAGGAGTCTGATTTGTGAATAGAAATCTGGATTCAGGAGTTAGGAAGACCTGGATAAAAATGTTTCAGGCACTTACTAGTGGTGTGTGACCCTAGGTGAATCATTTTACTTCTTAGTTTCCTTAACTGTGAAATAGAAACAATAATGTCTGAAGTACTTATTTCACATGATTTTTGTAAGGCTCAAAAGAAAAAAAAAACAACAACACAAACATATGGTGGAGGTGTTAGGTGGGAGAGAGAAATAGGAACCACAATCATTTCAGGGAAAATTGGATGGACTAATCTCCAATCACCTGGTGACCTAATGGTGCACAGTCCCAAACCCCTCTTCAAGGAAAAATAAAATGTAACTATGCAAGGGCACACTAAAGCAGATGGTTCCATTCAGTATTGTCCTTAAATAAGAGGTACCTGCATTTTTGTCTAAATGTGACAATTTTTACAATTGTAAAAATATTTGGCCACCTCCCCTTGTCTCCTGCCCTCAATC
Source organism: Sminthopsis crassicaudata (assembly GCF_048593235.1). NCBI lineage: Eukaryota > Metazoa > Chordata > Mammalia > Dasyuromorphia > Dasyuridae > Sminthopsis > Sminthopsis crassicaudata. The sequence continues at coordinate 438,134,957 of NC_133618.1, read as the reverse complement.
AGGAAATGTTTTTTTATTCCAATAAGAAATCCTGCCAAATGCATTCAAAATACTCCCATTTTCTCCCTCAAATGACACCCCTCCCCACTTTAAAATGCTATACTTACCTATCCTAAGTTGCTGCAAAATGCTGCTGCTGGGCTGTTTTCTCTAAGTGCGCTGAAAAGTTATAAAAATCAAACTGGCAGCCCAGGAGGCTGAAGCTGCTTTCAGACAGCAGGCCTCCTTAGTATGCTAATACATTTCTCTGCTTTCAGTTTGGCCTTCTATCTTTGACCTGCAATCATTGGACCCCTGCTGGCTGGAATGCTTCTCCCAAGAAATCCTCCTGGTAGGGAGAATTTCCAACATGTGCAAAGTGTTTTACAAATTGTTAAATGCCATAGAAATGTCAATTATTATCATTATTATTATCACTGAGTGCAAAAATATCATGTTTTTTATCTCAAGGCACAGTACACTTGGGTTCCCATTATAGCTTCTCCATTTACTAGCTGTGTCATTTAGAAAGTTCAAGGTTTGGAGCTAGAAAGAACTTCAGAGGCCATGGAGACCAAATCCATTTTACAAAACTCAGGCCCAGAAGGTTAAGTAATAAAAGCAGCAGGGATGGGATTTGAACACAGGTAACTCTCTTTACTGCTCTCCATCAATCTTGAGTAAGCCATTTCCCCACTAAGGGCCTCAGTTCCTTCATGTCAAATATTTGGGTGAACCTGCCAGGCTCTTAAGGTCCCACTCTGACTGTAACGTTCCATGTCTCTAAAATCTCTTGAAATGCCTTGCTGGCACTCGACCTGGATCATCAAGCACTTCAGAAAGTCTTTTAGGTTAGGTTCTACTAACTAGTTAACGGTGCTAGCCCCGCCCAGAATGTGGTAATGCTTTTTAGCACTTTAGTTTACAAACTTTCAAAACCACAAAGAGATTTTATTGCAGCATCTCTGTTTCAAAACTAGGTTGCATAACTTAAGTCAGCAGAAATTTAGTCCTCAATTCCAATCTTTACCCTACCCCAGACAGTGCTAAACGACCTCAGGCAAGACAGGAGTCTCTTAAGGACCAATGCCCAAGGGAGCCATTACTGTCTCCATTTTTCAGATGGGGATAGAGGACAGGGAAAGGATCTTTGGTCACAAAGGGAGTCATCAGAATTGGAAATAACTGCTCTTGACCTGTTCTCCAAGAGCTACATGTCTGGTTCCTCCACACTAGTTTTCTCAACATCTGCTCCTCTAAAGCCCATCTAGAAAGAAATCCCAAATGGGCCATCTAACTTTGTTCTGGTGGGAGCAAAGACAGGAACACCAGACTGCTACCAACATGCTGCAGGGAGAGTATTTTATTAAGCAAACTGGAATAACCACGTACGCAAACAGAACAAAAACCCTTTTCAAAACCCAAGGGTTAAAAGGATTGGGGGGAGGGGCCGGTTCAAGTAATCCCTACATTCCCATTTAAAAAAAAAAAGGGTCGTGCTGGAGAGCCCTGCCTTTCTCTCCCCCCTCCTCCCCTTCTAACTAAACTTAGGAAATTAACCAGCAGAAGATAGAAATGTTTTCCCCCCAGGGGCCCACTGGGTCCCGTTGGCTTGGATGTTCATGGGCGTGGTATGAAATATTTAAAGCAGTGACTAAAAATTTTCCATAAAAGCCCATCCAAAGTACAACAACCTTCCTGCTTCAGAAGCCGGCTTGGTCTCCAGTCATCGTAAAGATTTCACATCCTGCTCATCACCCTCCGTTATTTACATTTAATATTTAGGTTGGGTGGTTGGGTGGGAGGGAGTAATTAGTTTTGCTTGTAAACCGTTCATCACAGTTGTAATACTGACCGAGCCATGGAGCCCATTGGGGGCCTAATAGATTTCAGGGCATTATACTTCGGGTAGCAGGGCTGGGGGTGGGGAGCTGGAAATCAATAAATGGTGACTTCGTCTCTGCACAGCCCCATATGGAAGTAATCAAGCGCAAGGGTGGCAGCTGGGGCCAATAGCAGTCACCTGCAGCTGAGGGACGTGGGGGTTTCGGATGGGTTTTTAATGCTAATTTCCTGCCGAAACAATGAGCTAGAAAGCGCAGAGCAACAGACGAGGCCGGATGAATGGAGACCAAGGCGAACAATAGCTGCACCTGGTGCTAGGAGCAGGGGAACAGAGCCGGCACGCGCCAACAGCCCAGGGCACATCTGTTACCCTGGGCCGGCCCAGCCCCCAGCCCCCCGCCCGCCTGGTAAGTAATCCGGGGACCGCGAAACATTAACAGCTTGCAGCTCAGCAACAGGTTTCAGTGGTGTTGTTGTTGTCCCCGGTCCCCCAAATTCGAAACTGCTGCAAGTCTTCTCGCGTCTGCTTCCCAGTCTTAGCGAGAGAGGCAAGAAGGATCGACTGCCTCCGGGAGATGCACGGACGAGGATTTGGAGCTGGGTTCCGGGCTCACTCCATCACCCACATTTATGCATTCCCTTTAGGAATCTCCAGCGACTCCCTTCGCACCTCTCTGGACCTCAGTTGGGGATCAGCAACTCTAGTGGGGAGAGTGGATAGGGAATCCGATGCCCCGGATTCGAATCCTGGCCCTGAATCCCGGTTCCTCTGCCACCGTGGAGACGGATAACCTTCACCCCAAAAATTAAAGGGTGAGGAGGCAGTGGAAAGGCCAGAGTACCAAGTAATGGATTTATGAGGTGGCTCCTAGGACTTAGGATCTGGTAAAACCTTAGCCGAATCCCCCAACTCCCTCACGGACTCAGTTTCCACTTTTGTAAAACTAAAGGGGTCAAATTAGTTGTCTTCTGATGTCCTGACGAGGTCTAAATTCAAATTCAGTGACCTCCAAAGTCCCGTCTGGTGCTGTCTATAATCAGATAGAACCTAAGCTAGAAGCTTTGTTAGGGAACAACTAGTCTTACCCCCTTCTTTCACAGCGTGGAAAACTTGAGACTCCGGAGGTTAACTGATTTACCATTGGTGGCACTTGTTTTGAGTGGAGAAAGCTGACAAGGGGTCCTCAACCTACAAATCATAGAACTAGAAGGGAACTTAGAAATTATCTAGTCCAATCCATTTTACAGATGAGGAAAACTGAGGCACAGTGATATATCACACAAGGTGGAAGTGGCAGAGCCAAAATCTGAAGCCAGATCTCCTTTGGCTTCAAACCCCAGTACCTTTGGGGGTCTATGACCCCTCCTACTAAGCACGCACATCATTTTTAAAAGGTACAAAATACATGTTGTTTTTTCCCAAAAGGCTTTCTGCTGCTCCTATGCTGCTTAGGGGAGAAGTAGTCATAGGAAAGGCCACAATGATTGCATCAGAAAATACAAATGGATGATGTACAGACATGTTTGGAACCCCAGCTCCCCACCCCACCCCCCACTCCCAACTGTGGCTGAGCGTGTCCAGAATCTGTGCCGACACAGAACCCATGCCCTGCCCATCATCTCCCAACTGCTTCAGAATGAAAGGAGACAGGAATGTGACTGGCCCAGACCCCAGACAATAGACAAAGCCCTGCCTTTGCTGGGCGGAACAAAGGGAGTTCACTCTGGCGCCCTTTTTCAAAGTCATCCAGGGTGCGCTTTTCAAGTTTGCATGCACACAGTCTGTATCACTGGCAGCCCCCTGAACACAGGCAGCTGCGCCAAGGATGAGCGGGGCCCAGCTACAGAGGCCTGCCTTAACCACTGGACAACCAGAAGATCCAACCCTTGTCACAAAACAGTGATTTTTTGGGAAGCCACAAAAACCTAACCTCCACTTCTCATTACCAGTGACTTTCACGTAAAAACCCCCAAAACAAAACAAATACTCAAATTCTACAACCCTCCAATCCAAGACTTTTTGATCACATCCAAAAGAATTATTCTAGGATTAAGTCTGGTATTTACAACCAAAGACATTCTTCCTTTAAAACCACCAGAAAACCAAAAAGTTCCTCTATGTTCTTTCTCCATCCCAACAACACTAAAGCCTAATGAGTACTAGGGCTGTAAGAGTCAGGGTACCTACCCTCTGCCACTAGGCTGGGCGTGTCCCTTTCCCTCTCTGATCCCAAAGTTTTCATCTATTCAAGAAGGCGATGTGCCAAATAACCTCCCAGCTCCCAATCAGCTTTTTGAAGGACTAGGCTGATCTATACATTTGGCACAAAAAAAGTGCCCAGACTTCATTTATTGAGGCTATGCAAACCTATTCATATCTCTTCCACTGAATATGTGATGTGAAGGGCTTTCAACAAACTGGACTAACTCTTTTAAGATCCAATTCAAATCCTCCACAATTATACACACATAACCTTGTACAGAATTTATTTAACCAAAACTCAAAATTTATGATGCTTTCAAAAAATATAACTTTACCTTTACCTGACTTGTTGGTTTTATGGTGTTCAAGCATAATGCTCAGCTTATGCAATAATAATAATAACTAATTACCAATAATAGCTGGCATTTAAATAGGACTAGGATTTCAAAGATCTTTATATGTGTTATCTCACAACAAACTTGGGAAATCGATGCTATTCCCATTTTACAGATGAGGAAACTAAGGCTGGGAAAGGAAAAAAAAGTTGCTCTGAGTCACATTCATAAATAAGCATCTAAAGTTGAATTTAAGGTTAAGATTTCCTGACTCCAAGTCCAACCTTTATGTAATATATCACCTAGCTGCCGTATTTAAGCTTTTTCTACTCTCAGAATCTCCATTTTCCCCATCTGCAAAGAGTATGGGTTAGAATAGATGCTTTCTTAGTTTTCTTTTCTTCTTTCTTACTTCCTAACTATGGCATTCTATGCTCTATAGTCTCTTCTAGCCAAAACATTTTGTGACTATATGTTCTGTACTGTTTTTTTAAATAATATTCTGTCTACAGAACTGCATAATTCTATTGCTCCCCCCAAAAAAAAATTCACTTAGAACTTCCCCTGGCAATTAATCCAAGATTGCTTCTTTTGTTGTTTAATATAAATTCAATTTAACAGAATTTATATAAAATTTAACATAAATTTTATCAGGTCTCAAACTCCAGAATACAAGAGAAGCACATTTGTAAGGGTTTCCACTTCACAGATTTTTCACTTTTCTTATGGTGCCTACCAAGTCACTAAATGGTTAAAGCATTGGCAGGCTGGGGTACTTCAGTGAAAACACAGCTTTCTCTCTTTCCTATTCATGTCTATTTCCCAGTTCCATGCCTTTGCTCAGTCAGTGCCCCTACCAAGAATGCCCCCCTCATCGATGAACTTGAAAACTTCTCTATCCTTCAAGACCCATCTCTGACTACCCAGTCCCCTCCCCAACTCCAGTTGGAAATTATCCTTTCTTCATTGGGCTTTTGTTTATATTTCACTTATATACTTAACATGTTCTATCATTTATTCTGAGTTATCATTATGTGTCATGTCCCTCTACTAGACTGTAAGATCCACGAGGACAAGACTATGTCTTATTTATTTTTGTATCTTCCTGAGCTCTAGTATGGCTCATCAGGTACTGTATTTATTGACTTGAGCTGAATTAAATTCAACTTATCTTTAAATACCAAATTCCTGAGGCTTGTTTACTATGAAGGAAGATCATATAAATTAATGACAATTATGTTTATATGTGTATCCCTCTACTAGACTGTAAGCTCCAAGAGAATAAGATCTATGTCTCATTTATCTTTGTAACTTTCTGAGCCTTAGTATAGCCCTCTATACCCATCTCCAGTTAATAAAGTCTTAAATAAAAACATGTACACCCACACATATATACATTTCTCAGACATTCAAATTACCCAATACAGATGCTGGACAGCTGTGCCAGTATCAAATACCAAAAGGGAAATATTGTGGAGAAAAAGACGTAAGATCTACACTAAAATGAAGACCTAGAAACCTCTATGAAGTCAGTCTAATACCCTCAGCAAGAAATAGCAAATATGCTCAGGGCCCATATCTGTAAGCTGCTTGTTCAAACCTCTGGTGGAGAACAGATATACAGACTGCCACGGAGGCCTTAATGAAGTTGTGGGCTGACATTTAAATCCAAGGTCTTTTCTATCTAATCTAGAACTAAAGACAATGATCAAGGCTCATCAAAAGACAGGTGGAAAGAATTAATCAATCAATCAACATTCATTAAATGCCTACTATGTGCCAAGTCCTAGAGAAGCCTCAATTCTTTAAAAAAAGATTGTCTGAAAGCTTCCAAAGGACAAAAGGATGGACCAGTGTTTCCCAGGGACTGTACAAATCTGGTTCTTAGGAAGACTTTCCAAAGTTTTCTCCCTTCAGTTAGGTTCTAGAAAGCTCATTTACATATTCACACCCAGACAACCCCTCTAATTGTTATTTGCCACAAAAAGCTAGTCTTTGCAACTAACTAAAAGGCATGGGAATAAGTGGGCTGTAGGAGGCTCAGGGTGGTGGAAGCAAACAGAAGGAAGACTTTCTGGAAAAAAAATAATCAAGGTTCTGGGGGAACCTTAGCCCAGGATCTGGATGGATGCTGTCCATCTGGAAGGATTACTGTCATGGATGTACTTTATTCCCTAAACAAACTATAATGAATCTAGATGCTCTTAAAAATATAGAGAGGGCCAGGGAATTTTAGAGCTGAGATCATCCTGACCCTATGCAAAAGGAGTGCTTATTTGGTAAAATAATAATAATCCTATGTGTGGATAAGACCTGGATTCAGAGAACCAGGCGTGAAACCCAACTCTGCTACTTTCTAGCTGGGCGTCTGTGGTCAAGTCATTTTTCTCTTTCTGGGTTTCAGCTGCCTCCTCATCTGTAAACTGATGAGGTTGGACCAGCTGAACTCTCAGGTTTCCTCCGGCCCTAAAGCTCTGATCCTCGGAATGGAAAATGAAACACAGACACACAAGGAAGGCTGTATATAGATTTGTTGCATTACAAAACTACATAAACTTCCTCCCAGGGAGACATTTACTAGAGGGCAGCAGAAGTGGCTCCCTTAACTTACATGAAACACACAGAAGCGACCATGTACCATCAGGGCAAAATCTAGTCTTGAGAGCAGTTAGGCTAAACAGATAAGAGGAACAGCAAGGATGGCAGGCTCCTTGTAATTCTATTAGGAATGGCCATAATTCCACACTATGAAGTCTAATAAGAAAAAAAAAGACCTCCCCTTAAAAAAAAAAAAAATTGGTTGTCTCACACCCTGGACTATCAGGTTATTGCTAAGGGAGACAGCTCTTCATCAGCCACATCACAGAAGTACCTAGCATAGTTATCTATCTATCTATCTATCTATCTATCTATCTATCTATCTATCTATCTATCTATCTATCTATCCATCCAGCCATCCATCCATCTATCCATCCATCTATCCTTTGTCGAGATGCTTTTTCAGGACTGCATTTCCAGGGGCAAGAGTCACACGTTAGTTACTCTTAGATTGTTGCCCCAAGTTTCCATTTAGCAAAATGCAGCATTTGAACGGAGGTGGATGACAGAGTCGACCAGGCAATGTGGCCAACCCAAAGCTACCCTATGCAAAGCTGAGCAGCCGCCTGTAGGTTGGGCTCTTCTACCAAACCCCCAGAAACGCCGCATCGTTTCTCATCTAAGACAACCAAGAGCTCTGAAAGGCACCCGGAGATCCCTGCCTGTCTCAGCATAAAAAGCAAGTAGCAAGATGAAAAGTCTCACTTACCCTAGATGCCCAGATGACCACAATCCAGATGCCCAAGAAGCCAAATTTATTTGAAATAGGAATAAAATGCTCCTCTTCCCCTGCTCCTGATCTCTGAGCACAGCCTGGGACCAGCCTTCCTCCTCCTTTCATTAGCTGGACATGTGTCAGCTCTCTCACATCTGTGATTTCTCACTGACTAGAGCTGCCTGTCCAATTCCAGGGAAACACAGATGGATCCCAGATGGGAAGGTCCTGCCAAACAGACCAGCTCTTTACCTTGCCAGAATCCCCAGATACACACACATACACACACACTCCCTCTCTTCCTCCCTCCCTCCCTCTCTCTCTCCCTCTTTCTGTCTCTCTCTTTTCCCCTCTCCCTCTCTCTGTCTCTCTCACCCCTCCTTCCCTCCCTCCCTATTACCAGGGCTCCTTGCCAGCTGATGTCACTAAGTACACACCTCCCAGTGGTTCCTAGCCAATCTGACATTAACGTGTTAAATACGCGTAATTTGTTTATGGCTGACAATAACAGCGATGAGATTGTGCAAACTCTCCCCATGATACCCCAGTAGATGTAAAGAGGGACAAGGGTGCAAAAGCAAATGCTGGGACATTCACTTCTCTAGTGGCTCCCTAATATTCTCTGTTGTCTTTTTGCTTTCCCTATTGTTAGACTAGCTTCTGCAATTGCTGGGGCCCTCTTCCATGATTCTATTCACTCTAGAGATACCTTCCCCCCTTCCTACCCACACCACCCTAAGAAAAATTGGACTTGAACGTGAACTCAGAATTGGGGCAAATGTAGTAAACTTGCAAACTCTGTGAATTACACATTCTGAGACCTGTGGAAATCACTCACACAAACTGCCTCTCCACTCTAGATTCAGTAGCACTGCAAAACTGGCATGTGTTTAAAATTAGACAACTGCAGAAAAGACGGGGAGGCTGTGAAGAGATTATACGAGTGAGGGGAACACACAACTGAGGGACAGTCAGAGGATCGAGATAGGAGATGGGCAGGAAACGGGACTAGGGTGGGGGGGGCAGCTCAGTCACTGTGGGACTTTCAGAGTGAGTGTTAGAATGTCAATACCAGTTCATATCCTGCTATACAGTACATCAGATACAGGAGGTTAAGTAGAAGAAAGAGAATTAAGCTCATTTGGATTTGCAAACTTGTTAAATTTTCCCCCATTTGAAATCACTGACAATATCATACAACTAAATTGGAAAGACTCCAAATCCCCCGTCCCAGATTCAGGTTCCTTGCAATTCCATGAGCTGTCCAGAAAATTATTCTACCCAAGGAGTATATATAGTGGGGAAAACACATCAGGAAGACTTCCCATGCTGGGATGTCCAATCCTCCTCAAAGGGACTTATTCCATCCCCTTCCTGTTCTCATTTCTTTCCTTCTTCCAGGAATCCACACTTAGGCTCAAATAATGGTGGGAAAAGATGGTCCAAATCAAAGGCAATTCCCTATTCCTAGTGTTTGGTTTCTCTGACTTCCTTCTTCTTCCCTCCCTTTCTAGGATATAAGTACAGAGGCTCAACCCTATCCTCTCCCTGCTTTGCCAGCATATCCTTCCTCAAAATTACATGTCTTTAAAAATAAGCCAAATATGAAAAACAACAACAACAACAAAAAACTACACATCAAAGACATCAATAAAATCTTACTGAAATAAAAACAAATTAAGCCAAAATGAGAGACAATACACTGTAAGAAGGGCTGGACAAATCAAGCCTCAGTTGTGCCTAATGAACTACATGACCTTGGCCAAGGGCTTCCCTATATCTAGACCTCAATTCCTTCCCATCAAATAAGAATTCAATGAGATGCTTTCTATGTTCACCACTTTTTAGAGTGTTATTGAGAACCATTCTTTTTAGATACTTATAAATAGATACTTATGAATTGACTTCTTGCTCCTCTAATCTGTTTTAACAGAAAAACCAGATAAAATAATCCAGGACTTATTATATTTTGTCCATCTGTGACTTCTTTTTGCCTGAGAAATTTTTAGTTGATGCTGGGTTTATAGGCATATAAAATAGACATACAAATCAAACATTTACTGATAATAAATCATAATTTCATCACCCCACACACTTAGTTGTGAGACCATATGAGGTTGCAACCCAGAGTTTAAGAAGGTGGAAGGTAATCCAAGCAATTATGCCTCATGCTGTATGCAACAGTCTGTGTCCACAGTCCCCAGTTTTAGGTGTCTTTTGACCCTACTACTCTACAATTCTGTATTTTTTTTTTCTTTAACAGAAAGAAAAGATAAAGAATACAAATTAACCAAAAGAGATTCCCATTGTGAAATTTAATATGGAACTAAGATCACAAAAACCTACAGTTCAGCATATTCATGCTAATTCAGGATGAAAATAAATGATTATAAATTTACATCACAACCTCAACAGTCATAATAGACTGCTAAATAATCAGTTTATGGAAGACAAGTGGCCTATATAGGAAAAAGTGACCTTGAAAGGCAAGAGCCCTTGTTTTGGATGAATTTTCTTATCTAAAAATAAGAGGGTTAATTGGAATAGATGGCTTTTAAATTTCCTTTGAGTTCCTAATCCATAATTTTCAAATCCTTTAACCAGGTCAAGTCTAAAATGAGAATATATCACCTGAGAATGGCTCACTATTTTTGAATTAATCAACTTTGCCTTGACATCTCCCCTGAAATAAACAGTCTTTAATACTTACTAGAAGTTTTGGTAAAAGGAATTAAAAGGAGGAATTGTACAAGAACAGTCTATAAACTCCATCTAGTTTATAGAATCACATAATTTTAGAGTTGAAAAGGACATTAGTTGCTATCTAGTCCAACCCATATAAGAAATAAATTCCTACTGTAACATATTGGACATATCTGGGCTCTGCATGAAGATTTCCAGTAAGAGACTACTCAATACCTTCCAAGGTAGTGCAGTGAAAGGTCATGTGATATAGCAGAAAGACAGCTAGATCTGGAGAAAGACAATATGGGTTCAAATCCTTTTTTGTTTGTTTGTTTGTTTTTGAAGCTGAGATTAAGTAGCTTGCCCAGGATCACACAGCTAGGAAGTGTTAAGTGTCAGAGATCAGATTTGAACTCGGGTCCTCCTGAATTCAAGGCTGGTGCTCTATCCACTGCGCCACTTAGCTGCCCCTGGGTTCAAATCCTAACTCTGAAACTTATTATTTGTGTGATCCTGTACTAGTCTCTCAGGAACTCAGCTTCCCCATTTGTAAAATGAGGTGATAATAGAGAGCCTTTAAAGTTTCTTCTAGTTCTCTCATGATCTTCTGCACTGCAATTATTCACACATTCTATCCCACTCCTAGACTACAATCTCCATGATAGAAAGAAAAAAAATTTAAACATCTACTATGTGTCAGGCAGCCACGCTAAGTGCTTTACAAATATTGTGTCATTTCATCCTCACAATTCTAAGAAGTCAATGCTATTATGATCCCTATTTTACAGTTGAAGAAACTGAGGCAGAAAGAGTTTAACTGATATGCCTACAAGCAAACACCTCATATAATTGATATGCCTATAGCCAAACACCTCATAAGTATCTGAGGCCATATTTTAACTTGGATCTTCTCAATTCCAGGCCCTAGCTGCCTAGGTGGTAAAAAGAATAGTGTCTTGGTTAGAAGAAACTGGAGAGCTTCTGGCTTGACATTAGGAAAAACTTACAATGAGAGCTGTCCAAAAGAAACAAGTAGGAGGTAGTGAGCTCTTTTCACTGGAGGTGTTCAGGAGAAGTTTGACTGACAGCTTCAAGGATGTGAGGAAATTCTTGGTCAGGTACAATTTGGAGTGAATGACTTAAGAGTCTCTTCCAACTCAGATTTTGAGATCCCCTCCAGCCAGCATTTCATACCCAAGAAATACATAATAAATACCAAATAGACCAAATTGAATGTAACCCATACCCAAAAGCTTGACATCTCAGGTTGATGGGCAAATTACTTGACTTCCCTGGGCCTCGGTTTTCTATTCTCTAAGAAGTAGAATTCAATGGTGTGAAAGTCCCTTTTATCTATAAATTATGATCCAAGAACCTCTACTAAGTCACTCAAAGCCTTGGACACACACACGTGCATACATACATATGCTATACTCAATAATTATGTGCTGATCCCATATTTCTAGGGCCATTTTCAACTTAGCCAGGCCCAAACAGACACTGACCAACTTGAAGGATAAGTGCCCCTAGTCCCTAGTACTATCTCCAACCTGGTCACCCTGTTTAGGATGTTCCAGTTTGTCAGTTCTTTTCCTATAAAGCATGGCTCCAGAGTTGGATACAATACTGTCAGCTGAGCTGAAATGGGAATTGAAGACATCAGGACTGTCCTCTCACACCTTAGAGCCAAGGCTGCATTAGTGTTTTTGGTCTCCTTGTCACGGTGTTGACAATTCATATGAAACTTGGCAGCCACTAAAACACCAGCCCTCTTCTTCACCTGATGGGCTGTCAAGCCAGCCTTTCCCATCCTGGACTTGCATAGTTTTGAATTCAAGTGCAAGACTTTATATTCATTTCTATCAAATTATGTCACCTTAGTTTTGACCCATTGTTTTGTCTACCAAGGGCTTTTTGGATCCTGGTAGTAATGGTTCAGATATCTGACAGCTATCCATCCCAAATGCATGTTTTCTAGATATTGTATAACCCTTCCTTGTGTTTTCATCCAAGTAATTTACCAAAAAATACCCAAAAAAGAGAGAAAACAGATCCTGTGGCTACCAAAGGAGAGCCTCTAAAAGGCAGAATAAGATTCCTTAATTACTAGCCCTAGGGTATGATTCTTCATCCAGTCTAGAAGCCACATAACTTCAGCCAGCCCAGTCAGTCAACCAATCACGAATAAATGTCAGGCACTAAGCTAAAAACTAAAGATGCAAACACAAACATGAAACTACCTCTGTCCTCAGAAAGCTCACATTCTATAACATGATTCACTATCTTATTTCCAAGGAATCAGTTATCATCACCAAAGATCCTCCACTTAACAGCATGAGGCCATGTGGAATTCATTTTAGAGGGGCATCCAAAGAGTTAGCATTTTTTAAAGTACTCTTAACTCAATGTGGGGGCTGTGAAATTATGATTCATTATCAGCAAATGTTTTGTTTGTATACCTATTTTACATTTTACATTTGAGAGTCACATTAAAATTTCTCAGACAAAAAGGAATAATGAGTGGAAAAAGTTTAAGAAGTCTGATTTAGGAAGAAACTTCATTTGCAAATATACTTCATGAAGTTTGGCAATATTTATTGATTGGAGTGCCTCTTCCCTTCTTAGCTAGAAGACTGCTGCTGTTGCAGCAATAGCCTCCTTGTTGATACACCCTGTACTCCAATCCATCTGATATAGCAACCAAAGGGATTTTCCTAATGATCACTTCTGTCCATGTCATTCCCCTACTCAATAAACTCTAGTGGCTTCCTGTTGCCTTTAGATCAAATAACAATTCTAGAACTACTGTCTATCTACCCAGGTTACTTATACCTTCGGAAGCTAATAATTAATGTGCAACAAGAAAATGGTATTTACACACATATATTGTATCTAGGTTATACTGTAACATATGTAAAATGTATGGGATTGCCTGTCATCGGGGGGAGGGAGTGGAGGGAGGGGGGATAATTTGGAAAAATGAATAAAAAAAAAAAAAAAAAAAGATCAAATAACAATTCTTTAGTCCAACAGTGGAAGTTCTTCACAATCCAACTTCTTACTTTTTTTTCTTCCTACAAAACCTTTTGTTTGCTTCAAAGTTTCAAAACGCTGCTTAAAGGTCACCTACTAGAAAAAGTATTTGCTAGTAAATGTCTGGGGTCACATTTGAATTCAGGTCTTCTGATACCAGGGCCAATACTTTACCCACTGCACAATCATCTACTATCTGCCCCCATCAGAAGTTTTTAAAAAATGTTATCATTCTGGGTAACCATTTAAAATGAATTCCACAAGGCCCTAGATACAATTGCCTTCTTTTCAGAAAATTATCCTGTACTTATATGTATTATATTTATATCTCTTTATTCAGTCTCTCAATTAGAATATAAGCTCCCAGAAGGCAAGGGCAGTTTCAGATTTATCTTGGTATCATATAGGCATTTAGCATGTGGCTCCTGCCATTTAAAAAAAAAAAAAGCTACTTAAAACAGAATATTTAAGTTCAGATTTCAGCGGAATCAAAACTTTTGTCATTGGAACAACATTCAGACATTTATTATTTAATAACTGCCACCCCAACATCATGATTTATAAACAAAGCACTTTTTTTACAACCACTTGGGATGTAAGCATAAGTATTAATATTCCCTCATTTACATGTGAAAAAACTAAAGTCAGAGAAAGCCAAGATTTTATTTGATTTGATTTGAACCCTGATTTCCTGATAAGCTGCCCAAGGTGCCTTCTACCTTCTACTTACCATGCTGCCTTTCATAATATAACACCTAATAAGCTGTTATTTATGTGGGAAACTATACAACACAAAGAAAATTTCTAGCACCACATTTAAGATTCGCCATTGAACATGGAGTACTCCCCAGTGAGTATAAACTTTCCTTGTGGATGAGTCACTAGCCCTGTTGGGACACAAATCATGCTGCAGTTGATGAAAATCAACATTTACAGCCTATCAGCATCATTTATAAACTCCAGTGATTCTCTGTTGTCTCTAGGAACAAATACTAAATCCTCTTCTTAGCATTTAAGCCCCAACCCCTCCTCCCTTTAAATTTTTTTTTAAACCTTATTCCTTATATACCTCCACAATCTAGAGATCCTGGTCTCCTGGATGTTCCATAAACAAGGTAAGATGCTCCATCTTTCAGCTCTAGGCATTTTCTCCAGCTGTCCCCAAGCCTGGAATATTCTGTCTTCTCAACTGTCTACTGATTTCCCTGGATTCCTTTAAATTCCAGTTAAAATCCCATATTCTACTGAAAGCTTCTCCCAAACCTATTAATTCTACTGACTTTCCTTGGTTAATTATTTCCCACTCATTTATCCTTATATAGCTGTTTTGTTTTGTTTTGTTTTGCTTTGCTTTGCTTTTTTGTATCTTGTCTTTCCACATTTGACTAGAAGCCCCTTTGAGGGTAGGGACTGCCTTTTGACTCTGTGTATCCCTGACTCTTAACACAGTACCCTGGTATATAGTAGATGCTTAATAAAAGCTTATTGATTGATTTTATTGATTGAAGTACTCAACTGAACTGGCAAAGCAGATAAAAAGTTAATGGGACAGAGTCTGAAAAGATAAACAAAGGCAGATATTTATTTACTGAACCAATATATAAATCCTGTATTCTAAGGCAAAAACATATAATGGGAAAAGATATTCAGAAAACATGAATCTGTGTCACAGTTCTGCCATTTACAAGGTAAGTGATTATGAAAAAGTTCATTTGTACCCTCTGGGCCATAATTTTCTCACTTGGAAAGTGGGATTCCGTTTCAAGTCCCTGTTTCTTCTAATTTTCTCTGATTCTAAGAGTATTAAGCTAGAATAAGGTCAGTCAGACCACCCAACCACATATCTACCCTAAAGTCCCTCCCTTGTCAAAAATGAGTATGTTTCAATTCTATTAACATGGAAAAATAAAAGCTAATATTTGACAATGGCTAGCATCCTGACAGAAAGAGAATACAGAGCTAATTGGTGAGGATTTGGGAGCCAATCTCATCCATAAGGAATTGGAGGCAAGGTCACAGAGTAACAAAGAACTCTGAATTTGGAGTGGAAGGTCCTCAGTTTGAATTCCAGATTCTGTCACTTCCTATCTTAATGTCCAAAGTTAAGTCATTTGATCTCTTTGGACCTCCCATCCCTCATAAGCAAAATGAAGTAATTATTTTAGATGACTTCTGAAATTCAAGCTCTATTTCTTTCATCATGTGACCCAGAGAGTTAGCTTCATATACATAATAAAACAGATTCTTGACAAATGGTGTTATTCACTCCATGTCAGTGTCCTTAACTTTTCTTCATTAAAATGAAGCCTAATAACTTTTCAATTAATTCAACAGAATCCATAAAAAGTAAAAGTGAATAACCTTTTGATTCAACTCAATAAACATTTACTAAAAACCTTCTATGTTTCTGGCACTGTGCTAAATGCTGGGGATACAAAAAGAGGCAAAGGATAGTTTCTGTCCTGAAGGAGCTCACAAATTAATCCAAACTTTTCAATATTTTAATCACAAATAAGAGTGCAAAAGGATGATTTCAAAGAGGCCTGGAGAGTCTTACATGAACTGATCCTAAGTGAAGTGAGTAGAACCAAGAGAACATTGTACAAAGCAACAACAAGATTATACGATGTTCAATTCTGATGGATGTGGTTCTTTTCAACAGCGAGGTGATTCAAGCCAGTTCCAGCAGTCTTGTGATGGAGAAAGCCATCCAAATCCACAGAGAGAGGACTGTGGGAACTGAGTGTGAATCACAACATAGCATTTTCACTCTTTTTAGTGTTGTTTGCTTGCATTTTGTTTTCTTTCTCTCTTTTTTTTTTTCCTTTTTGATCTGATTTTTCTTGTGTAGCATGGTATTGTGGAAACATACAGAAGAATTGCACATGTTTAACATATATTGGATTTCTTGCCATCTAGGGAAGGGGAGAAGTTGGAAGGGAGGAAGAAAAAAAATTTTGGAATATAAGTTTTTACAAGGATAAAGACTAAAAACTATCTATCATGTGTTTTGAAAATAAAAGCTTTATTTTAAAAAGAAAAGAAAAGGGGGCAGCTAGGTGGCGCAGTGGATAGAGCACCAGCCTTGAATTCAAGAGGACCTGAGTTCAAATCTGGTCTCAGACACAACACTTCCTAGCTGTGTGACCCTGGACAAGTCACTTAACCCCAGCCTCAAAAGGGAAAAAAAAAAAAAAAGGAAAAAAATGAGAGTACAAAAACTCATTGGATAAACAGTCTGGATTGCTTGGATTTTTCCATTTTAAATCATTTACACATTCAAGAAATATTTTTAAGCATTTCCTATGTGCCCTTAGGAAAAGGAGCATGGTGATGTGGAGGGATGAATGGCCTTGGAGCCTGAAGGACCTATACTTAAGTCCCATATCTGCCACATGCTCGCTGTGTGATCCTGGCCCATAAACTTATCAGTAAGAATTCTAGGCAACTCTCCAGACAAGTTGGAACTTCCACTGATAAACGAAGTTTCCTCTCCATGGAGTTTCTTATACCAATAAAAATCACAGATCTAGTGCTTATCCTTATTATGTTCTAGGCCCTAAGGGAGATAGAAAGGAGAGTACAGTGAGAGCAATCCCCGTTCTCTCAAAAGTTACGCTTTAGTAGCAGAGAACAAATAGAAACTATTAAACTAACATCTAAGTGATAAGAAATTTCTCATTAGAGAAATTCTTTTTTTGGCTCACATTCACTCTGGAAGAGTAGCTATTTGCAAGGATATTTTCTGCTGTTATTCAACTCCAACATATGCCTGATCTCATTGATGTGGTTAGTCTTGCCAGTGGTTCTAGCCACAACCCAGACACACTGATCTATTCTGTGCTCTCATCCATGTCCTCCCATCAATTCAATAGCGAGCTGGGAGGGGACCTTCCTCAGATTCTTTTCACATTGCTTGGTATTTGCTAGCAATGTAACCTTAAGAAAATCTTAAACCCCTTCTCAGCCTCAGTTTCCTCATTGAAAAATGGAGATAATCATAAATGCTACTACCTGGGCTACTATTGTCAGGATCAAATGAGTTGATATATGTAAAATGCTTTGCAAACCTTAAAACACTATAAATATTAGTTATTGTTACTTGCTATCAATGTAAGGGAAAACAACATTCCAGAACTCTGATCAAAGCAATAACTGTAAATTCAATATCATCAGCAGTATCTCCGTTTACTAGGAGTGCCATTATGATTGTCATTCTCAGGAAAGGGACCATGAATTGGTTTCAGCTCAAGTAAAATATGATTATGATATATCAATATAAGTTACATCATTTTGCTTACTGTCTTAAGGAGGGAAGAAATTTGGAATTTAAGATCTCTTTTTAAAAGTGGATGTTCTACATATTTAACGTATTGGACTACCTGCATCTAGGGGATGGGTGGGGGGAAGAAGGGGAAAAGTTGGAACACAAGGTTTTGCAAGGATCAATGTTGAAAAATTACCCATGCATGTGTTTTGAAAATAAAAAGCTCAAATTAAATGAATGAATGAATAAGAGACAGAAATTAGAAGGAAAAAAATGAATGTTCTAGCTGTATGACCCTGGGCAAGTCATTTAACCCAATTGCCTCAGGGCAAAAAAAAAAGTGAATGCCAATATATTTTTAACATGTATAACATATATTGGATTCTTGCCATTGGGGGCGGGGGGAGAAGGCAGAGGAAAATTTGAGACACAAGGCTATATAAGGGTCAATGTTGAAAAATTATCCAAGCATATGTTTTGAAAATAAAAAGCCTTAATAAAAAATAAATAAGCTTGAGAAGAAAATAAAATAAAAATGAATGTTAAATTTTATCTTTACATATAATTGAAAAATATTTTTAAAAGAAAAAAAAAAGAAATTTGGTGGGGAAGTGTCTGAAGGAAAGGGCATTACAAAGACAAGGTCTATTTTCACAGAGCTTGCATTCTAGCAGGAAAGCTCAATTTTTTTTTTTTTTTCAATTTGGGCATACTACAAGTAATTAAAAGCAGCACTTTCCCTAGATCCTTTGCAGAGATTTATAATCCAGATTCTAACACAGTGCTTTTTCCCCATTACACAAAGGAAAAAAAGAAAAGAAGAAAAAGGGGTGTAGTTGCTGCTTGTAAAAAGTCAAGCAATATAGTCTTTTAGTTTTCACCAAGGACACAGTGGCAAAATCCAAAGTGTTATGGGCTAATTGAGGGCTGTCACCACTAGCCAGCAGTCCTGAAGGGACAGCACTAGTGTCCCTTGGGGGAAGGCAACATGATAAAGTGGAAAGAGTGATGGATTTGTGGATTTGAATTCAGAAGACCCATGTGGACTAACATGGAAACATGTTTTGCACGACTGCACATGTATAATTTCTACCAAACTGCTTGCCTTCTCAACAAAGTGGGTAGTGAGGGAGAGAATTTGGAATTTACAATTTAAATGAATGTAAAAATTGTTTTTAAAGGGCAGCTAGGTGGTACTGTGGATAGAGTCAAGAAGACCTGAGTTCAAACTGGCCTCAAGACACTGATTAGGTGTATGACCTCTGGCAAGTCACTTAACCCCAATTGTCCCAAAAATAAAATAAAATTGTTTTCCCACATAATTGGGGAAAAATAAAAATTTAAAAAGAAGATCCATGTATAAATCCCAGCTTGGCTATGGACTATCTATATGACCTGGGGCAAATACCATAATGTTCCTGAGCCCCAGTTTTCTTATCTATAAAATATAAGGATTGATATTCTGGAACATAACTCCCAAAAAGTCCCATAGGCTGTTTCTATCTTTTGCTTCAATAGTCCTACTATTAAATGGCAAAATACTTCCATGGAGATAAAAAAAAAAAAAAAGGAAAAAAATATGGAGTCCATAAGTATTAAGTACCTACTACCCATCAGGCATTCTGGATAGGCACTAGAGATACAAAGAAAGGCAAAAGATAATCCTTGCCTCCACAATCTAAAGGGCAAAAAAAAAAAACTGCAAACAATTCTGGACAAAATGAAGATTAACAGGAAATAATCAACAGAGAGAAGACAATGGAATTAAAGTCCTATATATAACAAACCTCATCATCACTTTATGTCAGCAAAAATCTGCATGCAAACCACTAAATGGTTGGGGAACAGCTGAACAAACAGTAGGATGTGGATAGAATGGAATAATACACACCAGATAAACTTGGGAAGATTTGTATGAACTGATGCAAAGCATCAGTAGTAGCAATGAACTACATAAGTAAGGGCTGTAATGATGCAAACAGAAACAACACAAATTGGTAGCTAAATGTGCATTAATCACAATGGACAGTAAATACTAAAGACAAAGGATGTGATACACATCCCCCTCTTGGTAGAAAGAGACAACACAACACACCAGACTTGGTTGCTTTTTTGGTCAGTGTGCTTACGTATGTTTTGTTTTCATTTTTGGTTACATAAGAGGGTTCGGTGGTGGTGGTGGTGGTGGTGGTGGTGGTGGTGGTGGTGGTAGGAAAATAGAAGCAAATAGCTGAGATATAAAAGGAAAAATAAAAGACATCATTTTTTTAAATGAAAGAAGAAATCTGAAATAATGGAGTTGGATTAGATGACCTAAGTGGGTCTCTTTCACCTCTAAATGCAAGATCTTACAATCTATGTAGCTGAAAATGCTCTTTGGAAAGGTTACTGCTCAAGACCGAAATGTCCCTGGATCCATTTGGAAATGATAAAAAGTCAAAGAGAATGGAAGAAGGCTCCCTTTAATGCTGAAAGCCAATTATATGGTGCTCTTAAGCTGGCTATGCCCAAGCTTGAATGAACATCTTACAGGTAGTGAGTGATACCTTGCCTGATTTCTGATAAATTCTTGGGAATTGAACATACAAATTAGCCCACAGGCAGGTGGGGACCATTCTCTTCTATATGAGAAAAGCTTTTAGAAGCAAGCAAAAAGCAAAAAGGAGAAAACAATGCATTTGGCTCCCAATAATCCCCAACAGCAGGGGGGAAAAAAGAAAAAAGAAAAAAAAAACAAACAAACACTGACAGGCATGAATAACTGATCTGGGAAAAATAAATATGTGGAATTTCTTAATCAGGAAACAAATATCAAAGCTTAAGCAGGAGGGCAGAGAGGTCTTTTTCTGCCCCAGTACTTTAAGATCCTAAGAATCTTCCAGAGAAATGTATTCAGCTGTGGTACCTACTGGTGAAGCATAGTATTGCAACCTAACTCCATTAGGGAAAGAAAAGGTGGAAAAAAGGACTCCAAGAATGTTAGAGCTAGCAGGGACCTTAAAGATTATTTTTGTTCAACCCTCTCATTTTTTTTATTATTACAGTTTTTGTTTTATTTTCAAAATATATGCATAGATAATTTTCAACATTCACCCTTGAAAAACCTTGTGTTCCAAATTTTTCTTCCTCTCCCACCTTCCTCTTTCCTAGATAAATTATCTAATATGTTAAACATGTGCAATTCTTCTATATATTTCCACAATTGTAATGCTTCACAAGAAAAATTGGATCAAAAAGGAAAAAATGAGAAAGAAAACAAACTGTAGGCAAACTACAACAAAAGAGGTGAAAATACTATGATGTGATCCAACTCAGTCCCCATAGTCCTCTCTCTGGGTGCAGATCCAACCCTCTCAATTTGAAGAAAGAACTGCTATCCAAAGATTGAAAAGAACTCGTCCAGTTACACAGTTCACTAAGAACAAAGGTGCAGCTATGATTCAGATTATAATACACACTTCTTTTCCTACTACACAAAGAAAAAGGGGGCTCTAAGTTCTAGTTATTGCTAATAGAACTGGGTAACTAGCCAGGATAAGAGAGTCATCTTTATATTCTTTGGAAGCTAGAATGTAACCAATAAGGAATGGAAAGATACAAGAGAAAAACTTTTAAATGCAATACAAGAGTAAATAGTTAATGTAACCAAAAGACAAAAAAGAGCTACCTTCCTAAAAAGTTTTCATTGTAATCAATTGAGATTTCCCCCCCTCCATTGTGGCTGTTTCAGATTTTATAATGCAAGTTTACATTTTACAGATGTTCAACCAATGTTGCATGAATGCATTCCCTTGAGCATATGTGCCAATGCAGAATTTTCTTTTTCTTATTAATTTTATAATTATAATTTTTGACAGTACATATGCATGGGTAATTTTTTTTTACATTATCCCTTGTATTCACTTTTCCAAATTTTCCCCTCCTTCCCCTAGATGACAGGCAATCCCATACATATTAAATGTGTTACAGTATATCCTAGATACAATATATGTGTGTAAAACCAAATTTCTTGTTCCATGCAGAATTTTCTACATGTATAAAATAAAATTCCACAAAGCTGACCTTCTTGTTTCCTGTCATTTGACATGGCACGATGCATACAAAATAATCAGAGACTATCAGAATTAGATGGGAGCTTAAGAGGTTCAATACCTTCACCTTTGACAGCTGGGCAAACTTAATTCCTAAATGGAAATTGCTCACAGATATTTTTACTTTCCATTTTAAAAACAAATTGTCAATGGAAGCCAAAACTCAACCAACTATTTGCATCCACTATTGGCCAGTCCTAAATAGAAAGCAGAACTCTGCCCAACTATTTCTGTTCTTTCCATTTTGATCTATCACCTCCATCTCTATCCATCTCTACAGCAGGTGACTCTGAAACATGCCCCTCTCTTTGCAGGTGTCCTGATAAACCACAAATGTTTACACTCCCTGGACCTCCAGAATCTGTCAAAGGAGCATCCTCTCCTATATCATGGCATATCCTATAAACAAGCTCACATGAAGCAGAATCAGTCCCTCTTCCTTCTGTCATTTCTAGGCCTTGGCAAGGAAGACAAATTTTTATTATCCTCTTAATTTGCTTTTATTATTTCCTATAAAAGACAGTTCAGAAAGGATTAGCCAAGCTTTGAGCTTATAAAAACTACAACAGAGGTTTTGGGGAAAGGGAGTATGACTTAGAGCAAGCCCCTCCCCTTATTCTAGACCTCAGTTTTCCGATCTGCAAATTGGAGGGATGGGGGGGGGGCGAAGAAGAGCAGAGTGGGGGGGGAGAGGGGTGTGTGTGTGTGTGTGTGTGTGTGTGTGTGTGTGTGTGTGTGTGTGTGCGCGCGCACGCGATGAGCACAATAAATGGTCTCCAAGGAGCCTTCCAACTCTGATATCCTATAATTACAGTATAAGAAGACTCTCAGTTATTGATACCCACAGGATCTATGAATGAATCCTATTAAAGCCAAAGGGAGTTATGCTCATAAATACATTCTACCTCAGAGTGACTAGTTAACAGCCCTCTTGGTGGGAAGAAAATGCAGCTTCATTATCAATGAACAGTTAGGAAACCTCCACAGTGTGCTGGTCTCTCACAAAAGATAGAATCACTGCAGTACATTTAACAAACATACTCCTACATCAAAACGCTCATTATTTAAATTGGCACACGGTAGATTATGTTAACAGATTTATTTATCGACTAAGTCTAATCATATTTCCTCGCTTGGCATCAATACGGTATTTATTATTTAAGTTTATTTCAACATGAGATAATTATTCAAAAGTTTTCCATATTTGATTTTTTTTTTTATTACAGATTTTTGGGCTGGAAATTAAACCCTGGACTGCTAAACTAGATTTCATAAGGAGAAAACAAACACGCTTGGGATTATTTCAGTGTCTTCACTTGTGAGTCCATTTTGTGACCCAGAGATTTCACACTTCACCTATCACCTTGGAGACTAGAAGAATAGTGTTATAATGGAGGTCTTCTAGCAAGAAAACTAGGCAAAAAATGAGCTATTATTTTGGGTCATGGCAATTTTGGCTATAAAGCATTTCTTCCTTTGGCTACAGAGGTGGCAGGGGACTCCAGGTATAGAGTCCTGTACATGCTGTCCTGCAGTGTCACTGTGCTAATTTCCCTTTATTTATTTATTTTTTCCATTGTAAGAAGGGCTCATTTGATGGTGGAAATGGGAAGTTTATCCAGATATGATTATAATGAAAAAACAAAAGGCATCATTCATACCTTTTTTTAAAATAAAATTCTATTTTATTCTCATCTACTTTGCTATTTGCCCTTGATTTGGATGGTGGTAGTGGTAAGAGGGAGAGTATATCTGAGAGTAGCATGCTTTCCAATGAAACTTATTTCCTGAAATTGAAACATTTCATTCAAACATAAAAAGTCACCATCCTAGAGATGTCATGGAGCATATAAGCCAAATTCCCAAATAGGATTTCTAAGACCCCTTCCAGTTCCATTCTATGTTCTATCGACCTTTACAACTCTCACAATTCCCTGATTTATCATCTAAGCATTTTCCAAACTACATTGGCAGAAGACACAAGACTCTGAAGTGGAAACCTCCTTGGATGAGGCTCAGTATTTCTCCTCTTTCTTTTGCTTCTGAAATGTCAACACATAACAATTTTTCCTTCTAATACCTCCAGCCTCTTACATCTCTTCCTAAGCTCCAATGGCAGAGGTATAAAAAATTCCTCTGGTTTAATTTTCTGGTGGCTCTCAGAGAACGGGATCTAGTCTCTCTAGGATTTCTCCTTCAGTGACTGCATCACCACATCCGGATCCTATAAGGACCACCCTGGGTGCCTCGAGTTATCGTCCAGGGGAAAATATACTCAACTAAACAACAGAAAACATGATTCTGGTCACATCCATGGCACTGCACTGACTTGCTGCTTGTTTGAGAGTAAGGGGCCTCCGGGCCCTTCCCTGTAAAATGGGGATAAGGTGGTGATGATGAGGGAATCCTTTGGCCTAGTGACTGCTGAGATCCTAATACTTTGATTTAATTCTACAAACATTTATTAAGAGCACTTGTTATATATGAAAGACACTGACTATATTAGATGCTAGGAATGTGAATTCAGAAGCAAAAAACAGACCCCAGCCCTCAAGGAGGGCATTCCCTATTGGAATCCTTTAGCTTTTCTTTTAAAGCCTAGACTGGTACTACTATATCTTGTAATTGTTCTCAGATTTCCAGTCTTCCTTCCTTTTTCCCACCCCTCCAATGTATCCCGTGAACTGTGCACAGCTGTCAAGTATGGATACCTCATCTACTCAAAGCAATCTCCTCCTGGTTCTCAGAACCTTCTTGGGATACAAGTCAATCCAATTTAACCCCTTACTCCCCTTGCCCCCCCCCCCCAATCTCTTCTGCCTACAAGCTAAAATCCAAACCCCATCACTTGGCAATTCAAGGCTCTCATAATGTGACCACACCCTACTTCTAATTCAATGTTCTCTTCCACTTTTTCTCTCTTAGTCTAAAAACCTATGGCAGTCAGACCTCTACAGTCTGTCTCTGTCTCTCTCTCTCTCTCTCTCTCTCTCTCTCTCTCTCTCTCTCTCTCTCTCTCTCACACACACACACACACACACACACACACACACACACACACAATGCTAGTTATTTGCTCATGATGTCACCACTCACTCGCCCCTGCTCTCTGCAGTCTCCATGCCTGATTGAATCTAATATTATATTTTTTAAAATTCTGAACTTGACAAACATCAAATAACTCAAAATTTCAAAGAGAATCTTGGATCTCATCAATGGTAGATGGATACTCCCTGCACCGGAACAAACTGCAATTTCTTTAACATCTTCCATCCTGTATGATTCCTCTATATTCCATATAGAATCCACCTTATGTACTTCAGGTCCTTTTCTGGTTCATAATATTCCAAGACCCCCAGGACAGGTCCTAGTGTGTTTTTCCTTTTCTCTGGCTGTGAAAACCAATGTTTTTCCCTTCTTTGTCCTGCTATAAAAGCCACCAAGGAGTCTCCTGGGTGGGAACCATTCTCCATCTTTCTCTAACCTGTGGGTTACATCTAATAGGAGTTTGTTTGTTGGGGTGGGAGGGGGAGTGGGTTTTTTTTTAAGTCCAGTAAAAAAGTGAAATTGCAAAATTCCTGATTCTGTTCCTAGGTAGAGCATATGGGGACCTGCTGTCCCAGGGCAAAAAAAAAAAAAAAAAAAAAAAACAAAAACCTAAGCCTGGCAGAGGGAACCAAAGAACTCAGACTTCAGTAGCATCCCCAAAACCCAGGAACAAAGCACAGTCATATTATATTCTAACAGATTTCACCCAGATGACACACATGGGTGTGTATAATAAGAAGATTGATTCCTATTTCTCTGGGACTGTATTCTTTCTTTACAAAAACCTTATTGTAGGTTATATGTAGGCTATGTGTTTATTATTAGCACCTCCCACCATTTTACATATGAAGAGGCTCAAGTGCCTTACCCAGGGTCACATAAAGCTAATGTCAGAGTCAGGATATGAACCTAGGTTGACTGATCCCAGGATGATGATCTTAAAACCATACTATCCTGCCTAGGTAATATTCACCAAATATTTATTGAAGGTGTCATTGGTGACAGCAAAGATAAAGAACACACAAACTTCTGCCCATATGGAGCTCATTGTCTACTAAGGGAAATAAGACATAGACAAAAAGAGCTATAATTCAGGGAGAACACGACATGGGCCTGGACAAAGCTATACAGTAGCTGCTAATATAGGTCTATGTGACTTTGGCCAAAACATTTCACCTTTTGAGGCCTCAATTTCCTAATCTGTAAAACCTGAGAACTGAGTCACAGTTTGAAACCCTAGGTACTACTTAGTAATAAGGACAACTTGTGCTCCAGAACAATGGCAGGGCACCCAGCCCCAACACACATACCCACACATACTTGAGTTTCTGAACCAGCTCCTGCCAATAGAGGCAGAGCCAGTAGGGAAAGTTTTCCAAAATGGGTCAGCAACACAAATAACTTCTCATTTATTATCTTCTCAATTTTCTTTTCACTCTGATACCAACATCTCTACCACCACTTCCTAATCTTTCTTCTCCCAAATCATCATCAACTATTTAGAGTCAAAGGATCATAGAATCAAACACGAAAGGAATCTAAGAAATTATCTAAATCAATCCCTTATTTGATAGGTGAGGAAATGGAGTTTCAGGGAAGTCCAAGACTTATCCAAGATCACACAGTTAAGTAAGTGGTGAAACAGATATCCAAGCCCAGACTGATACTAAATCCAGCAATCCTTCCTCTAGAGCACGTTTCAACATTTCTAGACCCATTCTCATCCTCAACTTACCTTTTTTATAGCCAGCACTTTCAGGCTGGAATGTTCTTACTCTACATCAAAGGTATCCTAGCTCAAAAGATTTTGTTACAATCTCTTGCGTTTCTGGCTGGGAAAGAATCTGATAAAGTAAAGCATTATGCTTTAGAAAAACCAGCCCCTAATCTTGGGATTTATAGGCCACATTTCTTTCTTAAGGACCATGCCTTAAACCCAAAATCATTGGGTTTGTTGATTGGCCAACAAGAGGTCCCAGGTCAAGTCCCCTTTGGTCAAACCCTGTTTGTCAAGTGCAGAATTTTGAAAATATACTATTAGATTCAATCAGGCATGGAAACTGCAGAGAGCAATCAGTGGTGAGTGAGTGGGGACATCATGATTGGCTCAGAGTGAATATAAATAGCAATTGTTTCTGTTTTGACCAGAAACCTTGAGGTAAAAACCCTCTAAACTAGATAAAGGAGGACATTTCTCTGCCTCATTTCTTACCTTGCTTTACCTAACCACCGATAGGACAGTTGCCTCAGTCAATTTGAGAACTGTTAAAAAAGGCCAAGGTCTCCCACTGCATCCAAGGCCATCCTGATCCATATCTCGCCACTGAACCCAGATGGCTCCAGAGGAAAAAGTGACCCTGGTGACCTTGCCTAGTGCTCCCTTACTTAATTCTACTTTACCTGCATGTCATGGCCCTCTTTGAGAATGAAGGACAAACAACAACCACAAAAACAAGTTAAACTGCTCACCGGGAATACTCCCTGAAGTCCGGCACATAGCCTAAGTGGCCACCTCCAGATTACACTGGCTGACCTCCTTTTATAACCTTCTGTTTATACCTACACTCTCCTTATCTAGGAACATCTTTTCCTGGCCCGGAGGACAAAACGCTTCCATGGGGCTCTGACCTAACAAGAAGTAAAGAAACTTTTGAAATAAGGCTGCTACAGGAAAGGGGGTGGCTGGGTTAAGTTTTGCTCCGAGGACCCAGACTATTCCCACCAGCTGTCTGTACTCACTTGTCTGAGAGCCAACCACATGGAAACACTCAACCTCAAACTGAGTCTGGAACCATTTCTCAGGGTCACGAAAGTCAAAAAGCTGACAAAGAGCCACGGTGGCAATAAATGGTTTTAGTCCCACCAGGTCAAATTTGCTGCAAGACCTTACCAGTCGGTTGGTGATAAACTATGGTTTAAGGCTGAGCTGTAAACACAGAACAGCTAATATACAGCTTGGCCATAAATTGTACTTTTCCCCCAAACAAACTTTATTCAAGCTGGGCAATAAATTACTAGCATTTTCACCACGCTATTCTTTTATAAATGATTTTCCATCATCCTTGAAAATAACCTAGCTGCCAATCAACAATTCTGCCTGGAATTATACCATCAAAGCAAAATAAAATAATGCATATAAAGTGCTTTGAAACTAAAAAGTACCATGCAAGTTTCAACCAGGAGCATAAAAACTAAATATCTACTGTATACAACCAGCACTAAGAAAGGCACTGTGAGCAATATGAAAGATGTACAAGACCCATTTTAATAGTAATTCCCATTATAAAGACCTGGGTTCTTGGTAGACTTCAAGCTCCAGGAGTCAATAGTATCTCACAAAATATGCAGGGAAAGGGAGGAAACAGTCTTGTTTCAGTCTGAATAAAGTATTGTGCCCACTTCTGACACTTGTACCATTATTTAAGAAGAAATTAATAAGTTGAGATAAGCCCTGAGGAAAGTGATCAGGATAGGAAACCATCTATCCAGAGATATCTGAAAGTGTTGGGAAAGTTGAGCCTGAAGATTAGACTTGGGGGAGAAGGCGTACATAATTGCTGTCCTCAAATATCTGAAAACCTGTCAAGCATAGAAGTAGATATTCTTGGACCCAGAAGGCAAGAACAGAACTAATGGGATAGGAGGGGAGGTAAGTTAAAGTTTAATATATGCAAAAACTTCATAATAGACTGAAAAAACTAGAATGGGTTATTACCTGTAAGGCAGGCAGTAGCTGCCCATCACTGGAGTATTTAAGCAAAGGTCTAGTGCCTTCCTGTCAGGGATGCTAGGGAAGGGCTTTCTGCACCAGATTAGGGAGATTCTATGATTCTAAAACAGGGCCTTACAGAGCAGATAGGTAGTGTCTGTTTAGAGGTGGGGGGGAAGTGCAAAAGGGGCAAGTAAACACTTAACAGACTGCTCCCATAATTACCTTATTAACCATGGAAACTATTTATGGTTGGTCTCCTAAGCCTTGGAGCATCTGAAAATTCCAACAAGTCAGAATGCTCAGGGAAGGCTCAGGGAGTCTGTGGCTCTGGGATCTTTTGGCAGACTGGCTTATTCCAATGAGATGACCCTACTGGGCCAGTCATAGGGAAGGTCCAGCTGCTATTTTTCATATGCTCCTGGTTGGCCTTTACATAGCACTTTTTAGTTTGTTGCTGCCATTCATGAAGAACTGAAAAACAAATTTTCAGTTGTGCCCAATTCTTCATGAATCCATTTGGGGATTTCTTGATGAGGAAACTGAAATACAGAGTGATGTGCCTTGCCCAGGATCACCTAGCTATTAAGTGCCAGATTTGAACTGGCTCCAGGACTGGCATTTGTCACTTTGTCACCTAGCTGCCCAACTTTCTAATTACAGAGTACCAAGTTAGCTAAAACAATGCTTTCCCAACACTGATAAAGAATTATTATAACTGTAAAAGAAACATAGGTTTGATATTGGCTAATATATTGGTCATCTAATCCAAACATTCCACTTTACAATTGAAGAGGTTAAGACACACAAGAACACAGAACCAGGTGTTTCTGACGGCAAGTTCCTGACAAGCAATGGTGATCTAGCCATTAGGTCAAACTGCCAACAGCCAATATTTATATAGTGCTTTAAGGTTTACCAAGTATTTGCCCTACAAAAGGTCAGTGAAGGAGACAGAGAAAGATTTCTAATGGGGGTTCTGGGGTGCATATCTGTGATTTCATCGAGACAAATTCTTCCCAGTGGGGAAACTCCCTCCACTCATGCAGATCTGCACTTATTCTACAAGCCCTTCAGCTTTGAAAAGCATTGAAAGATCCAATGATTTGGCCACTCATTCTACTAGTATGAACCCAAAATGGAATTTACACTCTGGTTGTGCTGATTCTGAGACTGGAGCTCTATTTCTCCTCTTTTTCCCTTCCCAAGTCTCCAATGACCTGCTAACTTTCTGGCCAATCAGAAAAGGAAATTGCCTCGCCTGGCCCACATGAGCAAATAGCAGAGTCAGAATTTAAATCTATTTTTTGGTTATCTGGGGCTCTTTCTACTATCACATACCCTTTTAGTTCCACTGGAAAATAGGAAAGACTCTCGGAGACACAGAAAGAAACTGGAATGGGTTGCTTTGTGAGAAAGGAAGCTTGCTTCCCTGGTTGTGTTTAAGCAAAGGCTGGAATACCAGCTGTCAGGGATGCTGTTGACATCTTTCTTCCAAAAGATGAGGCAGAACCTCAGATGTTACTTTTATTGTCTAACTCCCTCATTTTATAAATAAGAGAACTAACGTCCAGGAAGTTGTGATTCACTCAATGTTTTCCAAGTATGCTTCACCTTCAGAATAGGTAGTTCTGAATTACTGGGCATGAAACAAATTCCCCAAAAGCAAATCCAAAAAAATTGTGACTCTAAGAGCCAGAAATGACCTTAGTTCTCTAGTTAAGAGAAAACTTGAAATTCATAATGGGAAGGAAGCTTCTGCTCAATTATACAAGCATTTATCAAATGCTTACCCTACATATACCAGGTGCTGAAAATCAGTTAACTTTTAAGGAGTTCACATTCTACTAGACTCTCCCAAGTATTCAGACAGTCCAAGCCCTGAAATTTAAACAGGACTAAGGCAGAGACCCAGAGATATGAACCGACTTGCCTGAAGTCAGAGAGGTAGTAAGCAGTTGGGATTTGGACATTCTACCAGCTCCAAACCTTCTAGCCCCCACCCCCAGCCTCCTTCCCCGACATCCTACTGCCTCTTGCTTACTAATCCAGGACACCAGTCCCAGCTGGGTTCCCTGACCAGCTTGTTTGGCTTCCATTTGTTCATTCCACTATCAATCTGGAGATTCAGTTAGGTCCATGAGCCAATTCTGTCGGAGAAGGGAAAACTGGGGGAATCTAGAGGGCATCAGGCAACAGCCTCAAGTCACAAGAAGAAACAGCATGATCCCACCGGTGACTCCCTTTTACTGTATAGTCCTGAATAAAACCTTCCCTTTTCTGGACCTCAGTATCCTTAACATGAAAAATTAGACTTTTGGGCTAGATGCCCTTCCAGTGTTGATGTGCTATGAACTTCAAAAGAAGAAGAAAAAAGGAAATTAAAACTTTTGGCTCTTTGATTTTATTTATCAGGCTTAATATTGAAGTACTGTTTTGAGTTTTTCCAAAACTGTACTTTTAAATGGCCAAGGGGCAGGTCAGGGAAGGGGCGGGAATGAAATGGGGAGGGAAGAGAGAGAAGACTATGGTCAAGTCTTGTTTTTACCTGCCTTTGAACTTTTCGTTCTTTTTTTTTTTTCTTTTTTTTTTTTTTTAAACTTGATCTTTACCAGGGTCCTTTGTTGTCAAGCGGTCCACTGGATCATTAGCCTTGTAACAAATGGTGGTTTGAGGATAAAAGACAGACCTTTGGAGCAGGCAGTGGCATTCCAAACTCGAGACTCTTGGCTCCACAATGTCTGATTTCAAAGAACTGCTGGGAGCTATTAGTTTAGTTCGCCCACCCAAGCATGCAAAACTCCAAGGGCTCCCTTCCTAACACTCCCATATGCCTTCCATCCCTGCTCACACACAGAGGCCCTGGGATGCTGTGCTCACATTCAGCCCCAGAAGGGCTCAGGGCCAGTATGACCACAGAGCATGAGGAGGGGGGGGAGGGGGGATGGAATCCCAGGAAGAGGGAACAGAAAGGGAATGCTTTCAAAAATGGAGTTACAACAGATCAGGGGGAAAAAATCTGAAGGAGTAATCCTACAAAAATGCCTTTTAAAAATGCCCAAACACATGAGGACGAGAATATATGGCAGCAATATGCATGGTATGCTCCAGCCTCACTGGACTTCCCTGAATATGTTCCACGCTTTCTTCTCCCTCTCTCCCCGCTTTTGTTCACACCTTCTTTTGGGTAGTTCTTCCTTTCCACAGCTCCCTCCCAGACCCCCTCCAAAGAGGTACTGTGGAAAAGTCTTAGATTTGGAGGCTGGGTTCAAACCCCTCCCCCCTCCCTATTTACAACTTGTGAGATCTTGAGCAATCACTTCACTTTTCACTCCTCATTGTTCAATGAGGGGTTTGGACTTGGAGACCTTGAAGGTCCCATTGTACTCCTCTTAGAAGGTCCCGTCTAAAGGCCACCTTCAGCATGAAGCCCTCCTTAAATCCCAGTTCAGCTGGAAACAATCTGTTCCCTCCTTGAGACTTTCACTCCCACATCACTTGTCACACATTGTCTCATGTGTTGGCCATGCTAGCCAGTCATCCTACCCCTTCTGGGATCTCACTGCAGGAATCAGTATGGTACAATGGCAATAGCAATGGATTTGGACTCAAGGACGAGTTCAGATCTGACTCAGATACTTTCCTAGCTGTGAGACTCTGGGTAAGTCACTTAACTTCTCAGCCTCAATTTTCTCATCTGCAAAATGGAGACAGCAACACTCGTAGTACCTACTCCCATAGAACTGGAAGGATCAAATTGATTAGTATTAGTTAATTAACTGATAATAATAGAATCATAGAAATTTAGAGTTGGAAAAGACCTGACCTCAAGGTCAGGCCAAGCCATACTGTCACAAGTGGTCATCCCATCTCTGCTTGAAAACTACTGGGAAGGAAGAACCCACCACCTCTAGAAGAAGCCTATTATTCCACTTTCATATTGTCTCTTCCACTGAGTCTAAATTTGCCACCTGTTGCCATTGGTTCTGTCCCCTTGGGACCAAATGGAACAAGCTTCAGCAAATGCCTCCTCCTTCCCCAGCTGGCTGCACTCCTGTGTGTCCTTGGGGTACCTTCCTTGCTCGCCCCCCCCAGTTTTCTTTTGTGTATCCTTCTCCTTCATGGAAGAAAGGGCAGGGAAAAGAGGATAAATATAGCAATATGGTAAAGGTCTGTAAAATTGGGACAGGAATTGTGAAGCTTTGTATGAGATAAGGATGGCAAAGGATATTTAAGGTAAATTAAAAGGTGTGTGTGTGTGTGTGTGTGTGTGTGTGTGTTCTCAAACATGGGCACTTCATCCTAATGATCAGAGAAAGGCAAGGACCACTGCATGAGATGGGTGGGATGATTCTACCTGACATCAGAGAAGGCAGAACTACTCAAATCTTTTATTTCTGTTTTTTTCTACCAAATACAACAGTCCTTGCACCTGGTAAAAGGTTTTAATAGGCTAAAAAATGCATGAACACTTCTGAGATGTCCACAATATTTCACTTGGTTCAATCTCCCATCGCAGAAACAAAATAGAACCCTCTAAAGTCAGACTTTGGTCTAATTCAGTTTGCTGCTCTCCTATGAGAAAATGAGACAAGCAAAACTATCAATCATTGGAAAGTACAGACAGAAATGGAAACAACAGAAGTCTCCACCTCCATTCCCCACATGAACACTTTCCCACTCGGTAGACAATATATATGCATGTGAAATCCTGGAGGAAAGTACCTAGTCAATAGCAGGCATTTTAAAGTGAGTTTGCAGCATTTTCCCCCTGAGTTAACTATGCTGGCCCCTTGCAGATCAAACTTGAGATTCTGGAATTGTGTTCTAAACAAGTCGACATACCACAAAGAGAAAAAGACAAGCAAGACAGTAGCCATCATCCAAAGAGATGAAGGAACAGAACAGAAACCAACCTTAGTGAGGACAGGCAGTGCTTAACTTATTATGTTCTATTCATAGCATTGTGCTCATGTTTTGTTTCTAACTCAGATAACAGTTCCCTCCAGAAACCATGTTGTAAAAGTGGTTTAATTTCCAGAACAATTCATTAAAATATCCATCGGCCTACAAGCAACAGAACCCCAAGACTCACATTTACAATGAATAGTAGCAATCTTAGCACTGGAATGAAATCGAATAAAATTAAATAAAAAAATTTATTACTCATGAATGTTAGTGCTAAAGGAAAATTTGGTTTTATTATAATAATTAGGATAATAAAGAGACAGATGGAGACTTCTGGATAAATTGTGAAAAGTATTTCTGAGTCCTTTCAGAGGTTAATGATCCCTGGCTGCTCTTATTACTTCTAATTTCACTTCCAAATCTATGGCTTTCCTTGATATAGATACTTTTAAACTGGTCAACCACGATTAGAATCATGGTTTGGCTCACAAATCAATAGGAAAGAAGAATAAAGAAAGCAACAAAAAGATTTCCCTGAACTCACTGACTGGGCAAGGGAAGAAAAGGAAAAGAAGATGAAGAATTCCTAAGTACATATGAAAATGATTTCCTAAATAAGGACTAATTGGACTAGGAGTTGAAAAAGAGGAGAAAAGTATGATACTAACTAGCCAAAAGGAAAGAAAAGAGGTGATGGGTCAGATTTTTTTCCATACTGGCCACTGGGTGGCACAACCTGCCTAAGAAGGCCTTATGGGGTAGAACATTGGATCTCTTCCCAAAGGAGGGCATGGAATCCTCCTTTGGCAAAAGTTGGAGGATGGGAGGGGGGAGCATATGGGGGAAGGAAGGAAAGCACTTAATGGTCATGCCCCTAGCTCCATACTCAAATTTCAAGTTCAGATTGGAACTAAAGATGCAGTCTAGTCCAGAGCCAGAGAGCTTGAATTACTATCACCACCCTTCTGGGAAAGGCTAGAATCCCATAATCTTTGGGTTCAGATGAAGGAGAAAGTTAATGGATACCCTGAACCAGTGATCTAATGACATCAGTTTGGAGAAAGGGAAGATAAGGGGAAAAAAATCAAGAAATAGAGGTTCAATGAGGCATCTGTAGTGTAGTAGAATTTAAAATCCAAAGACCCCAATTCCACTGCCATTTAATTGCTGTGACCTCAGGAAAGCTGTTTCCTACTCTATGAGTCTCAGTTTCTTCATCTGTAAAATGTGTCAATCTTGAAAGGCTGTTAAAGATGAATTCTGTTTACTCAATGACCTCTAAATAACCTTCAAATTCTATCCGAACAATGCTGTTATTATTAGATCTGAATCTGCCATACATCTTGGTGACTGTTTTGTAACTGATTCTTTAGGATCCAGAACAAATGCCTTAAGTTGGTCTCCCTCCTCTGAATTTATACCATATTCAGCCATCACAAACTATACTCTATTACAGTATACTCCAATGTGCTGTTTGTGATGGTCTACAAGCCTGCACAGCAAGTTTCCTGAAAATGAAAGATGTCCTATAGAACTTTATTCTTCTTGAGAAGGACCTACAGCTCCTTGAGGACAGGGAGGACAGTCTCAGGTCCATAGTAAATGCCTTTTGATTTGATATTTGATTGAAAAAATGAAAACATTTGTCATAATTTTTCCATCTATAAAATGGGAATATGAAAGAACTAACAGAAAGAAAGTCAAGATTAATAAAGCCCTCTATAGGTAGTGTAGATAGTGGTTTACCAACTCTAATAGTTTTGATGGTCCTCATTTTACAAATAAAGCCAGGTTTAGGGAACTTAAGTGACTAGATTACAATCACAGAGCCAGTAGAGCCATGCAGCCAGTAAGTGTAAGAGGAGATATTCAAACCGTTACCTTCAGGAGACTTTCTAGCAATAAGAGCTACAACAACAACTAAAAATCACTTACTATGTGCCAGGCACTGTGTTAAACATTTTATAATGATTATCTCTTTTGATCCTTACAACGACCCTGAGAAGTAGATGCTATTATTATCACTATTTTATAGATGTGAAAACTGAGGTAAACATAAGTTAAGTGACTTGTCCAGTACCTGAGATAGGATATGAACTTGTCTTCCTGCCCCCAGACTCATCGCTTTATCCACTGTCCATCCAGCTAGTATATTCATCAGAATGAGTAACAGTCTTGGGTGTAACAAAGTGGGTCCAACAGAGGGAGAACAGTTGTTGAAATGCTCTTTGGCCAAGTATGCTGGGGCATGGTGGTATATACCTGTAATCCCTCCCAATTAGGGATCTCTGAAGATCCAGAGTTCTGAGTTGTAGCATGGCTAAAACCAACGGATGTTTGAAGTGGACCTCTGGTAGAAGACCAGGAGGTTGGCTAAGGAGGGACAATGAGACTCACAAATGGAGCAGATTAAAATTTCTTTGCCAATCAGTATTGGGATTGGTCATGTGTGTAGGTGTTGTAGTTTCAGAAACAAGAAAGATAGAGAAACGAAGAGAAAAGAGAGAGACACACACATCGAGGGGGAGGGAGGGAGAGAGAAATTGGGAGGGGGAGGGAGGGAGGGGGGAGAAGGAGAAGGATAGGGAGAAGGAGAAGAAGAGAGAGAAGAGAAAGCTGTTTGCTGGGCTACATGACAAATTAGATAGTGAGGATCTACATATACAAAATTGAACCAGACCTTGCTCTTAAGGGTTTACAATCTAGTTCCAAAGAAAAGACAGATGAAAAAGCCAAACAGACTAGATAAATAATAGTTCAATACAACAATCCAAGAAATATCCTCAGGCAGCACTTGATGAATAGCTAAAAGATCAGGAAGAGAGTACATGGTACAGTAGTTCAGGACAGGGGGAGTTTGCGGAGGTGGAAGGAGTAGTTGGGAAGGGATTTGGCTGCACCTGGGAGGAGGAGTTTAAATTTTAGAAAAGAGGCCAAATATAAAGGCTTAATTAATTACAGCACCTAGGGGAAGGCACTCCCACGTTTACCAGAATAGGGGAGGAGCCAGTTCAAAATGAAGAAAGAGAAAAAAAGAGATCAGGTTAAAGAGGAAGGAGAACCCAGAATAGTCATTAGAAACCAATCAAGGAGGGCATCTTGCAAGGAGGTTAGTAAAAAGAACTATAAAGAGGCCAAGGGGGAGTAAGGCTGAAGAGAGAGCACTGGATGAGATGATCTTGGCTGGTTGGTCAAAACTCGCAGCTCTAAGGCCTCTGGCAGTTTGGGAGGCATGAATCAGAAGCAGATTCATAACTCGCTCTATAAAATAAGGAGAGGAGATGCTGGAGAGGTCACTCTAATCACATGAGGACAGGTGTACATATTTGCTGATGCAATCATGCAAATACACACCTGCACTGGCCAGGTGCAGGCCCACAGCACAGCCAGCCCTAGCCCTGCCCTTCTTCCCACTCTTTTTCCTACAAAAAATGCAGGCCAAATAAAACAGATGAGGAAAGATCCTTAGTCCTCCACCTGGATTTTTGCCAATCACAAAGAACAATAATCACCAAATCTTTATTTTTGAGGAAATTTCCCAACTGAGAAACATAACTTGATGTTATTACCTTAACCAAAGTGAAAATGTTTATTCTGCAGAATCAGAAAAAACAAAAAAACAAAAAAACAAATTATCTTCCATGTTGGGGGAAAATTAAAATTAAAATCTCTATGAAGAAGTGTAATGAACAGTTTGAAGAACTGATAAACACCTCTTAGGTGATAAGGGGAGATCTGGAGATGGAGAACACAGGCACTTCATCAGGCAGCTGCTGAGTTTTTTGTTACATAGAGGAGGTACATCGGGGAAGGGAGGAGATTATAATAGACTTAAATAAATAAATGAAAACAGAACTACAACAAAAAAATAAATTAAAAATCTAAACAATATCAATCTCAATAATTCTGGCTTTTAAGTTAAAACTTGGGATTTGTCATGGGTTAACAGAATTATGACCCAAATGCATGAAAGACAATGTGCTTCAACATTTATTTATTCAACCATTGGATGGCTTAAGAACAGCTATAACAAAGCAATCCACTTCATATGTCCCATTAATTTGTTGTGGTTCTGCCATTTCTGTTGTAGCTGACTCTTAGTGACCTCATTTGGGGTTTTCCTGGCAAAGGTGCTGGAGTGGTTTTGCCATTTCCTTCTTCAGCCCATTTGAGGCAGATTTAAGTGACTTGCCCAAGGTCACAGTGCTAATAAGTACCTGAAGCCAAATTGAACTCAGGAGGAGATCCAACTATCTGCCTGTCCCATTAACATAGGTCCTTTATTTAGGATTGTCTCTTTTTTTAAAGTTGCCTAGCTGTAACATCTGGATTAGACGGCTTAGAAAGCACATTAAAAATAAATTAGTAAAATATCCTTTCCTTTGAAAAGGGCACAACATTTCCAAGTAATGTAGCTTACTCCACCCAGCTACATGTCCACTGAGGCAAATTCCAGAAAAATAAAACAGAAAGAAGCCACAATGTACACAAGACCCCACATGTCCATAAACCCCTCAGTTACCACCAGATGGTCATATAAACAATGAAAGGGAGGAACTGTGCTCACTTGCTATTCAAACAAAACTTAGATTTAAATAAACACATTGCCTCACAGAATTATAGAATTCCAGAGTTGACTTGGACTCCTGAGCTCATCCTGTCCAATCCATACATGAATTTTTCTCCATCATCCCCCATCAGTTGGGGAATGGGTGAACAAGTTGTGGTATATGAAATAAAGGAATATTATTGTTGTATAAAAGATTTATAAACTGATTTTAGAAAGGCCTGGAAAGATTAACAAGTTCTGATGCTGAGAGAAATAAGCAGAACCAGGAATACATTGTACACAGTAAGAGCAAGAATGTGCGAACTGATGTTAAGTGAAATAAGCAGAACCAGGAGATCATTATACATCACCCCCCAAAAGTCATCCATCACTCACTGCTAAAGCCTTCTGGTGGTGGGGACTTCCACTACCTCAGGAGGCAGCCATTCCACTTTTAGATAGCCCTAAATATTAGGGCAGCAGCTAAGTAGCATAGTAGATAAGCACCTGGCCTGCAGCCCGGAACACCTGAGTTCAAATTTGCCCTCAGACACATAATAGCTGTGTGATTCTGGGGAAATCACTTAACCCTATTTACCTCAGTTTCCTCAGCTCTAAAATTAACTGGAGAAAGAATGGCAAGAAAACCCCAAATGAGATCACAAAGAGTCAGAAAAAAAACGGAAATTACTGAACAGCAAAAACCCTGAGGGAAGAGAAGTACCGCATAATAAAGTTGGGAAAGGAAATCTGAAGAAATCTGAAGGGTTTTAAATGCCATAGGGAGCCAGAGAGGCCTCTTGCAAGGGAGACCTGTGCTTTAGGAATTTTAATTTGCAGCCATATGGAAAAGGTTTGATGATTTATTTTTTTAACACAAACAAGAAATGCCAGAATTCCTCCACTGGTGCAGCAAAACAACCCTAAGAGGTTATCAGGATTTGGGGTTCTTGGTAGCCTGAAGTTTAACCAGAGACTGCCCTCCTGCTTCTTCTGTGCTTTTACTTACACACATCTCAGAAATATGACTACAGTACTTCCCAAACAGCACTGCACTCAGGTGGTTGATTCCCATCTACGGCGTGGACCCCCTCAATCTTCACTCTCTCCCACTATATGCTCATACCTTATCTGCTTAGCGGCAGGGCCGTCCCAGTTCTACTTCTGGTCCCTTCTCTTTGGGCACATTTAGCCTAACTGCCTCTTATTCCGGCCTCTTCTCAAACCTATCAAGGTCATTTTGACTACTAACTGAATCCTGCCCTGGCACCTGCCCCAAACTCAGGGCCACCTGTAAACCCAGATAACCCAGTCTTGCTTTCATCATCCAGGTCACAAAAACATCACAACTCCGGAAAGCAGAACTAGCCCCCCAGGGCCACCTCATTCCGGTCCCCTCCGTAACCCCCCCAGACTCCTATTACTTATTGGCAAAAGCTCTGCATTCACCAGGGAGGTGTACTTTCTCCCTCCCCAAGAGCAAGATGGGTTGGGTGACAAATATTCCCAATCCATCACCAATACGCAGAATTAAAAGATTTGTTAAAGTCAAACTAGATTATATTTATTGTTCCTAATACTCATCAAAGGAGATTAGTTTAACCAGACAAAACCTGTCCTTTATAAGGCAGGCCGGTTATTGACTGTTCCTTCTACCAGAGAATTTCATTATTTACCAGTATTGTCCCATATACCAGAATATCATATTATGATACTATTAGACAACACCTCTTCAGATCAGTCAGCTAGCATTGGGGATACAAAGAAAGGCAAAAAGCATTCCCTTCTCAAGGAAAACAACCCACGATTATGGCCAAACATGGCATAGATAGGGTCTTGGTGGAAGTGGTCTTGGAAGGTTTCAGACTTAGGGGACTGGAAAGGCATCTTGCAAAAGGGCACTTCTGCTGAGATTTGAAGGAAAACTGAAAAGCCAGAAGATGAGGAGGAGAGTTGCAGGCACAGGGGTCGGCCAGTGGAAAATGTTCAGTTAGGAGATGGATGCCAAGGTAAGTTTTTCTAAGGCATAGGTTCTAATGCAAGCAACCTGAGCAACTAGTAAATACTGTTCAGGTTTCTAGCCTTCCATGTATTTGAAACAGCATTTTTCCAGGAATACAATGGATAACGATGGGACAGATAATTAGTGCAATGATCTGCCTCAAAGGCAGCTATCAGTGACCTGAAGCTGTTTGGAGTTGTTTTGGGATAGAAGCCAAACTAATGCACCTGAAATGTCTTTTGGGTTCATATTAAAATAGGCTGACTTTCCTAAGCACACACCAAAGGGAAATGAGATCTTGTTTGGTGCTTGGGACCGAGAGAAGGGACGGGGTGGAGAGAGGGAGAAGGGGAGGGAGGAGAAGCAAGTAGCCTGGTACTAAGATTTATAGATAATAATCTGCTCATGGATAATACAAGAGTCAATTATCTCGGGGCAGCTAGGTGGTGCAGTGGTTAGAGCACCAGCCCTGAATTCAGGAGGGCCCGAGTTCAAATCTGATCTCAGACACTTAACACGTCCTAGCTGTGTGACCCTGGGCAAGTCACTTAACCCCAGCTTCAGGAAAAAAAAAAAAAGAGTCAATTATTTCTTCAGCAAGGATTCTTAACTTAGTATCCATGAAATTGTTTTTTAAAACATTTTTAAATAACTACATTTCAACATAGTTTCCTTTATAATCCTACACATTTTATTTTATGCATTTAAAAACATTATTCTGTGTTATGGAATGTTATTGTTCTGTAAGAAATGACCAGCAGGAAGAACTCAGAGAGGCTTAGAGAGACTTACATAAACTGATGCTGAGTGAAATAAGCAGAACCAGGAGATCATTGTGTATACAGGGAAACAACAAGATGGACATGGCTCTTCAACAATGAGATGATTCAGACCAGTTCCAATTGTTCAATAATAAAGAAAACCAGCTACACCCAGAGAGAGGACCATGGGAACTGAGTGTGGACCACAACATAGCATTTCCACTCTTTCTGTTACTGTTTGCTTGTATTTTTGTTTTCCATCTCAGATTTTTTTTTTCTTTCTAGATCCGATTTTTCTTGTGCAGCAAGATAACTGTATCAATATGTATATGTATATTGCATTTAACATATACTTTAACATATTTAACATGTATTGAACTATCAGCCATCTGGGGGGGATGTGGGGAGGAGGGGAAAATTTGGAACACAAGGTTTTGCAAGGGTCAATGTTGAAAAATTATCTATGCATATGTTTTGTAAATAAAAAGCTATGATTAAAAAACAAACAAAAAAACAAAAAACATTATTCTGAGACAGAGGCCATTAGATTATTGGACTTCCCA
This sequence comes from Sminthopsis crassicaudata, assembly GCF_048593235.1. Lineage (NCBI taxonomy): Eukaryota > Metazoa > Chordata > Mammalia > Dasyuromorphia > Dasyuridae > Sminthopsis > Sminthopsis crassicaudata. The sequence goes on along the minus strand of NC_133618.1, from coordinate 438,093,666 downwards.
AGGAGCCTAGGACACCAAAATGGGGAAGGAGCCTTATTCTCCAAAACAGGGCTGGACCATCTTCATTCCTATTGGAGAAGGACTTGTCACCTCCCATAAAGGGAAGAAAAAGTTCTTACAGAAAAGGTTCTTAAAAAATAAAAAAAAAATAAAAGAGTTCTGATTTTAAAAATCTAGGATTTTAGAAGGAATGACTTTACCTCTGAGAGACTCAGTTTCCTCATGTATAAAGAAGGGACTGAACAGGATGATCTCTAAGGTCCCTTCCCACTCTAAATCTATGACCCTAATTGAATTCTACACTGCCCTGTTTTCATCAGTCCCTTAGACTTTTTCCTACAGCTGATCTTGACCTGCCAAAAATCTGCCTTGGATCATTCCCACCATGTGCTGCTGCCTTTGCTCCTACTCATGTCTAAAGGAAGGAATGAATGAATTAAAAAAAACAAAAACTCTCAACATATTGGGGCAACCAGATGACAAGATGATAAGAGCACCAGCCCTGGAGTCGGAGAAGTTTAAATCCTATCTTAAATACATACTAGTAGTGTGACCCTGGGCGAGTCACTTAAATATCTCCAAAATAAAATAAAATAAAAATAGAAGCCTTCAACCCAGAACTGTTTTGTTTTTTTTTTTAAAGGAAAGTTGAACAAAATTACAAAGTCATGCTGATTGGGTCCACTACAAATTTATGTTACATAATCCCAACTGGATCCTCACGGAAGCAATCCTTTTATACCTTCTCTAAATTGATTCACTCTCCCACTCCCCTGAATGTCATTTCCAATTCTTTCATCCTTTTCTTCCATATCCTTCCCTCCCTCCACTCTCAACTGAAGGCCCTGCCTCATATTTCAGTGAAAAAATTTGAACAATTCATTGAAAACTTCCTCTTCTTTTCTCTTCATTCACATATCTCAGGTGCCAGGCTTCCCCTTATAATCTTCTCCTTCACCCTGCTCTGAAATGAGGAGGTAGCTCCTTGCCAAGTCAGATCCTTCCATATGCAGAAGTAATCCCATTCCATTTGCTTTTTTCTAGAAGAGTGCATTCTCTTATCATCTCCATCCTTACTATATTTTAATCTTTCCCTATGTACTAGCTATTTCTCTACTGCCTACAAATATGTCCATATCTCCCAAGCCTCAATTAACCTTTAATCTATCCTGTCTAAGTAACATTATATCTTCTCCCTTTCATAGCTAAAATCTTTGAGAAGGCCATCTATAATTGGTGCCTTCATTTTCTTTCCTCTCACTTTCTTAACTCTTCACAATCTGGTCTTAACTATATCATTCAACTGAAACTGCAATTCTCTGGAGTAACCAATGATCTCTAAACAAATCGAACAGGCCTTATCTCAATCCTTAGCCTGTTGATCATTTCTGAAAATTGAGAAAAATCAAATTAATTCTGTTCTGCAACTGATTTCATTTTGGTCACTATAAAATTTTGTATAACTATGTAAATCATGTTTCATTTGTCTACAAGTTCAGCTTTCCTGTCAATTACTTATTGTCTCTGATTTAAGTTTAGAGGTTCAGTTTTCCTGTTAATCACTGTTCTATTTTTGTGTCAAAGAAATCTGTTATCCTTGAAGGATGCAGAAAGATGCCAGCTATCTCTGCAATACTATCCTTCAAAAAAGTCTGATCTGTTATCACCATGATACTAACTAGCCATGCCAGTGGACACCACCAATGAGCTTTCCCTAGCAACAAGATGGAAAGAGAGGTTCTTGCTAGTTCTGCATTTCAAATTTTCAGTGGGTCAGATCATCCCTCACATCTATGATGCTTCTGACTCCGTAACCATTTTCTGCATCTATGATTGTTGCCTTCTGTTTTTTGGATACCCCTCTTTTAGTCCATAAAAAAATGATCTGTCAGCTCTCTTCAGGCTCTCAGCTTGCTAAGGCTCTCAGGTTGAGATCCTGTTTCCTGGCAAGTCAAACTTTGCAAACAATTTGCTAGGAGCTTTATGCCTCATTTTGCTTTAATTTCAATTCTCTTGATATTCTCTTAAGATTTTCAAGACAATGTTCTCTCTAGATTCTCTTCCTTCCAGTCTGACAGCTCCTTCTCAGGCTCCTTTATTAGATCTTCATCCAGATCCTTCTCACTAATCACAAATGTCCCCCAAAGTTCTTCTCTGGGCCTTCTTTTCTTCTCCCTTAGTATTATTTTACTTTCACATCAATCATCTCTATGCTGATAATTCTCAAATCTACTTACCCAAACCCTAACCATTTTCTTAATGTCTAGAATCACATCTTAAACTGATATCCAAAATTGAGCTCATTACATTTCCTTTCCCACAAGCATTTCCCTCTTCCTAATTTCCTTAACACTGTGGAGGGCATTACTATATTCTCAGTAAGTATCAAATAAAATATTTTTTTATTTAAAAAAATGTTCAGTACAGTGCCTGGCATATAGTAGTCTGTGTGTATGTGTATGTGTGTGTGTGTGTGTGTGTGTGTGTGTGTGTGTGTGTGTCTGTATCTTACACACACATATTTATTCCCTTCCCTTTATTTATTTTCTTTCCATTCCTATTCAATAAATTACAGTGTCTCCCCATTACCTCCAGGATCAAATTTGAAAATTCTCTTCTCTGGCATTTTTTTTAAGCAAGCTGACCCCTTCCTACTTTTCAGTCACTTTACACACTCCTCTCCAATACCTCCCTCTCATCCCCCCACTATGCAATCCAATGACACTGACCTCCTTCACACATGGCACTCCATCTCTGACTTCATTTCACTGTCTTTCCCTACACCTGGAATTCTGTCTGTCCTTCTGCAACCCAGCATTCTGGCCTCTTTCCAGTCCTAACTAAACCCCCAACTCCTGTTTAAAAAACAAAACAAAAACAAACCTTTCTCAAATTCTCTTACTGCTAGTGTCTTCTGTTAATTATCTCCAATTTATCCAGTGCATAGTTTGTTTGTACAGCATTATTTTGCATGTTGTCTCTCCCAATTAAGCTGTGAGCTCCTTGGGAGTAGGGACTGGTTTCTGCCTTAACTTGTATCCCTAGTGCCTTGCACATATCAGGCATTTAATAAAATAAATCCTTATTGGCTTGACTGCCATAGGCAGTGCTCAGAAAGGCTGACTGCAGGATGCAGGTGAAACTTTTTCTTCAAGAACTTGAGGCAAGTTAGAAAAACTGAGTTTCTTTCAGTGCTGTTTCTCAACTACCACTCTGAGAACAAGCAGCTGACACACACCTTTTTTTTTGCCCGCTGATAGTCCTGGCTGGAGGCAACACCTGTGTAAGGGTAAAATCAGCCTGGAATCAGATGTGCTTGCACTCTGGGGCTAGGTTGGCCCCTGGGAAGTGGTGAATTTGCACTTCCCCATAAACTCTTCCCAGCTGTGCTCTGCTGACTCTACAGAATGCCTCCACCTGCTCCCACAGACGGCCCAGCTGCAGGGAGAGTGAAACACCTGGCTCGGGGTGCCCCTCCAGCCTCCAGAGCAGCTCAGAAGCACCGGGGCCTCTCTTACGCCAGGTCAGCAGTTCCATTGTTCACCCAGGCAAGCTTAGTTAGGTCCATGGGTTATCCTAAGGACCTGAAGTAAGACTAGCCACAAGCCTCTGTAATATATCAGAAACTAGCTAGAGTTAGAGACTTCAGACAAAATGTGCAGATAACCCAGACTTCCTTTTCTCAGCCACCCTTCCTCCCCAAACAGTAATAAACTGGTTTAAAAAAAATTAAAAACAAAACCAAAAATACCCAAGGCTAGATGGAAAATGAATGGTTAACACATAGAGCCTTGCAGGACTGAAGGAGCAGTAGTTAGGACCAGTTTTAAATTACAACAAGGCAATTTATTTTTCTGAAAATGACAATGGAATTAATTTCCTTTTCTGTCTGTTAAGCCAAGGGCAAATTTACTCAACTCACTCTCTGGGAAGAAAACGTGCCTCTCTTCTGGGTAGTTTTTGGCAAGCCACAAAATTACTACTTCTAAATTTTATCTGCCGTGAAACAAAAGTGTTATCTTAGAACCCGGTTCTTAAACTTTTTTTTTTAAAGTCAAAGACCCCTTGGGCAGTCTGATGAAGCCATGGAACTCCTCAGAATTGTTTTTAAATGCATACAATAAAATGTACAGGATTAAAAGGGAAACCCACATAATGAAATATAGATATAATTTTTTTTTTAATTCACAGAACTTTCCTCATTACTAGTTCCCCATTCGTCATTTTTTTCAATCAAAGTACCCCTCCCAGAACTCCTTTTGAAGGTAAAAAGGGACTATTTTTTGCTTTTTGTGTTTTTATCCAAAGTACTCAGTATTTGACAAAATTTATAGGCTTATTAATTGTTTTTCTATTCATTCATTCAGTCAAATGTCTAGTCTCTACCCTACAAATGTCAAAAGTCAATTCAATAAGCATCTGATAAGTAGAACACCATGGGTACATACAGTTCGAGACTCAGAAAATGAAAAAAAAAAATAAAAGACTTTCTCTACTCTCACCCTCCCTCCCACCCCCAAAGTTTACATTCTACTGCTATCCAAAGAAATCTGTTCATTACCAGTGGACTTTTTTTTTCTTGAAACACTCAACCCACAACTTCTTTTCTTATCACTTTTTAAATAAAACACTTCCATAAATATTTGCTGAATGAACAAACACTAGCAACCTAGCAAACCAGTTTCCCCAAAGTAGTTTTATGAGCACCATCTTAATGCATCCACACAAAACTCTAGGAAGGTGGACATATCAGGAATTAGAATACCCATTTAACAGATAAGGAAACAGAGGCTTATAAGCTAATAAAAGACTTGCCCAGTTAAGTTCATGTAGGAGAGACAAACAGAACTTTTATCTCCAAATCTACTGCTCAATTCAGGACACGATGAAATTCTTTACATGCTCAGTTTACACTTGCTCATATTATGAGCTCACACTTTCCTTAACTAGAGATAAGTTCAGCAAGGGACAAAGGACTTCATTTGTTATTTCCACCCTCAATACCAAAGGAATGTCTTAAGCTCTGGCCATGGTAATGTGACCTACTAATATAGTCCACACCAACTGGGTCATCCTTTTTTTGGCAAGGAGGGGAGGGGGTTGCCTCAAAGGAAAATACTAAATATTGAGGAATTTGATGCATGCTGATCTTTAACATCAGATGTTAAAAACAAAATCCAATCTTCTGGGGACATAAGGCAGTCTGCATAGATGGCCAGTTGTCTGTCTCTAAATTGAGACCTGGCTCATGACACAGCAGCAATATAAAGGACAGGGCCATCCCTTCAAGCTCTCCTTGCTCCTTCAGCAAACTTAAAAATGGGACATTTTCTAGCCCTGGTACTACTCTAACAGAACTTTACAGATCTTTTATTTCTTTTTTGTCATTAAACAGATGGAGCAACATCAGCTCTCACAACCCCCAAATAACAAGGAGCACCTGGAGGAACAAAATGCTTCCCTCTGGCCCAAATGGATAACCTTGAACTTTCTGAGAAAGAGAAAGAGATCTATCACATACAGGTAGTTCAACCATTCCTCCTGCCAAGAAGAACATTTGGAAAGTTGTCTATCAAAAAAAAAAAAAAAAAGATGGAAAGGTGTGATCTCTTCAAAGGTTGGTCAATCCCCAAGTGACTAACAATATCAGTAGTGGATTTCTCTGGCCCTTGATAAAGAATCAGTTCCACATAGATTTAAAAATGTCTGTTTCCATTTTTTTTTAATGGTGCTTTTAGTCAGTGATATAAAACTCAAACAAAAAGGGGACCAGACCACTAAACCTTACTAAAAGAATCCTGAAGGATGCATATTGACTTAGAAAATCATGTTAACATTACTTATATTAAACTGTAAATTTTTTTTATTAAAACTTCCCCATTATATTTTAATTAGATCCTGCTGCACCATGCAGAATATTGATAATTTTATTTTGCATATATACACCAGGTGAATTTAAGTACTATTAGGACCATTTTATAGAAATAAGGCTCAGAGTTTTTTATGAGTCTAGCCAGAAATCACTCCACAGATGACAGCATTAAGATTTGAACCCATCCCATAAAGAACTGGATCCCAAGTCCAATGCTTTCCTCATCATACTATACTACTCCTATATATTGCCTCTCCTGTGGTTTTGTTTTTATATAAAATAACAACCTCTTTGAACTATTAAGGCCTAACCAAGAACATGAAAGATATTAGGTATCTATTTGCCCATCAGTAAAAAAAAATTTCCTCTTCATCTAGAATTGATAAGAAATAAGACTATTCTCATTAAAATTATTGGTTTTGGTTGGCAGAATTCAAGGGTCTTTAAAGATTCAGGTTTGGGGAACATTAATTCTCATCATAAAAGAGAGCACAACCATCGATGCAATCCAAAAACAACCCAAGTTCTCTGACTATAGGGAGTGAAAGGAGAGCAACAGACTAACTCTAGCAGAAGTTGAAGTGACTACTTGTTAGGGATATTAGTGAGAAGGAAAGAAGGAAAGAAAATTTAAATAGCACCTGCTTTGTGCCAGGCAGGGCGATAAGCACTTTACAGATATTATTATCTCATCTGATCTTCATAACCACCCCCAAAGATAGGTGCTTTTATTATCCTTGCTTTACAATTGAAAAAGCTGAGGCAAATCAAGGTTAAATGACTTCTTGCCCGGTGTCTTTGGGAGCAAGTAAATGCCTGAGGCCAAATTTGACTCCAAGCCCAGTTCTTGATCTACTCTACTTGTACTGGCAATGAAGTTTAGACAGCAGTCAACCTCTGAAGTCCTTGAGACCTCAGGGTTCTGTAGATTCATGCTGCCTCTCTAATATTCACTTGGAGTACTAGAGGTCACTTGGAAAGGTAGAACTCAAAACTTCATTGGGAGGCAATGCAGCTTGGTTTCAAGGTGAAACTGAGAATCTGGGTTCGAATCTTGTCTAGTCAACTTACTGTCCGTGTGACCTTGGACAAGGCATTTGACCTATCTATAAAATAAAAAGGTTTGACTACGGATAATTTCTTTCTTTTTTTTTTTTTTTTTTAACTAAAGCTTTTTATTTTTTTTTTTTTAGTTCTTTTTTGTTTTTATTTATTTTTCAAATTTATTTATTTATTTACAATTTTAATACGAAAAAGAAAAAAAAAGCATTGCCATCTGCACAGCAGATTACGAGATAAAGCTTTTTATTTTCAAAACATATGCTTGAACAATTTTTCAACATTGACCTTTTGCAAAATCTTGTGTTTAAGGATAATTTCTAAAATCTTTTTTCAATTCAAAATAGATGATCTATGAAATGTTCTGATGATTTAATCCCTAATATGGATTCACCCTAGTATGGATTCATCAGCAAAAAAAAAAAAAAAAAAAAAAAAAAAAAAAAAGAGCCTAGGATGTATAAAATCTAGTCTTTATTAAACTTCTTTAGCACCATACCAGGATGTTGGTTTTAAATTTAACTTTTGTACTTTGATTCAAACAGGCCTTAATTTTTCAGCACAAAGATTTGTTAATCCTATTACATATTCTGGTGAACAAAGGCTGCTTTTGGCTAGCCAGCCTCCCCCATCCCTACCCTAAACAGCTATTCTATTACTTCCCTCCCTTTCCATGGGAAAATGGGGATTTAGAATTAAGAGTCCATGGAGATTATACAACCCAAAGCAAAGCCAGAGCAGCTACCCTGATGGCTAACAGTAGTAATGAGATTAGAACCCTGATTCCAAATCCATTCTTTGTCCTTCCAATGAGCCAATGCAAGGTGAAGAGTAGAATTCAAGCTGCTTAAGGGCAGAATTACATCATTTTTCTCACTATACTCATAGTACCTGGGTAATACCTAGTGTATAGTATGTATGTCTCACTTAGATGTGTTTGCCTCATTTTTCTCATCTGCAAAATGAGCTGAGAAAAAAATGGCATTCCAGCATCTTTGTCAAGAACACTCCAAATCAGATCATGAAAAATGACTGAACAAATTGCCTACACCAAAAATGACATAGATTGGCACTAAGCAGTGCAGTGGATAGAGGGTACTGGGCCTGGAGTAAGGAAGACCTGAATTCAAAATTGGACCCAAATAATTATTAGCCATGTGATTCTGAGCAAGTCACTTAACCTTCATTTATCTCAGTTTCCTTATCTGTAAATTGGAGATAATAGCACTAACCTCCCAGAGTTGTAGTGAGAACCAAATGAGATAATAATTATAAAGTACTTAGCCTGGCACATAGTAGGTGCTATATAAATATTAACAACTAATCATAACAAACACAAAATATTGTGAATCTGTCTATCTCCACAATAGCTACTTGTGAGAAGGGAGGAATAGGGTTTATTCCCAGTTTACAAAGGGCACAACTCTGACAATGAATATGTGATTTGATCAATCATCCCAAAAAAGTGGTTAGTAATGTTAAAATTAAGATAAATTCAAACCCTTGGAACCTGACAGCAACATGGTGAAAAATACTGAACCAGACCCAGGAGAGTAGAGTTAGAATCCTTCCTATGTAACCATGAATAAATCTGTTGCTCCATTCTAAGCCTCAATTACCTCAAGCCGTACAGAAGGGTTAGAGTAGATTATCTGTTAAGGTTTGCTCTAGTGTATAACATTCATGGAACTCATAAATAAGGTGCTAGAAGAAACCCAGCCCTCTCCTTTTAATCTTGAGGAAACTAAAGCTGGGGAGTGTGAATCATATCTGTAAAGAAAAAAAAAAAAAGAACAAGAGGAGGAGGAGGATTTTGCTTTTCTTTGTGACAGGTTGGTTTGAACTTCCTTTACTTTCAGGTATAGATTTAACCCTGAAGTCCTTTACCTTGACTGGACTGTCTTTAGAGAGTTTTGTTCAGTTCTGGGGGAATATTTTAGGAAATATATTGACAAATTAGAACATGAAGTTAACTGCCTTCCTCAAGTTGGGGGGTGGGGTGGCAGAAGAAAGGGAACCCAGTTACTCTGACTCAGCTGATCTTTTTACAAAGTCAGGCTAGGTGTAAGGAATTATTTAAATAAGAAAACACATTGGATATATCTAGTGCACATAATTCTTCACAGATACCCCCACCAATATTTCTAAAAATAAATGTCACTCTATTGAGTATAGATTTAATAAAATCTGAAACCTCTTTTCCCGTGATCTTGTGGTGTCTTAGTCAGTCTGGCATGTTCCAGGATTAATTGGTGTGTAAAACAGACTCTCAGGCTGACTGTCGGTCTGTTTTCCCCCTACCTCACAGAGAGCCCTTATGTAAACAGGGTCTGGCAAATGAGCCTGTGCACAAAGAGGCCTTCCTCAGAGCAAGCCTGCAGCTCAGCACATGGCCAAGCTCTCACACCATAAATTACCTATTGGGAACTCAGGCAGGCGGTTGCGGCTGCGGGCAAAAGCTGGGGCCAAACCATTGACACTAATGTGAGGAGCTCAGAGTGAGAGAAAGGGGATATGCCATCCAACTGGTAGCTGCCCATGAATCTCTTCGACAAAACACTCTGACAAGTGGTCATATAACCTTTTGTTGGAAAGCCTTAAGGGGGAAGAAGCCCTAATTTCACCTCAAGATGCAACTGCCTGCAACATTTTGGATAGCTCGGATCCTCAGGAAATTATTCATAGGATTCTAGAATTCAAGCTGAAAGGGATCTCTGGGACCATCTCGTTAGTTTGATCTAATTTTACAGATAAGAAAACTGAGGCCCAAAGATCTTATTTGCCCAATGTCATTAGTAATGCCCTCTGTCCCCAAGAAAACAAGTCTCTGCCATAGAACACTTCTTTAAATACTTATTAAGACAACAATTATGGCAAAGGGGGGCAAGGAGTTCTCCCATTCAGTTCCTTCAAATCATGCATTTGAAAGGCTTGGTTTTCTGTTTCCTAAACATCCTGGTTGCCCTTCCTGGGCATGCTTCAATTGGTCAATCTTTCCTAAAATGTAATGCGCAAACTGAACAAAATCCTCCAAAGGCAGTCCAATTAAGGTAGAGGATCTTAGGACTATGTCTATACCTGAAAGTAAGAGAAATTTAAACCAACCTGTCACAAAGAACTGCAAAATCTTTTTTTTTTTTTTTTTTTTTTTTTTTTTAATTTAAACAAATGTAATTCACTTGCACAGGTTTAAGATATATTGGATTACTTGCTGTCTGGGAGGGAAGGGAAGAGAGGGAGAAAAAATTTGGAACACGAGGTTTTGCAAGGGTGAATATTAAAAAACTACTTTTGCACATATTTTTAAAATAAAAAGCTATCATTTATTATTATGTATTAATATTATATTATTATTATTATATATTATTATATTAAAAAGTGATTTACTCTCCCTAGCTTTGATTATGGCACTCTATGGATTTTAGTGTCAAGACCAAACTGTTTTCAAAATCAATAAGCAGATATTGATTACTAAGTGCCTATTATTATTTTTTACTGTTGTTCTTTTTATTAAATATCTACTGTATCTGCCAGGCACTATAAAAAGTTGGTAATTAAATCACTTCAAAAACAATTTATTGAAAATCAGACTCATTTTAATCTCTGAATGCCACAATTGAAGTGCAAAGGACTTAAAGGTTGGTAAAGTTATCTGGTCATAGTTACAAGGGACAGCTAGGTAATGCATTTCATAGAGTACCAGGCTTGGAATCAGAAGGACTCATCTTCTTGAGTTCAAATCTAGCCTCAGAAGAGTACTGGCTGTGTGACCTTAGGCAAGTCATTTAACCCCAATTGCCTCAGGAGGGAAAAAAACAATTTACTGAAAAATTAGGCTCATTTTGATCTTTAAATACCACAGAATCATAGATTTATAAGTGGAAAGGACATAGAGGTCAATAGAATTATAGCCCTCATGGCTACAGGTGGAAACTAGGAAGGCTGAAGGAAAAAGGTCCAAAGACCGGGAATTGTCCACACTCACAGAGCACAGATAGTAAGGGGCAGAACTGTAATTTACACTCAGCAACTTTGCTTCCAAATCTAACATTCCTTCCACTACTATTCTCTGTATAGGGCTTCTCCTCTAGTAGCCTGAGCTGGACTGTCTCCAGAAGAAGTAACTTATTTTCCAAAGAACACAAATGAGAACATTGAGGTGCCACAGGGGATAAAGTGCCGGCCAGCTATGTCCACTAGCATTATTGGGGAAAAAGGAGAAAAAGAGACAACTTGTGAAGATTAGTCAACAGAGAACAAGAGAGGCCTGGAAAGTACTGATAGGATAATGAAGCCTGGAGCAGAAATCAAAAACTTTGGAGGTCCATCTATCTTCATCATGGAAAATAGATGACATGGGGAAAGAAAGGCAGGTAAAGAAATAAAACTCAAAATGGACCACTAGTCATAATGATTATTCCTGGCCTCAGAGAAGAATTAAGAAAATGCACTTCTGTGTCTATATGGCAGAGGTAAGGGACTACATGTGAGGCACACTAAATACTGCCAGACCCCCAATGATTGGTAGGCTTGCTGACTTGGCTGAATGAGTTTGGTTTTCTTTCCCTTTCTTTTTAAGTCTTTGCTACAAGGGATATCTCACTTGAGTTGGGAAAAGAGGAATGTGTTTGGAAATGAAGGTGATCAGTGATAAAAATAAGAATTAATTTTAAGTTGGCATTAGATAATGAAAGCCAGAATTTGGGGGCCACGTCTTAAAATATAGGCATGATGTACCTTGCCTAAGGATGAAATATAACTAAGAAAAGCAACTTTAAAAACATATTTGCCCCTAAACCTTGCAAATTTATTGTACTTTCAACTATAAGGAACTGTAAGAAAGAATATGGCCAGCATGGTTTGAGGCAAGCCAGTTTACACAAATTACTAGGTACAACAAAGAAAGAATAGCAGCAAAGAAATGACAAATCTCTGGGGCAGCCTTAAAGGAAATCTGGAACAGCTGGGTTCAAATCAGGAACTGAGTTCAAGTTCCACCACACAGAAATGCTGGCCAAAAGATCACAAGAGAAAGTCATTTAATTCCAGGGCTCTGGCCAACTCTCCACGGCTCTAAATTGCAAAGTAGTTACCACTTTGCATTTATTGTCATAAGGATATCCCTATACTAGTGAACTATGTATACATACAAACACACAGTTAGGAATAGGGACCAAACCAACAACTTCTCCCAACTTCTGGCCAGAACTCTGCCAAATTCTAATGCCCTAAAGCACTCAGATAAAGGTTTTGCCTAAAGTTACATAATACATGTGTATTATGCTTACACATACATGCATGTCAATGTGTGCACACATCCATATGTGTGTATATGTACATAATACATATACACATATGGACAGCTAAGTTGCACAGTGGGAATAGTGAATCAAGTAGGGAAGACTGATCTTCCTAAATTAAAATCTGACCTTCTGACACTTACCAGCTGTGTGACTCTGGGCAAGTTACATCACCCCATTTGCCTTGGTTTCCTCCTCTATAAAAGAGCAGGAGAAGAAAATGGCAAACCATTTCAGTATTTTGGCCAAGATAACCCCAAATGGAAATAAAAATAACAACAAAATTGCAAATATTATCTCACTTAAATCTCGTAACCCTAAAAGGTAACTAATGCTATTATCCTCATTTTACAGATGAAGACATTTAGGCAAAGAACAGTTAAGTGACTTGCCCAGGACCATACAGCTAGTGTCTGAGCTTGGATTTAAATCAGGTCCTCTTGACTCAGGGCCAAAGCTCTCTCCGTGGCAACATCTAGCTGCCTTTGATATATAATATATCCAACATGCAGCATATATATGCATCTACGAAATAACATATAGTAGTAGTAGTAGCAGTAGCACAGTAGCAGGAGTAATAATAGCAGTACTACTAGAAGTAATAGTAGTAGCACAGTAGTAGTAGTAGTAGTAGAACAGTAGTAGTAATGGCAGTAGTAGTAGTAGCAGAAGCATAGTACTAACAGCAGTAGTAGCACAGTAATACCAGTAGCAATAGAAGCAGTAGTAGTAGTAGCATAGTAGTAGTAGCAGCACAGTAGTGATGGCAGAAATAGTAGTGACAGCACTAGTGGTAATGGTAGTAGTAGCAGTAGAAGTATTCGTAGTAGTAGTACTAGTAGTAGCAGTAGCAGTAGCACAGTAATAGTAGTACAGTAGTAATGGCATAGTAGTAGAAGCAGAAACATAGCAGTAGTAGTAGCACAATAATACTAGTAGCAATAGAAGCAGTAGTAGCAGTAGTACAGTAATAGTAGTAATAATGGCAGTAATAGTAGTGGCAGTACTAGTGATAATAGTAGTAGTAGCAGTAATAGCAATAGTATATTTGTATATTTGGCACTTAGCACAGGACTCTATAGCCAACAGATACTCAATCTTTGCAGAATAGATAAGAAAACATTGAAAATTCCTGGCATGTGTCCACATTCAAGGTGAATGATTTTTACAGACATCTTAAGTTCTATAACCACTTTTTAGAGTAGTACAAGTAAGAGATTTTGAAAAAATAAAACTTTGGAAAACATTTGTTCTGTCAAATCAGATTTAATCAAAGTTACATTTTTTTTTCATCAGTCATTTAAAAAAAAAGGAATGTCTGATTTCTCAAAGCAAAATAGATGAACCTTTTTTGAAAGGAAAAACATATATTAACTCAAATAATAAACCAAATAACCCAATATGCTCTTCCACCTCTCCTCCTAATAAAAAAAACAAAAAACAAAAAACAAAACTCGAGCCAAAAGCCCCTCATACCAACTTGGGAAGCAAATTTAGTGCAAAGTGTCATCATTTTTTAGGAAGGATCAAATAAATGAACAAAATACAGATCTACACAAACCCCAATACAAATTCAGCATTTTTTTTTACTAAGAGTTTACCTACCTTCTTGCAGGCCAGAGGTAAGACACTGAAAAGTCCTACATTCTTTTCTAGATGGAATTCTATTTTAGATAAATCTGGAAATCTAAGATTTTAAAGACCACTTTGTAAAACAAGAAGCCTTACAGAAAATGGTACTGTCTAGTTAAATGGCTTTATTACTTTTTTGCATTTTCCAGAGGCACACCAGGAAAGCAATTAAGAAAGGCAGAATCCCCTCTTCCCCTCGCCCCCCATCTTTTAACCCTAGGACAAGGAGAGGAGGGCAAAAAAGATAGATGTATCAACACTGATTGTGAGGATAGGTAAGGATCCCCACTGCACCCCTGGGTGCTGCTAGACTCCCTTTTTTGATGTGACCTCAGCTTCTTAATGCACAGACCAGTGGCCTGGCCTCCACTACTTATGAAATTACTGCCTCTCTTCTATTATCAAGGGCTAAAGACAAGGGCATTTAGAGAGGTGGGAGGATCATAACAGCTGAGACCAGATGAAGGCGGTGTCCTGATCTAGGTACTGAAAAGAAGAAAAGCTGTAAAATTTACTTGAGATGGAAGAGGAAGTAGGGGGTGTGGCCACTGAACCCAGGCTCTGCTGGAGAAATAGTTCACACAAGTTCAACAAGATTTTCAGAAAGTATGAGCTCATAAAGCTGAAATAAATAAATAAATGAAAGCAGGCAGCGCCCTTAGCCTGGAGGCAAGGAAAGCTCCAATACTCTACCACATGTTTAGAAAAAGAAGTAGGAAAAGGGAAAGTAGATGAGTCAGGGAAGGTAAATTGGATTTTCTCCTTTGCTGGCCATTTTTCTTGCAGCCCAAGGTCCATCTTGTCTTATCTGCTCATGAGATATTGGTCAAATATTCAGAGCATTAATGTTTATCATTTCATCCTTTTCCCCTTTTCTTTTTTACACTGTATCATTGTTGGGGAGGAGAATGAAGAGGAATATACTCAGAAGTGAAAGTGATCAGAAAAATAAAACATAAGCAAAATGAAGGGAGTGTTGGTGCAGATTTTTAGTTTGCAGATAATTGGGCATTCAATGCAGGCTCTGAAGCTAAAATGCAACGAAGTATAGATCAATTCTCTGCTGCTTGTGCTAATTTTGATCTAACAATTAATACTAAGAAAATGCAGGTGGCTCCATCAGCCAGTGCATCATCCACATGTGGAACCATCGGTTAAGGCCAACTAGGATAAGTTCACTTACCTTGCAGGAGTATACTTTCCAGGAATGTCCACATTGACACTGGAGCTAACTCAGTGTCTGGGAGGCTCCACAGGGACAGTGCAGGAGAGGAGAGCTATTGGGCTGCCTATCACACTGAAGGTGTGCAGAGCCTTTGTGCTCACCTCCTGGTTGTACGTCAGTGAAATCTGGACAGTGTATCAGCGCCACACCAGGAAACTGAATGACTGGATTTGAATTGTTTCAGGAAGATTCTGAAGATCTCCTGGCGGGATAAGATACCAGACACAGAGGTACCTTCCTCGAATTAAACAGCCAAGCATTCCAACTCTATCTGCTACAGAGAGCACGACTTCGTGGGGCTGGCCACATTGTTCGAATGCCAGATGTCCGCTCGCCAAAAAGACTATTCTATTCCCCCCCCACAGGGCAAGCGCTCACATGGTGCTCGGAAAAGGCAATACAAGGGCAGTTCTCAAGGTCTTTGGTAAGAACTCTGGAGCTGGTTTGTGACAGAGGAGACTCCGGCACAGGATCGCCCAGCACAGCGTGCCCTTATCAGAGAAGGGGCCGTGCTCTACGTGAACAAAGCAGACTTGAAGTAGCTCAAAAGAAAACCATTTATCTACAAAGTTATTATAAAAACATTATCCACAGAGAGAAACCTAAGGACTACGAAACATTGTTTCAGTCAAGAGGAAGTCCCTGGCTTAGAAGACTTACCAGTCTTTTATTCTATCTATCACCTCTTTGAGCGACAATTCCTTCGTGTGTGTGTTTGGGTGAACGTTTACATTTAACGTGGACAGAGAGAACACAGATTAACTGAATAAATCAACCTAAGATGTGAATTAGGCATGAGCAAATTCTGCATAAATCTGGGAAGCATGAGGTACTTGGATAACTGAATGAAAGCAGATGATGGCTGTGAATCATTTACTTCTGGATGGGAATACACACATATATACATATAGGTAGGCATGTATAGGCACATATAGTATATATGTATATAGACACACATAAGCGATATTCATATATACCATATATATCTATACATGTCTTTGCCTACACATATATGTATATAGACACACAAATCTATTCACATATAATACATGCCTATATGTATACACACATATAAAGTATCGCTCCTATAGACATACATGTATATATTCATATATATATGTAGCGTATGTATATTATATATGTATATAGGCACACACATATATTCATATATGCTATATATACCTATGCCTACACACATATTATAGTATATATATATATACACACACATACATATATTCATATATAACATATATATCTATCCATATCTGGTCTACATTTTTATGTATATATGTATATGGACATACACATATATTGATATATGTCACATATACCTATACATACCTATGCCTATAAATATACATGGATTCCAATATTTACACCAGGGGATTCCAGCAACAAGCCAAACTAAGACTGAATTTCTCTTCCTCCCCCAGTGGAGGATCTTGTGAACTCTGAAAGACATGAACTCATTTTTTGGCCGTATTGTCCCTGGAGCAACAAAGGTTAACGCCAGTGTTACTATTACTTTAGGGGCTGAGAAACACAATAAAGTTAAGGCCAAACTGGTCACACTGAAAAAGGATTCTATACAGACGGAGATTCTCAGATTCTAGAAGGAAGATAAATTCCAGGAGAATTGTATGAGGATTCCATAAAGGAAGAAAATGCCTTTCAGTAAACAAAAACACTGAGTTATATGTTGGCCACATGTGCTCAAATCTGAGCCTAGTCTCCCCAAGGAATTTGTATGTTAGGACAGTATGCCCCAGTTTGTGGGTAATGTTTTGTACCAAGTATTCTTCCTATTAATTATACCTTAGTAAATACTTGTTTCTAAAAGCTAATTAACTTGGATTGGCTAATAGATGATCAGTAGGGAGCAGACCAGATGGGGGCTCAAGAACAATATGCTGTATTAGAAAACTCCAGGAGGAGTAGAGGACCATCCTCTGGGGACCCAGCCTGCCAGTTCTTGTGGGAATTGGGAGAATAAAGGAGGTGGGAAGGTGTTACATATTACACAAGAAAATACAATAACTGTGCTACTTACTTCACAGGGTTGTTATAAGTAAAGAGCTTTGTAAATTGAAAAATATGGCAATAGTTATGATTACTGTTGGATAGAGAGTAAAAGACTGGAGTCATTATATTGTTACTTTCTTCTGACATTGAAATTTGGGTTGGTAGAGTTATCAGTGTATCTTGATAGAAGGACCTGGAGATGCCCCACTGGCTACTTAGCAGCCCATAAATGGGGCTCCTATTCCAGGACTCATGTTGGGTAAAAAATTCTCTAATTACACAGCTTCTTCCATTTTCCCCTTTAGAGAAAAGTAAAAAATTTAAACTCCTGATCTTTTGTCTCGCCTTTTCTGGTTAAACACACATTTGATTTAAGAAACTCACCAAAAAACAAAACAAACAAAAAAACTGGAAATATATACCCTTTAACAGCTACTAAAAATTAATATGCAAATAATAAAATGCATCTCTTTCCCTTCACTGGGTAGATGGTGAACTGTGGATATTGAATACTGTACATCCAATCAACCCTTACAGATACACTGTTTGGAATTTTCCAAACTACTTTTACTCTCTTTCCTTTTAAATCCTTTCTATACCAAAGGGAGGGGAAAAAAAGAAATCCTTACTACGAGGATAACTAGGGAAGGGAAGAAAAGAATGTATTTGGAAATAAATGTGATATTAAAACAAAAGGCATTAATTTTTAAAAAATCCATACTCTACAGTATCATAATTTCTTATATCCCTTCTATCAAGACCACTGCTGCCTCTGAAAACTTCAATTCTATCATTTGATAGGTTTTCTACCCAGACTAAATCTGTACAGAATCAAACAGTGCTAAAATCAACCCACAAATCCAAGTCAAGAAGTTGTTTAATTAAAAGACAAGGGAATTTGATTTTTGACTTTTTTTTATCAAGTCAGTGTGACATAGTACAAAGGAAAATGTTGTTATGAGTAGAAGGAGAGGCGCACTAGATAGAGTACTGGGCCTGAAGTCGATAAGACTCAAGTTCAAATCTGACCTCAGATACATGGCACTTACTAGCTGTGTGATACTTGGCAAATCATTTAACCCTAAGAACCTTGAGGCCCCCCCCCCCAAAAAAAAATAAAGTGATTCTAAAAACCATAGAAGAAGCTGAATTCAAATCCTACCTCTGCCTCTTACTATGTTGTTAATATTGGGCAACTCACTTTATTCTCTGAGTCCTGGTTTTCCTTCATTTGTAAGATGAGGAGTTGGATGGAGATAGCCTCAGAGGTCCCTTTAACTCGAAATCTGTGATCTCCAAAACCTAGCACAATGCCAGTAACATAATAGGCCTTTAATAAATTCTTTTTAATTGATTCAATAAATCCCAAACTTGGACCTCAACTCACTGTCCCCTTTCAAATACTCCACCAAAAAAAAGAAAAGAAAAACTAATCTATGCCCTAACAGAACACAATGTGTACAGAGATGAAGGCAAACACATATGTCACTAACTTGAAACTGTTCATTCTTCCCCAGGTCTTTAGAATGAGAGATACCACTGGGAGAAGGCAGAAACCTAAAAACCTTCAGTTCCACCTCCTCTTGCACATTCCTAGGCTCCCCTGTGGCAGTTTGTTTCTTAACTATGTGACCCTGATTTAGATTTGCTCCTCCCCAACAAAGGAAAAAAGCATTTGGGATAGAAGAGCCCCCTCCAACACAGACATTTCCAGATCCCCTCAGATGCTTTCCCCCAAATGCTGTTCTCATTCTCCCCCCCCCAAAAAAAATGACAAAAGTTTTCTACAGAGATGTTGAATTTTCTGAAAGAATGACATTTAATCCTTTGAAATAACAGTTGTTTTTCCCCAAAATCATTTTTTTTGGTTTTGATTTTTTAACCAAAGACTGACCTTTTTGGATGGAAATCTCAATGTTTCACATATGTCCCTGGCTTTTTACTGGAGACATTGAATATTATTCATGTCTTTTCTCTAGGAGGCAGGAGATGGTTATGAACATCAGTGCTGAAGCAGTCTGAACAAACTGGTTTGGCCTGCCTATAATTGTTTTTCTTTTTCCTTGCTATCAAAGCTATAAGTAGAAACTGTTCCAACTTTCTAATTTTAGGATATGGAAATTTAGGTTTAAAAAAAAACACACCCCTAACCCCCACAAAAACCTTGTTACAACTGTGTATAAAGAATAAATAGGCAAAAAACCAAAACTTAGGCCTTTACCTTGTAGGTAAAACAAATTCAATTAAAGAAATATTTGGGACTAACTACGTGCAGAAGGTCCAGAGAGTAGGGGATAGGCTAAGGGATGTTAGGGGCTCTGGGAGGAACTAATGTCTTATTGAGATTTATCTAGTTTCATACATACCACAAATAATTATTCTGTGAAAACTATTAGGAGGATTCCATTGAAGTCTAGCCTCAGAAAACCTAGCTTATTATACTGTTGGCCTCCAAAGGGTCTTTTTGGTGAATTTTCTGATTGTATTTTCTGCTGCCCCAATACAGGCACTTTGGAGCAATGCTTGCTACCAGAGGCAAGCTCTTCACTGCTCTCTTAAAAAGTCTGCAGTGGGGGAAAACACACCATTCAGATCAAGACCCTGGAAGTCCAGCTTGAAGGCCTTAGCCCAAGGTCTTGATGCTCTGCGGGTTAGGATATCAATCTTTCCTTAATAAAGCCTTCCTAATGACCCTACAAATGGCACTCCTGGATACAGTCCATTAAAGAGCAGTTTCAATTAGAGAGATCTTTCTGCATGCATGCAGTAGAAACACAAAGTGACCCAGAGAGAGTTCTGAAATGTCAATATCCAAGATCCCCTTCTAGGGATTGCTGTGATAAGAATGATAAAGTGTCATCAAGAGTGGCTAAGGGGAGGAGATGCCCATTTACTGGGGAATGGCTACACAAGTTGTGGTACAGATTTATGACACAATACTATTGTGCTATAAGATATAATGAGCAAGATGCTTTCAGAAAAACCTGGGACTGATGCAAAGTGAAGTGAGCAAGAATGAAGATTAGATTATACATAGTAACAGCAATATTATATGATTATCAGGTGTGATAATCTGCTAATAATAATAAGCTGTGATGATTCCCAAGCAACACAATGATCCAAGACAGTATCAAAGGACTTCCTATATTATCTCACCTTCAAATGAAAGTATGTATGGAATCTGAATGCAGACTGAAACATACTTTTTTACTTTATTATTCTTAAGGTATTTGGTCTGTATTTTTTTTTTTTTTTTGCAACATGGCTAACATGGAAATGTTTTGCATGACTTCACATGTTATTTATATCAAATTGCTTGCCTTCTCAAGAAGGGGAAAGAGGAAGAGATTTGGAACTCAAAATTTGGGGAAAAAAACCAAAAATAAATATTTAAAATGTTGCTTACATGTAATTGAGGAAAAAATAAAACAAAAAGATTCAAGAAAGTTAAAAGAAAAAGTGGTTGAGGTGGGGGTAAGTGCCCTCCAGGAAGATGACTCCTCACAGGATTAGCAATAGCATTTGTGATTCAGGTTAATCATTTATGTCTCCAAGTTCATTTCCTCAACCCACTCAGTCTAAAATCTATCAAGAAGGGAATGAATTTTGGAGAATGTAAGCATGGGTTTTTTTTCCCCCAGCAGAAAAAGGAAAATGCTTAAGAATGAGCGAGACCAGATGCCTTTGTATTGCTAATGATCCCTAAGAAGAGACAGGAAGCCTCACAACTATAAAACCCCCTTCAAGCTTTAGGGAGTTGTTTGTAATGTAAATCCAACACCATTGTACCAAGCCAGATCAAGAGGAAAGGCTGGGAGAAGAGGAGGTTGTCAGTGTGTATTCCTAAATTCTCAGGTCTAATCTTTATGTACCTCAATGGGTGGTTAAGCAGCAGGTAATGGGGCTTTACCCCCAAAGAGTAGTTCTGCACGGTGGAATAGTTTGTAGGGAAGGGCAAAAGAATGTCTTGGTTTTTTTTTTTTTTTTTAATGACTATACATGAGAAGTTTCTTAAAACCTTTTTCCCCCCAAGAGAGTTTAGAATTGTGCCAGGAAATGTTCTATCAAAACAAAAATAAAAAACAACCAAACCCAGAGCTGCATAAGGTCCAAAGAAGGTTGATTGTGGGAGATATGGACTTCATTCAGGGCAAAACATCTGAGAAATGCTTTAAAGGATGTAATGAAGAGAGCCCTGAAATCCAGAAGAGATCTGGGGAAAGTTTTTAGATTTGGAATCAGGGGGTCTGAGTTTGAATTATGTTTCTCCCATTTAGATGAAAAGACCCTTGTGACCTTTCTGCTAACCGGCCTGTTTTCTCACCTGCACAAAGAAGAGTTTAGGTTAAAGCTCTTTCTAAATCTAAACCTACAGGATCCTGCGGTCTCATTCTTGCCCCTAACACTTAACTTTTTTGATCGATGAATAACCACTTTTAGTACCTGAGGTCTCAGTCTCCTACTTTATCATTTTTCATTACCCATCTTCTGGGTTGTGGTAAGGATAAAATGAGATAATGTGCATCAAAGGACTTTGTAAAATTTAATTAGCTATTAAAACATTATTTATTGGAAAGGAAAAGACGGACAAGGAAGGCAGAACATCCCTAAGGACAGAACCCACCAAGGTACAATAACAAAAGTCTGGCATGAGGGTGAGAGGGAGCAGAACCGACTGGCTGAAACAGAAGATAAGGTTGGGAAGGTGACCTGGCTTATGGCCAAAGAACTCTAAAAGAGCTGACACTCCCTATGCCTGCTCCACTGCTTATAATTTCCCTTAACACCTTAGATTCTATATTTATCTAGCAATATTTCAATCTTAATTGGGCTTCCCAAGTAATTTTCCCTAATGAGAAAAGATTGTTTTTCTTGTTCACTACATTTCTCAAAGTAAATTTAGATAGTATTTTATTTTTAAAAAGAAGGGGGAAAGGGGGCAGCTAGGTGGCGCAGTGGATAGAGCACCAGCCTTGAATTCAGGAGGACCTGAGTGTCTGGTCTCAGACACTTAACACGTCCTAGCTGTGTGACCCTGGGCAAGTCACTTAACCCCAGCCTCAGGGCAGGGGGGGGGGGAAGAAGGGGAAAAGAAGGAAAGAAAAGGAAAGGAAAAAAAAAGGAAAGGACAAAAAAGAAAGCTTGGAGGGGAGAGTGGAGGGGAGGGAAAAGGAAAGGAGAGGAGAGAAACATAAACTCTTTCTCAGAATGTTTTTAAATGCATAAAACAAAATATATTGCGTTACAAAGGAAACCAATTGTAATGAAAATAGAGATGTAAATTTCCCTCCAATTAAACTCAAGGACCCCAAAATCTATCCACAGACTCCTTAGGAACTTCAGATTAACAATTCCTAACCTATCTTCTTCCTGAAGACTGGCTCATTTCTTTTGGGTAACAGTCAACTTCTTTCCTTCTTTTCTTTTTTTTTTTTTTCTCTCTTTTCATATTAATCTGTCTTTCCTTTTTTTTTTTTTTTTTTTTTTTAAATAAACAAAATCTAAATTTGCATTGAGGCCACGAAGGGACCCTTTTCTTTTTTCTTATTTTCTGCTTCACTGGGGATTATCACATCTGAAAATGTCCTATCATCTATCAAATTTAGAGGAAGAGGATAATTTGACTTGCTGTACCATTTCAATGAACCCATGAGGTGTTTACAGATCAGTGAAGAAAAAACTGTCGGGCAGTAGGAGACCTGGACCAAGCCAGGTTGGGTCTGCCACTATTACAGGGGACCTTGAATGAGTACTTGAGTGATCACTTCTATCACCCTTTGCCTGTTTTTTCACCTGTAAAAGAATGTCTGTGAAACTGTCCAGCCCTATGTACAACCAAAATGCTTTTCATCACCGTGTAATAGTGTCCAAAGCTGATCCCCAGCTGGGGTCACACTCTCAGAATTCTTTTTTAGTAAGTGAGACACACAAAATACCCTTGCTCTGAACCACCCACTCCCTATACTAGCTCTCCCTTGTGTTAAAGGGCACATACTTGAAAGACAGCTGACCCCGAGGGGGTGGGGTGAGGTATACTCTTCCATGATGGAACCCATGAGAGAGCTGCCCAATCCATGTGTGACTTAAATCCAGGAGGGACAGCCTTTGGCATCCTGAGTATTGGGAGAGCCCTAATCTGTTGAGCTAAAAGGGCGGCAGCCCAGGAGACTAAGTGTCTCTGAAGCCACGCCAGCACATTCACAAATATACCAGACACCAAATCCAGGCTTGGACACTGCAACACCCTTATTGCCCAACCTCAGCCACTGAATTCATACTGTCTGGAGAAGTCCATGTACTTGCAAACAGTGTGGGTTAAAGGTGCTTCATCCCTCCCTAAAAATAGCCAGGCACTGACTGGGAGGATGGATAATTTCAAAGTCATCTATATTCTAGCTAGATTTTCTCCTCTAGCATGGGATTTTTCTCCCACCAGGTTTATCTTCCCAATTATCATTTGGTCAAGTTAATATTTAAAATGAGTCTGCATTCCCAGACCACACAGCAACAGGGAAGTTGGGAAGGTAAATTTAATACTCGGTCATAAATAAAGCTTCCCACACTTCTACCACCACAATCCCCCTCCAGCTCTCTTCCATTGCAGTTTCCCAAGCTCACCAGGCACAAAGGCTAGATTAGACAGACATTCAGTAAGTACTTCTTGGGCTCAATACAATGGAAAGAGCATGAGGTCTAGAGTCAGAGGAGATGGGTTAAAATCTAGCCTCTACTGCTTACCACCTGTGGGATATTAGACAAGTTGTTTAAAATCCCCAATTTTCTCATCTGTGAAGGGCAGAAATTGGCCTATGAGATACCTTCTGGACTATTTACTGTGATCTTGGGCTTTCTTTTATCAGCCTCCTTCACACAGCCTCCAAAATCTTAATGCCTAATTCTGACCCCATTTTTTTCCTCTACAAAAACTTTCAGTTGCTCCTTTCTTACAGTAGAGATCTCTAAACTGGGGAGGATCAAGAGGGGACAAGAAGGGGCCTCAAGTGGAAAAAGTTTAAGAAATCCTGCTTTAGGGTAGAAGTCAAATTCTCTCCCACCCTCCCACTTTGAGTTTTCAATGGGACACAGTTAACTAGCACAGGTTAAAGAGACCTAAATACAATCTGCATTACAGATCTAATCTTTCCATTATCTTTCCCCAAAAATCTACCCCTTTTCCAAATTTCCCATTTAAGCTAAAGCCACCATCCTTCCTATCATCTATGTTTGCAACCTCAACTCTTCACTCTCAACTCACCCAATAATTTGCCCAATCATAGGTCTTTTCACACCACCCCTCAACTAAAGACTTCTCTACTCAGCATCATACTGTCTCAGTGTCCCTACCTTTTTCCATTGGCTTACTATTGTAAAAGCCTTTCACATTTGTTTTCCCTATTTCAAATCTATCTGCACTCCAATGCATTTTTCACATATTTGCCAGTGATTTTCCTGCAGTAAGATAGAACTATGTTATTTGTCCACTGAATAAACTTCAAAGGCTTCCTAGGAGAGGGGGTTCTTAACCAGAGGCTGAGGGGATCAGTGTAGAGATTTGGGGGATAGAAAAATTTTACATCTTTAATTTCCCTAACCTCTAACTGAAATCTAGTTTGTCCTCCAATTATTTTAAAACACGATTCTGAAGCAGGATTGATAGACTTCACCAGACTGCCAAAGGGGTCCAAAACTCAACAAAAAGTTGAGAATCCTAGTTCATCTAAGCTCAACTTTTTAAAAATTTTTATTTTTTACATAGCTTTTATAATGTACATAATCATTAGTACAATAATACATGGAGAGGAATTGAGGGAAAGACCTGTGATTTTAATGATATACACAACTCTACCATCTTAAGAGTTGCACATCTCCTTAGTAATTTATAGTCTTAGAAAGTTGCTTCAGGAGAAAAGGGAGCACAAGGATTAAGTGACTGGTTCAGGATACATAGTAGGTGTACAGGTTTGGTCTTCTCGGCTCAATGACCATTCTAATAAGTAAAAATATAAATATCAGGGGACTTGTACTCAAAAGTTTTTTTATTGAGGTGCATGATTTAAAAAAAGGGCGGGGGGGGGGGGGAGAGACCACAGCCCTATAAGATAAAATGTCTTAAGCTCATCCTTTCATCTAACTCAGATTTACGGTTCCAGCCTTAGTACCCCTTACTACATGTTCTCAGCAAACAAGACTGTTAGCCTTTCTCAGAACTCCTCCGGCTCCCACTCGGAGCATATCTGCACGTAGTTCCCAAAAACAAGAAGACATTCCCTCCTCAACTCCACCTGTTGAAATTTAACTTTTTTTGCATAGCTCCAATGTCATTTTCTCCAAAACATATTCCCTGATTTCCCTCTTCAGACTAGGTAAACTAGAGCTCAGCTCTTCCTGCTTTCCTCTAAGTATTCCTTCTGGACTTATTATCTCTTCTCACCAGTCCTGGGATACTGGAGAGGGCTAGAGGCACAGTGGATTAAATGCTCCCTAAAATCAGGGAGACTTCTTTTAGGGTTCAAATATAGCCTTAGGCACTTACTGTATAAGTGTATTTCTATGTGTACAGGTATGGTTGGCTCAGTCAGTCAATAAGGACCAGTATGACTCATGTACTGGGAATACAAAGAGAGAAAAAAGGCATTCCTTGCTCCCAAATTGGAAATAATTAATAGAGGGAAGGCACTTTCCTAAACTACTTGGAAAGAAAGACCAGGTCAGTTTTCTTCTTTATCCCTATCCCCAGATCTAGGCATAAGCTTTAGACATGTACATCCAGGAGAATCTAAGTTCCTTGAGGATAAAAGTTACTTCATTATAGTTTTTGTATCCTCAATACTAACATGGTACTGGGCATATAGTAAGCACTTAATTGTAGCAATGAATGAAGGTTTCTTGAATTTTAAGTTGAAGATGGTTCCTTCCCCCTTCATTAAAAATTATTCGGTATAAATGACCTTGTGACTTCGGACATCGCTTCACATTTCTAGATCTCAGTTTTCTTAGCTATTCTCTTCGTTCCAATAATTCTGACCTCCTGGCTATTCCACGAATTAAATGTTCCACTCCATTTCTCTGGTTGTCCTCTATGGTGGAATACTCACTGTTTTTGACTCTGACTAGTCCAACTACGGACTTCCCTGCTTCCAGCAAGTCCCAATGAAAATCCCACCTCCTACAGGCAGCCTTCCCCTCCTTAATTCCAGTGTCTTCCCTCTGTTCATTATTTCCTATTTTTCCTTGTTTTTTGAGAGGACTGATACAAAAGCTTTCTGCGCATATAATTTGTTTTCAAGTTGTTCCTCCCAATAAATGGTGAGACTCTTTAAGACTCTTTTGCCTCTTTTTGTGTTCCCAGCACTTAACACTGTGCCTAGCAGATAGTAGATGCTTAATAATTGATTGGTCTATGAAATAACACAGTTGAACTAGTACACTTCCAAAGCCTCTTTGAGAGATCCATCTATGATAAAACGCCTGTGGGATAATTGAATTCTAGCATTTCCACTTTTATTTCTATGAAAATTCATTTTTATTGGCTTCAAATCATTTAGGGTAATGAAAACTTTCTTAGGAGACTAAAATATATGGAATGAAAGAATGTGTGAATCTCTTTACATCATCCCTTCTCATATAAACTTTGAAATAGTTAGTGTTTACTTTTACAGAAGGCAAGAGTGGATAATGGATAGAAGAATAAACTTGGAACAAGGAAGGTCTGAGTTTGAATTCCCTGTGAAAGACTAAATAGCAGCAGAGGTTTCTTCCAGCTCTAGATATAAGAGTCTTATCAACTATGTGACTATAAACCTGGGCACTTAAACTCTCTTGGTCTCAATTTCCTTATCTGTAAAATGGGGATAATACCTATTTCACAGAATTCTAAAGGATATCTCAAAAGCTTTAGTGAAGTTTTAAGTTATTTAGCTTTAAGCCATTACAGTTTAAAAACACACTAAGTCACTTGGGACACCCTGCAAAGTGTTTTTGCAAATGGTTTTTAAATGAGATATAAATATTAGCTGTTACTATTAGTCATCATCAAAAAGAACTAAAGACTGAAAGGGCTGCCACAGAAATCTATTTCTAAATTATTAACTTAGTTGGGTCTTCTATTTTTTTTATTTATTTATTTATTTTTTTTTTTTTGCAGGGAGGGGTAGGGATCTTCCCATCACTGGGATTTTATGAACTAGTTTGGGCACCTAGCATCATTTTTCTTTCTAAAAGCTTTTTCTTTTCACTTGGAAGGTGACCTGGTTTCTGCATTCTGCTATCCAGAGAGGCTGCTGACCATGGGTATTCCCCGAACTTGGAACTGAGAGAGCTGCTTCTAATCTTGGCTCTGCCACTAACATGCTGGGGACAGGTGGAAAAGGCCCTTACCCTCTCCAGGCCTATCTGCAAAATAAAGGGACTGTCCTGGAACCTAATAGTTCCTTCCAGTACAGATATTTTATTCTTTGTATTCTAAGACTACTATCATTTTTAGTAGTTTAGACTCTACAGGTACATTTCTAAATTCTTTTATAACTCTGATATTCTATACAAGCCTCAGACACTAGCTTGTCCCTGGGCAAGTCACTTAACTGCAGAATGTCTCAGTTTCCCCACCTAATTAAATGGTATAATAATAGCATCTACCTCCCAGAAGTGTTGTAAAGACAAATCAAAACAATATTTGTAAAGTCCTTTGCAAATCTTATTGCACTATATAAATGCTGGCTATTATTATAGCAATGGAGCCAGAATAAGCCATCACCAGTGCCAGTGGTATCCCAACATGCTCTTTTCTTTCAGTCTTTCCCCACGTTGGTAAGTGAAGGCAATTGATCTTCTCAGCCATTCACATGCTTATGAGTTGCACTGTCCAGTCTGGCCCTGAAATCAGGGAGACTCATCCTCTAGGGTTCAAAATATAGCCTTAGACACTTACTGTATAACCCTGAAAAAGTCACTTAATTGTGCTTGCCTTACTTTCCTCATCTGTAAAATGAACTGGAGAACCACTCCAGTATCTTTGCCAAGAGAACCTCAAATTGGGTCATGAAGAATTGTACACAACTGAACAAATTACTGTTACTGTTATTATTCTAAGGTTCTTTCTAAGAGCTCTGAAATTGAATGTTCTAAAGTCCTTTTCAGCAGTGACAGTCTAAGCTTTATCTTCTAAAATTCCTTTCAATTACAGCAGTCTTTGTTTTATATTTACAACTGAATATCTGGAAACCATCTCATACTCATCACTTCCAAAACTTAATTCATGATCTTTCCTCTTAAACCTTCCTCTCCTCTTCATTTTCCTATTGCAGTTAATGGCACTATCTTCCTCCTCCCAGTCATTTTGGTCCAGAAAACCAAAATGCTATAAACATTTGAATCTTCTCTCTTCCTCACTCCTTCACATCCAATGAGTTGCTAAATCTTGTCAACTTCCCCACCACAATCTTCCCTCAAATCATGGGGTTTCCTCTTTCAAATCCACATTATATCTCAATTGGACCACTGTCTCCTGGATCTTCTTGCTTCCAATCTTTTTCTCTCTCTGAACCATTCTCTCCACATAGCTGCCAAAATACTTTTTCTAAAATAAAGGTTTCATCATGTTTCTAACCTGATCAAAAATTTCCAATGCCCTCCCACAGTCTAGCCATTAAAAATACAAACTTAACCTAGTGGTTCTAAATATCTCTACAGCCACATTTTATTCTGAATCCTTTCATGCATTATATGATATTCCTGTCCAACTAAACTAGCTGGAAACTCATAAACCTTCTCTCTCTTGCCTCAGTAAATTTAGGTAGGTGGATAGATATAAACAGATAAAACACACAGATATACATATACATATATATGTGTGTGTGTGTGGACTATATACACATATACAGATACATATATGCATATATACATGTGCATAATATTTATTATCTCTAGCAATAGATAACTTCTATAAACTTGCTGCTTTCTAAAATCGTTATTTTCTTCCTAGCCAAATTGAGGTACAGTAGTTGCCATGAAATCTTCCCTCAGCATCTTCCTATCCTTTCTTCACCTCTCCTCCCTACCCCCACCTCCATCCCCACTACAAGTAATTTCCTAAATTTTCCTAAAACTTTTTGTCTTATCTAATCTAACAGAGTTTCTAAGTATCACATTTTTCTGCATTTCCACCATAGTTTCAGTACCAAGATAAACTTCTAGAAGGCAGAGACTAACTTCCCTAAGGTCTTTGCTTAACAAACACTGATAAGAATCCACAAATTTTTTTCCCCATTCAATGTTTTTAAAATGAAAATTGTTTTTAAAAGTCATGTGTAGTGTACACAAATCTATTTAGAGATAAAACTTTAAGGTCAAGTACCAGTTGAGCAAATCATTCCTCTATTAAGATTTGATACCATGAATGTGATGGAATATTATTATTCTATAAGAAATGATCAGCAGATTTCAGAAAGGCCTGGAGAGACTTACATGAACCAAATGAAGTGAGTAGAACCAAAAGAACATTGTACTCAGCAAAAAAATTATGTGATGATCAACTGTGCCAGACTCCTCTCTTTTCAACAATGAGGTGATTCCAATAGGCTTCTAATAGAGAGAACCCTCTGCATCCAAAGAGAGAACTATGGGGACTGAATGTGGATCATACCATAGTAGTTTCACTTTTGTTGTCCTTGTTTAGCTTGTTTGTTTGTTTTTTCCTCCTTTTTTTTTCCTTTTGATTTGATTTTTTCTTGTGCAGCATGATAAATGTGGAAATATTTTTAGAAGAATTACACATATTTAACCTATATTGTATTGCTTGGGGGAGTGGGGAAGTAAAGAGAGGAGAAAAATTTAGGTTGTACAAGTATTAACATTGAAAACTACCTCTGTATGTATTTTGAAAAATAAAGAGCTATTATTATTTTTTTAAAAAAGATTTGATACCAAAAACTGTACAAATTTGCTCTATGAAACACTGAGACAGCATGAACTAGTGAAGAGTGGAGACAGAAGATCTGGGTTCAGATTCTGCCTAGGACCAACTCAGACTGAGTGATCAAGGACAAGTCATTTATTTCTCTCCACTTCTAGAAACTTTGAGGTGCACAAGCCACTCTTTTTCAAAAGAAACAAAGTCTGGGGATCCACACAGATGAAATCACAAATCTGGCCTCCTTCCCCCAGAATGAATCCACAACTTATGATGGACCAAGAATCAAACTTCTTTGCTTCCTTTATGTTCTGAATGATTATTCAGGGAGCCAAAACTTGGGTTAAGACTACTGAACTAATATGATAAGTTTTTCTCAGACTCCTTTCCCACTTTCATTTATAAAAGAACCTTTCTCAACATAACCAAAATTGAATTAATGCAAAATCCAAAATGTTCTGATTAAAAATTCCAGTCTGAAGATTTCCACTCCCAAATAAATAAACACCCCGGTAGGCCCCATCTATACAGCCCAAGGAAACTTCCGGAATTCACTCACTTAGGATCATCCCCCTCCCCCAACGCCTAAGGAATAGAATCTTCAAAGCAGATCCTGTTTCTTTACTTTTGGAGACTGAAAGGAACCCTCAGGAGCTCATCAAATCCAATTCTCTCATTTTGCATAAGGGGAAACTGAGTCTGATAAAGGAAACTATTTCAAAGTCGCACAAGTAATAGGTAGCAAAGAGGAGATTTGAACCTAGTAAAGAGGCAGCTCTGTGCAATATAAAGAGCTCAAATTTGGTTGGGGAGAAGGAATCACTTTTTAAATCCCCGGGGACCTCAGTTGCCCTATCTGTAAAAGGGGAGAGTTGAGTTGGCTTTAAATCTATTATTAAAATGTGTCTCCTTAATAGACGAGTAGTCCTTGAGAGCTGGGGCTCTTATCTTTCTTTGAATATAGCAGTGCCAGGCACATAATAGGTATTTAATAAATGCTTACTGACTGTGATCCATCTATCCCAAATCTGCAGTCCTTTTCCCCACCACCAAATAGTATAATAATGTGTACTAACTTTTTTCCATTAAAAAATGTGCTTTACAAACATGCAAAATATCAAGAAGCAACCAAATCCTAGTAGGTGTTCCCGTCCAGAGAAGGTAAACGAATGCTCCGGCGTAGCTAAATTGGGAGGTTACCCCTCCAGCAAAATTCATTGTCCGAAGCTTCCTCCCACGTCTAGCCCTTTCGGAGCCAGCTTAGGTGCAGAGTTGCAACTTTTTGGAAAGAGCCCAAAGGTAAACCCGAGCTGATCTTGTAAATGTTAACTTCTCCAAGAAAATGCTAGTTTTCTAAGAAAAAAAGTGGTGGACTGGGCTGCGGAGCCCAGGATTCCAGAGATCGGTCAGTCAGTCAACAAGCATTTTTTAGGAGAGGGGGAAGCAGGACTTTTCCCAATTTTTGCAATAAGATTCCACCGAGTCTCTGTTAAAAGATGAGTTTTTTTATCTCCCACTGGAGTCTTCACCATAAGGGTCTAGTAGGACCCAACGCTGATTGAGGCTGAGGAAGGAAAGGAAGAAAGGGTGTCTGCCCTTTCACAAAGGCAAACCCTCCCTGCGCGCCCGGAAACACGACCTCCCCCCAAACCTGGGGCCTCTTGGCCGCCGGATTGCGCCCGAACTCGAAGATAGCGGGAAAGTGTTTATGCCGTGGGTTTGTCCCGGGTGGAAAGGAAAGAGGCGGGGTCCTATGGAAGGCAGCTTGGACTCAATCTCAGGACCCCTAGGGAAAGGAGGGGGTGTCCAACCTGGCCTTTACCTTAGATTCGAGCTGTGTGACCTTGGGCAAGTTAATCCCCCTCTCTGGGTCTCAGCCCATGGTTATGGATCACGTTCCACTCTCGGGCCAATGATGGACACCTCCTCCTCCGGCTCAATGGTGGCCGTGGCGAGCCCCGAGAGCCAGCGTGGATGGAGCACACTCCCCCAACCCCCCAAGCACCAGATGGATATACACACCTCCCTCTTCCCGCCGGCCCTGGAGCCACCAGGGCTTGGGACCCCTTCGTCGCATCCTCCCAGTCCCAGCCCCGCTTACATTGGAAGGCAGCCGCTCCCGGGATGCCCACCATCGCCCGTGGTGCAGCCGCAATCCCAGCAGCTCCGAGCCGACGCCGACAGCGGAGGCCGAGCTGGACCCAGCTCAGTTAGGCCGCAGCCCCGCCCCCCTGCTGGCCCCACCTCCATACTGGTCCCACCCCACCATTAGACTGCCCCACCCCCGCACCTCCCCCACCTGGTTCCATCCCTGGACTGGCCCAGACGGATTCTGATCCCGCCTCTCCCCGAACAGACCCCATCCCTGGACTGGCCCGACAGCGTCCTAGTCCCGCCTCTCTGCTTCAGGTCCGGCCCTTGAAAATGCATCACGTCCCCGCCTCTCCTGGGCTGTGAAGGGGGACCCGCCTCCTCGGACGTCACTGGAGCATCTTGTAATAACTGGGCTTTTTGACTCCGGTCTTTGCCCACTGGTCCACAGCCTCTCCAACATCCTGAGTCGCTTATGCTTGACTGCTCCTCTTTCCCGTTTTTGGGAAATGAATCAATTTCTAGCGAAGGAGAGAACCTGTAGAATTTCCTTATAGCATTGGTGGTTAAACCTAGGAATGCATCCCTAAGAGGGCTTAATTTCCTTTCTGAAACATTTGAAAATAGCCTTGAAAATTACCTTTGTAAGAAAAGGTAGTAGTAATACTACTACTTAGGTAGCCCAAAAGAGGTTAGGGAAAGGAAAAGGACGTATATATGCAAAAATATTTATAGCAATTCTTTTTGTGAAGTCAAAGAACTGGAAATCCAGAGGTTGTTCATAAGTTGGGGAACTGGCGCCATCACTGAAGAGCTTCAAGCAACAACTAGCTGACTATTTGTTAGGGTTGTGTGTGTTGTTTTTTTTGTTTTTTGTTTTGTTTTGTTTTGTTTTTATTTTAGAGGGGATTACTTATGTAAAGTTTGAATAGATGAGATCCTTCCAACTCTGAGACTCTATGGTTCTGATTCTGTGGACTTGGAGACAGGAGAATATAATCTAGGGGAAAAACTTGAGATCAAGAGCTGGGGATCCTTATAGTGTCAGCCAGGGGCTGGACACATGCAGGAGGTAAAACACCTAAGAGAGCAGGGTAAGATAAGACAAGGAGAAAAAAACCCCGAATAAATGAAAGAGCAGTTATTAGGCAGGCACTTAGAATATGCAAAACTAACTTACTGAAAATACAAATGGAAAAAGCAGTCCTAACTCTTTTTTTTAAATTAATTTTATAATTATAATTTTTTGACAGTACATATGCATGGATAGGTTTTTTTGTTTGTTTGTTTGTTTGTTTGTTTTTTTACAACATTATCCCTTGTATTCACTTTTCCAAAATTTCCCCTCCCTCCCTCCCTCTATTCTCTCCTCTAGATGACAGGCAATCCCATACATAATAAATGTGTTACATCCTAGATACAATATATGTGTGTAAAACCAAATTTCTTGTTGCACAGTAAGAATTGGATTCCGAAGTTACAAGTAACCTGGGTAGAAACATTTTACACTCAATTCCCAGTGTTCCTTCTCAGGGTTTAGCTGTTTCTGTCCATCATTGATCAACTGGAACTGAATTAGCTCTTCTCTATGTTGAAGATATCCACTTCAATTAGAATATATCTTCATACAATATCGTTGTTGAAGTGTATGGTGATCTTCTGGTTCTGCTCATTTCACTCAGCATCAGTTCATGTAAGTCTCTCCAAGCCTCTCTATATTCATCCTGCTGGTCATTTCTTACAGAGCAATAATATTCCATAACATTCATATACCATAATTTACCCAACCATTCTCCAATTGATGGATATCCATTCATTTTCCAGTTTCTAGCCACTACAAAAAGAGCTGCCACAAACATTTTGGCACATACAGATCCCTTAGTCCTAGCTCTTAAAATACTTATTTTAATTGTTGTTGTTTGTCCTTCTTTCTAGAAGAGGACCAAGACATCTGAAAGGAGATGAATTGCAAGTGAATTGGATTTCTTCTCTAGGGCCATCTGGATCAACTGGCAAGAAATAGAACAAAATGAGGGTCCCAAAGACAGAGAAGATTTAGCCCCAAGTTGGATGGAAAGGTCCTTAGAGGGTAGATAGATAACAATTCAAATTTCATGTCATTTCTATGAATAACACTATCATTTTCTGAGACAGAAAGGTTTCAAAGTTTTGGGCAGCAAAAACTTTAATTCCTAAGTCTTTTATTGCTGTTTTGAAGAAGCTAGAGAAGTCGAGCCATATTTTCACATCCCAGGGTGTTGCTGTGAGACTTAGACAGGAAGCCTGATAATGTGAGCAATACTGACATTCCCAGGGCTCTTATGCCTTTTATTGTCAACTGGTATAAGAATTCAGGTCCCTTCTCCACTCTGGATAATATGACTTCAGGCCCTGGAATGAAAATAGGAAGAAAATACCTCCACTGGGCTCAGAGGGGAGGTAATGGAGGTTGATGGTGGTTAGACTTACCTGGCAACTGCCTCCTTTCTGTCTCACTGCTTCAGTAGGCTGGCTTGCTAGCTAGATGACTGGCATCTAGCTTGGCAGCTAGCCTTGCGATTTGTCAGCACAAATTGAGCAGGACCCTGGGGATACCACAGAACCAAAATTTGATGTCAAGAGTCTGCCAGGCCCTGAAAGGATATAAATGTATATCAAGCAATCTTGCTCTGATGGGGTAAGGAAAGGGTTAACTTAGTTGAGAAAAGGAAACAGACCTATAAAGAAGAACAATAGTGCCTCTGTGCTCCTTCCCCAAATATTCAACAGACCTGAGGGCTTTGGGGAACAAAGGTCTGAATGGGAATAATCAGCCCCAGGAAACCAGATGGAAAGAGACCCTGGTATCCCTAAGTACTGGGCTTCAGTCATTCTGAATGGCCTGGTTGGGGTTTAGGAGACAGCTGTGAGGAATCATTTCAGAAAGATCAGGACCCAGAGATCCTGCTAAGAATACTACTGTTCTCTAAGGAAGAAGAGGATATGATAGAAATACACAATCTCAGAGCTAGAAAGGGTCTCAGCGGGCATCTGGAGCAGCTGGTCCTTGAAGAAGAATCCCTCCTACATCTTTTCTAATAAAAGAGCCTTTAGCCTCCACTTGAAGAGAGAGGGAACACACTACTCTCCCTTTCTCACCGAGCTCCAAAAGGCAACATCTTCTTTGGTAAAGCTCTGATTTTGCAAGTTACTTCTGTTACATGGGCTTTGTTTTTCTTTTTGCTTTTCCAATAGGTAGGTCAGGGATTTTGACAAAGGGGGGAAAGAAATAGGGGGGCAAGAGAGAAAAGAGGGCCATTATAACCTTTTAAAAATAATTCAGAAAACAGAAAGAAGGTCAGAAGGAAGCACAGACAAACAGGACAGCATTGAAAGCTATAGGTTGGATTCATGACATAATCTCTAAAGATAAATTTTTATCAATATATATATATTTTACGTGCCATAAGAAGTTTTCCTCTTTCCCCCTTCTCCCCTGTCCAAAAAAAAAAAATCTCCTATGATAAATTGTAAGTTTTTAAAGGAAAAAAATGAATGAAATTAGGATAATTAAGCAATACATTTTTAAAAGTTGGAAAATATGTGACCTCCCACTTCTTCAAAGGGATGAGTTTGAGTATCTTCCATATCTTTTCTTTTGAGCTATGATTATTCTGTATTCATTTTCATAATTTCTTATAGCATACATTACATACTTAAAAAGAAAAGCAAGTCATAAATGAGATTGCAATTTAATGTACAATATTTCTTTTTTTCTCTTCTACTCAATATATGGAAATGCCAGGTTTATTTGGTTTTATGTTAAGAACAAACTTTTTAAAATGTGTTTCCTTATATGTAATCTAAGCCTGCCTTAATACTAGGGCAGTGCATATCATTTATTAAAATATCACTTATAAAACATTTATTTTTAAAATGTTGAATTTATTATATACTTTTCAAATATAAGCTGGATAGATATATACATGGTTTCACATATAATCCACTTTTTCTGTTTTACTTGGTATATAGAAATATTCCTTTTTTCATGCTTACTAAATTCAGAGTAAAAAATTTTTTGAATAAATGTTGAATTGAATAGTATATGATTGTCCTCTCTGGTTGCCACAGAGTTTTAGACTGAAAAGTCACTATCAACAACTACAAAACAAGCTTGTTTAAGTGTTTGGCTAGTGTCTGGGGGGAGGGGGGAATCCAAAGAAAGACAAAAATATGATTCCTGCCCTCGAGGAACTCATTCTTTAAGAGTAAGGAGGAAACACTCAAACAATTACAAACCTACTGATAAATACTTTCTTAAAATGAGGTAATCCCAGAGGCAGACCCCAGGGAATATTGTAGTTATTGTTATTTGTCCAGGTGAATTGGATTTAAATGAGGGAGAACTGTGCAAGGTCACCTGCCTCACTTTCTCCTCTGGAGCCATTTGGGTTCAGTGGCAAGATATAAAAATCAGGATGATTAGAGCTGGCCTGGGATGAAATGGGAGAACTTGGTCTTTTTAAACTAAGGTCTCCAAAGACCACACCCATTCAGTGACTAAGGTTAGGTAGCAATGGAGGCAAAGAATCTCCTCTTTTACCTAATGGAAAAAACAAACAAATAAATAAATCTGGGAGGAGAAGACTCTCTGAGTTTCTGATCAAAGCAGAAATGATTGCTATTTACATTCAATCTAAATCAATTGGTATCCAAACAATGCCCTATTTGGTAGCCAAAGAGAATCACTTTGATTTTGGTTTAAGGCACGGTCCTTAAGAAAGAAATCTAGCCAGTAAATCCCAATATATCTTGGCAAAAGGGAAAAAATTGCAGTTAAGAGCATCAGTAGGTAAGAGTCTGATACCCTTTGTGAATAGAGAGAGGAAAAGGGAGGAGGGAAAAAAAGAAAGAAAGAGCTAAAGAGTAAAGAAATAAGGAAGGAGGGAAGGAAAGGAGGAAGAAAGTGATGAGAAACAAGGAAGGAGGAAAAGAGGGAAGGAAGGAGGGAAAAAAAGGAAGAGACCAAACTGACCAAAGGTGGTTATTTGTCCTTCATTTTTGAAGAGAACTAGGACATCAGGGAGATGATGCCATAACATGAAAATGAACCGAGGGAAGGTGTGCAAAGTTACATGCCTCAATTCCCCTTTCAGAGCCATTCGGGCCCTGTGGCCAGATATAAATCAAGAGGACTGGAGATGACCCTAGCTACAATGGGAGACCTTGGCCTTTTTGAGCTAAGGTCTTCCACAGATCTCAGTTTAAGGTCCCAGTTTAACTGAAGCCATACGCATTCAGTGACTAAAGGTAGGTAGCAGTTGAAGCAAAGAATGCCCTCTTTCACTGAGTCCAAAAAATAACAACTTACAGAGGATTCTCATTGAAGGGGGGGCTTAAACTGAGAAGGAATCCAGGAAGTGAAGGAGGCAAAGAATTCCAAATATGGGAGACAGTCGTTGAAAAGGCAATGGAGGTGAAAGAGAAAATTGTCCTCCTGTCCAAAAGTGTGCAGAAGGGAAGTAGGAGTAAAAGAATTGGAAAGCTAAGAAGGGACCAAATCGTGAAGGGTTTTAAAAGATATTTGATCTTAGAGGTAATAGGAGAGTAAAGAGCATTTTAGGAAGATCATTTGGGCAGCTACGTAGAAGATGACTGCCATAGGGGTAGGGAGACCACCCAGAAGACTGTTGTCATAGACTAGGCCTAAATGGAGAACCTGCCACTAGGTGGTGGCCATGTGAGTCGACTGGAAGAGGTAAATACTTATGAAAGAAGAAATGACAATGTTAATAGGCAGATTTAAGAAAAACCTGGGGAGATTTGTAAAAACTGATGGAAAGTGAAATGAGTAGAACCAGGAAAACATTGTACAGAGTATCAGCAGCATTGTGTGATGATAACCAATTATGAATGACTCAGCTCTTCTCAGCAGCACAATGATTCAAGACAAGATCAAAGGACCCACAAAGGAAAATGCTGTCCACATCCAGAAAAAGAACCAATGTAGTCTGAATGCTGATCAAAGCATATTTTTTCACTTTATTCTCTTTCATGATATTTTCCCTTCTGATCTGTTTCTTTCACACCTGTGACTACTATGTTTTACTTAATAGAACATGTAGAACATCAAATTGCCTACTATTTTTGGAAAAAGGGGAGGGAGAGGAAGGAAGTAAAAAAAAAATTGGCTTTCAAAATCTGGTAAAATGAATACTAAATTTTTTCTTTACATTTAAATTGGGAGGAATACTATTTAAAAATTAAGTTAAAAAAAAATGACAGTGCCTGGCAACAAATTGCCATGATAAATGTGGAAAAAAAAATCTGACTATAATAGTGGAGTTCCCAAGCCTAGGTGACAAGGAGGGTGATAATGTCCTTGAAAATAATAGGGATGGTCTGAAGAGGAGATGTTTGGGAGGGGGAGAGCAGAGAGAAGATAATAATTCTTATTAAATTTGAGATGTCTATAGAACATCCAAGAAATTGTTGGTAGTGTGAAGTTGGCAAGAAGGATAGAAGTTAGGATCAGGATCAAATATTATATCTGGAAATCATCTATATAGAAATGGTCTTAAATCTATGGAAGCTGATGAAATCACCAAAGGTGAAAGCATAGATGAAGAAAAGAAAAGGTTCCAGGACAGAACTTTGGGAAATATCCAGAGTTAATGAGCATGACCTAGATGAAGAACCAGCAAAGGAAATCAAGGAGAAATGGTCAGATAGGTAAGAGGAGAACCCAGAAAGAGAGAAACATAATTTCCTTAAAGTTTATTAAAATTCACAGGAAATTTTCACACAGTTTTTTTTTTTTTTTCCCCAGCCATAATTTCCTCCATCCTGAACTTGTATGATTAATTTGCTTGACTTAGGTGTAGCTCTATTAAATTCAAATTATTCAATTAATCTTTCTAGATTATTGAGATCTTTTTGGATTCTGATGCTATTAGTGAGTGTGTTAGCTATCCCTTCTAGTTTTGTATCATTTTCAAATTTAATAAACATTAATGAAAAAAAAAAAGTAATACGCACTGTTCCATTGCAGGGATGCAACCTCTAGTCCCAAGGTATTTATATTCTAACAGAAAAACAACTCACATAGAGAACTGTAACCTAGCATTTTGATCTAGAGAGTTATTGGGATGGTGAGTAGGACCATAAGGATGTAAATTGATATATCCCCATTAGGAACAAGGTTGTTAAAGAAATGGTTATGGTCTCAGGTCTAGGAATTAAGAAGATTGTGGAGAAAGTTGAAAGGAAGAAAATATCCCATCTATCCCCGATAAAAACATAATGTGGTCCTGAATGGCGAGTGCAGTTGGCAGAGAGAAACTGAAGCATTGTTAAAAATTGTTCCTTGGGGCAGGCTAGAAGAAGGCTCTGATAAGGATCAGTTTAGTTCCCTGGTCCCACCCTCTGGGAGGTCCTCCAGTCAGAAATTGAAGTTATGTCAAACTCCTAAGGTCAACTGCTCCATTGTGAGCAACCTCACCTTGCCATGTCCTATCAGAAATCCCAGTTGTGTCCCTGAGGTTAAATTTTCCCCTTAAGTCTACTTAGGGCCCATGCCATGCTTCCTTGGGTCAGTTTGTTGGGACACTTCATCTCATGGGTATCTTTCCCCTTACCTGTCCCCTGTGCTACATGGTGTCTCTCCTAACCCCATCATAGCTTATGGTGCCCTCCTTTCCTGATCCCTCTTCTTCAGCATGTAGCTAACCAGCTTTTTTAGGATGCTAAGCCCCTTTCAGGATTTAGCCTGCCAGCTAAGGGCATGCTCCAACCTCATGGGGTGCTTCCTTTCTCTTAGTAAATGGCAGATTCCACTAGAGACCTTGCCCTTTCCGTAAAACCTGTTTCTATGTTTTCTGAATCTTCTCATTTTTACCATTCATGGTGTCTATTGTATCTATTCATTTTGTTTGCAATCTCTTTTCCTAAATAAATCTACCTTTTGCCAAACAAAACTGCCATTGTGAATTCTTCACATGACCAAAACCCAATATTTGGTGCTTCCCTTAAAGTACATCATGTGGTACCTACTATCATCTGGTGTCTATATCAGCCATACCACAAGGACACTTCCCTGGGATGCTCCACTAGAGACACCTCTCCAAGACTACATCAATTCATTAAATAAAGCCCACAAGGATTAGCTTGATGCTTTGTCAAATGGTCTCCCCAAATTGAGACTTACTATGCCTGTGACAATCTCCTGATCTCCCACCTAATAAACTTGTCAAAAATGAAATAAGGTACAATATGTCACAATCTGATCTTGGTAAACCATAGTAGATCTTTGTAACCATTGCTTCTCTTTCTAAATGTTTATAGACTTTCTTTTAAAATTTGAATTCCAGAATTTTTCCAGGAATCAACAATAAGTCCACAGGCCTTTAGTTCGTAGTAGGTCTTTGCCTTTTGAAAATCAGGCTAATATTTGCTCTCTTCAGAACTTTTCCCTTTTTTAAAATTCTAGGCTTACACCCCCATGCCTCCAAAAAGATAAGTATATCCAACCACAAGGCAAAAAGGAAAAAGGACATAAAAGTACCCACAACTCTGTGCCTAGCAAAGTTTACTTCTATCCTCTAATTATGCAGTAAAGGCAACATGTTATTTTCAAAACTGTCCTGCTTATCTGTTTCCTACTGACTTCCCTTCTATTTTCTTCTGTGTGTTTTTAAAATGACTCAGACCTTTTCTTAATTTTCTTTTTTTCTTAATTGATTTTTTTTCTTTCCTAAGAGCTATGCTATATGAAAAATAGTATTTTTTAAGAGGAGAGGAAAAAAACATACTTGATCAACACATTGAAAAAGTCCAAAAACATATGGAATGTATGATCCCCGTGGACCTCCCCACTCCACAAAGGGATAGGCTGGATATTTATTTTCATATTACATCACTTGAGTCTCATTTGATCTTTATAATTTTTTATATTTACTTTTAATTTTTCTATGTGTCATTTACATTATTGTAATTACTATGTATGTTGTTTTCTTAGCTTGCTTATTTCACTCAGTATCAATTCATGTGGATACTTCCATGCCTTTCTGTAATCATTGCTCACATAATTTCTTATACCATAATATTCCATTACATTCATAAAACACAATTTGTTTAGCCATTTCCCAATTGATGGTCATTTACTTTGTTTCCAATTCTTAGATATCACAAAAATTGTTGCTATAAGTATTTTGGAGTCTATGGGAATTTTTTTCTTTTCAATGACTGTTGGTGCTCAGTGATAGAGTTTTTTGTTCAAAGGATATAGACATTTTAATCATTTTATTTGCATAACTCTGATTTGCTTTCCATAGTATTCCACAGCCCCAGGAACAATATATTTTTTTTTAACTTTAAAAAAATTATTTATTTTTAATACATATTGCTTTATGAATCATGTTGGGAGATAAAAATCAGATCAAAAGGGAAAAACCATGGGAAAGAAAAAAAAAACAAAAAAGAAGTAAACATAGCATACAACAATGTATTTAGAAAGTATGCCTATCTTCCCACACTCTTTCCAATACTCGTTGTTAACATTTTGTTCCATTTTTATTAATTTGCAGGGTGAGAGGTTAAACATCAGGGTGTTTTTGATTTGCATATTTCTCATTATTAGTGATTTGGAACTTTTTTCAGGTGACTGTAATTTTGCAATTCTTTTGAAAACTATTTGTTCATAACTTTTGACCATTTGTCTGTTAGGGAATATTATTAGTCTTATTTATATTTAGTAATTGTTTATATATTTTGGATACCTTAACAGAGAAATTTGATACAAATATTTCCCCATTCAACCACTGCCCTTTTTATCCTAGATACATGAATGTTGCCTCTGCAAAAGCTTTCAAATAATCAAAGTAATTACTTCTATCTCTTGTTTGGTTAAGAATACATGTTTCATCCATAGTTGTGAGAGGTACATGGTCTGTTTCTCTTCTATTTTTTTTTTTTAATATACTCCTTTATATTCGGGCCATGGAACCACTTAGAAAGAATTTAGAGTGCATTTAGAATATAGTTTTCTAATGCATTTAGAGTGTGATATGAGATATTGATCTTAGCCTAATTTCTACTAGATTACTTTCCAGTCTTCAGCAATTTTTATCAAATAGGGAGTTTTTTTCTAGGTAACTTATTTTCTATTTTATCAAACACTGTACTATTGAGTTCTATTGTTCTTAAATCTCTTTTAGGCTGTTTCATTGATCTATTTCTCTAGTCTTTAACCAATACCAGGTGTTTTTTTATGACTTTTGCTTTATAATTTACTTTGAGATCTGAAAGTGCTATTCCCCCTTTGTCCTTACTTCTTTTAACCTTTTCTCTTGATATTCCAGATGTTTTATTTTTCCAAATGAATTTTGTTATTATTTTATCAAGCTCTGAAAAGTACTTAGTTATTTGTTTGGTATAGCATTAAAAATATAACTTCATTTTGGTAATGATGTCATTTTAATCATATTGACACAGTCTAGGCTGAGTATTGACCATTCCTCCAGCTATTTAAGTTGTTTTTTAGTTCTTTAAAGAGTTCTTTGTAATTGAATCTATACAAGTCCTTTGTGTGCTTTGGGAGGCTTATCACAAAATATTTTATGCATTTTGTGGTTTGTTTGGTTGTTTTTTTTTTTTTTTTCTGAGGCAGTTGGGGTTAAGTGACTTGCCCACGGTCATACAGCCAGGAAGTTTTAGTGTCTGAGGTCAAATTTGAACTTCAGGGCTAGTGCTCTATCCACTGTACCACCTAGCTGACCCCAATTTTGTGATTATTTGAAATGGAATTTCCCTTGTTATTATTGCTTCATATGGTTTGCTATTATTATATAAAATAACTATTATATGTGTTAATTTTTAAGTATTTCTTTTTCTTTTTTTGTTTTCATTTTGTTAACCCTATTACTAGCTCTATCCCCATTCCTTGTGTCCCACCAAATTGAAAGAAACACAAAACTCCTGTGCCAAATATTCAGTCAAGCAAAAAAACAAAAACATATCCAAAAAAATCGTTTTTTTTCCTTCCTGAGGCTGGGGTTAAGTGACTTGCTCAGGGTCACACAGCTAGGAAGTGTTAAGTGTATGAGACCATATTTGAATTCGGGTCCTCTTGAATTCAGGGCTGGTGCTCTATCCACTGCGTCACCTAGCTGCCCCAACATATCCAAAAAAATCAATCAATAAACATTTATTAAGTGCCTATTTATGTGTCAGCCTTGGTGCTGAGTGCTGGATATCTCACTCTGCACCTTGAAGAACTCTCTTGTTCGCCATGATCTTTCAAAGATCACTGAAAAGACTTCAACAATCCAACCTATGGGGACCTCTCAGCACTCTGGGATCTGGTTCTTCTAGGCTTGGGGATCTGACCTCCTTGAGTGCTGCTCCTTTCTATTTCACCACATTCTCAATTTTGCTCGAGTTTCAGCTGCCTATTATCCATTTTTTTTTCTCTCTTCCAACCTGAGAATCATTGTCCTACTTAGATAATTAGTGGTATAGAAAGACAATTTATGTTCTCATTTTATCTTTCCTAACTACTAATGGGATTAGAAACTGACTTCACATAGCCTCAGTTTCTCCATTTGTTTAATGGGGCTAAAAATCATTTACCCCTGACAATTTGTAATTCCAGATTCCAGAAAACTTATGATGCTAACCAGGACAGGGAAGTAATGAATTTAGGGTACTCAGTGATATATGTTTTTGTGTAGCTATTAAAAGCTATTTATTTTGTTTGAGTATGCATACATCATAAAGAATTTAAATTTACATTTAATGGAGTAGGAGATGGGAGGTTGAAAAATAAACTTCTGTTAATTTGATAAAATTGATATGAAATGTTGCATTGCTTTCAGATAAGGATCACTGTATTATTAGTTTCATTAATTTTTTTTTACAAGAGACTTCTTTTTTAATTTGTAAATGTAATGTAAAACCAAAAAAAAAAAGTCAATAAAACTTTAAAAAAGGATAAGGAATAAAAAAAAAATGTAAAACTGGAAGAAAACAGCCAGTCTAATTTAGTCCCTGCTTCCTGATTTATTATTTTTAAAATTTATTATTTTGTGCTAGCTTCAGCAATAAGAGTTGAGAAAGAGATTAAAGGAATTAGAGTAATGAGGAAACCAAATTATCACTCTTTGCAGATGATATATAGGAATACTTAGAGAACCCCAGAGATTCTATTAAAAAGCTATTAGAAATAATCCATACCTTTAGCAAAGTTGCAGGATACAAAATAAACCCACATAAGTCATCGCATTCTTATATATCACTAACAAAACCCAACAGTTAGAGTTACAAAGAGAAATTCCATTTAAAGTAACTGCCGATAGTAAACATTTGGGAATCTATCTGCCAAGGGCAAGTCAAGAACTAAAGGAGCAAAACTACAAAACACTTTCCACACAGATAAAGTCAGATCTAACCTATTGGAAAATATTAAGTGCTCTTGGATAGGTGGAACAAATAAAGATGACAATACTACCTAAATTAATCTATTTATTTAGCGCTATACCAATCAGACTCCCCAAAAATTATTTTAATGACCTAGAAAAAATAACAACAAAATTCATCTGGAAGAACAAAAGGTCAAGACTTTCAAGGAAACTAATGGGAAAAAAAATCAAATGAAGACCTAGCTGTACCAGATCTAAAATTATATTATAAAGCAGCAGTTACCAAAACCATTTGGTATTGGCTAAGAAATAGACTAGTTGATCAGTGGA
Source organism: Sminthopsis crassicaudata (assembly GCF_048593235.1). Taxonomy (NCBI): domain Eukaryota; kingdom Metazoa; phylum Chordata; class Mammalia; order Dasyuromorphia; family Dasyuridae; genus Sminthopsis; species Sminthopsis crassicaudata. The sequence continues at coordinate 438,048,833 of NC_133618.1, read as the reverse complement.
ATAGATTAGGTTCACAGGACAAAATAGTCAATAGCTTTAATAATTTAGTGTTTGACAAACCCAAAGACCCCCGCTTTTGGGATAATAATTCACTGTTTGACAAAAACTGCAGGGAAAATTGGAAATTAGTATGGCAGAAACTAGGCATTGACCCACACTTAACACAGTGATACACCAAGATAAGGTCAAAATGGTTCATGATCTAGACATAAGGAATGAGATTATAAGTAAATTGGAAGAACATAGGATAGTTTACCTCTCAGACCTATGGAGGAGGAAGAAATTTGTGACCAAGGAACTAGAGATCATTATTGATCACAAAATAGAAAATTTTAATTATATCAAATTGAAAAGCTTTTGTACAAACAAAACTAATTCAGACAAGATTAGAAGAGAAGCAATAAACTGGGAAAACATTTTTACAGTCAAAGGATATGAACAGACAATTTTCAGATGAAGAAACTGAAATTATTTCTAGCCATTTGAAAAGATGCTCCAAGATCATTATATACTTCAACAGCAATACTATATGATGATCAATTCTGATGGAGGTGGCCATCTTCAACAATGAGAGGAACCAAATCAGTTCCAATAGAGCAGTAATGAATTGAATCAGTTATGCCCAGCGAAAGAATTCTGGGAGATGACTATGAACACTACATAGAATTCCCAATCCTTATATTTTTGTCTGCCTACATTTTTGATTTCCTTCACAGGCTAATTGTGTACACTGTTGCAAAGTCCGATTCTTTTTGTATAGCAAAATAACTGTTTGGATATGTATAGATATATTGTATTTAGCTTATACTTTAATATATTTAACTTGTATTGGTCAACCTTCCATCTGGGGGAAGGGGTGGGGGGGAAGGAGGGGAAAAGTTGGAACAAAAGTTTTGACAATTGTCAATGCTGAAAAATTACCCATGAATATATCTTGTAAATAAAAAAAAAATAAAATATTTTGAATACAAGTTCCTTAATTTTGAATCTATGTTCTTTTTCCATTGAACCACATACACTCAGTCACAGCTCTTCCACTATTCACCTCATACAATTGCACAATTTTTGAAAACTTTGAACTTATCATTAAACTGAACATTTCAATATACAAGGAACAGAAATAGAGGAAACTGGGAACTAATAGATTCAGTTATTTTTTTTGAAGATAGATATTAAATTTAACATATTAGCAACAACACTGTCCTGCTTATCTGTGTCCCCTTAATTTCTTTCCATTTTCTTCATTAAGAAGGTTTCATTAATGCGATTTTATTTGTATTTGTATTGTATCACCAATACTATCCATTACCATTACTACCCACTAACTCCCCCTTTAAAGTTCCCTTAACAGAAGTTAATCCATCCCTCATCCCCAAAAAAGCCTTCTCTTATAACATAAAATATAGTTAAACAAAACTATTTCACATATTTTTCAAGTCTGAGAATGTTTATTTCATTCTCTCTCTCTGGTTCATGACCTTTGCTGCGAAATGGGAACTTTTCTTTAGCCTTGGTCTTCTGAAGTCATGACTCCTCACTGGAGTGATCAGAATTTCTAAGTCTTTCAAAGTTGTTTATCTTTATATTACCATAGCTATTGTATAATTATTCTCTAGGTTCTGCTTACTTTACTCCATATCAGTTCAAATTGAGTCTTCCCAGGTTTCTCTGTATCTATTCATTTCTACCATTCTTACAATACATTGATAGTTCATTACATTCATATATTGAAATTAATAATTTTGTGACTTTGGACAAATCAGTTCTTCCCTTCTCTCACTCAGTTTCCCAGCAATAAAATAAGGTCAGTGGATTGGATAGTTTCTGAGTTTTATTCCAAATCTGATATCCTGTGATTCTGTGTTAAGGGAGCCCATAGGTTAAGGCAGGCTTCATTCCAACATCCTCCTGCATTCATAATTGCATATGTTTTTTTAATTGAAAATTGACAAAAAAATTAATAGTATTTTATTTTTCCAAATACATGTAAAGATACTCCTAAAACTTTGTGTTCTAAATTTTTCTTCTTAACTCCCCTCTCTCTATCAGACAGCAAGGAATCTGATATAGGTTAAATATGTGTAATTCTTTTAAATATATTTCTATATTTGTCATGTTGTAAAAAAAAAATTAGACCAAAAGGAAAAAAAAAGAGAAAGAAAAAAAAAACAAGTAAATAAAGCTGAAAATATTATGTTTTAGTCTACATGGGGTCTCCAGTTCTCTCTATGGATGTGATTGGCATTTTCTTTCCCAAGTCTATTGGAATTTCCTTGAATTACATCATTATTGAAAAGAGCAAGCCCATCACAGTTGATCATCTTATAATCTTGCTGTTGTTAGGTACAATGTTCTCTTAGTTCTACTCACTTTAGCATCAGTTCATGTCTCTCCAGACCTTTCTGAAATTAGCCTGCTCATCATTTCTTATAGAACAATAATATTCCATTATATTCACATACCACAACTTATTTAGCCATTCCCTAATTGATGAGCATCCATTCCATTTCCAGTTCCTTAGCTGTACACATTTTATCAAAAAACCATACATTTGTCAATAGAATTGTATTGGGTTCAGTCTCAGAAACTTTGCCCTCTATAGTACAAATCAAATGACTTTTTCCTGTTTTATATACATAGAATTTGTCTCAACAGTTGATCTTCTAAAGTCTTTAAGAGTCTTGAGGAACAGAAATATGGCCTGTTCTCTTAGCCTTGTGATCTTGGGCCCTCATGGGGCCTGACCGAAGTCATCAAAGCTTTGCTCCTTTTACAATGTGGAAATTATAGAATGCTAGAACTGAAATAGGCTTAAGAAATCAACTAATTGGGGCAGCTAAGTGGTTCAGTGGATAGAGCACCAGCCCTGAAGTCAGGAGGACCTGAGTTCAAATCTAATCTAAGACACTTAGTACTTCCTGGCTGTGTGACCCTGGGCAAGTCACTTAACTCCAATTACTTCAGCAAAAAACCAAAACAAAACAAAACAAAAAACCAAAACAAATAATCTGTATTATAGATGAAGAGACTGAGTTCCTAAGAATCACGGGATTATTAGATTCGGAAATATTAAATTCAAATATAGGTCTTTTGATGTGAAAAGCTCTTTCTATCTATCAAACTGAATCTCTTCAAGGCAACAGATTATATCTTACCATTATTGGTGTTAAGAGGAAGAAGAAGCAGATTCCCTGAGACACATAAAAAGGACAATCTCATTAGAGAGATATAATTTCAGGCAAGTTCCTTTTTGAGCCTCAACTTCCTTATCTGTAAAATGGGGCTAATAATCCCTTTCTTTATGAAGTAAGTATTTATTAAATTATAAAGTGCTTTGCTATGCAAGCCTTCATCTTCATCACCATCATCATTGCCATCATCTTAGTTTTCATTAGGGTAGGGGACAGTAATCTTCTTAAAGAGTTAGCCCTTGCCCAGTTAGGACCCAAAGTCGGAGGCCCCCAATGGCCCTAGGTTCCAACCAATGTTGCCAAGTTAATGTGGCATATCTGGTCCCTAAACTGTACTCAGGGAGGGATAAGAAAACAGCTTTAGGATGCCTGCTGCCTCCTTCCCAAGCCAGTGGATTATTTTACTTGCAAAGTGTCACTAATCACGATGGGTGGCAAGCCTCCCAGACTGCCTGCCATCTGCCTAGAGCAAATGCACCTTCAGCACAATGGATGTGAAACACAGAAATGCCATATGACAGCTAGTAAAAGGAAATGACTTAAAGGTATATGATCCCTGTTATGTAAACAGGGGAGTGACATTCATAAGGACTTTTGGAAAACTAACATTTGTGCCAGACTGATACTTGGGCTAGGGGGTGGGGAACTTGCTTCTCCTCTGCTTAGCAGATGCTGGTGAGCCTGGAGGCCAAGGAAAGGATAATGGTTCCCAGGTGAGGACCCTGGGAAGAAAGCAAAATTCTCACCAAACTAAGAGGGAGTATATTCCCATAATAAAAATGGCTCTCAGTAAGAATTCAAACAAGCCTTGGGAAGCAGAGAATGCTAACTCCTCACACATGTACCATGTCTTCCCCACCAAAATTCACGTAGACATGTTCCTCCTTTTACAGAAGAGAAAGCTTAGGCTAAAGAAAATAGGTGGGTGATTTGCTCAGAATCACACAACTAGGAAGACCAGAGATGTACAACTAGGTCCCAACTAGGGAGAATAACAAATCCCGTGAAGTAATCTTATTTTTCAAAGTCACACTAGTAAGATATTAATATGTATAATATAATAATTAAATATATAAAATAAATAAAAATATATGTAATAAACATAAACAAATAAAATATATAAAATATAGTAATTGGTAATAAAATATGGTAATAGTCCAATGAACATATAGTAATAATAATCATAGCTAACATTTATAAAGGACTTATTAAGTGTCAGGCACTATGTTAAGGGCTTCAAACAATTATTATTTTATTTGACCCTGACATGTGGCATGAATTTGGTTAATGAGACTAATTCACTGCATTAATTATTCTTAATAATGGGGATCTCAGCCTTTGCCTATTACTTCACATACCTCCAAAAAGCATTTTCATCTCTATAGCACTTTAAAAGCACTTTCTTCGTCACAAGTTCTGAGGTAGGTATTCCAAGTTATTAATCCCCATTTTTTGAGGTGAGGATACTGGGGTTCAGCAGTATAAGTTTAGATAGGAGTATCAAAGCTAAGATTCAAAGACAAAGATTATGATTCTTATTCCATTGCTTTTTATGTTTGCTTAGGGCAATGAGTGAAAATTTCATGTTGTAAGATCCAGCAAAATGGTGGAGGGGACAGGGAATGGTAAATGCTCGAGAGACTATGGGAAGGTAGACACACTATCTTAATGTTAATGGAAATGTGATTGAGCCCAACAGTTTCATAAAATTATTTATACCAGAAAGGGCACTACACTGTCTGACTCTAACCCAGTGATACTATTATTCCAAGAAAGTTAAAAAAAAAAAAAGAGGGAAAAGTTCCATAAACAGGAAAATATACATAGAAATACATTTTGCTGTACAAAAAAGGGAAACAAAGTAGATACTCATCAATGGCTAGTGAAAATGAGGTTTGTGAATATAATGGAACATCACTGTACCATGGGAAAATATATGAAGAATTTAAAGAAACTTGGGAAAACTTATATGAACTGATGCAGTAAGGTAAGTAGAGCCCAAAGAACAATTTATATATTAAATGCAATATTTTAAAGGTAAGAAAGATATCAGAACTCTGATCAATGTAGTAATTAATCTTGATTCCAGAGGAATGAGGGAGAAACTGGCCTCCTTCTTCTTGAAAAGTGCTACACTAAAGGTGTAGAATAGTTAGTTAGATGTAGCCAATGTTTAATTTGTTTGGTTTAGCTAAATTTCTTTTTTCTAAGGAAAGATTTTATTATTCTAAGGAACATAGAGAGCAGTGAGAGCAATGTTAAAAAAAATAGGTTAAATACAAACAAATGCTATCATCATTATCAATAGCAAGCATTTGTTAAGCACCTACTATGTACCAGACAATATGCTGAGCACTGGTCATACAAAGAAAGGCAAGAACACAATCCCATCTCTTAAGGATCTCTGAATTTGAGGGAGGAAACAACATGCAAACAACTATGTGCATACAAGACATAAACCGAGTAGATGGAGTGTATCTCAGAAGGAAAACACTAAAGAAATAGGAGCCCAGAAAAGCAGCTTGCAGAAAGTGGAATTTGGACTGAGTCTAAAGGGAGGTCAGGAGATGTAGGTGAGAAGACAGAGTATTATAGACATAGAGAACTGCAATGCAAAGCAAGAGAGTAAGGAGATGGAGTGGTAAAAAGACAATATTGCTGGATTGTAGAGTTTGCAAAAAAAAAAATACAGTAAGATAGGAAGAGTCTAGGTTGTGGAAAGTTTTCAAAGACAATGGGAACACAGGAAGGGACTTGAGACAGGCAAATTAACCAGAAGACTATTGCAATAGTGATGAGGGCCAGTCCTAGGGTAACAAACTAAGGTTTGTTAGTGGAGAAAAGAGATCATATCCAAGAGATGTTGTGGAAATAGATGTGGTGATCAATATGTGGCAACTGGTTGGATTTAGGGGGTGAATACAAATGAGGAGTAGAGGATGTCACTGAGGTGGCAAGCCTGGATGCCCAAAAGGATGTGGTACCCTTAACTATAATAAGGAAGTTGAGAAGAGAGGAGGATTTGGGGAACATGTTTAGTTAATATGGATTATAGGACAACCAATTCAAGATGTACAAAAAGCAATCGAGTATACAAAACTGGAGCTCTTTGATTAATAGATTTGGGGAAAAAATCAATCTGAAATCATTAGTATATATTGTATAGTAATGACTGAATCCACGAAAAGTGATGAGATCACCAAATGAAAGAGGTTAGAGACAGGGGCAGCTAGGTGATGTAGTGGATAGAACACTGGCTTTGGAGTCCGGAGGACCTGAGTTCAAATCCAGCCTCAGGCAGTTGTTCTCTGTGTGATCCCAGGCATGCCACTTAAACTGAATTTCCTAAGAAAGAAAAAAAAAAAAAAAAAAAAAAAAAAGAGCCTAGAGGGCAAAAAAGATCCAGAGCAAAATACCAGGAAGATCCAACAAAAGAAATTGAAAAGGAACAGACAGACAGAGTCAAGTACTATAGGAACTTAGAGAGGAGAAAGTATTACAGAGAAGCTGATTGACAGCATAAAAAGCTGCAGGGAAATCAAGAATAAAGCTTGAGAAAGGCCATTCTATTTGGCAATTAGGAGGTCACATAACTCTGAAAGGAACAGTTTCAGTTGAATGATGAGGTCAGAAGTCAAAGTTAGAGTTAAGAGAGGGAGAGAAAGGAAGTAGAGTCACCTATTAAAGTTAACCTTATTAAGGAGTTTAGTCAGTAAGAGATCTACCCATGGATGGATAGATCAAAGGAAGGTTCTTTTAGGATGGAGAGACATGGGCAGGCTTGTAGGCAGCAGGAAATGAGACAGTAGAGTGCATACCCTTTGATCCAGCAGTGTCTCTATTAGGTCTGTATTCAAAGGTGATCATTAAAAAAGAGAAAAAGGCCCTCATGTGCAAAAATGTTTGTGGTAGCCCTTTTCATAGTGGCAAGAAACTGGAAACTGGATGCCCATCAGTTGGAGATTGGATGAATAACTTGTATTACATAAATTAATGGAATATTATTGTTCTATAAAAAATGATCAGGAGGATAATTTCAGAAAGGCCCGGAGAGATTTACATGAACTGATGCCGAGTGAAGTGAGCAGAACCAAGAGAACATTGTGCTTAGCAACAAGATTATTTGATGATCAGCTGTGATGGACTTGGTTTGTTTTTTGGTTTTGTTTTTTTGTTTTTTTTTTCAACAATGAGATGATTCAAGCCAATTCCAATAGACTTCTAATAGAGAGAGCCATCTGCATCCAGAGAGAGGATTATGTGGATCAGAAAATAGTATTTTCACCTTTTTTTTTTTGCTGTTGTTTGCTTATTTTTCCCCGCATTTTTTCCTTTTTGATCTGATTTTTCTTGTGCAGCATGACGAATGTGGAAATATATTTAGAAGAATTGCACATGTTTAACTTATATTGGATTATTTGCTCTATAGGGGAGGGGGAAATAGGGAGGGAGGGAAAAATATGGAACACAGGGTTTTGCAAAGTTGAATGTTGAAAACTATCTTTGCACGTATTTTAAAAATAAAAAGCTCTATATATAAAGAAAAAAAATAGTAGATAGGAAGAAATGTACAATAAGGGAGTAAGGCAATCTGCTGGAGAAGAATGAATGGAATGAGATCAAAGATTTGCCTTGGTGGGAGAAAGACTATCTGAGACAGGATTGAAGGAAGAAGCAGTGGGGAAAGGCATGTGAGTGAAATAAAGTTGAGTAAGAGGGAAGAAGAGGGAGCTTTTAGCAAATGGTTTCAATGTGTGTGTATGTATGTGAAGTGTACAGCATGATCCTCAACTAAGAGAGAAGGGAGAGGTGATGCTACTGGAGACTTGAAGAGATAGGGGAAAATTTAGAACAGTCTCTATGGAGGATAGGAAAGTGAATTGATTACAGTCTTGCCATAGCCACGACCCGGTTAAGTTTCTGTAACATAGTTTGTAGTGGACCCATGCTGCATAGTTTTGTGGTTTTCTCCAGCTTTGTTCAACACTGCATGACAGGAGGGAAGGAAGTGGAAGAGTAGTCCAAGGTTGGGGTCTAGCAAGGCAAAATCAATAATAGGACCAAGGGATAAGGGACATGAGTGTAGGGCATAATCTTTCAACTGTTGGCAACATTTTGTGGCACCATTCAGACAACCTTCCTTTTCATACTTCCATATATATATCTCTGCAAGAAAACTAGCAAGACCTAACTTGGTTTCTGTCAACACATCACCAAAATGTGAAATGAAAGCCTCTGCAAAGAAATGAATAAGGTAAGCTAGTTTTAGTTTTGGGCTCCTGCCATCCCACCCTTGTGTCAAATGATTTTTTAAAAAATGCATTTTTAGGTAAAGATTAGATTATGGGACAAGGAGTAGAAAGAGCCCTAGGGTGATTCAAGGAAATTCCAATAGATTTGGGATGGTAAGTGTTATCTATATCCAGAGGGAAAAAATTAAGGAGATTGAATGTGAATCTAAGTATAATATTTTCACCTTTTTGTTGTTGTTGTTCTTTTTTTTTCTCGTTTTTCTCATTTTTTTTCTTTTAATCTGATTTTTTTCTTTCTCATTTTTTTTCTCTTTTAATCTGATTTGTTTAGACTTAGCATGACTGATATGGAAATATGTTTAGAGAAACTGTACGTGTTTAATCTATATTAGATTGCTTGTTATCTAAGGGAAGAGGGAGGGAAGGAAGAAGGGAGAAAAATTGTAACACAAGGTTTTGCAAAGATAAATGTTGAAGATTATCTTTGCATGTATTTGAAAAAATAAAAAGCTCTTATAAAATTAATAAAATTAAGGTTATTTTTTTAAAGATGGGAATTCTGAAAAAAAAAAGAAAAAAATGGACATTCATGAATATAATTTCTTCTAATAAATATATACTTTCTTAAAAAAAAAGATGGGAATTCTGATCTAGATTGTGGAGTGAGAGGCTTGGGGGGGCAGGGATCATATTTTGAAATGTTAATTCTTATAAGTTCTGTGACTTTGGAGGAGATCTTCTCTTACCCCCCCCCCTCCCTTTCCATACCCATATAGGTCTCAGTTTCCCTCCAAAACCCAGAGGCATTGGGAGAAGTTTTGCTTGTTATTTTTAACTGATTCTCTTTGCTGATCTAAGGGAGTTTGAACTCCCTGGAGATTTTGAGACTGTAGGGATTTGGCTGCAGACTTTGCTCAGGGGCTCTAGGGAAGCCTCCAGGAAAGATGCTGCAAGGCCTTCTCAGTAATTAAAAGACAATTAGCCTAATGCAAGAAATGATCTCTTAGAAAGGGGATCCAAGATCTTTACAGCAATTAAAGAACTTTTAATAGCAGATGGACACCCCAACTGGAAACCTGGAAGACATGGATTCTAGTCCTAGTTGGGACATATATATATATATATATAAGCTATGTGGTTCTGGGCACTTAGTCATTTAATCTCTGTGAGTTGTAAGACAATAGTGTCAAGCTCAGATAGAAATGAGGGCCACTAAAAACCATACATAAGAATTCCAGAAACTACATATTGATTCAGAAAATCCTATATTAATATTATCTATGTTTTGTTGTTTTTCTATTCCATTTCATTCATTCATTCATTCTTTCTTTATGAATTACATTTTAATCTGTTTGACGGCACAGGGGATCTACATCTTGTTTGACACCTCTGCTCTAGGTTACTTACTAACACCAGGGTTCTGAATCTTTCTAGTGTCATGGATACTTTGGCTATGTGGTGAAGCCTTCTCTGAATCATTCTTATATGCACAAAGTGAAATACATAGAAAAAAGAAAAGAAAACCTATTATTATTATTATTATTATTATTACCTTTGTAGCCTTGGGCAAGTCAGTTAATGAAACTCTATGAGACTTAGCTTTCTTATCTATAAAATGAGAAAAATAGACCAAAAAATGGGAACTGGAAGGAACTTTGAAGTCCAGCCCACTCACTTTACACAGATGGCAAAACTAAAGTGCAGATGTGCTAAGTGACTTTTCCAGGATCACACATTTAGGAAATGTCTCATGTAGAATTCTAATCCAGGACTTCTTAAATTTTTTTCTACTATTGACCTCTTTTAGCCAGACAAATTATTATGACCCCGGATATATAAAATAGGTATACAAATCAAACACTTACTGATAATAAATCATAATTTTGTGACCCTCATATTATGAAACCCCCACATGGTATCATAACCCAAAGTTTAAGAAGCTTTTTTCTAATTTAAGCCTGTTGGGGCTCCAGATCTTGTGCTCACCAGCAGTGAGATTGTCTTGCACTCCTTAAAAGTTTTGGATGGATCCTAAGGGAGCTGTTTGGGGAGTCAAAGAAGTGTGTGGTCAATCAATTGTAGAATAAGAAGATTCCCCACCTTCCCTGTGATAGCCAATCATTGGCTTGTCTCTAATATAAGCCATAAGTCATACTACTATACCAACACTTTCTTCCATAATTGCTAAATACTCTCCTACTCCTCTTCCTACCTCTGACTATCTTTGATTGCACCTGGACATTCATTTGCCTTAGGGCTGATTATAACTTCACTGTGACCCAGGCAGCCACAAAAGTTGTGCAGGAAAAATTCTGCAGCCTAGCCCCCAGCTTCTCTAAACCCTGCCCTCGAGATTCCCTGATGGATGGGCATGAGGCTATACACTCTGGGGCAGTGGCCAATAAGAGCCCTGCTCTATTCCTTCCCATTTTCATTTTTCATAGGATTGAATAAATTTCCCAGAATAAACAGGTATGGATGGTAAGTTGCATTACAGTTTTCATTCTGTTACCTTTTCCCACAAACTTAGTCTTTTCTGGTCAAGAGGACCACATCTTCCTAACTCCAAATTCAGAACTCCATCTATTACTACTATACCATGCTATCTCTCAAAAAACAAAACAACCCAAATTAGTCTAAACAAAGTTGTTCTTAGTTCAGTTATTTGTTTTTTGGGAGTATATGTGGGTTTTTCCCCCTTCTTCATAATATTTTTATTTTTCCATTTACATATGAAGATAGTTTTCAACATTCATTTTTTTTTCTCTCTCCTCTTTTTCCCTCCACACTTCCCAAGACAGCAAGTAATCTGGTATAGGTTATACATGTGCAATCATTTTAAACATATTTTCATATTAGTCATGTTGTGAAAGAAAAATCAAAAGGGAAAAACCATGAGAAAGAGAAAACAAATCAAAAAGGTGGAAATAGTATGCTTCAATTTGCATTCAGTCTTCATAGTTCTTTCATTGGATGCAGATGACATTTTCTTTTTTTTTTTTAATTTTATTTATAAAATTTTTTTAACAGTATATATGGATGAGTAATTTTTTTATAACATTATCCCTTGTATTCATTTTTCCAAATTATCCCCTCCCTCCCTCTACTCCCTCCCCTAGATGACAGGCAATCCCATACATTTTACATGTGTTACAATATAACCTAGATACAATATATGTGTGTAAATCCAATTTTCTTGTTGCACGTTAAGTATTGGATTCTGAAGGTATAAGTAACCTGAGTAGTTAGACAGTAGTGCTAACAATTTACATTCACTTCCCAGTGTTCCTTCTCTGGGTGTAGTTGTTTCTGTCCATCATTGATCAGTTGGAAGTGAATTGGATCTTCTTTATGTTGAAGATATCCACTTCCATCAGAATACATCTTCATACAACATTGAAGTGTATAGAGATCTTCTGGTTCTATTCATTTCACTCAACCAGATGACATTTTCTATCCAAAATCTTGGAATTGTCTTGGATCATTATATTGCTGGGAAGAGCTAAGTCTATCATAGTTGATCATCATACAATCTTTCATCTGAGTTATTTGCAATAGTAAAAGAAAAATTGTTTTTTAAAAAATCTACTAGTTGGGAAATGACTGGGAAATGTCACTCGGGTATTTTCCCTTATCCCATCTACCCTATAAATTTCCAAATCTTGTTCTTTTCTACCTCTTACAAATCTCTTTCATCTTTACCATTCGTTCCTTCTCAGCCGTTGTCATCATCCTTGTCAACCGTTTCTCTTCTTCCACCTGGACTATTTTAATAACCTCCTAATCTTCCTCCTTGCCTCAAGCTTTTCTTCCATCCTTTTCTGGCCTCCAGATTAACTTTCCTTAAAACCCAGGTTTTTTGACCATGTCTATGCTCTACTTAATAAATTCCTGTGGCTCCTTATTGAATTTAAGTCCTAATATTATTCTATCCTTAGTTTTTTTTTAAAATGATCTTTATAGGCAGCTGGATGGTACAGAGAACAGAACTCTGGACTTAAAGTTAGAAATATCTAATTTCAAATCAATTCTCAGACACTTTATTAGTTTCATGATCTTGGATAATTCACTTAATCTCTTCTTGCCTTAATTTCCTCAACTGTAAAAAGAGAGATAATAATAAGACCTACTTCCTAGGATACCCAGGATCTCTCTCTCTGTATCTCTCTTTATGTCTCTCTCTGTTTCTGTGTCTGTCTGTCTCTCTCTGTGTGTCTCTCTCTTTCTGTCTCTGTCACTGTCTGTCTGCCTCTCTCTCTCTGTCTCTGTGTCTGTTTGTCTCTCTCTTTCTCTATGTATGTGTGTCTCTGTCTTTCTCCCTCTTTCTGTTGCACACACATGCACATCCTTAGATGAAGCAGAGGGGCACCCTAAGAAATAGACTAGCAGCAAGCAGCATGTACCATGAATTTAACCATCGCTACCATGTTGACCACCATCCACTTGAAAGACTGCTGGAGACCCTGAAGCCAAGAGCCTTGGGAATGCTAATGTTCCCCAAACTACCAGATTTGTTTTTAGTACATTCCCCCATATCCTTGATTGAAGGGATCCTTCCCATATAGAGGGAACCTTTTTCACCACCACCTACAACAATGAATGCAACCAAAGGCAAGAGAAGCCCAAGAATCTCCGGAGTGATGATGCTCCATAGACCACTGGTCCTGCTTCCAGCCCCTCAGCCATCCTCCTGGGAAGCAAACTCTGTGTTAAGGCAGCTTGGCAAGTGCTCCTGCAGAGGCTCCAGCTACAGCTATCTGGAGTCTCAGAAAACAAAGCTCTTGCACCAAAGTACTTGGCACTGGTTTAATGATTCAACATTAGGGGCTGATATGATTTTGCCAGTAGAAATGACATCATAGAAGAGACATCATCATCTACTATCCCTGTGGACCATGGAACCTTTCCATCTGACTTGTAGTTGAAACCTTCCCTATGCACTATCTCCCCCATTAGAATATGAGGATATTAAGGTAAGGATCTTTATATACAATTTATTGACCCTGGTTTCTATATGCAAGCACTAATATATTTTGAAAATTTTAAGACCCCATGTGATAACCAATTGTTATTTATAAAATACATTCTCTTAGGGATTTCTCAGAAATGAGATGATTGGGTCAAATTATATTTATATTTTAGTCATAAGATCATAGATTTAGAGCTGGAAGGGATTTTAGAGATTATTTATTCCATCCCTTTCATTTCCCACTGGAAGAAATAGAGGCTCAGAGAAGGGAGATTATTTGTTCAAGTTTACAAAGGGAATCAGTGACAGGGCTGGCTCTTCTTGTGGTTAATGTTGCCACAAAACTGTCAGCAATTTATAAAGCTGTCCCTGGATTTTGTTTTTAACTAATTTTTGCAGTTTTCTGATTCAGTGAAATGTGGCTCCTTGAAATTTGTAAACGTATATTTCTCTGCTCATTAGGGGAGCAAACTTTTTGGCACATCCATTTTCAAGTAGACATTTGTAATCTGGAATGCTTCCTTCCCAAATCCCCCTTCAAGTTTCCAAGCCTAAGCCTTCCTCATCTTTTCCTCTTGGAATTTCTGCCTTCAAGGCTCACCTTTATAAAGTATGACTTTCACCTTTTTTCCCCAGTTCTTGAAATTACTCCATATTATTTACATGTTGTCTCTTGCTACTTCTCCACCTGAACTGACTAATTAAGAAATATTTTTGAGCACCTATTAAGTGCCAGGCTTACTATGCACCAGTTCTGGAGTGGGGGCTACAAAAATAAAAATGAAGCTATCCTTGTACTCAAGGGGCTTAAATCCTACCTACATTTTCTTGAATAGCTTAAAGCAATTCTATGGGTTGAACATTACATTAGAGGCAAAAGTATTAATTAAGCTTAACAAAGACTTATTCAGTACCTGCTATTCTAGGGCATTGTGCTATCAATTAAATCCATAAACATTTATTAAGCACTTACAATGTGGCAGATACTGAATTATACATTGGAAATGCATCATCTATATACTTTATGCATTGTATGCATATATTATACATTGGGAATACAGAGATATGTGTACTAACAGGAATAACATTTAGATTTCCAATACAGTACTTTATGTTCAATAGACTGTAAACTCTGTGAGAGCAGGGACTATTTTTCTTTTTCTTCATCTCCCTGGTGCCTTGACATAGTAGGTCCCTAATAAATGTTGGTTGAATTTTATTTAAGTTATTCTTGATTTTTCGTCTTTCCTCTCTCAGGACTTCATGCTCTCTGTGCATTGGTTTGTCCCAATACCCTGGAAATTTTTATGATGGACAAATAGTTGAAGGCTGCATGGCACTGGGATGAAGATACTGGGTTTGTGTCAGTGGACCTGGTGCAGATTCTGGTTCTACCACTAGATACACCCAATATTTAACTTCCCACTTAGGTTCTTTACCTATAAAATGAGAGAGTTGGACTAGATATCCTTAAGGGGCCTTAAAAGTCTCTTCCTATGATATTCAGAACTATGATGGTCCTATGGGCCTTTGCCTTAGCTAGAGCTTCACTCCCATTCCAGTGAGTCAGGACTGTGCTATAGAACCAGGAATTCTTCCTTGGTACTAGACCCTGTGTAGGTACAGGGTTATTGTGGTTGAGAATTAAAGAAAGACAAGAATCACCATTTTGGATTGCCAATCCTGCCTGTGACTGCTTTGGGTTAACTTGGCTCCAATAGGGACAGTTAGACGGTGCAATGGCTAGAGCACTGACCCTGAAGTCAGGAGAACCTGAGTTCAAGTGCAGCCTCAGACATTTAATACTTACTAGCTATGTATTTTGGGCAAGTCACTTAACCCTAATTGCCTGCAAAAAAATTAAATTAAAATTAAAAGCCACTTATTAACTTGACTTCAATGGTCCTACGGAGGCCAGGACAATCAGCCAGAATTGCTGACAGCTCAGGGATCTGGGCCAGAGTTCTGGTAGGGGCCACAGCAGGAAAATAACTAAAGCTCTTGCCCCCAGCAGCAGGAACAGCCTGTTTCTTTCATTTGTTATTTGGCTCTTCTTCCTTCAGAGGTCCAGGGAGAACAAAGCACCCTCTGCTCTCCTCCTACCACAGTGGAGCTAGGCCAGGTTCCAGGCTGTAGGGACCAGCTTCTACTTTCTGGGGCCCAGGCTCCAGCTCTCCAGGCCCAGGCCTCCAGGCTCCAGGTCTCCGTCTCAGACTCCCTTATACTCAGTCATGAATTAAGGATTAGATTTAGAAAAGGTTTCTTGGGAGGAGTTACTACTAGTCCTAATCTAGGTTTCCAGGTTTAAGAGCATCAGGGTAAATGGATCTGGGAATGGCCCTCATTTCTCACATCAGTATTTTGCTTTGGTACCAAAAGGATGAAGATAACAGAATAACAGAATTCAATTCTCCCCACCCCATCAGCATTCTTTTTTTTTTTTAATTTATTTTTACTTTTTAAATATAGCTTTTTATTTACCAGATATATGCATGGGTAATTTTACAGCATTGACAATTGCCAAACCTTTTGTTTCAATTTTTCCCCTCCTTCTCCCCACCCCTTCCCCAAGATGGCAGGTTGACGAATACATATTAAATATGTTAAAATATAAATTAAATACAATATATGTACAAAAAGAATCTGACTTTGAAATAATGTACAACAATTAGTTTGTGATGGAAAAAAAATTCAGGTGGACAAAATTAGAGGGATTGGCAATTCTATGTAGTGGTTCATAGTCATCTCCCAGAGTTCCTTCTCTGGGTGTAGCTGGTTCAGTTCATTACTGCTCTATTGGAGCTGATTTAGTTCATCTCATTATTGGAGAGGGTCTTGTCCATCAGAACTGATCATCTTATAGTATTGTTGTGGCTGTGTACAACGATCTCCTGGTCCTGCTCATTTTACTCAGCATCAGTTCATGTAAGTCTCTCCAGGCCTTTCTGAAATCATCCTCCCAAAAGCATTCTAACAAGCTTCAGGAACCTGCTGGGCAGCTCCCAGAAGGTCTGGACAGACTAGGACAGTGGTTCATGGTCTCATTCCTGGTCCCAGAGAGCCAATGTCAACAGACAGCAGGGGGGGAGCATCTAGGTGGTGCAGTGGATAGAGCACCAGCCCCGAAGTCGGGAGGATGCAAGTTCAAATCTGGTCTCAGACACGTAACACTTCCTAGCTGTGTGACCCTGGGCAAGTCACTTAACCCCAATTGTTTCAACAAAAAACAAAAACAAAAAACAAAAGCAGAGAGGGACTGAGCATTTGGAGACATCAGGCAGTATGATTGTGTGTCCATGAGAATGCTGTGCACATGTATGAGTGTGTAAGTGTGTGGGGGATAGGAGAAAGTACACAGCTTGCATTTGAAGGTCAGTCTGTGAGTACATTTGCAAGTGACCTTTGTCAGCTGGTCTCCATGAACAGCTCATCAGCCGCTCTTTGCCTGGTCCAGCTGCTGCTCTGACTCCAACCCCAGCCAGACTGCCCACCACAGGGAGCCCTGGTGGCCAAGGCCCTCTTGTCAATCAGCTGCCATAAATCTGCCTTAAAATAAAAACAGGAGTCCAGGAGCTGTCGGGGACCCTCCCCCTCCACCTGGGAGCACTGTTTTAAGCCCCAGGTGTCAGCTCCTCCCCCTTGCCCTCCCTAGCCCCCCTCCTCTTTTCCCCTCCAAATAAACAAGTTAAAAAAAAAGAGGGGGAAGAGTAAAACTGAGCTCTCTAGTTACTGATTTGCATCTAGTTTGCATCATAATTACTTCTCACAGACACCTTCTAAACACCCAGGACTTCATTTGGGAAGAAAGTTCCTTTTTAAGAATTAGGAAATTTATCCCTGAGAATTCAGAAGTCCAGCCCAACCACACACCCCAAGTTGATGCTGGTACTAGAACCAGGAAGCACCCCATTCCTCAGGACCCCCCCATTTCTGCCTTTTGAAAAGGGCTTGAGGGCTCTAAGTGGTGGAGTTGCTTCTCTGAGAGATCACAGAAATGGAACTGTAAGTAAGGGACCTCCAGTGCCATCCAGCCCACCCCACATTTTACAGATGGAGAAACAGGCTAAAGGTGATCAAAAGTGGGATCTGAACCCAGGATCTTTCACCTCTGACCCAGCCCTTTTTTGATCATGCCAGAGCCCCACTTCTCCCCTTCTTTCTTTCTTCTTCCCTCCTAGATTTGGGACTAAGGATGAGGGGAGGAGAGGAGCAGGGGCTGAGCAGCTGGTTTCAGAGCAGCCCAGCCAGCCTCCACCTGGCAGTGGGCCCAGGGCAGTGAGAGAAGGGGGGGTACAGGAGCAGCCCCCAGGAGAAACAGAGGGGTAGGTGGTGCTGGAGGTAGCAGGGAATCAGCAGAGATGCTGTCACAGCCTTTTGACTTGAAATGGGGAGGGTTTGTTTGTGTGTGTGTGTAGAGCCTGGGGCCGGGAAGTCACAGCTCCCTATGCCCCCCCCTGCCCTCCCCAGGCCCCTGGCACTCTGGCTCGACAGCTGGGCTGTGAAGTGGAGCAGGATGGCACGTGGCCCAGCCAGGAGACTCAGCATCTCCTCCCTGAGCTCCCCTCTCAAGCCCTCCATTCCTCACTGAGGCTAGCAGTAGGAAGGAGGAGGCAAGAAGTGTCCCCTTTACCCCTGGAAGGTGCTCAAGTATAGAAAAACACTCCTCTCCCAACCTGGGCTCCGATGGTCCCCAAAGCCCCTGCTCTGCACAGGGGCCAAGGGCACTGGCCATGCCTTTCCACAACCATACTTTTTTCCCTGGACTCCAGTACTGGCTAAGTCCTGAATGGCCCACCTGGCTAGGGAGGGAAGGACTCAGGATAGTGAGAGGAACCAAAATGAGCCTTTTACAAATAACCTCCACACCTTCACCTCCTCTCTTTTCCCCTTAAGTCTCATTCCCTGGCCTAATGACCTCAGGGGTCTCTGCCCTTCTGCTCTGATGTCTGCTGAAACCCCCAATGGTTCTAAGAGGAGTCCCCTCAGTTTGCAGACTCAAAGCTGACTCGTCCAAGCCACACAGGGAGTTATCCGAGGAACCTACATTTGTCACCAAGTCCTTTCCCTCCCAAGCAAGGGCTCTATCCATATTCCAAGTTAGCTTCCAATTTGGTGCTCCTTGAATACTGATCTTTAAGAGATATCTTGGTCTTATTTCTTCAGAGGTTCCAGTTTCATTAATGAAACCTACAAGTTTTTTAATTTTTATCTTTGATAGTATTTTTCCCAATTACATGTAAATACAAATTTTAACATTCATTTAAAAATTTTTGAGTTCCAATTTTTCTTTCTTTTTCCCTCCCCTTCCCTAAAATGGAAAGCAATATTGACATGTTGATATAAGCTTTTTAAAGCTAAAAGAAAAACCTTTATATTGTCTAAAGCAGGTAAAATAAAGAAAAATACCAACAAAGTAAGAATGCTTTATGAGATCTGAAACTATCATCTCATAATCCTATACATTTGATGAATATGGCTTTTTAGGAATATGAATTTTCTTTTTTAAAAATTGTTTGATTTTTGGGGACTGGGGCTTCCTATCTTGCTTAGGCCAGAAATGCAGTAGCCACTCATGAGCCAATCCTATGGCTAATGAACATGGGCGCTTGCTCTCCTGCCTGATTCAGGTTGGTTCCCTACCTCCCTTGGTATCAAGGATCTGCCATATCGGTGTCTTTCTTAGTGAGGGCATTTCACTGGCTAATACAGTTCGGAACCCTATAGTTCAATAGGTTAGGTTCCTCAATCTTCTCACCTCAATAGGCTCAAGTATCTGCTATAAACAAAAAGACAAGAAAAAGCTTTTACAGTGGAGGGACAAAGGGAGTGAGTGAACCTTACTTTCATCAGAATTGGCTCAAAGAGGACACTGTATCTAGAGGAATAGAAATTTTAGAGGAATTTGTCATCAGATGATGTCAGTTCAATTAAAAAAATATTTATTAAGTACCTACTGTAGGCAGGATCTGGATGCTAGAGGTAGAAAAATTTAGATGAACCAGGATTTATAATCGAAGGAGGGAGAACAAGCACAGAAATAATTGATACAAGGAAGAATTAGACGACTAAAAGAGAGGGAGAACAGGACAAAGTACTAGGAGAAATTGGAAAAATAATATATCACTTTCACCCTGAAAGTTTTATGGAGGAATAGGTTCCTTTCCCACACATAAACTGGGCGTTGAAGGAAAAAATAGATTTCATCTGGACAGAGATGAGAAGAACAGGTGAGCTGAATTGGCCTAGAGCTATCCTTGCAGGCTGGATTCATGCCCTTGGGTAACTGGAGATCAGCACCTGTCAGGTGTGCATGTCAGAGGTCATAAGTTCCTAGATATCGATCTAGAGGGAGATTTTCTAGATCATTTAGTATAGCCCCTTCACTTTGCCAATTAGGAAAATGAAGTGAAATTGAATTGAAATGAAGTTACTTAGGAATGTCACATGATTTGTGAGTAACAGAGGTAAGAATTCAAATCTAGATCATCAGAAAGAATTCTGAAATCTCGTCATCAAGCCCACCACTTGTGTCATCCCTTCTCCTAGTCACAGAGGTTCTTAACTTGGAATTCATAAAACTTTATTAATATTTTGATAACTACATTTTAAAGTAATTTATTTCCCTTATATTCCTATGTATTTTATTTTATTAATAATGGTATTCTAAGAAGGGAACTATGGACTTCAGCAGATGGCCAAAGGGGTACAAGACCCAAAAAAGGTTAAAATACCCATCCTAGTGGTTTTCCTAGATCTTGAGACTGGGGATACTTTAGTGGGACATTTGAACCAACCTCCTTAAGGATGTGTAGGGTGGGAGTAGTTCCCTGGTTTGTTCCTGTTACAAAAAAACAAGTATTGGAATTGGCCCTGCAAGAGAAGAATGAAATTCTAGAGACTATGGTTCCTCAATGTACTGGAGAAAGGGAAAGGGAAAATGGATTGTGCAAATTATCTTCCATAAATAAATAAGGCAAGAAAAAGATTTTACAGTGGAGGGGAAGAAGAGCAGGAGGGGGCAGTGAGTGAACTTTTCTCTCATCAGAATTTGCTGAAAGAGGAAATAACATACTTAATCAACATGGCTATAGAAATCTATCTTGCCCTGCAGGATAGTAAGAGGAAAATAAGATAAGGGAAGGAGGAGAGGATAATAAAAAAGAGGGCATATTGGAAAAGGGAGTACCAAAATACTTTTGAGGAAGGACAGGGTGAAAGAAGAAAGAATAAATGGGGGAAAATACAGTTAGCAACAGTAATTGTAAAAAGAATTTTGGAGCAAGTTTTTTTTTTTTTTTTTTTTTTATAAGGTCTCATTTCTCAAACATAGAGGGAACTGAGTAAAATTTATAAAAAACAAGTCATGCTGCAAATGATAAATGATCAAAAGATATGACCTATGCCCAAAGGACTATAAATTCATGCATATTTTTGACTTAACAACACCACCAAAAATACCAAAAGAGATTTTTTAAAAATTTAGATGACCAATTTGTACAAAAACAGCATGTCTCTTCTCAGGGCAAAAAAAAAAAAAAAAAGGGAAATTGAGGAGATGCCATCAATTGAGGAATGGCTCAATAAAGTATGGTATGAACTTGAGATGGAATATTATTGTTCTATGGGAAATGGTGAGCAGGATGCTCTCAGGAGAAAAAACATCTAGAAAGTTCTCCATGAACTCAAGCAAAGTGAAATATACAAAGGTGACCAGGTATAAATGACTTTGCTATTTTCAACAATGTCCATTACTACTCTGAAGGACTTATCCTATCCATACCCAGAGAAGAAACTGATTGTGTCTGAATACAGACTGAAGCATCCTCTCTCTCCCTCCATTCCCCCTCTCTCTCCCCAACTTAATTTTTCTTGAGGGTTTTTATTTTTATTAAAGTGGAAGATCTATGGTTTCTTATACAACTTGACTTTTATGGAAATGTTTTGTATAACTTCACACATGTTTTCTTTTTTTTTTAATTTAATTTTTATTTTATTTTATAATTATAACTTTTTTTTTTGATGGTACATATGCATGGGTAATTTTTTACATTATCCCTTGCATTTACTTCTATTCAGATTTTTTCCCTTCCTCCCCCAACCCCCTCCCCCAGATGGCAGGCAGTCTTATACAACACATGTTTTCTTAATTATGGGTAAGGATAAGGAAGAGAACCTAGAACTCAAAAAATTTTTTTTCTTTTATATATTTTTTATTAAAACTTTTTATTTACAAAACATATGCATAGGTAATGTTTCAGCATTGACCTTTGCAAAGCCTTCTGTTCCAAATTATCCCCTTCTTTCCCCCCCCCTCCTCCCCTTAGATGGCAGGTAGTCCAATACATGTTAAATATATTAAACTATATGTTAAATCCAATATATGTATACATATTTATACAGTTAACTTTCTGAACAAGAAAAATCAGATCAAGAAGGAAAAAAAACTGAGAAAGAAAACAAAATGCAAGCAAAGAACAACAGAGAGAGTGAGAATGCTATTTTGTGATCCATACTCAGGAACTCAAAATTTTTAAAAACAAATGTAAAAAAAATTATTTAAAATGTAACTGGGGGAAAATATTAAATAAATAAATCAAGTATGATCCTTCATATGATCCTTCAAACTTACCCTAGTCCTCTGTGAGTACTCAGAAGTATCAGGAGGAAAGTAGTTTTCTGCCCTGGAGTCCAAATCTCAGGTCTCACTAGAACCTAGGGATGATTTGGGCAGCCTAACAAAGCCTTCTTTCTCAATCTGCCCAGGCCCACTGGACTCAGGAATTGTTTGTAGTTTTATGATCATAGGAGAGAGTTAAGAGATAGAAAGACAGAGTGAGGACAAACAGGAGTTTTTACCCATCCCCCTAACCCACCCAGGAACCTGGTATGATTGTTGCCTTTACGAATTCCTCTTAAACACAAAGAGCACAGGCTAATTTCAATTAGCTCCTTTGTGCCATGTGAATTCTATTAATATCAAAGTAATGAGGTAATTACTGTGATTTGAAAAAATTACTAGAGAAGAGCTTTTGAGGTAATACAAGGAGCAGAGGGTAAAGAAAGCATCTGTTTGGAAATGAACAAAGATTTTTTTTGGGTTGTTTTTTAATGAGTATGTGCTAGTCTGTAAATGAGTGTGGATGTACATGAATCTGAGAGTGTATGTATACAGTGTGTGCTTAGGTATCAGTTTAAATGTGTGTGGCATATGGGTTTTAAATATGTGTCCGTTTATGGGTGTGATTGTAAATGTCCATGTGATCATCTGTATATGTGAGACTGAACATTAATGGCTGTGTGAAGGTGAATCTGCATGCATGCATACATACACACACACACACACACACACACACATACACACACACACACATATATATATAAACCCATATTGCAAAAATATATAGTCATTGTCAGTATGCGTGATTGGGACACAGCTTATATATTTGAGTAAGTCTATATGTATCATAGGACTATTTACATGAGTGTTTATATGATTCTGTGGGTGCATATATATATATATATATTTATTTATATGTATTTGGGTATCCCTAAATTTGTTTTATTTTGTTTTTTGAGACTAGGTCCTCTTATCTCAAAGGCTGGAAGTACATCCCACACTCATGGACCCCAACCCATTACTAATGAGCACAGGAGCTTTGACTGGTTGCTTTCTATTTAGACCAGATTCCTTTCTCTTCAGAAGGCTTCTGGTCCTCTACTCCCAGGGCTTGCCCTATTAGCACCAGATCTAGGAGCCCACCTGATTGACTAAGCCCTCCAAAGCTCAGAATGAGCAAACTCAAGAGCCTGCCAGGTTCAGCCTCCCCAGTAGCAGAAACTTCAGGTGAACTCTACTGAGCCCCACAAACAGGTCTTAATTTTGCCTGGAGAAGGAAGAGGCTGTGAAAACATGTCCTGAGCATACGATGACTCCAGTCATACCACTGAACACAGCAGAGAGAAATATAGCCCTGAGAATTTTGAGTCTCACAGGCAAACCGAAATGGGACTTCCTGGAGGACAGAGTTGGATCTCATTAATTTCTCTCGTTCTTTTTATTTTTGGTAGCGTGGCACTTGTTTTTGAATTGAGTTTTGAAAATGGGATATCAAAGCCATCCCTAAGAATTATGGCAGCTGGGGCAAAGGTAAGTTGTTAAGGGAAGTAGGGAAGAGTGGTGTAGAAGTTAGTTCTCTCCACTGGAGTCCATGGATAATTCCCCTAAGAAGGAAATGGCTTGGGAATTACAGTTGTGGGTGTGAAAAAGAAGATAGGAAATGGGTAGCACCAGGGGTATGCTAGAATTAGCAGGAATTGATTGCTATATTTTTAATGTGAGCATTTACACTTCAGAAATTGGTGAATGCTATAAATCAAGGCTTGATTTATTGTTTTGTTGATCATATATAGGCTTAAGACAATTATAAAGAGAGAACAGAACCAAGACAGCAGAGAAAAAACAAGGACTCACCAACCTTTTCCAAATTTCCTCCCAAACAACTTAAAATCAATGCCTCAAAATGAATCCTAAAATGGCCAAACTTTATTTATTTATTTAATTTTATAATTATACATTTTTTGACAGTATATATGCATGAGTAGTTTTTTTATAACATTATCCCTTGTATTCATTTTTCCAGATTTTCCCCTCCCTCCCTCTACTCCCTCCCCTAGATAACAGGCAATCCCATACATTTTACATGTGTTACAATATAACCTAGATACAATATATGTGTGTAAATACCATTTTCTTGTTGCACATTAATTATTAGCTTCCGAAGGTATAAGTAACCTGGGTAGATAGACAGTAGTGCTAACAATTTACATTCGCTTCCCAGTGTTCCTTCTCTGGGTGTAGTTATTTCTGTCCATCATTGATCAACTGGAAGTGAGTTGGATCTTCTTTATGTTGAAGATTTCCACTTCCATCAGAATACATCCTCATACAGTATTGTTGTTGAAGTATACAGCGATCTTCTGGTTCTGCTCATTTCATTCAGCATCAGTTGATGTAAGTCTCTCCAGGCCTCTCTCTATTCCTCCTGCTGGTCATTTCTTACAGAGCAATAATATTCCATAACCTTCATATACCACAATTTACCCAACCATTCTCCAATTGATAGACATCCATTCAACTTCCAGTTTCTAGCTACAACAAAAAGAGCTGCCACAAACATTTTGGCACATACAGGTCCCTTTCCGCTCTTTAGTATTTCTTTGGGATATAAGCCCAGTAGTAGCACTGCTGGATCAAAGGGTATGCACAGTTTGATAGCTTTTTGGGCATAGTTCCAAATTGATCTCCAGAATGGTTGGATTCTTTCACAACTCCACCAACATTGTATTAGTGTTCCAGTTTTCCCACATCCCCTCCAACATTCATCATTATTTGTTCCTATCATCTTAGCCAATCTGACAGGTGTGTAGTGATATCTCAGAGTTGTCTTAATTTGCATTTCTCTGATCAGTAGTGATTTGGAACACTCTTTCATATGAGTGGATATAGTTTCAATTTCATCGTCTGAAAATTGTCTGTTCATATCCTTTGACCATTTATCAATTGGAGAATGGTTTGATTTCTTATAAATTAGGGTCAGTTCTCTGTATATTTTGGAAATGAGACCTTTATCAGAACCTTTAACTGTAAAAATATTTTTCCAATTTGTCACTTCCCTTCTAATCTTGTTTGCATTAGTTTTGTTTGTACAGAAACTTTTTAGTTTGATGTAATCAAAATCTTCTATTTTGTGATCAATAATGATCTCTAGTTCTCCTTTGGTCATAAATTCCTTCCTCCTCCACAGGCCTGAGAGGTAGACTATTCTCTGTTCCTCTAATCTATTTATTATCTCATTCTTTATGCCTAAATCATGGACCCATTTTGATCTTATCTTGGTATATGGTGTTAAATGTGGATCCATATCTAATTTCTGCCATATTAATTTCCAGTTTTCCCAACAGTTTTTTTTTCCAAATAATGAATTTTTATCCCTAATGTTGGTATCTTTGGGTTTATCAAACACTAGATTGCTATAGTTCTACCCTTTTTTGTCCTTTGTATCTAATCTGTTCCACTGATCGGCCAGTCTATTTCTTAGCCAATACCAAATGGTTTTGGTGACTGCTGCTATATAATATAGCTTTAGATCAGGTATACCTAGACCACCTTCCTCTGAGTTTTTTTTCAATAATTCCCTTGAAATTCTCGACCTTTTATTCTTCCATATGAACTTTGTTGTTATTTTTTCTAGGTCACTAAAATAGTTTCTTGGGAGTCTGATTGGTATAGCACTAAATAAATAGATTAGTTTGGGTAGTATTGTCATCTTTATTATATTCTCTTGGCCTATCCACGAGCAGTGGATGTCTTTCCAATTATTTAAATCTGACTTTATTTTTGTGGCAAGTGTTTTGTAATTTTGCTCATATAATTCCTGACTTTTCTTTGGTAGATGGATTCCCAAATATTTTATACTCTCAACATAAAATGGCCAAACTTTAGAAAAGGATTGGGGTGAAATAATTTTCTACAAGTTTGGCAGAAAAGATATGTCACACCAGTCTGAGAGTAGAGCTCAATCCAGCCCAATTGCCTGGCAAGATAGCAGAAGGCCTTGGGGGAACTGAATCAGCAGCAGTGGCTTCCTGAGCTCTCAGCTTACAGATGGCAAACAGGTTGGACAACTGGTCATAAGGGGATTACAAGGGTTTCTTTGTTGGCACCCGGTTAGGACTCTATTGCATTGCCCATACATAAATCCAAATTACAGTCCTAAATTGAAGTCCCAGGGCAAGAGAAGGTATTAGCACACCAGAACTTGTGACCACAGGGGAGCAAAGACTGTGGTCCCAGTTCCAGGTCAGAAAAGAGCCCATATGTTCTCTCATACATCAGAATAGTAGAAAAATATCTCTCCTTAGATCACACCACCTTAAAAAGAACTGAAAATTTAAGACTCCCAGAACTAACTCTAAAAACAGCTGCACAAAAAATGTTTGTGGCAGCCCTTTTTGTAGCGTCAAGAAACTGGAAACTGAGTAGATGCCCATCAACTAGAGAATGGCTGAATAAATTGTGATACATGAATATTATGGAACATTATTGTTCTGTAAGAAATGACCAGCAAGATGAATACAGAGAGGCCTGGAGAGACTTACATGAACTGATGCTAAGTGAAGTGAGTAGAACCAAGAGAACATTGTACATGGCAACAAGACTATATAATGATCGATTCTGATGGATGTAGTTCTTTCAACAATGAGATGATTCATTTTTCAATAGTCAGTTTGATGAAGAGAGCCATCTACATATAGAGAGAGGACTGTGGGAACTGAGGGTGGATCACAACATAGTATTTTCACTCTTTCTCTTATTGTTTGTATTTTGTTTTCTTTCTCAGTTTTTTTCCTTCTTATGCAGAAAGATAACTGTATAAATATGATACATATATTGGATTTAACATATTTAATATGTATTGGATTACCTTCCATCTAGGAGAGGGGCTGAGGGGAAGGAGGAGAAAATTTGGAACATAAGGTTTTATAAGAATCAGTGTTGAAAAATTACCCATGCATATGTTTTGTAAATAAAAAACTTTAATAAAAAAGATGAAAAAAAAACCCAACAAAAATAGAACAGTTTCACACACACACACACACACACACACACACACACACACACACAATCCAAAGCTTGGGACAGTGCTCTCTCCACCCCAGGAACACCCAGCCTAACATTAACATAAAGTTAAAAATCAAGAAATAGGCTGGGAAAATGAGCAAACAAGAAGAAGAAGAATCTGGCTGGGCGGTGTTTCTATGGTGACAGGGAAGATCAAAGCACAAACTCAGAAAAAAAAACCAAAACCAAAACTGCTACATCCAAAGCCTCAAAGAAAAATGTGAATTGTTCTTAGCCCCCCCCCCCAAAAAAAAATTCCTGGAATATCTTAAAAGGAATTTTAAAAGTCAAATAAAAGAAGTAGAGGAAAAATGGGGGGGGGGGGAATATGACAATGATGCAGAAAAATCATAAAAAAGAATCAACAGCTTAGTAAAGGAAGCACAAAAAAATTGAAGAAAATGACACTTTAAAAAATAAAATAGACAAAATGGTAAAAGAGGCACAAAAATCCATTGAAGAAAAGAACTCCTTAAAAAGCATAATTGACCAAATGGAAAAGGAAGCAAAGAACCAAATGAAGAAAATTATGTCTTAAAATTAAAATTGGGCAAGTAGAAACTAATAACTCCATGAAACATCAAGAAACAATAAAATAAAATCCAAATTAAAAATAGAAGAAAATATAAAAAGCTCATTGGAAAAACAACTGATTTGGAAAATAGATCCAGAAGAGATAATTTAGGAATTGTTATACTGACTGAAAGTTATGATTTTAAAAAAAGCTTAGGCATCATCTTTCAAGAAATTATCAAGGAAAACTGCCCTGATATTTTAGAACCAGAGGATAAAATAGAAACTGAAACAATCTATCAATTACTTCATGAGTTAGAACCCCAAATAAAATTCCCAGGCATGTGATAGCCAAATTCCAGAGCACCCAGGTCAAGGAGAAAATATTGCAAGCAGACAGGAAAAAAAAAAAAAAAAAAAAAACAACAATCCAAATATCATGGAATTACAATTAAGATCACACAAGATTTAGCAGCTGGTACATTAAAGGATTAGAGAGAGGGTTTAGAATACAATATTCCAGAGGGAAAAGGAGCTAGGATTACAACCTAGAATTACATATCCAGCAAAATGAGTTATAATATTTCAGGGGAAAATGAATATTCAATGAAGTAGAAGACTTTCAAGCATTCCTGATGAAAAGATCAGAACAGAATAGAAAATTTAACTTTGAAATACAAGACTCAAAAGGACAGCTCGATGGTGCAGTGTATAGAGTACTGGCTCTCAAATCAGGAGCATCTGAATTAAAATCCGGCCCCAGACTCTTAATACTAGCTATGTGACGCTGGGCAAGTCACTTAACCCCAATTGTCTTGCCAAAAAAAAAAAAAAAAAAATTCAAAAGATGCATGAAAAGGCAAACAAAAAAAATTATAAGGGCTTTAATAAGATTAAACTGTTTACATTCTTATATGAAAAGATAATGCTTGTAACACCTAAGAACTTTCTCATTATTAGGGCAGTTAGAAGGAGTTTACATAGATAGAAGTCACAATTATGAGTTGACTATGATGGGATAATATCTAAAAAAATAAAATAAAATTAAGGGGTGAGAAACAGAAATGCACTGAGAGAAGGGGAAGATAGAGGTAAAATGGGGTACATTATCTCACATAAAGGAGGAGCAAAAGAACTTTTACAGGGGAGGGGAAGATGGGGAAAGCACTTGAACATTGTTGTCACTGGAATTGGCTCAAAAAGGGAGTAACATATACACTCTTTTGGATGCTGAAATCTATCTTACTCTGTAGGAAAGCAAAAAAAAAAAAATAAAGCAAAAAAGGGAGGAAGAGCTAATATAAGGGAGAGTGGATTGGGAGAAGTGGGTAGTCAGAAGCAAAATATTTTTGAGAATGGACAAGGTGAAAGAAGATAGAGAACAGAATAAATAGGGGGAAATAGATGGATCAAAATATGTAGTCAGTAATCATAACTGAGAAAAATGTTTATAGCAAGTTTTTCTTATAAAGGTCTCATTTGTAAAATAGAACAGAATTAAATACATGAGTATAAGTCATTCCTTAATTGATAAATGGTCAAAAGATATGAACAGGCAGTTTTTAGATGAAGAAATCAAAGCTATTCACAATCATATAAAAATGCCCTAAATCACTGTGGTTCAGAGAGATGCATATTAGAAAAACTCTGAAGTAACCATCCCACAACTGTCAGATTAGCAAGATCAGGAAGGAATTTGGCCATAGTCCAACATGCAAGAAAAAAAAGTCCGACAAATGTTGGAGAGGATGAAAAAACAGAGATACTAATGCATTGTTTGTGGAGCTGTGAATTTAGTCAACCATCCTAAAGAGCATATTTGGCTTTATGCCCAAAGGGCTATATAACCAGACAATACCCTTTGACCCAGAAATATATAACTAGGTCTGTGTCTCAAAGAGATTTAAAAAAAGGAAAAAAAAACTTATGTATACAAACATATTTATAGTGATCTTTTTGGAATTTGAGGAGATGTCCATCAATTGGGGAATGGCTGAACAAATAATAGTATATAATCATGATGGAATACTATTGTGCTATAAGAAATAATGAGTAGGATGCTCTCAGAAAAACCTGGAAAGATATACATGAATTGATGCAAAATGAGAGCAACAGAACCAAGAGAACATAGTACATAATAAGAGCAATATTGACTGATGGTTAATTATGAATGACAGCTATTGTCAGTAATACAATGATTCAATACATTTCCAAAGGACTTATGATGAAAAATGTTATCCACATCCATAGAAAGAACTGATAAAATCTAAATACAGATTGAAGCATACTTTAAAAAAAAACACCTCTTTTTTCTTGTTTTGCCTTTATGCTTTCTTTCATAACATGATTAATATAGAAATACGTTTTTGTATGACTGCCCCTGTATAATCTGTATCAGATTGCTTGCCTTCTTAAGGAGAGGAGAGCAGAAGTACAGAGAGAGAATTTGGAACTCAAAATTTAAAAAAAAAGAAAAAAAAAGAATGTTAAAATTGTTTTTACTTATAATTGGGAAAAGTGAACTATTAAATTAAAAAATAAAGTGATAGAGAAAATATTCATGCAGATTTAGTGAAACACACTCTTGAGTGAGATTCTCATGCTACTTCTTGGCACAGGCTCCATAAGCACTGAAAGAAATTTTCTCCCTTTCCCACCAAGTTCGCATCCTGGGCAGAACTCTGCTCACCCTGCTATAGTTATAGTTTTGATAGAAATTATTATGTACACAGGAGCTAGTGGAAGATTAATTTCTTGGTCTCCTTCTCTTGGACAATCTTAAAGCTTTATTGGCCTATAGATGTTCCTCCAAATGCTTTTCTGTGTCCCTTAGCTATAAATGGGCCTTGGGCTGGTCATTTAGGAAGGAATATGGCCATAGTCCAACATGCATCTTAGCGTTTGGGAAAACGGATTCCAAAGGATTCAGAGGAAAGATAGTAGGATCCCTTGGACTAAATTGCTTCAGAGAATTTCGGCCTGTGAAGGTTGCTCAAGAAGAAAATTCTGAAGACACAAAAAGAAACAATTCCAATGAGGAAGAAAAATGGGATTTGTCCAAAAAGATTGAAGCAAGAAATCCAAGGAATATACCAACCCACTTTGACTTTTAAAGGAAATATACAGAAGCTAGAAAAAAGGCCAGAGAACCGAACATAATTACAAAACCATGGCATAGTCCTTTTTCAGGAATGCTAAAGTTTGTGATAAACTGAGGCTGACAAAGGAAGCTAAAGACAATGAAAGGAGTATTTGTTTGATTAAAGCTATAATAGAGGAATAGAAGGATCAAAGTAAGGATAGGGATTCTGTTTTGGGAGGTTGGGATGATGGTAACTGACAACAGATAGATGCAGAGTTGTTGATTTTTTACTCTGTTTTCTCTTGCAAAAAAAGAAAATCTTTATATTGGTGGTTACAGAATAAACATGTGGGACCGGAACTAGATCCCTCAAGATAAGTAAACAGATAGATAATAGGTACCTAACTGCCCTGGGTGAAATCAAGGAACTTGCCCTCTAAGAATAACATCCTCAGGGTCCTGAAGGAACTGACCAATGGGATTGTTGAGCTGCCTCCAGTGATTTTGGAAAGATTGTGGAAAACAGGAGAAATATCATCAATTTGGAGGAAGAAAAATGTTGCCTCTGTATTAAAAAAAAAAAAAAAAAAAAAGGAAACAGAGGCTGTGAATTACAGCCAGTGACTCTGATGTAGACAAATTCTAAAATAGTTAAAGAGTTGGTTGGTAAGCATATGGAAAGTGATAACTACAAAGAGCTCATCAGGAACAGATCATGCCAAACTAATCTCATTTTTTTTTTTTTTTTTTTGGACAGGTTATTAGCTTAGTAGAGGAGGGAAGGCTATTTGTTGACTTTTTTTTTTTTTTAAGTTATAATTAACTCCATGATTCCATTTGGGTTTTTTTTTTTTTTTTTGGCAAAGATACTGGAGAGGCTTGTCATTTCCAATTTTAGTTCATTTAACAGAAGGGGAAACTGAGGCACACAGGGATAAGTGATCTGCTCAGAATCACACAGGTATTAAATGATTTAAGCTGGATTTGAACTCAAGAAGAGGAGCCTTCCTTCCTGCCTTCAGATCTAGAGCTCTTCACTTAGCTGGTCCAGGTAGGCTATGGATATTATTTAGCTTGTGCATTCTCTGGAATTGTTATATCAATTTCCATTAGCTTTGGCGAGCTGGGGCTCCAGAGGGTCGATCTCAGGCCCTACTCCTGCCCTCAGAATTCTAGGAGTAATATTGAGGGCCTGAGGATTCTAGTTGCTCATGAGTCCCCATCTGGTGTGTCCCCCAATATCATTTAACTAATTAACATCATGTCAGTATCACTTAATGAATTCTTTACAAAGCAAAGTCACTAAATCACAGTAAAAATTTCAAAGTAAAGTTTGATAAAGTAAAATTACCTTAGTAACAATAAATGAATTAACATAGATTAGCATTTACATTCTTCCCTCTACACCCACTTGGTCCCCGGGGGGAATGGATTTAAAGTAGTTGCTATAAAACTTTCCTCCTCCCTCCAACCCAAGAGATGGGTCTTCTTGGCTCTGGGAAGTCCCCAAGAAGTTCCCTTATGGGTAAAGTAAACACCTCGTACTTGATGGGCCAGTTGCTCTCTAGTAATGCCAGAACATGATGTCTCAGCTGCCAGATTGATTAATGCTGAACTGGGTGAAATTGTTTGCTCCTTAGCATTGGCTCTTCCCTGGACTTGGTTACCATGGCTGCTGGCTCTGATAGCTAAGGGGTCACCTTGGTTGGTTCTTCCAACTTCTATTTGAAGCTCACAAGTCATAAACTATAGCTACTTCTCTCAACCAAAGGTTCTTTTTTATTATTATTATTTATTTATTTAAATGCATTGCTTTATGAATTATGTTGGGAGAGAAAAATCAGAGCAAAAAGAAAAAAACATGGGAGAGATAAAAACAAAAAAACAAAAACAAACAAAAAAAAAAAAACAGAAAAAACAGAAAAAAAGAAATGAACATAGCATGTCTTGATTTACACTCAGTTTCCTTAGTTCTTCTTCTGGAGGCAGGCAACATTTTCTGTCCAAATTCTATTGAATTGCTTTCAATCACTGAACCACCAAGTAGTTGATCATCGCACATTTTACTGTTATTGTGTATAATTTTTGCTTGTTTTGCTCAGCATCTGTTCATATAAATTTTTCTAGACCTTTCTAAAACCAGCTTATTAATCATTTTTTATAGAACAGTAATATTCCATTTACCTTCCTATACCAAAACTTGTTGTACAATATACACAACTTGTTCAACAATTCTCCAATTGATGGGCAACTATTAATTTTCCAATTCTTTGCTACCACAAAAATTGTTGCTACAAATATTTTGTGCACATGTGGGAACTTTTCCCTCCTTTATGATTTCCTTGGGATACAGACACAGTAATGGTATTGCTGGGTCAAAGGACATAGTTCCAGATTGCCAGTGTTCTGAAGTGGGACAGAAGAGAGCCTACGTTTCTAAGAGTAAACAAACCAAGTTTCCATGTGATATAATACAAGGAAGGGCATAGCATACATGCTCCAAGGACTGAGCTCTCATTGGTCAGTCCTTCAAGAATCATGCTAGATTTAAGCTTTTTATATCTCATAATGTTCTTGTAGAGAGGATGAAGAAATATGGATCAGAAAATAATGTAATCAGATGAATTCAGATGACTAGACTCAAGTTTTTGCCTGTTAATGTGGCAGAAGGTCTCTGGTCAAATACTTCAGAGCTCTTTGCACTTTTATCAGTGACTTGGATATACTCATCAAATCTGCAGATACACAAAGCTGGGAGGGATAGCTAATACACTGGATAACAGAATCTGGATCCAAAAGGATTTTGACAAATAAGAACATGTATTGAATTTAGTGAAGATAAATATAAAATCTTGTCTTGGATACCAAAAAATCAACTTTACACATGAAAATCTGAGATGTATATTTAGAAAGTAATCATTCTGACAAAGGATCTGAGGGTCTTAATGGACTGCACACTCAAAATGAGTCAGTAGTGCAATAGTTACCAAAAAAGCTAAAGTGATTTTGGTTTGCTTTAAGAGTAACATCTTCCAGATATAAGATGGAAATGATGTCTTACTGTCCTCAGCTCCTCCCATTTAAAAAAAAAATTCATTGGTTGGAATATTGTGCTTATTTCTGGGGTCATTTTAAAGATCATTTTTGATAAACAAAAGAGTTATCAGAGAAATCCAACCGGGATGGTAAAGGCCTGGGAGCCCATAACTTATAAATTGTAGGGAATGGGCATATTTAACCTAGAGGAGAGAAATCTTGCAGGCAGGGGCTGGTGAATATTAGGGTAGAGCAGGGCTGTCAGGAAGGAGGGATTAAATTTATGCTATTTAATCACAAGCAGCCAAACCAAGAGTTGAAAATAAGTTGAAGCTGAAAGAGAAAACATGGACTTGGTGTTAGGAACTACTTCCTAACAATTAGAGCTACTCCACAGCAATGTCCTGCCTGCTCTGGGAGCTAGTGGCCTCCTTGGAGATCTTCAAGCAGAGGCTAGATGACCATTTGTCAGGCAGGTCAGGAAGGATTCTTTGAGTTTATTTCTGGACTAGATGGTCTCTGACAAAGATCCCTTCTAGCTCTCAAATTCTGTGATTCTCTGAACTTCTTGAAGACCTTCCCTTTCTTCTGTTTATGGCTATGCTCCCACCCCAACAGAGTCTGCTCCTGTCTGGGGATGGCTGGGAGGGGGGCAGGCTTCCTCTTTTTTTTTGTTGTTGTTGTAAAATTGAACCCACAGTTTTGTTGAATCATTCATTCTTCCTATAGTGGAGAACATTGGAGGCAAGTCTCTTCCAAAGATTGAGTGTTCTCATGGCTACAGTCACAGCAAGAAAAGAGAGAGGGGGAGCTTTCATTTATTCATAGTTAAACTCTAGCCCTATCTTGGTCCTGAAGTCCTCCTCACTCAGGAAATGTT
The DNA here is from genome assembly GCF_048593235.1 of Sminthopsis crassicaudata. Classification (NCBI taxonomy): domain Eukaryota; kingdom Metazoa; phylum Chordata; class Mammalia; order Dasyuromorphia; family Dasyuridae; genus Sminthopsis; species Sminthopsis crassicaudata. The sequence goes on along the minus strand of NC_133618.1, from coordinate 438,014,229 downwards.
CATTGTTGCTAAGCAACAGACCACTCCAGTTACCACCAGCTCAGACCATTCATTATCCATTATGACGCTCTACCCTGATCCATTAGTCAAGGGAACAAATTGGACAGAAATATCCATCGTCATAGGGAATCGTGGTGACCTGGAGCCAGGCTTTACGATTGCTGGGTGGTGTGGAGTCTGCTTTACACACCCGTTCTGTGACTGTATTTGCAGTCAAGCCAATTATCCCACCAGGATGTGTTGTCCTGTGTTACCTGGCTCAGGGGTAGGCCCGGCACTGGTGATTCAGGACAGCCCTTTTCTAGGTGAGGCTTTAAGCCTTATAGCTGAGCTATTTCTCTGTTCATGGACAGAGGGAAGGAATATTTTCTTAGCCTTTGTCAGGTAGGGAGAGAGAGAAAAACACACAATAAGCCTTATTTATTTTAAGCTGAGTTTTTTTCTTTTTTCTTTGAGGCTGGGGTTAAGTGACTTGCCCAGGGTCACACAGCTAGGAAGTGTTAAGTGTCTGAGGTCAGATTTGAACTCCTGTCCTCCTGAATTCAGGGCTGATGCTCTATCCACTGCGCCACCTAGCTGCCCCTGGGTTTTTAATCTTTTTTTGCATCATAGATCCCTTTGGCAAGCTGGTGTAGTTTATATATAGGCCCCTTTTCAGAAAAAAGATTTTTAAATAATTGAGTTTCAGTTAGAGGCTAGTGAAAATAAAGATGATTTTTTTCCCATCCAAATTTATAGACCCTTTAAAAACTTAATTATGTATTCTTGATTAGTAGTTAAGATTTTAAGAATCCCTGATTTAAAGAGTTTTGAGACTTTTTAGTTTTCATGTGGAAAAGGATAGGTGCTGGATTTGAAGGACATGTTCATTTGATTAGAAGAAAGCTGTTCTTTTCATAGTACTGCCTTCTTAGAAAGGGAAGAAAACTTGGACGTTGGTAAATCAGATGGTCTGGCAGGGCAAGACGGGCTCCTGGGCGTCAGTGAGGGCTGCTTTATTTCTTTGGGAGCTAGGGGCCCTAGTCTGGACAGTCCTATTTAACAGAAAATAAATCTAGGCTTGTCCATTTTCTCACTCATAAGACTCCTTGAATAAGGTATAGACAATGGCATAAGCAGCCAGCCACGTCCTAGAACTTAGAGGCAATCACACACACATATTCACACATTCACACACATAGTGAATAAACCCATACATCCTTTCACACACACACACACACACACACACACACACACACACACACACACACACACTCACTGACAGCTCTGCTCTGTGTCTCTGGCATGGCCCCTTTCAGCCTATGACTGTCTATTTTCCAGGAGTCCTCTCACTTTTTTTCTCCCTGCTTTGCTAATAGAAAGACAATGGGTCCTCAGGGAGAGAAGGGGCTCCAAAGTTGTACTCAGTGCCCAGACTCTCATTAAGCCCTTTCCTGGTGGGAACGTGGGAAGACTTTCAAGGACTCAGCTCTCGAGTTTGGGGCCTGGGAAAATGGTTAGATTGGCTGCAGGAGAGGCAGTGACTTTGGCGGGAGAGCAATAGGGGAGGGCAGTGTGAGTCCTGGTCCTGGACTCACTCCTTTCTCATTCCCCTGACTCATCCCCACCCCCAAACCCTCCTGTAACAATCGTTCTCATTCGGGCACTGCTGAAGCTCAGAGGCCCTCAGACCCACTTTGCAAATCAGACAGGCCTTGAGCCATAGTCCCTCCATTCTCAGTCCAGAATTCTTCCCAATGAACCAAGATGTCTCATGGACATAAATGAGGGATCCAGCACAGGTGGCCATGACAGCTGGCACCATGAACACACCTTGTCCTCTTCTACTTGATTCAGGCCAGTACTTTTTGATTTATGGTGGGTGAAGTGCTGGAAACATTATCTCCCAGAACCAGATCACCACATCAGCTTCTGAATTTGAAGCTTGCCTATCTGCTGCACCCCCACAGGCCTGCTAAATTATGTGGGCCCCTTCTATGGGGCCTGAAAGTCCCACTCTGGAATCATCCCAAAAAGGTATTGACATTGTCTCCAGACTTCAATAAATAAATAAAAACCCAGGATGAGGAGGGAAGCTGTCTTCTAGCTCTCTCCATCTTCCCTCCATATTAGTACAGTTATTCAAACATGCCTCCATTTGGACTTGGACAGGCCCTGCTGGGCTGCCTCAGAGATCAGTGGCCACCTGTCATAGGAGCCTCTGGATTCCTACTGAAGCTGAGCCAGCTTTTTAAAGTGAATGCCAAAGGGCCTTGCAGGGGCCGGGAGCTCACACAGGAGAATTAAGACATAGCCAGGGACAATAATAAAACAGATTACAAAGCAGTAAGCCCTATAATCTTAAGTGCACAGGAGTATAAAATGCTATAAAATCAGGAGAGGGAGAAATGGCTTTAAACAGGGCATCAAGAGATACTTCAAGGAGAAGGGTAGGAATTCAAAAGGAAGAGCAAAGACAAAGAGACAGGAAAGAATGAGCCACATACAAAGTTTGGCTAAAGTATAGAATGAATGGAGAAGGTCAGTGGGAAAGGAGGGTGACAAGGATGGAAGTGGGAGATTGAGAGCAGTGCTAAGGAGCTTGAACTTTATTCAGTAAGCAGTGGGATATACACGCAATGATTCTGAGCAGGAAAACAGTATGATTACAGCTGGGCATGAGGCTCCAATTAAAAAAGCTGGGAGAGCTAGATGGAACTTTGGGGATCCCAGAGCCACACTTCACAGGCCCCCTAGTCCAACCTCATTTTACAGAGAAGACAACTGAGGTCTAGAGAAATTAAATTGCTTTTCCAGAGTCACCTGGGTAGCATTGCAAAATGCAGGGTTTTATAGGACCAATGTGCTTTTCTAGTGTACCATGCTGCCTAAATAGTAAAGAAGAGTGGATTTAGCTTTGGAACATCCAGGTTCAAATCCTAAATCCGCTCTTTACGATATGTCTGCTGTGATATTCTGCTAGATAGATAAAGCATTCATTAAGCCATGTTGTGGTCCAGCTTCTGCACCTCTCTGCTTGCAACTTAGACATAAGGATCTTATATTCTAATAGTACATAAATAGCTGCATGCTTAGGAAGATGACATGAAGCAGCCAGGAAAAGGAATAGAGGCCCTAATCTCCTACAAGATAAGGGCAGAAGCAGAGGGATTTGGGAGAGAATCTGTATTCTATCATGTGGGGAGAAAGTGGAGGTGGTGGCCCTAGGAGAGGCTGCGTGGATCCATCCATCATCCATTCATGGATGGATCTAGGAAAGTACATTAAAATATATGCTGCATTAAAATCCATTGTCTATTTTTTATGGGCAAGGACCTGTTTTGCCTTTCCTTGTATATCCTCTTATTACAGTGCTTGGCACTTCTTAAATAGTCCAAAAAAATGCTTGGTGGCTGATATACTTCGGGCAAGTCACAAGTCATAACTTCTTTGAGCCTTTTTCATATATAAAAGGTGAATGGATTAAATGATATCTCTTGAGAACCTTTTATTTCTATATTCATTCAATAAACATTGTGTCTACTGTGTACCAGACACTATGTTAGGTGCTAGGGATAAAAAAGAGAGACAGATAAAACTCTGCTCAGGAAGTTCACAATCTAATGAGGAGCTAACTTACATATATACATATATTACATATATACATATACATACATAAATAAGACATAATGATCAGAAGGAAGGCACTAGAATTAAGAAAGGTTGAAGAAGGCTTCCTGTAAAAGGTGATATTTTAGCTGGCACTAAAAGAAATCAGGGAGATCAGTGGTCAGAGGGCAGAAGGGAGAACATTCCAGGCATAGGCAACAAACCAGAGATATGTGTCTTATTTTTTTTAAACTTAATTTAATTTTTTTAAGGCTTTTTATTTTCAAAACATATGCATGGATAATTTTTCTTTTTTTATTATATTAGTATCGATTTTAAAAAAATTTTTTATTCATTTTTCCGATTTATCCCCTCCCTCCCTCCACTCCCTCCCCCGATGACAGGAAATCCCATACATTTTACATGTGTTACAATATAACCTAAATACAATATATGTGTGTAAATACCATTTTCTTATTGCACATTAAGTATTAGATTCCAAAGGTATAAGTAACCTGGGTAGATAGACAGTAGTGCTAACAATTTACATTCGCTTCCCAGTGTTCTTTCTCTGGGTATAGTTATTTCTGTCCATCATTGATCAACTGGAAGTGAGTTGGATCTTCTTTATGTTGAAGATTTCCACTTCCATCAGAATACAATGGATAATTTTTCAACATTAACCCTTGCAAAACCTTGTGTTCCAATTCCTCTCCCTTCCCCACCCCCTCCCCAGATGGCAAGTAATCCAATATATGTTAAACATAGTAAAAGTAATATATGCCTACATATTTATATAATTATCTTGTTGAACAAGAAAAATCAAATCAAAAAGCAAAAAAATGAGAAAGAAAATAAAATGCAAGCAAGCAAACAACAACAAAAAGAGTGAAAATGCTATGTTGTGATCTATACTCAGTTCTCACAGTGCTCTCTCTGGGGGTAGATGGCTCTCTTTATCACAAGATCATTGAAACTGGTCTGAATCATTTCTTTGTTGAAGAGAACCATGTCCATCAGAATTGATCATTGTATGATCTTCTTATTGCCATGTACAATGATCTCCTGGTTCTGCTCATTTCACTCAGCATCAGATCATGTAAGTCTCTCCAGGCCTTTCTGAAATCATATTGTTGGTTGTTTCTTACAGAACAATAATATTCCATAACATCCATATACCATAACTTATTCAGCCATTCCCCCACTGATGGGCAACCACTCAGTTTCCAGTTTCTGGCCACCACAAAGAGGGCTGCCACAAACATTCTCGCACATGTGGGTCCCTTTTCCTCCTTTAAGATCTCTTTGGGATATAAGCCCTGTAGAAATGTTGTTGGATCAAAGGGTATGCACAGTTTGATAGCTCTTTGGGCACAGCTCCAAATTGCTCTCCAGAATGGTTGGATCTGTTTACAACTCCACCAACAATGTATCAGTGTCCCAGTTTTCCTATATCCCCTCTGACATTCATCATTATCTTTTCCTGTCATTTTAGCCAATCTGAGAGGTTATCTTAATTTGCAATTCTCTGAGCAATAGTGATTTAGAGCTTGTTTTCATATGATTAGAAATGGTTTCAATTTCTTTGTCTGAAAATTGTTTGTTTATATCCTTCGGTAGTGTCTTATTTGTGAAGTAGCCAGGAGGCCAGTGTCATTGGATCAAAGAATACATTGCAAGAATTAAGTTTAAGAACACTGGAAAATTAGGAGGGAGCTAGATCATGAAGGACTTTGAATGCCAAACGGTAATTTGCATTTGATCCTGGAGGTGATGAGTCAGTGGAGATTATTGAGCAGGGGGAAAGCATGATGAGACCTTCACTTTTGGAAAATTGCTTTGACAGCCAAATGAAGACTAGATTGTGATGGGAAGAGACCAGCCCACTATTGAAATAGTCCAGACATGAGATGATGAGTGTCTGTGTTGGAGTAGTGGTAGTGGAGAGAAGGGGGGTTATTTGAGATGTTACAAAGGTGAAATTGATAGGTCTTGGTAACAGCTTGGATGTGGGAAAGGGGAAATAGTGGGAGAAGTAGTGAGGAATCCAGAATAATTTATGGGTTGTAAGTCTAAGGAACTGGAAGGATGGTTTTGCAATAATAAGGAACATGGGAGAGGGATAGTTTGTTTATTTTTTATTAAAGCTTTTTATTTTCAAAACATATGCATAGATAATTTCCAACATTCATCCTTGCAAAATTTTGTGTTCTAAATTTTTTCCCTCTCTTCCCGCCTAGATGTCAACATGTGCAATTCTTCTATATGTATTTCCCCAATTATTATGCTGTGCAAGAAAAATCAGATCAAAAAAGGAAAAAAAAAAACCAAAACAAAACAAAATGCAAGCAAACAACAACAATAAAAGTGAAAACACTATGTTGTGATCCATATTCGGTTCCAACATTCCTCTCTCTGGGTGCAGATGGCTCTTTTCAACACATGACCTTTGGAACTGGCCTGAATCATCTTATTGTTGAAAAGAGCCATGCCTGTCAAAATTGATCATCTCATATTCTAGGTGTTGCCATGTACAATGTTCTCCTGGTTCTATTCACTTTACTTAGCATCAGTTCATGTAAGTCTTTCCAAGTCTTTCTGAAATTAGGGGATACAGTTTAAAGGGAAAAATAATGAGTTTTGTTCTGGATCTATTGCGTATAGAGCTGTCTACTGGATATCCAGTTTGAGATGTCTGAGAGGCATTTGGACATCTATAATTCTAAATTTCCTGGGGTTACCTGCCCCAACAAAGGATACTAAGAGGAGAGACTGGAACATGGACAGAAGCTCTGGGCAGAAAGAATGCCAGTGCTGTGTTGAAATGTTTTCAGCAGGAGTTGATTTAGCTTTTGGCTAGACAAACTATTGCCCCTGAATGCAGGGAAGAAGGCTAAAAACCCAAAAGGCTTAAGGTGGGAAGTCTTAACTACAGGAGATGCCAAGGGGACCTCCAGTTAAGACAGAGGACTAGCTACCCTTTTCCTCAATAAGGATTGTCAAGGCTACAAATAACAAATAAAGCTATGACCAGAGAATTAATCAGATCACCTCCCACCCAGTCTTGAGAGCAAAACTCTGTGATTCTTGGGCAAGTCTTAACCTATGTGTTATGTATGTATCCTTATTGGTAAAATGAAGGAGTTGGATTAGATCAATGCTTTTTTCTTTCTATTTAATGATATTTTATTTTTTTCCAATTACATGTAAAGATAATGGTCAACATTCATTTTTGTAAGATTTTGAGTTCCAAATTTTTGTCTCTTCCTTAAGACACTAAAAATTCTGATATAGATTATATATGTACAATCATGTTAAACATATAGCTTCTTTTTATGATTTTATTTTTTTATTTTAATAGTATTTTATTTTTCCAAGTACATGCAGATAGTTTGATAGTTTTCAACATTTCACCTTTGCCAAACCTTGTGTTTCAAATTTTTCTCTTTCTTCTACCTCCTTTCTCCCCAAGATAGCAAGCAATCCTATATGGGATAGATATGTGCAGTTTTTCTAAACATTTCCATATATATTATGCTGCACAAAAAAAAAAAAAGATCAAAAAGAAAAAAAAATAAGCAAGCAAACAAGAACAACAAGATGAAAATACTATATGCTTCTGGATGTGGATGACATTTTCCATCACAAGTCTTGGAATTGCCTTGCATCACCTTTTTGTTGAAAAGAGCCAACCAAGTCTATCACAAGTGTAGATCAAAGCTTCTTAAACTGTGGGTTGCAACCTCATGTGGGGTCTTGTAACTGAATGTTGGAGGTCACAAAATAATGATATATACCTATATACCCGCTTTATGTAAAAATTTCTCTGATGAAAATGTTTAAGAAGCCCTGAATTGGATGACTTCTCTAAGGTACCTTTCAATTCAAAATCTATGATTCTATCATTCTTTGAAGCCCCATGGTCCAAGGCAGAGGTAAAACTTATATTGGAGGCAAACACCAGATTAATATGTAATTGGGAAAAAAATTTTTTTTAAATTTAAAATACAACAAAATATAGACATGATTATATTCATGTTATAATTATATTATGGATTCGCAGCTCCTTTTTCTATTTGAATTTGACAAGTCTAAGGGAGTGAGGGGCAGAAAGAGAATTCAGTTATCAGGGCTCTCAGACCAGCTAGCTCTCGGGGGTAACCTTTACTTGAGGAACCTAATCAAGGGTAGGCTGAGTCCTTTCACAATCACAAACATCTAGGTTGCCCACGTTTTTCCAGAGGGACCAGTCTACAACTGATGGAGGTCAAGGTGGACAGAGCTCTGAATTGGAATCAAGAAAGAGAGGACAGAGAATTCTGAGCATGGGGTAAAGGGAAAAGGCACAAAGGCGGAATGTTGATATAGTGAGGTAGTAGCTAGTAAGTAGGTCAGTTTGGCTGACAATGCTGTATTTTCGGGGCCGGAGAGTGGGAAGGAGTGAGAATAATCAGATGGGTTGGAGTCAGGTTGCGAAGGTCTTTAGACGCCAAATTGAGGAATTTCTGTTTTATGCTAGAGGCCAGAGGGGGCCTGCAAAACTTGAGCACGGGATAGCTACGGCCATAGTCAAACCCGGCCTTCCATTCATCGTGCCTTCTACCATTAACTCCGTGACCTTGGCCAAGATCGCCTCCCTCTACGGTCCTCAATCTGTTCATTTATACAGTTAGGAGGCAGACCCGGGAAAGGGCGTTTCAAAGAGGATGGCCTTCCTTTTGCCCACGTTTATCTGAGGGTGAAGGTCGGCTCCCTTCTCTTCCTTGCATCGGGGCATCCAAGCGCTTCCTCCAGCACCCACGCGGAGCCGTGCTGATGAGCCCCGGGAGAACCCGCCCCGTCAAGTCCCGGGTTCTGGGACCGGGATCCGGTGGAAGGGAGAGGAAGGGGTGACCGGGATATCTGTCTCTCTGGGCCGGGAGGGGGCAGCTGGGGGAGGGGTTGCAGTCGGGCCCGGTGCCCGGCGCCCGGTGCCCGGTGCCCGCGGTCTTGCGCTCCCCCACCGTGCCCCCGGGCCGCGGCGGGGCGGGGAGGGAGGGTCAGAAAGGGGCGGGGAGGGGCGGGGAGGGGGCCGGAGCGCTCGCTGGCCGCTCGCTTGCTCGCTGGCTCCCGGGTTCTCTGGCTCCCAGGCTCTGAAGATGGCGGCGGGTACGCGCTCCCCGAAGAGCGGGCTGCTGGAGCTGCGCGCTCCGGGTAGCGCGGGGCCCGGGCCCTGGCTGCGGGTCTTGGTCAGCTTGGCAGCGGACGTGGTGACTGTGAGCGCCGCGCCGGCTAGCGGCGAGCCGGGGCCGGGGCCAGGCTCGGAGCCTGCGTCCGCGTCCTTGCCCCAGCTCAACGGCGCGGATCCCGGGACGCCCGCAGCCCCCGGAGCGCCCCCAACCCCGCCGCTGCCCCACGCGCTGCTCAACCAGAAGCGGACCGTGCGCGTGGTGAAGCAGGAGGCGGGCGGGCTGGGCATCAGCATCAAAGGTAGCGGCCCCGGGAACACGGGCGGGGGGACACGGCGGCATCCCAGGGGCGGCAGCGGGACGCGGGGAGGGCAGCCGCGCGAGGCTGACGGGGAAAGAGGGATGGGAGGTTCGGAGGAGGGTGGTGAGGGGCCCTGCGCCCTGGCACCCGTTATCGCCCGGTCTGTCTGACTGACCCGCCGATCGGGTGACTGGGGGGTCCCCCTGAGTGGGCGCAGGCTTTGCGGGAGGGGACGCGGTGGGAGCCGGTCAGGCCCTGGAAGACCACGGTCAGGCCACATGGAGACAAACACAAGTTCGTAGCCAGTTTCTCGCTCTGCAAACTTTACGGGACAGCGGGGCCTGGCAGGCTGAGCTGTGGGCAGGGCCTCTAACGAGAGCTGCCCAGGCTGGGAACTGGCTGGGAGCCCGGCTCCGATGGTAGCCTCACGGCTTAGTATGACTCTCTGGGAGCGCCGGGAACCCTCCGCCTCCCCCATCTCGGGCAGTGCCCGTCGGTGGGCTCTCCAGCCCTGCGTGTTGGCCCTCGCTGGAAGTGAGGCGAGACTCCCCCGGCCCTCGGCTGTGCTAGTCCTGGGCCGTCCCCCACGTAAAGCACTCCTTGACCCTCCCACCTTCGTACTCACACTAAAGGCTCTGCTTCTGTTAGGTTTTAAAGCTGAGAGGTTCTTTCCACAGGGCATCTCACTGAAATCTTACCACTAACTGTAAAGTCCGGGGAGTAAACCCCACCCGTTTACATGTAAAGAAACCCCAGAAAGTTCAATGTCTTGCTAGGAAGTATCAAAGGTAGGATGGGGACCCAGGGCTCCCTGCTTCATCTGCCTTGTTCTCCAGCTTTTGGTAGCTGCTCAGAACCGTTATAAGGTGGGGGATCTCATTCCATTTCCCTCCCACTTCAAGCTTCCTGGCTTCTTCATCTCCCCTAATTTCCCCACTTATCCCCCCCACTCTCTTGTCTTTCTTCTATTTCTCTTTTCTCTGACTTCTCTCCCCTAATTTCTCTCTCCCTTCAGGGCTTTGTGGATGCTCACGGATCCGGATAGGGAAACAATCCCCAGAAGGCTTGAAATCCCCTTTGTCCTGCGTCCCAGGGCCATAACTGGACATTTCTGGTCACACTTGCTTTTTGAGGGGAGGGGTATGGGGCAGTCAGAGAATATTTCCAGGCATCAGCTGTCAGAGCCTTTAGAGATACTTAGAACACTATTGAGGAGGGGGCAGTATCTCTTCAGAACTGAAATGTGGATAGCAAAATAGAATAGAATTTCCCATTATAGCGTATCAGATGCAACAAGGACCTTGCACTAACCCCTTTCTCATTTAGTGTAGAATGAGAAGAGGGGAGATAAATTATTCTGGTCACACAGGAAAATGATAGCAAAGAGATTAGGAGCAAGATCTCCCGACCCTCAGTTCACAGCTCTCTTTAGTACCCCATAATCCTTCTGTACCTTTACCCACCACTGGATCAAGATGTCCTTGAGCTTTCTGGGAAGGCCCTTTGAGACCTTTCTCCCTCTTCTCCGTGGACTTGGCAGAGGTGGCCGGCTAGAACACTGAGAACAGAGCCCTGCCCTTTCCAAGCGGGAAGGACCCACTATCTATAGATACTGGAGCATGAGTTCTGGTAACTTTAGGGAAGTCATTTCTCTTGAACCTGGTTTGGAAATTCGGCTATTGAAAGATCATGACAGCTTCAGCTAATACTGTGCTTCCAGTTCTACTTATTCCCTTTCTCTGCTTTTGCTTCAGAGAATGGCTCATGAACTTGGAGCTATCCTTTCAGGTCTGGCATCTGTTGGGAGGGACTACTACAGACTACTGACTAATCTCAGGGTCCACAGGACATAAGATCTTCTTTCTAAGGATACTCCCCATCCCAAACACTCACACCCTTTCCCCTAAATAAGTCCATTGAGTCTAATGTCCTTTCTGGGGTTGTGATAAATCCCTTCCTCTTCCTAAGCCACAACTTATTCATCCATAAAACAGAATGAATATTGGATGTGGAAATCAGGAGACCCGGGTTCTGGTCCTACTTGTACAATTTCCTTGCTGTGTGACCTTATGGGGTCTCCTTTTCTCCAGCCTTGGAGAACCGTGGTGTCTTCCAGTTTTAATGGTCTCTGGTTCCATTTTTAGGCTCCTCCTATCTCCTCCTATGTTTTTCCTAGTATAGTGCTTGTAGGTACTTATTTAATACTGGACACCCCAACTCCTTAACAGTGCCTGTTTCCTTATAGCTAATGTGCACCTACATGTGTCCATGTCTGTGTGTGCATTCTCAGGTGGCAGAGAGAACAAGATGCCCATTCTCATCTCCAAGATCTTTAAGGGATTGGCAGCTGACCAGACAGAGGCTTTGTTTGTGGGTGATGCTATCCTGTCCGTGAATGGTGGAGACTTGTCTACAGCCACTCATGACGAGGCAGTGCAGGTGCTCAAGAAAACTGGCAAGGAGGTGGTTCTGGAGGGTAAGTGGCAGGAGGACAAGGTGGTTAAGGGGAGATTATGGAGGAGATAGCCCTATAGCTCACTCCCAGATACTTCTCACTCTCTCCTCACCCAGATCCTGGGAAACTTTCCTAGGATCTCAAAGTTTTTTGTTAAATTGGCTATATTTGTTAACCAAAAAACCCCACCATGTATTTTTCATATTTAAATATTTCCCTTGGTTTTTGTTTTTAGAAACCAAGAGATAGGACAACTTGGCTGGGAGCTTGGGGTCTCGGGTTCTGGTTTCAGCTCTGCAACCAACTTGCTGGACAATGCTGGGCAAATTCTTTCTTCTCTATGGACCTCAGTTTCCTTGTCTATAAAATAAAGGAATTGAATTCTGTGGTCTCTAAGGCCCTCCAGCTGGATATTCTATTATTGTTAGTCTTTATAATGGGAATTGGAGCTGCTGAGCAGGGGTTCTTTGATTCAAGGAATCAGTGAGTGGCTGTGAAACATAAGCAGTGCCCTTGGGAGAAGTAGTCAGCTTGACGCCCCACGGGGCTTTCCACTCCTGGGAGGTGTTTTGTGGCTCCAACACCTCCCCCAAATCTCCTAAGACTTGCCCATCAGACATGGACAGGTAGAGCTAAGAGTAGTTTTGTTCTACAGTATCCAGATCTGAAAGACAACACTATTGCCCCGCTGGGGCCCAATACCGTCCTACCTCTGCTCCCTCTGACTTTAGGAAGCTAGTCTTCCATCAAGAGGCCTAAGTCTTGATCTAAGGCCTATTCCTGATCTCTTACCTTCTCTTACCGCAGGAGTGGGGAACCTCCGGCCCTTGGGCCTTTAGGAACCCCACAAAATCATTTGCATAATCAACTGCTGCTGCTGAGGAGTTAAAAGCTAGATAGAGCAATGTCTCACTGCTTGAGTTCTTTAAGTTGATAATGCTATTATAAATATCCTCTAATGATATTATAAACATCCAAATGGCCCTTGGCAGAAAAAAGGTTCTCTACCCCTGCCTTAGAGAAACTGCAGCCCTAAAGAAAGTTGTACTGCATATGAAATATGTAGAAAGAGGATCAGGTGCTCTGAAGGACCAGCTAAGGTGGTGATTACAGAGATCCCAAGAAAGAGAAAGAATCCTGAGAGAAAAAGCCTGAAGCTTTGGCTTAGCCCTTCTGTTTCAAATCTGGAAGCTTCTCCTAACTTGAGTAGTCAGCGAATCCTGTCATTCCCGTGGATCCCTTTTTGCTCATGTCTTCTTGGGTTCTCGTCCTTTCCTGTAAGATTGGAAGCAAGCTTGACCCAGTTTGTTGTGGGGAAAGAGCTGTTGAGAACTATAGGGTATATCTTGTGTCCATGGGAAGTATGGGGAGGAAGAGTACTGCCTAGCCACCAGCTGCTGATCCTGGACTTTCTTTGGACCAGTCAATCCTCATTCCATGATGTGGTAGCCCTTGCCCTCATATTGGGAGAGGAGGAAAGTATTCTCTGATCTAGGGACACAGGATCCCTGTCCCACTCCCCCGCCTCTTATTTCATACTTCTTGGTATTCAGTCCTGTCTCCATGGGCACTCATGGAGCTCTCCCATCATGGCAGGTTGCCAGGTGAGTCAGTCTGTCTTGTGGTCCTCGGTTTTGAGAATTAGAATTTTCCAATGCCTTTTCTCAAAAGACAAGGGCAGATGGGAGGAGTGGGCAGCTTGGCACTCTCCTCGGGCCTAGGAGGGTGTGGAATGCCCAGACTGCAGTGTATGTAGAAATCTCTGAATCTAACATCCTTAGACCAACAAAAATGATGGGTCTGTGTTACTGTTAGTCTTTATAATGGGAATTGGAGCTGCTGAGCAGGGGTTCTTTGATTCAAGGAATCAGTGAGTGGCTGTGAAACATAAGCAGTGCCCTTGGGAGAAGTAGTCAGCTTGACGCCCCACGGGGCTTTCCACTCCTGGGAGGTGTTTTGTGGCTCCAACACCTCCCCCAAATCTCCTAAGACTTGCCCATCAGACATGGACAGGTAGAGCTAAGAGTAGTTTTGTTCTACAGTATCCAGATCTGATAGACAACACTATTGCCCCGCTGGGGCCCAATACCGTCCTACCTCTGCTCCCTCTGACTTTAGGAAGCTAAATGTGGTATCTCCTGGGCAGCAAAAGGGTGTGTATGTATGTGTGTGTGTGTGTGTGTGTGTGTGTGTGTGTGTGCTTGCCATGCTGGGCTGCCCCATAGGAGCTTCAAAGTTAATGGACTTTCTCTGCTTAAACTGCTCGTCCTGCTCTGGTTGGCTCTGCTGCTGGACTTGCGCTCTAGAAGCATCTGGGAATGACTGCCTAATAGGATGGGAACCACCCAGTTCTGGGTCCAAAGAGGGAATAAAGCACTTTCTTTGTCCAGAGAGTCCCCTGGGGGTAGCACGTTTGAGAAAGCTACCCTTCCATTTCTAGCACCAGGGAAGACAGAGAGGGCAGTCCCCAATATATGGCAAAGCCAGGAAATGCCTGGGCAAATGAGGCTGTGGCTGGTGGTTGTAAAGCCGACGTGTTGGGCTGCCGCCAACATTCCTTAGCTGTAAATGTTCTGTGCCATGAGACCCGCCCCCACTGTGGTCTCACTAACCCTTGGGGGACAGCTAGGGAACACTGAACAGTATGTACACACACAGAACATTTGAGCAAAGAAGGGCAAAGCTCAGATCTAGGGAGGATGTGCCTTGAGCTCCAGCCTCTGTGTTGTGGACAGGGTAGCCGGGTTCTGGACACTGGACCTCTGGGAGTTCACATTATTTGGAGGACTGGTGTGCCAGGAGGTATTGAAACCAGTGTAATTCTCTTCTTCCTTAGCCAGTCTTTCAGTCTTTCAACAGATGAATCCCTGAACCTCAAGCCCTAAGATGCTTCATAGTCCTTAAGTCAAGTCCTGTCCAAAAGTACCTGAATGTTAACTATGCTTAGATTCAGGCTAAACATACCTAAAAGACTCATATCTAAAAAAAGATAAAGGTTCTTTCTCCCAGATATATTCCCCTCCCATTTCTTACTGGGGCTGTTGTATCGGAAATGGGCTCGGAGCTCAGCCTCCTAAGGTAGAGTCATTGTGGTTGATATTTCCGTGATCTTGTGGACGCCTAGTATTCCCAAGCATGGATATGTGGTATTTTCTTGTGCCGTTTTACCCCCTGCATTGAGATACCAGTACCTCCTGATTCTGGCCCTGCCCTGGCTAGTCCTGAATTCTTTACTCTCCATTTTTTTTTAATATAGAAAATTTGGGTTCTATCTGCCAACATTCCGATTCAGTAATTTTGAGGAGAAGACACTTGCCATGAAGTTTCATTTGCCTGATTACTTAGTATATAGAGTGTGGCCTAAGTGCATTCTGTGGAGTCAGAGAAAAGCAAGAAAACAGTGTTTGTACCTACCTCTCTTAATCCCTGCAGCCACCATGCAAAGGACTTCTAGTCATGGCCTGAGTTTCCAGAAAGCATTTATACCATAACTGACCTCAGACTCAATCCACGTTGAAAGAGAGTAGAAAATGAAGTCACAGGAAGAGCTGGATTAAGGCCATACCTCCAGAGATTTGATCCTTGGACCCCACAGCCTGTCAATTATGGTCCTGCCTGAGAGATGACCAAAGTGGAGAAGGGGGTCCCCAGCTTGTCTGTCTCACATAACTTAGGCTAGGGAGTGTGCGCCTTGTGTACTAGAGGCTCTGTTAGAAAAGATTAGAAAATTAGAGAGATTAGTTTGGATCAGAAAGTTGGGGAGGTCTTGTTGGAGGAAGCAGTTCTTAAGTGGACAGGTTTTGAGGTGCTTTGAATTGGGATTTGGTGCTCTAGTCCCTTGGATCAGAGAGGCAGCTTCTTAACCTGGAAACATGCACTGTGCCCCTCGGAGATGGAAGGAGGCTGAGGCTGGCAGGAAGGTAAGAAGTACCCGTGAGCCCGTCTGTAGTGATCTTAATGTTGGTCAGGCCTCTAAGTCTCTCTTGAGAAGGAAGTCTAAGACAGAAATTCTGTGCTTTGAATCTGAGATTAGCTTCTTTTCATTGGGTGATGAGCTCATGGGGGTGATTTAGGAATGGGATTGCTTCAGTGCCCTGTCCACTGGCTGTACTGCATGTGGACCAAAGGAGAAATCCCATCTATCCACTTCAAAGATTGAGTCCTTGGAGAAGCATTTGGTCTTGGAGGTGACCAGGGATGATACTGCTTGCAGCTACTCACAGCTGATCCAGCAGCTATGTCCACTAGCCTTGCCATCATGGGCCTTTGGGTGGGGACATTCCTAGGAGCCTCCCCATCTCAGCCATGGCAGCGGAGATCTCAATCACAGCCCCTCCTGAGGGTGGGCCAATCAGCTGCCCCTGGGACGCTCTCACTGCCAAGAATGATGACTCAGGCAGAAATGAGAGAGGGGAGGGAGGCTCAGAGCCAGAACTTTTTATAGCTAGGCATTCAGGCCCTAGAGCACGTGTCCATGGGGTCTGCGTGTGTGTAACCCAAGACCCCAGCTCTGGGACTGCTTGAAAGCCATTTATAGCATGTTCTGCTTGCCCCACGCTATCAGGGGTGTATGGGACACATGGCCTGGCTCAGGGTGGCTTGATTCTATTTTTCTTCATCTCTTTAAGTTTATTCAGTCAACAGAGTAACTTTGGAGTATTTCCTATGGACATAACATGGGCTAAGTTCTTTGGTGAGATGTAGAAAAGTTTCATGCAAGCATTACGCATGTATACCAGGCTTTCCACAGCCCATTGTTGATCATACCCAGGGAATAGGCAAATGGGGCTGGTGGTCTCTTTGTAACCCTCCCCTCCTGTTCATTGACCCTGCCAGACACTTCCTGCTGGGGGGACCAGAAGTCCGGCCGTTATAAGGCATGTGCGGCCCAGGGTTGAGTGGGGGGGCCTGGGTGCTGTGAAGCGCCTCTCCTCAAGGCAGCACCGTGGAATGGTCTCATTTCTCACCTGGAGATTGTACCGTTGTAGAATGTCCATTTGCCTCATTTTACGTGGAGAAATGGAAGCCCAGAGAATACTAGTGTGATTTACTCAAGGTTATAAGTGCGACAGAATTGGAGCGTAACTGGAATTAGAAGTTGCTTGCTAACTCACAGCCTTAGGTTCTTCCTGCTGTTAACCGCCCTGTGTGGAATAGTTGAAGATTTAACATTTTCTCCTTAAAGCCAAGATGTTTCTTTCTCTTGTCTTAAAAAATGAGCCCTGATCTTAGCTGGCAAAGGGAAGGAAAGAGGGAGGGAGGGAGGGAGTCTGTGTCTCTCTGAGTGACTGTCTGCATATGTGTGTGAGGGTGCAGCTGTGCGCATATCTCTGTGTCTGTCCGTGTCTGTGTCTGCAAGTGTGTAAACTTTGACCCCACATCCCTCATTTTATATAAAGAAAGTAGGTCCAGAACAGAGAAGTGGCTTCTCTGAGGTCACACAGCTAATAAGCATCCAAGCTGAGACTAGAATCCAGGTCTCCTGGCTTCCAGCCCAGAGCTCTGTCCCCTGCCCCTTATGGACCATTGATTCCCTGCACAGTCTTGTGCCCTTGGGGGTGGCTGAGCCCGGGCTGGGTCAAGTGGAGATGATTCTGCTTAGTAAGCTTTGGTGCCCTGGAAACTGAGCACCAGAGGTGGGATAGCTCCTTGCCGGGGCATCAGCTGAGTGTGACTCCTTGTCACCGTCTCCCCTGGACAGTCAAGTACATGAAGGAGATCTCGCCGTATTTCAAGAACTCTTCATCAGGGGCTACTGTAAGCTGGGAGTCACCGGCTGCCTCCTCCCCGACCCTCTGCCCCCGGGACCTCAAGGAGGGGAAAACCGTCTCCTTGAAGATGGCCTATGTCTCGAGAAGGTGTATCCCTGCAGACGCTGAGCGCAGGTGAGGACTGGCCCAGGGTGGGCTGGAACCCTGAGCCCAGGAGAAGGTGGGCTCCAGGGGAGTGGCTGCTGAGTGCAGGTAAGGAGGGGCGTCAGCAAAGGCTGGATGGCTGCGGTTAGCCTCTGGTGGGGAGTGGCTGCTGAGTGCAGGTAAAGACAGGTGGGCTGGAGTCCGGAACATCAACATCGGTGACTGAGTGTGGCTTACAGTGGGGACTGAAGAAAAAGCCATCACTGGGGCAGAACTTTGGGATAATCAGATGGCTAGGCAGGCTCAAGGATGAGGAGACCCAGAGACCTGATATCCCCCTGACCAGTCAGTCCTGAGATTGAGTTAGCCTGATGCAGCAGAAAGCCCCGGGGCCTGGATTCTAGTCTAGGCTGTCAGCTAAGCGGTGGTGAGCCACAAGTCCCGTCCCCCTGGGTTCCTGTTCCCTAATTCCTTAGATCATCTCTAAGGGCCTTGGTGACCCGTGGCTCTCAGCCTGGGTCCGGAGCTGCCTGTTAGCCTTAGGAAGGTGTCAGTGAGTCAGCAGGGCACTAGCATTGTGTGTCTGGCACATGCCGAGAAGTGATGATACAGAGAAAGGCAAAAGTTTGTCTCTGTCTTCCAGAAGTTCACAATCGAATGGGGGGCATATAAGCAAGGTACATACAGGATAAATTGGAAATAATCAATGGGGGAAGGTACTAGAGAGATGGGAAAGGGATTCTGTAAAAGGTGGGGTGTTAGCTGGGGCTTGGGAAAACCAGGAGATGGTGATGGGGAGGGGATGCGTTCCAGGCCTCGGGACAGTCGGAGAAAATCCCACGAGAAGTGGGGCTCCTTGTTTGGAGTGTGCAGCCTAGGAGTCTGGGAGAGAGGCCATGACGGGTCTGTGAGAAGATCTTCTGAGTGCTTTACCACCTGGGGTCTGATTCTTCTCTATGGCCTTAGGGGGTGGCAGGCCACGGCCATCCTTATAAAGGCCAGGGTCCTGAGGATTAGAGGGAGGACCTTGACCTTGGCCAGGGTCATTCAGTGGCCCAGAAAGGAATCAGAGCCCTCTGGCTGAGGCAGGGCCCATGACGTTCCTTGCTTCTGCCCAACTGGGTTTTAGTCTGTCTTACTTAACGTACCACCTTTCCTGAATCTGTATCACTCGGTCTGAGGTTCTCCAAGGACCGGGCAGACATTGTATATGTGATCTTCCCTGCCCGAATCCAGGGGCCCACACAGTCTGCTCACTCTCTATTCCACCCTACCCACGGCCTGGCCCTGAGACCCAGCCCGGTTTCATGGACTGGAAACCCAGGGCTGTGAACCGAGGGCTCAGTCAAGGGATGGCCTGTTGGGTTGTGAGAAGGGAGGAGGAGGCGTCTTCTATAGAGTTTTATATATATATGTGTAGATATAGATATAGCTATAGATATCGATATATGTATATATATTCCATATATAGGAGTTCTTCTATAGAGATATAGGCGACGTTATGGGGTGAGCTCGGTGGTGCAGTGGGTAGAGCTCTGGGTCGGGAGTCAAGAAGACCCGGATTCAAATCCAGCCTCGGACACTAGCTATGTGAACTTGGGCCGTCATTACCCTGTTTCTCATCTGTAAAGCAGGGACACTGACAGCACCTCCCTCATTGTAGTGAAGGTAAAACGAGATAGTATTTGTAAAGCGCTTGGCACAGAGCCCGGCGCCCAGTCGCCCCATAGAACGGTAGCTCTCCTTGGCAGTGATGTCTGTGCACGCGTGGTTGGCGCGCCCGTCCCGAGGTGGGTGAGGCGGCGGCTGTCTGTCTGTGTGCTGTCTGTCTGCAGCGTGTTCTGCACGTCATCCGTGTGTCGGGGGCACCGTTTGTCGCAGACGTGGGATTCGTGTCCCGGCGTGTCTGCGGCAACGTCCCCCTTCTTGGAGGCCGTGGAGGCTGGGAGGCGCGGGCTGCCCCTGAGTCCGCCTCTGTCCGCAGGTATTTGGAGCTGCGTTCTGCAGACGGCCGGGACAGCCTCTTCCTGAGGGCCAAGGATGAGGCCGGTGCCCAAGCCTGGTTGGCTGCCATCCAGGCCAACATCCATGCCCTTGTGCCCTGGGTCACCGATGAGCTGCGGGCCCTTCTCACCGGAGCTGGAGGTGTTGCTGGGAGCAAGGAAATCAAGCGGATAGGCTGGCTAACGGAGCAGGTGGCCTGCGGGCGGCTGGGGCTGGGGGCTCTCCCCTCCTGGCTCAGGCAGGGCGTTCGTTCCCTTCCCCGTGCCCCCGTCCGTTCTCTCCTCTTTGTCACTCCTCTTCCTCCCCCTCCCTTGTCTTTTTCTTCTGGACCCTCTGCCCCAAGTCTCCCTAAGCTCTTCCCTCTGTTCTGTAGCTCCCAGGCGGGGGAACGGAACCTGTTCTGGCCGTGCTGACGGAGAAGGACCTTTTGTTCTACAGCAGCCTCCCCCAGAACCGAGATGCCCTCAACGCGCCAGGCCGCAGCTCTCCGCTCATCGCCACAAGGTACCTCATGCCAGGGCCCTCTTCCAGTCCTGCCTGCCCATCTAAGCTTTTCCGGTCATTCACTTAATCAGCACTCACAGTGCCCACCCTGTGCCAGGCCCTGTGCATACAAGGCAAAGACAGGCCAATTTCTGCCTCCAAGGAACTTATGTTCACTGAGGGGAGGCAGCATGAGTATTGATAAGGGTATACACAATGGGCACATATGAAATAAGAGGTTAATTTTGAGCATGGGGAGAAGGTCCTGCCAGGCGGAGGGACCAGGAAAGACTTCATGGAGAGGGGGTTATTTAAGCAGAGTTTTGGACAAAATAAGCTATAGATGAGAGACAGGAAAACACTCCTGGGCAGATGACGGCCTTTGCAGAGAGCCTGAGATACACCTGGCCTAAGGACAGCGTGGAGGGAGAGCTGCCCATGGTCACAAAGACTGTTTGAGATGCTGATGCCGCTGTGTGAGGCTGTCCAGGACTCTGGAAGGGGGAGAAAACATGGATGGCCACAGAGATAGCCAGCCCCTGTCAAGTGGGCATCAGAGCAGGACCAGATGAGGCTAATTGAATGAATTGGCTGGGTGAGCCAATTCAAGGCCCCCGCAGAGTGGCTGCTCACAGCCAGAAAGATTCTGTCTCTGATTCTTCTATTAGTAGGGCCTTGGTTTCCTCAAATGTAAAATAAAGCCCTTGAGGGGCTTTCTAGCTCTGGATCTCTGATCCCTGGGTGCATGGATTAGTGCATCAGGCCTGTTTACCTGCTCCCAATGGAGCAGACAGAAAGCAGGGGAGGGGGGTACATATTCTCAAGGTGTCCTATCTTCACCTTCCCAGGCTGGTGCATTCTGGCCCCTCTAAGGGCTCTGTTCTCTATGACTCGGAGCTTTCCTTCGCGTTGCGCTCGGGGACCCATCAGGGTGTGGAGACACACCTGTTCAGTGTGGAGTCCCCCAGGGAGTTGGCCACCTGGACACGCCTGCTGGTGGATGGCTGCCACAATTCTGCGGAGGTAGTGCAGGAGGTGTCCACAGGTCAGAACCTGAAAGGGTGCCCGGGGAGAGGGCGCATGTCCTGGTGAGTCACGGAGTGGGCAGCCTCCGGGTCAGGGGAACCCAAGGAACGTGCCCTGGCCTTTGTCCCAGCTGTAGGGCCGGGCCGGGCTTCGGCTGGGCTCTGGAGTCTGCCTGCGGCTCATCCTCTCCCTTCTCCTCACCCTCAGCCTGCACGTGGAACGGACGCGCCTGTAGCCTGTCTGTGCACATCGACAAGGGCTTCACCCTCTGGGCAGTGGAGCCTGGTCTGGCCAAAGCCCTGCTGCTGCAGGAGCCCTTCGAGAAGCTGCAGATGTCCTCCGATGATGGCTCCAGCCTGCTCTTCCTGGACTTTGGGGGGGCTGAAGGCGAGATTGTGAGTGACCTCCATGCCCTGGGGCTCGCAGGGAGAGGGGCTAAAGAGATGCTGGGCCAGGGGGACTGAGGGATGGGGGAATGGAGGAGACTAAATGGAGGAGGGTGCTTCCCTGAGACTGCCGAGCATCCCCTTGCCTGGAGCTTCCTTTGCCCTTTGTTCCCTCCCCCCTTCCTCTCTTCAGTTCCTGCATCCTTCTGGGACCGGCTAGACTAGATCTGAGAGGAGAGACTCGGAACTTTGACAGCCTTGAGGCTCAGGAGGACCTGAGTTCAGGTTGTTGTTCAGTCGTTTCGGTGGTGTCTGACTCTTTGTGACCCCATTTTTGGGCAATTTTCTTGGCAGAGATACTGGATAGTTTGCCATTTCCTTCTCCAACTCATTGTATAGATGAGGAAACAGTGGCAAGCAGGGTTAATGACTGGTCCAGGTTACAGAGCTAGGAAGGTCTGAGACCACATTTGAACTTAGGAAGAAGAATCTTCCTGGCTTCAGAGATCTTACTAGTTTTGTGGGATGGGTTAGTGTGTGTCATGGCAAACACAAAAGCTTGCATATGTTTAGGGTTATGTTAATAGAGAGTTTAAGTGGCTTGTCCACTAAGTGTCAGAGGCAGGATCTGAACTCAGCTCTTTCTAATTTGAAGTCCTATACACCATCTAGTATGGATGCCCAGCTGAATATGTTACATATTACATAGTAGGGGCTCAAAAGGAGATTCGAGGAGGGATAGTGGGGTGGGGAAAGGGAGATCAGAGAAGATTTTATAGAGGAGGGGATACCTAAGCCTTGAAGGAAGAGAATTTCAACAGCCTCGACTGAGGGAGGAGATAAGACCATTCCTGGTATGGGGCATCCCCTAAACCTATGCACAGAGATAGGAGAAGGTAAGACCATATTTAGAAACAGCTAGATCTAATTTGGGCAGTAAACCATGTGAAAGAGAGAAAAGTAAAGTAAATCTGAAATGGTAGTTTAGACTTAGATTATGGAAGACTTTATCAGGGACTCACTGAAGGTTTCTGAGAGACTGTGCTTTAGATAGATTATTTTGGAAGTTGTTGGATTAGATTAGGGTATCTTAAACTTTTCCCATTCATGACCCCTTTTTTCCTAAGAAATTTTTACATGATTCCAGGTATGTAGGTATATAAAATAGGTATACAAATCAAACATTTACTGACAACAAATCATAATTTTGCAACCCCCAAATTCAATTATGAGACTCCATATGGGTTTGCAAACTATGGTTTAAGAAGCTGGGGATTAGAGGTGAATACTGTGAATAGAGAAAGGCATGTGGGAGAAAGAACTATGCATGAATATCATAGCTAATGTGGAAATGTTTAATTTGATTGTACATGTGTAACTGATATCAGATTGCTTTTTGTCTTGAAGAGGAAGGATGGAAGGGAGGAAGGGAGGGAGGGAAAAAATTTGGAACTCAAAATTTAATAAGAATGAATGTTGAAAACTAAAAAAAAAAGAAATGAAGAGACAAAATCAGTGGAACTTGTATTGTGAATGATGAGGTAGGAGGCAAAGATTTTGTTGGGAAATGAGGAGCAGGCTTGGCTTTTAGAGCTGCTCCCCCCTTTTTTTCCTTCCCCTGTTCCCCTCCTCCCACTCTCTGCTGTTTGCTGACTGGCTTAGTTTTTAGGAATGTAGAGATGCTTTGGTTTCTCTTCTCCCCTGACCCAAAATTTTCTGTCCAGTTCTGGGCGCCACGCTTTAAGAATGACTTTGATAAACTGGAGCACATTCCAAGAAGAAACTAAATGAGAGAGGGAGGGAATGAATTCAAGACTGCGTCATGACAATCACTGAAATGAAAATATTTCTCCGAGAAAAAAAGAAGACTTAGAAGGAATATGAAACATCAGAAGGGCTGATTTTGGATGCTGAAGAATAGTTTCTTTTACTCTGCTCTAAAGGGGAGACCTAGGAGCAATGAGTACAAGAAAGCAAATTTCAGTTCAATATGGAGAGGAATTAGTTTTCTTTTTTAAAAAATGAAAGCTTATAAATTTTTTAAATATTAAAAAAATTGAATTCCAAATTATTTTCCTTTAGCCCCTCTCCCACCCAATGAGAAGGCAAGCACTATGGTACCCATTATACATGTGAAGTCATGCAAAATATATTTCCATATTAACCATGTTGCAACTTTTAAAAAAAGATCTTTTATTTTTGTATGACATTCATTTCTGAGTATATCCTTTCCCTCTTCCTTATCAGCCATCCCTTGTAACAAAGAATAAAAAAGAAAGAAAAAAAGCAATTTAGCAAAGCCAACCAACACATCACTTGTGACATGGCATATGGAGTGTTCCACACCCATCTTTTCTACCTCTTCTACACCATTTGAATCTCCCATCTCTGCCAAAAAAGGGAGAGAGATGCAATTTTGAGAAAGGACTCCCCACCATTCATAGTTATCTAACAACAGGACTGACTGGGGGGAGTAGTGAGCTCCTCATCAGGGAAAATATTTGAGAAGAGGCTAGATGATTCCTTTATAGGGTGGGAGATGAAAATAAATGCCTTTGAGGTCCCTTTGTGTGCTAAAGGTCTGTGCTTCTTTGTAGGAAGTCTCTGCTCTTGTAGAATGCCCTATCCTAGTACTCAGGCCTATGGACCATATCTTTGTGCTATACTGCTGGGGACTTGTTGGGGTAAAGATAAGTGGGGGTGATGCAGGCCTGTGTAAGTCTGGAGCAGGGGGTCTTGGAGAGGTGCTGGCAGTTTCACCTGACTTGGATTTCTTTGGTTCTTATAGCAGCTGGACCTTCACTCGTGCCCCAAAACCATTGTTTTCATCATCCACTCCTTCCTTTCTGCCAAAGTCACCCGTCTGGGACTGATGGCCTAAGGGCCCCAGAGTAGGAGCTTGGGGGCCACAAAGCCCAGGAAGAGAGGCCCACAGAGCTCCCTGATGGACAGAAGCTGGAAGAGGAGAGCAGAGCAGCAAAGAACAGAGCCAGGAAACCAGTGGGCCCGGCCCGGGGTTGCCAGAAACCACTGTCTGATGAGGATTTTGGGGGGGGTGACCTCCTGAGACACAATGACCCTGTGAAGGAGCAGCTGACCCCGAGGCTGTTCCCACACCAGTGCCTTGCAGAGTGATATTTTGTGTACAAATAAGCCATTCCTTATTTGCTACTTTAGTGACCAGGGCCAAGAAGAAGCCAGGAGGATGGGAGAACAAGAAGGTCTGCTCCCAGCTTCACATAGGACAGAGCCCCTGGGGACAGGCCGGCCTTTGGCCTAGCCAGGCCACATGGACGCAAGCCGTGGCCTTGGGCTGACCCGACCTGTCTCCTGGAGCCATGGCTCTTTTTATGGAGAGAGAGAAGCCCCTATGCCCAGTGAGGTCCTTGGACTTTCTCTAGATGTGGACTTTCCTGGTGCAAGAAGAAGAAAGATACTTTTCTGTTTCCTCAGCCCAAATTCCACTGTGGAATCTTTTCTCCCCTTTTGTGTTCTCTCTTCTCTCTCTCTTCTCCTCTTCTCTTCTCTTCTCTTCTCTTCTCTTCTCTTCTCTTCTCTTCTCTTCTCTTCTCTTCTCTTCTCTTCTCTTCTCTTCTCTTCTCTTCTCTTCTCTTCTCTTCTCTTTTCTCTTCTCTTCTCCCTCTTCTCTTCTCTTCTCTTCTCTTCTCTTCTCTTCTCTTCTCTTCTCTTCTCTTTCTCTTCTCTTCTCTTCTCTTCTCTTCTCTTCTTTTTTTCTTCTCTTCTTTCTCTTCTTTCTTCTCTGTCTCCTCTCTTTCTCCCTCTTTCTCTGTCTCTCTTCCTTCCCTCTCTTCCCTCCCCCTCCCCCTCCCCCCCCTCCCTCCCTCCCCTCCCTTTTCCCCTCTCCCTCCCTCCCTCCCTCCCTCCCTCCCTCCTTCTCTCTCTCTCTCTCTCCTCTCTCTCTCTCTTCTCTCTCTCTCTCTCTCTCTCTCTCTCTCTCTCTCTCTCCCTCTCTCTCTCTCTCTTCTCTCTCTCTCTCTCTCTCTCTCTCTCTCTCTCTCTCTCTCTCTCTCTCTCTCTCTCTCTCTCCCCCTTTCTCTCTCCCTCTCCCTCCCTCTCTCCCTGTTTCTTTCTTTCTTTTTCTTTTTGCATTCTCTTGGTGAAATAAACAGCCCGACTTCACCACTGCCCAGCTGTATATTATTTCTGTCACAGACCTTTCTTCTTTTTTTATAGATTACCAGGGACACTTGGGGGCTAGGGAGTCTGTATTCAATCCTGCTGCCCCTGCCTGAGACATCTTCCTTACAGCTCTTAGACCATCTGTGTTAGGGTTGGCGGGGAGACGAAACAGAACTATCCCTGCCTGGGGTTCCTCCTGTTCATTGTGATCAGGACTCCTGGCCCATAGAAGCCTGGAGCCAATATGGCAACTTTGGGGGTAAAACAGGAGGGAGAAATCATTTCTCTTTGGGCCTGTTTTCTCATCTGTAAAATGGGAGGTTGAAGTAGATGATGTTTCTACTTTAAATCTCATGATCCTGTGCTTTAGGGGTTGTTTATCCTTTGTTCTTAAAGATGGCCATGATATATAAATGAATTGGATTTAAGTGAGGGAGAGCTGTGCAAAATCACCCAGCTTCATTTTGTCCTCTGGAGCCCTGGATCCAATGGCCATTTATAGATCAGGGTGAGAGGAGAAGGCCCTGGATTCAGTGGGGGACCCTGGCCTTTTTAAGTTAAGGTCTTTAATAGGTCTCTGTTTGACTGAAGCAACCCCCTGAGAAATAAATGCTCTGAACCCCCAAAAGGGCATAGTGAATGAACAGACTCAGGTTAAGTAAAGCAGTTTAAACTTTTTAATGCAGTCCTATAGGAGTGGGTATGAAAACTTCAAATGAGTTTTACAGCACACAACTCAGGTATCAGAGCCAACACTTGACCTTGAAATCCTGCCCTAGTCCTGGCTCTTCCTCCTTCTCAGAGTTTCCATTGCAAGACCTTTTCAGAAGTCTCCACATGTCATTCCACTCCCACTACATACATTTCTTAATATGTCCCCTTCCCTGATAATACATCGTATGTTCAAAGATGGGCATTAATCCTACCCTCAGGATTAGTAAATATCCATGAGATTCATTAAGTATCAGTGCTTGCAAAAAGCTTGTGTTGGGTCCTTGACCCCCAGCCAGTTTTAGTGAGTGAGCTTTGGGCCTGGGCCCTCTTATCAGAAAACTGTTGTTTAACCAGGTCTTTGACTCACATGGTGATTGGTTGGAGATATCTTAACAGGATACTTCACTCTTTCCTTCATCCTATTTACTAATATCCGTGTACACCTAACTTTTTCTTTTTTTTAAATTTAATTTATTTTTTTCATTTTTAATACATTTTGCTTTATGAATCATGTTGGGAGAGAAAAATCAGAGCAAAAGAGAAAAAAAAAAAAAAACGACAAAAAGAAGTGATCATAGCATGTGTTGATTTACATTTAGTCTCCTTAGTTCCTTGTTTTTTCTGGATGCAGATGGTATTTTCTGTCCAAAGTCTCTTGGGACTGGCTTTAGATTACTGAACCACTGAGAAGAATTAAATCTTTCATAGCTGATCATCTCATATTCTTATTGTTATTGTGTACAATGTAGTCCGCTCAACATCAGCTTCTGTAAACCTTTCCAGGCCTTTCTAAAATTAGCTTGTTTCATCATTTTTCTTATAGAACAATAATATTTCATTACCTTCATATACTACAATTTGTTCAGCCATTCCCTAGTTGATGAGCATTTACTCCTTTTCCAATTCTTTGCTACCACAAAAAGAGCTGCTACAAACATTTTTGTACATGTGGATCCTTTTCCTCCCCTTTTTGATTTCATTGGGATACAGACCTAGTAATGACACTGCTAGGTCAAAGGTTATACACAGTTTTATAGCCCTTTGGGCATAGTTCCAGATTGTTCTCCAGAATTGTTGGATCATTTCACAATTCCACCAACAATGCATTAGTGTCCCAAAATTTCCCACATACCTGCCAAAATTTATTATTATTTTTTCTTAATTTAACTTCTCATGGTCCTCACACACCCATTAAGGCTAGGTAAGAAAGAAATGAGGCAAAGAATTGCTTTTCATACCTAGTTAAAAAAAAACAACATAAAAAGAATCAATCTGGAAGACGAAGCACCTCAGGTTTTTCTGGCCCAAAACAGCAGCAATTGTTATTGCCTGTCTGGGACAAAACAAAGACCAAAGGCCTGAGACCTTTTGTTGACTACTCAATGAGAGCCAAAGTGATCTGGGTTTAAGGTTGGTCCTTTAAGAAAGAAATCTAGCCTGTGTAGCTCAAGATATTAAAAGAAGGAAGGAAGGAAGGAAGGAAGGAAGGAAGGAAGGAAGGAAGGAAGGAAGGAAGGAAGGAAGGAAGGAAGGAAGGAAGGAAGGAAGGAAGGAAGGAAGGGAGGGAGGGAGGGAGGGAGGGAGGGAGGGAGGGAGGGAGGGAGGGAGGGAGGAGGGAGGAAGGAAGGGAGGGAGGGAAGGAGGGAGGGAGGGGAGGGAGGGAGGGAGGGAGGAAGGAGGAAAGGGAGGGAGGGAGGGAGGAAGGAGGAAGGAAGGGAGGGAGGGAGGAAGGAAGGAGGGGAGGAAGGAGGGGAGGGAGGGAGGAGGGAGGGGAGGGAGGGAGGGAAGGAAGGAGGGAGGAAGGAGGGAAGGAAGGAGGGAGGAAGGGAGGGAGGGAGGGAGGGAGGAGGGAGGGAGGAAGGAAGGAGAGGAAGGAAGGAAGGAAGGAAGGAAGGAAGGGAGGGAGGGAGGGAGGGAGGGAGGGAGGGAGGGAGGGAGGGAGGAGGGAGGGAGGAGGGAGGGAAGGAGGGAAGGGAGGAGGGAGAAGGAGGGAAGGAGGGAAGGAGGGAAGGAGGGAAGGAGGGAAGGAGGGAAGGAAGGAATGTGATTTAGGAGAGCAATTTCTAGTTCCAAATGATGTGTTTGGGATTCAACACTAAATGTTAAGATTGATGTCACCACATGTTGGGATTTAGTCATGTGAAAAAATTCATAGTGGCCATTCTCTTTGCAAAAGGTAGTTTATTTAGGAGAAGTTATAGACAAAATGAAGAGATACAACAGACACCAGGAATGGTAAATATAAAATAGAATTGAGAGAAGATATAGCAAGGAAAGGGATTTTAATAATTAATGGTGGAAAACACAAGTTCTTTAATGGAACTCACAATTAACCAGGGGAAAGAGAGCACCCCATGAGGCTGGAGTATGCCCTTGGCTGTCAGGCTAAATCTAAAAAGGAGATTAGCACCCTAGAAGAGTTATCTAGCTTTAAGGAGGAAAAACATCATGTGACATGGAAGGAAGGGGGAGGGAAAAATACCGCAAGGCAGAGTGTGAAGTGTCATAGTAAGGCTGTAAACCCTTGGGCAGATTTATAGGGGAAAATTTAACTTCAGGAGTTTGACATAACTTGGGTTTCTGGACAGACACAGCAAGGTGGGGCTACCCACAACCTTTATAGAGGGTTTATTGACTAACTAAGCTATGAGGAGGAGTTTGGGATAGGAAGACAAATGATTGAATGTAAAAAACAAAAACCATCAATAAAAACATTCTGTTTTGATGTGGCTGTGAGGCTAATTTCCCTGCTTGCCTCAGGGAGCAATTCCATCAATCAATACTTCAGTCTTTCTCTGCCAACCATATCTAGTTACTCAGGATCTCACCAGAAGGAAGGAAGGGCCAGAAACCCAGGGATCCAATCTCCTGGGATTCCTGCTGGTAGGAAAGACTCATCCTCAGCTCAAGAAGTGGTGTGCTAGGTTGGAACAGATTCAGGTTGATCTGGTATTTTATGTTCAGTCTTGGAACAAAATGAGAAACTCATAAATCATTTGGCAATTAGCAAAAGAAGATTTACTTAGTCATAACAGGAGTGGGATATTCAGCAAAGACATACATTGAGAGCATACATCTTAAATTGGTTCATTCAAGAGAAACTCCCCTGCTGCTTCTGAATTGTCCCTTTTGGCCCACCAATCAAACATCAGATTGTACCTGAAGTTCTGGTGATTCTTTTGGACTGTCACTAGGAAGTGATATCCATAGCCTAACTCCTCATTAGTACTTTAAATCAATTACGTCTGAAGATGGTTTCTTTTAAAAGGAAAAAAAAAAATACTATTTTTCACTTGTATAGGGGAGGAGAAGGGAAAAGTTAGGATGGTATTCCCATTATAAGAGAAAGTTGCTTTCTCTAGCAGGACCCAGGTTAACCATCAAAATGAAGGTAAGGAGCCTTTTAATCTTCATTGTAAACCTCGGCATGTCCTTGGAGTCTGCTGACTAGGAGCTGTCCTACTAGGCCAACAGTGAATGCCTGGACAAAGGGAGCCACTGACCTGGGCAACACTCACTCCATGGAGAGGCTAGAAGGCCTTCCAGTACATATTCAGAGAAGAAGCCTGTAGGGATGAGGAGGGAATGTGATTTCTTTAAACCTAGATTTTATTGAAATAAGAGAACTTTCCTCCCAAGAGGAACAGGAGGAAGAAATGAAACCACATCAAAACAGAGTGTTTTATTGATGGTTTTTGTTTTTACATTCAATCATTTGTCTTCCTATCCCTAACTCTTCTTCATAGTTTAGTCAATAAACATTTATTAAGTGCCTGCCCTGTGCCAAATATTATGCTAAGCACTAGGATAACAAAGAAAGTTAAAAGAAAGTCTCAATTCTCAAAGAATTCACAATCTAAATAACTATATACTTTTTGAGTCATGGCCAATATGGGGAATTTGCTTTGGCTGACTATGCATGTTCATTATGACAGTTTGCTCCCCCCTTTCTGTCTCTCTCTTTCTGTGTCTCTCTCTCTCTCTTTGTAGGAGGGATTGTGGAACAGAGAGAAAATAATTGTTTATTAATTTAAAAATGTTTCTGTTTATACTCACAGTCCATTATCTATCAAAAGATGGGTAGGATACTAAATCCTTAGCCCCCTGGAATCATGGTTGATTAGAATTTGTAAGTATTTAAAAATTGTTTGTTTTTATAAAGTTGTTTTTATTGTATAAATTGTTCTCCTGATTCTGCTTACTTCACTTTGTATCCATTCATATAAGTCTTTCCAGGTTTTTTTGAAACCATCTTCTTCATCATTTCTTACAGCACAATTGTATTCTACCACATCTATATTCCATAATATGTCCAGCTATTTCCAAATTGATGAATAATTTTAAAAACTTCTTTCTTACTGGAAACTGAATAGATGACGATCAGTTGGAGAAGGGCTGAAAAAGTTATGGTATATGACTGCTATGGAATATTATTGTTCTATAAGAAACAACCAGCAGGATGAGTTCAGAGAGGCCCAAGAGACTTATATGAACTAATGCAAAGTGAAATGAGCAGAACCAGGAGATCATTGTGCACAGCAATATCAATATTATATGACGATCAATTCTGATGAATGTGACTCTTCCCAACAACGAGATGATTGATGCCAGTTCCAATGATCTTGTGATGAAGAGAGACATCTACCCAGAGAGAGAACTGTGGGAACTGAATGTGGATCACAATTTAACATTCTCACTCTTTTTGTTGTTTGTTTGTATATTGTTTTCTTACTCATTTACTTTCCTTTTTAATCTGATTTTTCTTGTGCATCAAAAGAATTGTATAAATATGTTTATACATATTGGATTTAATATATATTTTAACATGTATAACATATATTAAAAAAAAAACCTCTTTCTTTGTAGCAAAGAATAGTTAAAAAAGACCAACCAAGGACATATCAAGCTCTAGCTCTATATCTGCCTGTGTTTTTATTATTATTAAAACTTCTTTCTCATTGATCTCTCAATACCAATTCAATCCAACTTATCAGTACTTAATATGTGTAAGACATTGGGATTGGTACTAAGGATACAAATCAAAATGAGAACCAGGATGGCAGAAAATCAAGGAGTAGCATAGCAGCTCCACCCCCTCCCCAAATAAACAAGCAAAAAAAACCAAAACCACTTTCCAAACAGATCTAGAAAAGCACCAGACTAAATCCTGATTGGGAAATTCAAAGCAAAATCACACTGATCTTTTTTCTAGCTCAGGTTGACATATGGAGACAGACTAAGATGTCTGGAGACACTGGGGATAGATTTTGGTCAGCCACAGTCATATGGAGTCTTTTATTACCCAGGAAGAGGATGTACCCAGAGTAAGTGAAGGCCTTAGACCACTGATTTCTTGTCCACTACCCAATTACAGGTCACAGATTCATGATGGTTTGAAATGGGACTCTGTCTGCCACTCCTCCCCAGCATAAACCCTGAGCATTGTACTGAGAGGAGCAGGTTTGTAGTGGCAAAAAACTGGAAATTCCAAGGACGTTCATCAATTGGGGAATGGTTGAACAAGTTTTGGTATATGATTGTGATGAAATATCATGCTGTAGGTGGCAGCTAGGTGGCACAGTGGATAGAGCACCAGCCCTGAATTCAGGAGGTCCTGAGTTCAAATCTGACCTCAGACACTTAACACTTTCTAGCTGTGTGACCCTGGGCAAGTCACTTAACCCCAGCCTCAAATATATATATATATATATATATATATATATATGTATATATATCATGCTATAAGAAATAATGAGCTCAATGATTTAGAAAAACATGGAAAAGACCTGCATGAAATAATGAAAAGCAAAATAATCAGAACCACAAAAACACTGTATAAAGTAACAGTGTTGTTTTAAGAACAACTTGGAGTGAAATAAATAATTTTTACTAATATAATACCCAAATTAACTATAAGATATATGAAAAAAAGATACTATATGTATTCACGGAAAGAACTGATAAACAGAAGTATATATAGAATAATATATATATATACATACATATATATATATAAATTTACATATATGTATATATACATACTCATATAGATACATACATACACTCACTCATACACCTATTTGTGTGAAATGGTAGCCATTTGGGGGGAAAGATGGAAGGGAAGTGGGAAAAAAAGGAAAATTTTCTGATAATTTCATTATGTATTTAAAAGGGATAGCAACTTGTGTGGGATAGATCTTTCAGTTTTATGTGCAATCATCTTTCTTTTTATTATATTATGTTATGAAAATGCTTGTTCTATTTTTTAAAAAAAGAAGAAGCAAGTAGCAGTGGGATAGCTCAGATCTCAGTAGCAGAACAATAGCTCACTTCTGGCTTCTAGCCCAGTTAGAAGCTTGCAGATGAATAAAAAATGGCAGAAATATCTGACCAAAGAGGAACAGATCTCTAGTCTAAGCTATCCCTGAGATCCTGGAACAATATTTAATAGCTAAAGAAATCAACAACAAGACCAGCCCAGACTCCCCCCACCCTGAAGTGAACGGATCTTGGCCCTAATAAGTCTGAAGTCAGGAATTAGGCTGGAAGAATGAACAGACAAAATGAATCCTACCATTAAAATTATGCTGAAGGGCAGCTAGATAGTGCAGTGGATAAAAAATTGACCATAAAGTCAGGAGAACCTGAGTTCAAATCCAGCCTCAGATACTTAACATTTACTAGCTGTGTGACCCTGGGCAAATCAGTTAATCCCAGTTTCCTTGCAAAAATAAAACAAAACAAAAAAGCTATACTGTTAACAAGGATTTTTAAGACACAAATCCACAAGAAAAAAAGACTTCAAAACATCTATAAGCAAAGTTTCAAAGAAAAACAGAACATGGGCACTAATTCAACTATAATTCCCAGAAAAGATGAAGCAAGGGTTGAAAATGTATTTTTGTCAAAGAAATGAGAGAGTTATAGGAAAAATTGTAAAACAAATGAGAACTATGGAAAAAAGAATTGGAAAGAGAATTAACAACTTGGCACAAAAGGTATAAAACTATGCCTAAGCAATAAACTCCCTGAAAATTAAAAAAAAATAAATAGAAACAGACATATTTTTATTTATTTTAAAAAGAGGCAGCATAATAAATAATTCCTGTACTCAAAGAGCTTACATTCTATTGGAGGTGATGGCAAAAACACAGGTTTATGATAATTTAAAGAAGAAAGAGAGGGCACTAGCAAGTTTCTTATAGATCTGAAACATGAGCTGAGACTGCTTAGGGAGTCAAAAAAGGAGAGAATATGAAGGCAACTTCTGGATACTCAATCTTCTCATAATTGGTTACCAAATATGTGCCTATGATATTTTTTATATCTAGCTCTTTTTTTTCTACTCTCAATATTTTCTTTAGGCACTCATCACCATCCCTGGATAATTTTTATGGTCTTCTGATTGGTCTCTCTGGATCTAGTTCTTTCTCAAGTCCATTTTTGCACCTTCAATTGGATCTTTCTAATGCACTAGTTGTGTAACCTTGGTATACCCTTTCCTTCTCCTTTATGAGTTTCATTTGTTTCATGTAAAATGATAGGGTTGGACTGGAAGGTCTCTAAGATCTCTTCTAGCACTGACATCCTGGGGAGTTTCTTTTTTTAAAATTAATTTTATAATTATAACATTTTTTGACAGTACATATGCATGGGTAATTTTTTACAACATTATCCCTTCTTCTGTTCCAAATTTTCCCCTCCTTCCCTCCACCCCCTCCCCTAGATGGCAGGCATTCCCATACATATTAAATATTTTATAGTATATCCTAGGTACAATATATATGTGCAGAACCGAATTTTGTTGTTGTTGTTGCAAAGGAAGAATTGGATTCAGAAGGTAAAAATAACCTGGGAGAAAAACAAAAAATGCAAACAGTTTACACTCATTTCATCCTGGGGAGTTTCTATGTGTCTCATCCTATCTCTCCACTGCTCATAACCCCTTAGTGATTCTGGATTACCCACTAAATAAAGTCTAAACTCCTAAGCTTGGCATTCAAGGCCATTCTTGGGCACCACTCTTTCTTTCCAGTCTTATCTCATGCTACTCTCTCTTACTTGATGCTCAAGCCAAAATGGATATTCTGCCACCTGCAATTTATCACCTGCCTTTTCTTGCCTCTGTGTCTTTGATCCCACTGTTCCCTCTTATTCAGATTGACCACCTCTAACATTATCTTTTTTTCACATTCTTCATGATCCAGCTCTCACAAAATCTCCTCTAGAAAGACTTCCTTGATTTCTCCTCCCGATTCCCAATCAGAAATTATCTTTACTTTTTTTTTCCACTTATGATGTAATAATATATATTATAATCACCTGTGCATATACACCATTCTTTTCCTAGATGGTCAGTTCCATAAGGGCTAGGACAATGCCTTATGTAATTTTTTTTTTAAAGTGTCAGTCTTCTTCTTCTTCTTCTTCTTCTTCTTCTTCTTCTTCTTCTTCTTCTTCTTCTTCTTCTTCTTCTTCTTCTTCTTCTTCTTCTTCTTCTTCTTCTTCTTCTTCTTCTTCTTCTTCTTCTTCTTCTTCTCTCTTCTCCTCCTCCTCCTCCTCCTCCTCCTCCTCCTCCTCCTCCTCCTCCTCCTCCTCCTCCTCCTCCTCCTCCTCCTCCTCCTCCTCCTCCTCCTCCTCCTCCTCCTCCTCCTCCTCCTCCTCCTCCTCCTCCTCCTCCTCCTCCTCCTCCTCCTCCTCCTCCTCCTCCTCCTCCTCCTCCTCCTCCTCCTCCTCCTCCTCCTCCTCCTCCTCCTCCTCCTCCTCCTCCTCTTCCTCCTCCTTTTTCTTCTTCTTCTTCTTTGAGGCGATTGGGGTTAAATGACTTGCCCAGGGCCACACAGCTAGGACGCGTTGTGTCTGAGACCGAATTTGAACTCGAGTCCTTCTGACTTCTGGGCTGGTGCTCTATCCACTGCACCACCTACCTAGCTATCTCAAGTTTCAGTCTTCTTTAAAAATTTTTAATGTATTATTATATTTGTAAATTTTCAAAATATTTCTGAATTACATTTTAATATGGTTCCAGAAGTACCTGGATGTGACCTCCAAGCAACATTTTACCACCTTTAAATGACATGGTCTCTAAATTCTGTTATAACTCTGTGAGGTAGCTGGGTAGTTCGGTGGACTGTATCAGGATCAGGAAAACCTGAGCACAAATCTGACCTCAGATACTTAACCAGCTGTATGACCATGGGCAAGTCACCCAACTCTACCTCAGGTTCCTCATATGTAAGATGCAGATAATAAAAGCATCTATCACCCAGGATTGTTGTGAAGATAAAATAAAGATAACTTTTGTAAAGAACCTGGCTTCTATGTGGAAAGCACGAAATTCTTCAAACAATCCTTTTCTTTGTTTTAGAAAAGTAAAACCATCTATATTCCTTGATTCCAGTTCCCTCCCACTTACATTTTTTGGGGGCTCAAAAAGTGACATTTATTCAAAGTAAAAAAATAGGAGGATAAAACAAAGGTACCCATTCATTTCTTTTCCTTCCAGTTCTCCCTCCTTCTCTTACCATCCTAGGGATTATTGTTCAGTCGTATGTGGTTCTTCTTTACTTTCTTTGGGGTTTTCTTGGCAAAGACACTGGGGTGATTTGCCATTTTTTTCTCCTGCTTATTTTACAGATGAGGAAACTAAGGCAAAACTAAGGCAAATAGGGCTAAGTGACTTACTCAGGATCATACAGTTAGTGCCTGAGGCTGGATTTGAATTCTTAATGATGAGTTTTTCAAACTCCAGATCCATCTACTGTACCACCTAATTTCCCAAAGAGAGCAGAACTTTGGGTAAAATTAAGTGAGGAACTCCTTATATGACATCAGCCTAAAAAAATAAAGGTGATATTTTATTTTATTTTTTCTTCATTTAATAGTATTTTTTCCAATTACATGTAAAGATAGTTTTCAACATTCATTTTTGTAAGATTTTGAGTTCAAATTTTTTCTTCTTCCCTTCCCTCTCATTTCCCCAAGTCAGCAAGCAACTCATTATTGCCTTGTGTAAACTTAATATTTGTTGTGTTGAACTAAAAATGAAAATATTTTTAAATTCTTAATGAAAGAATTGTGACCTGTTCTTTCTTCTTTATGTATTCTCTGCTTCTGTCTCTCTGTGTCTGTTTATGTCTCTCTTTCTTAGAAAACTTAACCATTTCTGTGGATTTGTATCTTAGGGGAAAAGTTTGTTCAAGGTTTTTAAGGAAAACTAGCAAAAAAAATCACAATTTCTTGCAAAAAAAAAGCAGACAGAAATCATATTTCTATGGACAGATATCCCTGTGTAGCAAGGCTGTAGCCTAGGAACAGCATGCAGCATGGAGGTGTTATTATTGTATGACTCAAAAGGAGACCAAATAGACATCTCCAAGGGAGACTTTAATTTTTGTTGAGAGAGAAAGCAAAAGGTTGGGTCATAAACTTGGCTATTTCTCTCTCTTCAGAGAGGTATTATGGGGCTAGAATTATATTTCTCTGCTTTCAAAATTATTAATCTAGGGAAGCTGAGTTTTCAGGTTTAATCTAAAATTCTGATTATTATTTTTTTTTGAGAAAGGAGAACCCAAGCTTTATATCCAAGGCTTGACCCCTTTCTTACCAAATTCAATTCCACTATCTATCTGTATATGTATATGTATGTATGTATGTTAGATAAAGTAGTTAAGAAACCCATTCATCCAAGTTTTTAGCAAAACAGATATCAGAAAAAGTATACACAGGAGACCATATAACACACAATACTGGGAGCAAGGTAACTTAGGTCAACCAAGAGTCCGAGATCTCATCCAAGGGAAAATTCCCTAAAGCTTCTAGTGTAGCAAGATATGATGGAGATAGTCGGCTCCTCTCTCGCGGGCTTCCCCCCAGCCTTTTCCCTTCTACAAGGAAAGCTGAAGCTACAATGGTGTTGACTTCATTCATCTTATCTCTTCCAGCTGGAAGTCACAAGTGCCTTAAGTGATTATAGGGCTTGAAGAAGACGGAAAAGATCCAAACAGGAGATTGTGAAGGAAGAAGGTCTGAAAAAGGCAGAATTCTCCTTTCCCTTATATCTCTATCCCTCCCTTGTTCCCTTCTTCCCTCCCTCCTCTTTCTCTCTATCTCTTTTTTTTTTTTTTTTCTTTTTCTTTTTTGAAGTAATTGGGTTAAGTGACTTGCCCAGGAAGTGTTAAGTGTCTGAGGCTGGATTGGAATTCAGGTACTCCTGACTCCTGAATATTCCAGATTGATTTCTCTATTTTCAGACTCTCCCTTGCCTTCCACATCCTTCATATGCCTGCCAAAATCATCTCCTTAATTAATGTACAATTCTGATCAGGTCACTCTCTTGTTTAAAACAAAAACAAAACAAAAAACAAAAAAACAGGCCTCCAACCTTCGCTGGCTCCCTAGGATAAGATAAGCCTCCTGCATCTGGCATTTAAAACCTGTCACTATTTGACTTCCCAGCTAGCTACCTTATCATTCTTATTTCCTATCAGACTTAAACTCTCTCCCTTTCAGCAAAACTAGTCTACCTGCTGTTCTCCAACCTCAGCGTCTCCTCTCCTTTTTCAGGCTGTTCCTCATGTCAGTCAGAATTCCTGGCTTACTTTAGGCCCGATAAGCTCAGGAGCTGTCACTTGCACAAAGCCTGCCTCCTCCTATGGATTGTAAGCTCCTTAAGATCAGCAATTGTTTCATTTTTTGGTATCTCCAGGACCTGGCACCACTAATGACGCTTACTGCTTCCCAGCACTCTCTCTCAGGGAATCGGTTTGTTTTTACATTTTGTGGATGGTATAACTTCCCATAGAATGGAAAATTGATAGCAGGGTCTAGTCCTATTCGGTCTCTATCACCTCAGCATTTAGTAATGACTTGGACGTAGCAGGTCTTTAAAAAAGTGTTTGTGGAATCCTTGAAGACTGCTTTAGGAGAGATTCTGACTGACAATGGAAAGAGAACCTGGAGTGATAGTATGGAGTTCTATAGAAGGACCAGAATATTGACTTTAATGTATGACCGTAGGAAGGATGAGTTCATCCTGGAGAGCTCTCCAGTTAAGGACAGACACCATCTATCCCATAGAGAAGAGGATTTAAACATCAAACATAGCTGAAAGCCTTCTGAAGAATTTATGTCACGGACCCTGGCTCCCTCTGGTGGCCTTTGTGGAGAAAGGCCCTCTTTCCTTACATGTATTTTCATAGAATTATAGTTTAAAGCGGAGGGAGGTCTTATTGCAGGGTTCATAACTTCGCTTTGGTCCATTGGACCACATATCTCAAGCTGCAAAGGACCTTAGAGCCACCTAATCCAAGTTCCACATTTTAGAGATGAGGAGCCAATCCTCAAACTTAGGGACCACCTGCATTTTTGAGCTTTTTTTTTTTTTTTTTTTTTTTTTTCTGAGGCTGGGGTTAAGTGACTTGCCCAGGGTCACACAGCTAGGAAGTGTTAAGTGTCTGAGACCAGATTTGAGGACCAGGGTCCTCCTGAATTCAGGGCTGGTGCTCTATCCACTGCGCCACCTAGCTGACCCTATTTTTGAGCTTTTGAGAGAAAACAAAAAACCCATCCAAACAAAAGAAATGGTAAAAAAAAAAAAAAAAAAAAAAAAAAAAAAAGGTCCTATGTTTGGGGTAAAAAACAAACAAACAGACAAACTCCTCTCTTACTTTTAGTGCATAATTGTATAACTAGAAAGGAAATGAGAGATCAGCTACTTCAGTCAACTAACTTTATTGCTGAGGAAACTCAGGCTCATAGTAGAGAAGGGTCTTGCCCCAGGAAATAGGTCAGGGGTGGGAAATTGGGAATGGAACTTACTTCCAAAATAACTACCAAGCTTGTGGGAATCAAATTTGTGGTTTAAATTATTTCTGACCAGTAAAAAGGTGGGCTTCTTGAAGGAGACCACATTCCTGAAGAGGAAACTAAGATAGTTCTCTGTTAGAGGAAAGAAAGAAACTTCTTGAGGGCAGAAACTGTATTATTTCTTTCTTTTATACCTGGAGTCAAAAATGTTGTTGATTACTTTCCTGGTATATAATAATAACTTAAAAATGCTATTGATTGAGGAGAACAATCAATCATTCAATAAAATGGATAGTACAGAAATAGCAGAGAGTTGAAACAACAGAAAGGGAGAAAGTAAGAGTTCAGGCATCTTGATGCCTTCAGTGAATTCAAGCTACCAAGCCTGAAAAAGCTACATTCTAGAGTACAGAAAGGGCTGGAAATTCGCGTTGCTGAGTTGCAGTCAGTGGCTTTCCAAACATTTTATTTCATGATTTCAATAAATTCAATTTAATTTTATTTTCCATCCTTCTCTCCCGTTTCCCCATTGAGAAAACAAGAAAAAAACGCAGTTAAAAAATATATGTGCAAGCAATTTTGTTCTATTGGTCCTGTCCATTTCATAAGTTTCTTCAGCTTCTCTGAAACCATAACCTTTGTTATTCCTTACAATACAAGGCATCCCATCATTTTAATGTTCTATAACTTATTCATCAGATGATGGGAATGCCCACTGTTTCCAGATCTTTGTCACTATAAAAAGAATATAGTCAGTAATCTTTGAAAGATTATAGATAATCAAAGAGGTGTCATAAGAGAATTTCAATTCCAAAAGTTTACTGATTTCCAAAAGAAAGAGAAAGCTCAATTCTTGGCAACATTCTAGAACATATTATTAAAAACATAAGTGGTGTGAGGGGCTCCCTCCTGACACAAAATCTTCTAGAAAACAAGCATTTAGTATTTGCTTCTTATGAATGAGGTACCATGCTAAAGGTGCCTAAAAAGAAAGGCAAAGCCATGGTCCCTACTCTTAAGGAACTCACACTCTTATTCTGGAGACAATAAGCAAACTACTATGTACATATGAGATGTATACAGGAGGGTACCCTCTTCCAGAAGGAAGCCACTAGCAGGGATTGGTAGTGTGTGTAGGTTGGGGAATGGGAGTAAGGCAGGGACGGAAAATTCTTCCTGCAGAAGGTAAAATTTGATGCCAGTTTTATTTTTTTCAATTCTTAATAGTATTTTATTTTTCCAACTAAATGAAAATAGTAATTTTTTAAGACTTTGTATTCCAAATTTTTCTCCCTCCTTTATCTCTTTTGTCCCCAAGGCAGCAAACAATCTAATATAGGTTAAATGTGTGTAATCCTCTAAGAGGTACTTCCATATTTGTCATATTGTTGTTTTTTTAAAGCAAGGCAATTGGGTGTAAGTGACTTGCCTAGAGTCATACAGCCAAGAAGTATTAACTGTCTAAGGTTGGATTTGAACTCAGGTCCTCTTGAATTCAAGGTCAGAGCTCTATCCACTGAGCCATCCAATTGCCCCTCATATTTGTCATATTGTGCAAGAAAAATTAGACCAAAAAGGAAAAAAAAACATGAAAAAGAAAATGCAAGCAAACAGACAAAGAAGGTGAACATATGATGCTTTGATCCACATTCAGTCCCCATAATTATCTCTCTAGATGCCAATGGCCTTTGTATCCTAAGTCTATTGGAATTCTCTTGAATGAAATCATTGTTGAAAAGGGCCAAATCTATCACAGTTGATCATCACATAATTTTGTTGTTACTGTGTACAGTATCTCCTAGTTCTTGAGCCCAGTCTTCAGGCAAGCCAGAGAAATCAGGAGCTTCAGGTGAGGAAAGAGAGCATTTGAGGCATGTAGGATGGCTAGTAAAAAGGTGCAAAGCTGGGAGTTTCCTATCCCTGGAAACAAGGATCAGGAAGAAGGCCCTTACTGTTGAATTGTAGAGTATTTAGAGATGACAGTCTGGGAGAACTAGAAAAGTAGGCAGGGGCCAGGTTGAGCAGGACACTTCAAGCCAAATAGGCTTTTATGTTTGATCCTAGAGGTAATAGGTTAGCCCTTAGTAAGGGTGTATGTGTGACAGAGTCAGACCTGGACTTTAGGAAGATCAGCTGACAGGAGAATGGATTGGATTGGGGAAAGACTTGAGGCAGACAGACTCACTTGAAGGTGATATGATGTTGAGATAATGAGGGCTGATGTCATGATGGTGTCTATGTCAGAAGAGAGAATGGAATGCATATGAGAGATATTGAGAAGGTAGAAATGATATGACTTGGCAACAGATGAGGTGAGGTTGTGTGTGTGTGTGTATATGTGTGTGTGTGTGTGTGTGTGTGTGTGTGTGTGTGTGTGTGTGTGTGTGTGTGTGTGTGTGTGTGTGTATAACTGAAGATGACACCTAGGTTGTGAGCCTGGATGACTGAGAGAATGATAGCGTTCTTGACAACCATAGGGAAGATAGGAAAAGGGAAAGTTTTGAGTAAAAAGATAATAGGTTCAGCTTTGGACTTGCTAAGTTTGAAATGTCTTTGATGCAACTAGTTAGCAATGGGAAAATGGAGATTAGGAGACAGATTAGTCCTGGATCTGAGAATCATTTTTTTAGTAAAGATTGAATCCACAGGAGAATAAGAGATTGTCAAGGGAAACAGAGAAAGGAGTGAAGAGGGCCAAGGACAGACTCTTTCAGGATACATTCAGGCTATATTAGTGTCTATAACTGGGATGAAGATCTAGTAAAGGAGTCTAAGAAAGTGGGATAGGTAGATCTCAAGAGAGATCAGCGCCATGAAGGGAGAGAATGCTCTGAGAAAGGATTGTTGATTGACTGCTTAAAGAAGAATGAAAAAATGTGAAAAGACCATTAGATTTAGCAAATAAGGGAAGTTTGGAAAGAGCAGTTGCAGTTGAATAATGAGACTGGGAGGCAAACTGCAGAAGGTTTAGAAGAGAGTAAGAGGAAGGGGAAACATCTGTTTTAAATGACCTTCTCAAGAAGTTTAGAGAGGAAAGGGAGGGCAAATATAGATGATAGCTAGCAGGCATCAATGGATG
Organism: Sminthopsis crassicaudata; assembly: GCF_048593235.1. Classification (NCBI taxonomy): domain Eukaryota; kingdom Metazoa; phylum Chordata; class Mammalia; order Dasyuromorphia; family Dasyuridae; genus Sminthopsis; species Sminthopsis crassicaudata. The sequence continues at coordinate 437,972,223 of NC_133618.1, read as the reverse complement.
AAGTGATGGATTAAGGATGGGGAAGACTGACTGTGTTGGTAAGTATCAGGAAAGCACCAGTAGATGGGGAAAGATGTAAGTTAGTGGGAAAGCAGAGATAATAGGGGGAAATCTCCTAGGGAAGGTGAAATGGAATGATATGACCTTGGCACGAAAAAGGCCACTTCTTCATGTGAAACAAGAGAAAAGAGGAAACTCTTGATAAATCACCTGTTTTTCAGTGAAGTGTGAGGCAAAGTTCTTAGCTGAAATCATCATGGGAGAAGAGGTTCTATGGAATGTTTCAGGAGAAATGGAAAAGTTTGGAAAAAAATCTTATGGGGAATGGGATAGTGAATTGATTGTTGTTCAGTCAGTTCAGTCAAGTTCGACTCTTCATGATCCTAGTTGGGGTTTTCTTGGCAAAAATACTGAAGTGGTTTGACATCTCCTTTTCTAGCTCATTTTCCAGTTGAAAAAACTGGGGCAAACAGGATTAAGTCACTTACTCAGCGTCACATAGCTAACAAGTGTCTGAAGGCAGATTTGAACTCAGGAAGATGAGTTTTCCTGTTTTCAGACCAGGCACTCTATCCATGGCTGTCCTCTAGTGAACTGTTAAGAGAGGTTTAAAAAAAGATTTCCTTACTGCACTGAAGAACTGGAGAGGATTTTGTAGCATAAACTTATGGTGGTCCTAAGCATTATACATAGTTCGATGATTTTAATCCACTTTGTTCAGCAGCATGTGAATAGCAGGAGCCAAGGAAAGTGGATAGTGGGAAGAATACCAGGGACATCTAGGTATTCTCTGACTTATCTTCATCTAGTCAAGGATTCTCAAACTTTTTCCACTTGTGACTCTTTTTTGCCCAAGAAGTTTTTACTCAATCCTGGGTATATAGGTATATAAAGTAGTTATACAAATCAAACATTTACTGATAATAAATGAAAAAAATTTATTTTCAAACAATTCTTTGGTATACACATAATTTTATTATTTATTAAAGATGAAATCAAATTTGCATACTATGGATTATTACTAATAATAGTAATTTATTATGCTACATTACTAATTTATCATATTAATAATTAATGTTAATAATATAGAATGTTATTCTATATTATTAACATTTTATCATATTATATATTTATATGAATTAATATAATTATTATATATTATTAATATATAATGATTATACATTATAATGTATAATATTGCATACTAATATTATGCATATGCATACTAATGGATGTGTATTATCCATACATAATGAGATGGATGTACTTGTTTATTTTTACATAAAGAATTAAATTTTGGCAGAAAATATTTGATACCTTTTACTGCTGTCAGATTTTTTGCAACCCTCACATTAAGTTACATACCCCTGATCTAGAAGACCAGGATCTTCAGTACCTGGCATTGTATGAAGATGATCACTAGTTCTTTTTACAAACACACAGTCTCTGAAGAGTCAAAAAAGAAACAATTTTATTTATGAGTTAATGGAAACAGGACTTACATTGGAAATTCACAGAAAATAATGATGCTTCTCTATAAGCATCCTTCCCCCACCAGATACTTCTATAGTCTCTGTGACTTACAGTATTGTCCTGGTAAAGCTCCAGACAAGGGCAGGGTGGAGGTAATTGGGATTTTCTTCCACAGCTTTCCTGACTGTATTAAACAGTAGCAATTGCCTCTTGATACTCTGTACATATCACTCACTCCCATCTGCCCATTTGTTCTCACTACATTGTAACCCTCCCTTCTCTACTCCCAGCAGGTGACAGTACTGTTACTAATGCTGTCCTTTACACCGGTGGCTTCCTGCTGCTCAGCTCGAATTCAGTCATTTGGTCTCCTCTGTTCTGATTGTTGCCCTCCCTAATTGGGCAGTAGTTTTTTCCTCTAGCAGATGGCTCATCACCCTTTGCTTTCTGCCACTCGGCTCTCATCTGCTCACTGCCTTCTCCAAAGTTTGGCCTGTGCTAGCAGATGGCACATGTTTCCTTACTCAGGGGACCACCTCTCTGACATGGTCTGGATGGGATCAACTTCAGAGTGTTTTCTATAACTGCCCTGCTAATTTCCTATATGCATCTCTGTCATTCTTAAACCCTTTTTGGAGGAACGTGATGTTCACAGCCACAAATCTCACTCAGGGCTTTTTAGAGGGCTATGGGAGCCCTTTCTAGTACCATTCAAACAAGAGTCTATTGGCAGACCCATGCAGAGTTAGGGATATGGTCCATCACTGTTGCCATCTCTCCCCAGAAATCTGGGAGATACATTTCTTGCTCTTGATTATCAGAACCACCTGTTAAATCTCTGGGCATGGGAGATTACCCTTATTTTCTCTCAACAATTGCCTTTCCCTTCCCCATCTTTCTTTAGAGCATCTGGGCAGGATTATTCAAATTACCAGGACTCCTTGGAATGTAAAAAAAGATTGTATGTGGTGGGTGGGGAAGGGGAGAGATGCTCATATGGAAAGAGAGAAGAATCTATTATTTCTGTTACAAAGGGATGATTCATGAGCATTTCAAGAAGGAAATGGTGATCAATAGGAACCTCTAAAGTCAGGGGCTTCAGAATCAATTGAGGTAAAATAGTGCCTAGTCAGAATGTGGTGAAAGAGGAGCTGAGTCTGAATCCTACTGTGAGAAATGCTGAAAACTTGGGTTTCCACAGTGTTGCAAGCTTTGAGGTGGTGTGGGATTGGGATAGTGGGTACTATTGATCAAGAAGTTTTCAGAAAATGAGAGGTTAAGGAAGATTAGGATTCACAGAACAATTAAGTGATCAATAGAAGCCTTGAGCAAACAAGAAATTGTGGGCCCCGGAAGACAACGTGGATTCGGCCAATCAGAAAGTCTTGTGGTTTTGAGAAACCACAAGCTTAAGATAATAGTCCATCCAGCCCAAACATTCGACCACATCACTACTGCTGCCTGCTTAATAGACTAATTGAATATTGAACAACACACCCCAGAGGAGGAGTTTTCTGCCATTTTTGAACATGGGATGTATGATGGGAGGGGGTCATGTTTTATACATATTAAGGGGAAATATGTAGTGGGTGTATTAGAAAAATTGTAACCTGAATAAAAGGGACCAATCTACTCTCTGAAGGGAGGAGCTGCAACACATGAGCAAGTATAAAGATTCCCCATTTCTGTACTCATTGCTCCCTCTTTCCAAAGAGGAGTGGGGCCCACTTCTGGCCAGAAACATTAAGACAATTCCTTAAGATTCTTCTTTACTAAATTTTCCTTGATATCTGATTTTCAGTGTCAAGAATATTTCTAACAATTTCTCCATACTTTTTTTTAAGTGGGTAAAGTTGGGGAAAATCATTGTACTTCTCTGGATCTAAGTTACCCCATTTTCAAAAAGTACTCAAGCATCTCTAAGATCCTTTCCAGCTCTCACTCAGCTTTCCTCTGACTCAATTACTGGAACCAGGATCACTTATTAAGTGAACTTGCTTTAGAAAGTTCTGCCCTAGGGATCTGTCCTTGGTCTTGTCCTTATGCAACTTGATTGAAAGCAAATTTACAGTTAATATAAGACTCCAAGAGATAAAGAGCATGAGCATCACTATGCAAAAGGAGCAATCATGGCTGACATGGATAGAATCTTGGGCCTGGAGTCAGGAAGAGATGAGCTGTGTGACTCTGAGCAAGTCTTTTAATTTCTGTCTGTCCCAGTTTCCTCAACGGCAAAATGGAATAATAATCACATCTACTTCCTAAAGTTGTTGTAAGGATCAAATGACATAATATTTGTAAAGAACTTAGCACAGGCTAAGTCCTTTTCAAGATTAAGCCTGATATGAGGTATTTTCCTCTCCCTCCTTTTAGTGTCTTCCTTTTAATGGCATCTTTCTCCTTACTATAGCTAATTTGGTTAGTCTGATGAAATCCTCTATGGATTTAACCTGCTAGTTAATGGCATACTCAGGCCTCATGGCATATTTCTTTAATGGATTTTTCCAAACTCCTTTCCTTGGTAACCCTATTGCTCTCCCAAATCTATTTCATATTTACTACTCCTGATGCCTAATTTGCCTCCTCATTTTGTCTATTACCCCTTCTCCCTTTGGCAAGGAGAAAAAAACCCATCGACTTGGCACAGTGCCTGGCACATAGTATGTTTTAATAAAACTATAAATAAAAATCTCTGCCTTGATCCCATGTTGGTTGGTAGTTTAAGCAATTAGTCTGAGAGCTGTGAAGATGGTGATGTGGGAGGACTTGGCAAATATGGCAGAAGTCTTTTCTAGGAATATGAGCAAGTGAGATTGGAAAAGTTTCAATAGTCAATGGACAGTATGGGAAACTGAGTTGGGGAACTATATTTGGAACTTGGTGAGATAAAAGTGGTAGGACCTGAGTGTGAAGGGGAAATTGAGATTGTTCATAAGGGAAAGGTCCCAATCTGATCTTAGTTCCTTCTCATTCCTCTACTTTATTCCCTACTCCCCATCCCAACCCCAGTCTCTTCACAGCATGTACCATAATAGAGAAAGTTTTGAGAATAATTTATAAGATCAGGTTCTGTTCCATAGATTGAAATTGAATTAGGAGCTTTTGAGCTCCTCTTAATTTCTGCTTCAGAAGGAGAATGTCTGGTGGTAGGGGTGAGGAGAGGGTAAGCCAGGATGAATTACAGCATTGTATGTAGGGCTGGAACAATGGGCTAAATGTGTAAAAAGATAAATTTTATTTAATATAGTAAGGGCATGTAATGTTATTCATCATGGAGCATTCCTAGTTTGGAACCTCTTCCCACTAATACAGATAGCAACCAGAATATGACATCGTATAAGTTTTGGGGAGTTCTTCAGTTGGCCCTGAAGAAGATGAGAATTATTCATAGGCTTAGGAATTGGAGAGGCAGGAGTTACCCATCAATTATGGGGGGAATCAGAGCTGTTCATTGTTCCTCATATGGGGCTTAGATTTGAGGGTTAATGGGCCCTAACATGTCCAGATATCTGCAGGAATGCCCTGCCTTTCAATTGTTGTTTCAGAGGTATCTCTAACTCCATTCTACTTCCTCAGCCTATTGCCTTTCAGAATTTTTCCAGACTCACCTCTTCCCTGAAATCATCCCTGATTTTAAGAGTATATTATGGGGCAGCTAGGTGGATAGAGCACTGGCCTTGCAGTTAGGATGACTTGAATTCAAAATCTGGCCTCAAAATAGACTTGGGATAAAAAGTGCCAATTGCATCTAGAGAGAGAACTAGATACTTGTCAGAGACATAATCTCTTTCATTTGTTGCAGGTCTCCTCTTCCCCTTTTGCTCAATCTATTTTTGCTTTAGGCCCCTTATTCACTTCAGCCTGTCTTGGATTGGGATCCTTAATATCTTCTACTTGCATTGAACCTTTGACCTTTTCCCCTCACCTCATGTCCTGATTCCTTTCATTGTCTTCAGGTCCCTTAGTCTTTGAGCTATCTTAAGCTCTAATCTCTAGGATTTATTAAGGACTCTGGCCATCTTCCCTTTAATTATAAGGTCCCTGATATACTCCTTATTCTAGGCATCTGGATACTTTCTACTTTTAGGTCCCCAGTTCCCTATTTAGTTCTGAACTAATTGGCCAAGAATTCAAAGGATATATGCCTTTAGTTTTTCTTTAGGCTCTTATTCCTTTTATTCTGGGTCCTCAGTGCTACCCATTGCTGGGGAGACATTCCCTTCTTTTTCTCCCAAGTCCAAGTTAGGCCTTCTATCTGGACAGGAGAGATTTCCCATGTAAGCAACATGTACTCTTTCCATTCTGACACATGATGCACTGGATACTAATGGCACTGTTCCCACCAAAGAGCGTGCCTGTGTCCTTGAAATGGAAGGGGCTGAATCTAATCACCTCTTTTTCTCTCTCTTATGGTTATTGGTCCTGGCCTGGCTCTAATTCCTTCCTGAGTGTGGCTTATAGCCTTTTAAGTATTCTCAAAAGTTCAGACCCATCTGGAGAGAGAAGGACATTGGGACATTGGGAGATTCTGATTGGTGAGTTTGGTGATTTGTAGCAGATGATGTGTGGGCCACCTTTTTCATTAGGGGACTGTTAAACAAGAATCCAAGGGAAGCATTCACTTTGTCCATTTATATTTGCACATGAGTTCTGATAGTGCTGACTATGGATCTTTTGTCTCCTGAGATAATGGAATTTGGCAACCCTCAGCTAACTAACTTACTAATGACCTTTGGCCTCCTGAGTTAATAAATCTGGGATCTTTTTGGCTGAAAATTTTGGACATGTCGAGATAATGACTTTGGATTTCTTTGATAAGACTCTCAGCTATTCTAGTCGGTTCTCTTGGGCTATTTGGCTCAAGACACAGGACCCCTTCGGCTAATGAACTTGGACCTATTTGGTTAAGAGCTTTAAACTACCACAATTTTTTTTTAAACTAAAGACTTTGGATTTCCTCGACAAGAACTTTGAATAGCTTTGGTTAAGGATCTGGCCCACCTAACTATGAGTTCTTTGGTAAGGGCCTTGGCTCTCTTCAGTTAATGACTTTGACTTTTCTTGACTAACAACTTTGAGCCATCTCAACTAATGATTGGTTGGACCTCTTTGACTAAAGACTTTGAGTAACCTCAGACAACAACCTTGGATTAATGACTAAAGACAAATTTTGATCATCCTAGCTAATATCACTGTGAAGTTCTGACTAAGGACCCTGGGCTTCTTTGGCTAAGAGTGTTGGTCTACATCAGTAAATGATATCAGACCTCTTTGTCTAAGGACTTAGCTAAGGACTTTGGGCCATCTCATCATTGGACATTGGACCTTTCTAGTTAAGGACTTTGGCCCAAACAGTTAATCTTTTGGATTTACTTGGTCTTAAAGTCTTTGAGCTAGTTAATATATTGACTTTGGATGCAGGGTCTTTTTGGTGAAGGATTTTGGACTATCTCAGCTTAAACCTTGGATCTTTTTGGCTAGGGATCTTGGGCTACCACATCTTGAGGACTCAGATTTCTTGGGTCAATATGTTTGGTATTTTTGGCAAATAAAAGCTACTTTGTATCAAGCTCTCTGCCCTTGATGGTACTTCTGAGCATTAAGAAGGGAAGAACAGACTGAGACCTGGTTAGCATTCATGGCCATCCCTGGCGCAATCTCCAGACATTTCTGATGAGAAAACATTCATAACAACTTCATGTTTCAATGCCCATCAACAGACTATATCCCGTCAAACACTGCTCAGGTCAATAAATCTTGATGTTCAACAAAACCAAATCCCATATCTCTTTAATATCAGGTTGTCCATGAGCTGCACTGGCAGGAATGGGGAGTGTCATGGTGGAGAAAAGTGGGGAGAATTTCGTTTCTGAATGGACTGATTTTCATGGTATGGTTGACGATACAAAATCATAGATTACTATTGCTTTATGTAGGGATGGTCTTATTACTGTTTCTTTTATCCTTTGGGAGGTGAAGTAGATTTTCTGTCTTAAGATCCTCAGTATTAAATCTTTAAAACATTTCTCTTTAAATGATATTCGCACACATGTATTGTACCTAGACTATATTGTAACACATGTAAAATGTATGGATTGCCTGTCGTTGGGGGGAGGGAATAGAGGGAGGGGGGGTAAATTGGAAAAATGAATACAAGGGATAATATTATAAAATATATATATATATATATATATATATATATATATATATATATATATAAAAAAAAAAACATTTCTCTTTTTTAGTTTGGCTGATGTTTACTGAAGGTTGGGTAGCAGGGATTCAACCCTGCATTAGTGGTTAATTTCATGAAAATCTGTGTGCTAGGCTCTGAGGCTACTAAAGATGACAAGGTGACAGAGTGTTTGCCTTCATGGAGTCTTATACAACTGAGGGAATATAGTACATAGTAGAGGGTGATGAAACATCTTTCCTAGTGATGAAGTCCTTTAAAAAATTTGGGGATATATTTTTTTAAACAAGGAAATTTCAAAAACTGCAAAATTTACTTGTCCAGTTTCACACAGCTAGTGAATATCAAGTGCCTGAGGTCTCATTTTTTCAATAGTATTTTATTTTTCCAAATTTATGCAAAAGTAGTTTTTGACATTTGTCTTTGCAAAACCTTGTGTTTCAATTTTTTCCCCTCTTTTTCCCTCCTCTCTTCTCAAGATAGCAAGCAATGTGATATAGGTTAAATTTTCCTAAACAGATTTCCATATTCATCATGCTGTGCAAGAAAAATTAGATCAAAAGGGAAAAACTACAAGAAAGAAAAAAATCAAGCAAAAAAACCTACAAAAAAGGTAGAAATACGATGCTTTGATCCACATTCAGTCTCCATAGTTCTCTCTCTAGATGCAATTGGCACTTTTCATCCCAAGTCTATTTTGAGGCCAGATTTTGAATTCAAGTCATCCTAACTGCAAGGCCAGTGCTCTATCCACTGTACCACCTAGCTGCCCCATAATATACTCTTAAAATCAGGGATGATTTCAGGGAGGAGGTGAGTCTGGAAAAATTCTGAAAGGCAATAGGCTGAGGAAGTGGAATGGAGTTAGAGATACCTCTGAAAGCAGGAAATTTGTGGAGGGACAGCTCATATCAATGCAGAAAGGCAGAAAATGGCATATTGTGAGTGGGGATGCTTACCCAAGAAGGGGAGAGGGCTGGGAAGATAGAGGAGCAGCTAGATTTAGATGATCTTAATAGTTCTTGACTTTACTGAGCTCACTGTCTAATAGTAATGAGGTAAAACTAAAAAATAGCCATAACATAAAAAAGATGTGATAAAAAAGAATCATGAAAGGCTTAAAAACAAACCAAAATTGCAGGATTAGGGAATAGGTTACTCCTGGTTGGAGGCATTACAAAAGATTTCCTGGAGGAGTTTCACTGCTTGCTCTTGCTCTTGAAGAACAGGTGAGATTTTGATTAAGTAGAGATAGGCATTCTGGGAGGAAAGAATGAGGTTGGAAACCCCCCCCCCCAAACACATCCAGGGTACAGTGGATACTATAACCTGATTTGAGCATGGGATATTTATTAGAGATTTAAGAAGAAATGTTGGAGCCAGACCAGGGAGTAGTCTGAATACTAGGTTTAGAAGCATAAGTTTTAGGACAGCACAGTTAAGTGCTGGATTTGGAGTCAGAAAGACCTTATTCAAATCTGACTGTGTGGCCACAGAGAAATCTCTCAATCTCTCTGAGCCTCAGTTTCCTCCTGTGCTGAAAGGGGTTTAATGTTATACCTGTGTTACAACTTTAATGATTTAAGGCTTACAGAAATAATGTGTGTGAAACTCTTTGTAAACTTCAATTTAAAGTATTATGTAAATGTCGGAGAGTCAACATTATATAGTAGATAGAAAGCTGGTCTTGAAGACAAGAAGACTCTGAGGTCTTCAAACTCCCCCATCTGACACATACTAATAAGATTCTTGGCAAAATCACATAACTTCTCAGTGTCCAGGAATCTGTCTAAGACAAGTTACAGAGAAGATACTGATATTCATTGATACAGGAAGTACTCATCAGGAGTTCTGTACACTGAAAAAAAATGGCAGGTCTAGTTTAAAAAAAGTAAGTATATATTTTGAAGGCAAAGGAGATCCATTGAAAACTTTTGAAGGAGAGACAGAAGTGATCATATTGATGCATTAGGATTGATCAGGGGATGGAATGGATTAGAAGGTCACTTTTTAGGTGTCAGTTCATTTTATTTTAATGAACACTGATTAAACACCCATGCTGGATAATGGGAATACAGAGGTAAAACATAGATACCATTCTTAAGAAGCCTTGAGCCTCATGGAGGGAGGATAATAGCAAATCCCTAGGATTCCAGATAGGGTAAAAAGCAAAGCAAAGGGAAGATCCAGGCAAAGTGCTTTGAAAAACCTGAGAAAACACAAAACAGTTTGAGAGGTGAAAGAGAACTCAGTGATGATTGAGTCAGAAGAGAATCTTGACCTTCCTTCCTTCTTTCCTTCCTTCCTTCTTTCCTTTTTCCTTCCTTCTTCCTTTCTTCTTTTCTTTTCCTTCCTTCCTTCCTTCCTTCCTTCCTTCCTTCCTTCCTTCCTTCCTTCCTTCCTTCCTTCCTTCCTTCCTTCCTTCCTTTCCTTCCTTCTTTCTTTCTTTCTTTCTTCTTTCTTTCTTTCTTTTCTTTCTTTCTTTCTTTCTTTCTTTCTTTCTTTCTTTCTTTCTTTCTCTCTCTCTCTCTTTCTTCTTTCTTTCTTTCTTTCTTTCTTTCTTTCTTTCTTTCTTTCTTTCTTTCTTTCTTTCTTCTTTCTTTCCTTTCTTTCTTTCTTCTTTCTTTCTTTCTTTCTTTCTTTCTTTCTTCTTTCTTTCTTCTTTCTTTCTTTCTTTCTTTCTTTCTTCTTTCTTCCTTCCTCCTTCCTTCCTTCTTCCTTCCTTTCTTCTTTCCTTCCTTCTTTCTTTCCTTCCTTCCTTCTTTCTTCCTTCCTTCTTCTTTCTTTCTTCCTTTCTTTTTCCTTCCTTTCTTTCTTCCTTCCTTTCTTTCTTCCTCCTCTTCCTTCCTTCCTTTCTTTCTTTCTTTCTTTCTTTTCTTTCTTTCTTTCTTTTCTTTCTTTCTTTCTTTCTTTCTTTCTTTCTTTCTTTCTTTCTTTCTTTCTTTCTTTCTTTCTTTCTTTCTTCTTTTCTTTCTTTCCTTTCTTTCTTTCTTTCTTTCTTTCTTTCTTCCTTTCTTCCTTCCTTCCTTCCTTCCTTCCTTCCTTCCTTCCTTCCTTCTTTCTTTCTTTCTTTCTTTCTTTCTTTCTTTCTTTCTTTCTTTCTTTTCCTTTCTTTCTTTCTTTCTTCTTTCTTTCTTTCTTTCTTTCTTTCTTTCTTTCTTTCTTTCTTTCTTTCTTTCTTTCTTTCTTTCTTTCTTTCTTTCTCTCTTTCTGTTTTGAATAGGGGGCATAGATTTATAAGGATTTTTTTTGGTGACAATTATTTGATTTGATTAGTTTGAGCTGTTTGCTCAAACTTGCTGATAAAAACTGAATTAATAATGCACTAAGCAACTTAATTAGGTGCTAGCTGGATAAATGCTCATTTTTTCCTCCTTTATAAATTTGATTTAGAAAATTGCAGATTAGCAACGTTTTCCTGTTATTCTGATTTCTGCCACCAGATGGTAGAAGATGCATGTGGCAGTGGTAAAGTCCACAATTGACAGATTCTGGAACAGGAGCTATATATAGTATGGTTTCTATTTTATTCTTTCAATGTTTCTCTCCTCCCTCTTCAACCTCCTCTCCCTACAAGCTCTATTTTCATCTACCAGATTTTTTTTCTAGAGGACAGTGAGGAATAATACAAATAGCCTGAATTTGATGAGCTTTGAATCCTGCTTCCAGCGCATAGAAGACTGTGTTGACTGCTGATGTGCCTTATTCTTGTCATCTGCAAAATGGGGACAGCACCAGCAGCACCTATGTTAAAGGGTTGCTGTGAAGCTCAGAAGACTCAGTGTATGTAAATGGATGTAATGTGTAAATGTACTAAATAATAAATATAATAAGTGCTCTGCAACCATTGAAACAGGCTATATTGTATCACTTATCTTATTTCTGACCTCACAGGGTTTTTGTAATGTTTTAAACACCATGGAAATATTCCCTGTGACTATGGCTATATCATCCAAGTCCCACTTTATACAGGAGGAAAAACTGAGGTCTAGAAAAAAGAGGGCATTTATTTAAATACATAGTGGTCCAGGAGCAGAGCCAGGCAATAATCCTCTTAAATATATTCTTTATTTGTTTATTTTAAACTTAAATACAAATAGGAAAAGAAAAAAAAAGACTTTGCCATGTGCACAGCAGAGGATTAAAAATATAAAGCAATATGTTTCCATTTCAAGAAAGCCTATGTAATTTTCTTTGCTTCCTTGTAGGTTTTCTTTTGTTTTCTGCTTTGTACTTTTTACTTTATTCTTTTTTTCCTCCTTTCTTCTCCCCTATCCAGCATACAGTTAAGTGTGAATACACACACTCACATACACAAATACAAACATATACACATACATATATACACCTATACACATAAATATGTATAATATATAATATACATAGATATATCATATACATACACATTCAAATGTGTTTATGTAAGATCATACTATGCTTGTCTGTCCTTTGTTTCTCTGAAAGTAAATAGCATCTTCCTTCATAAGTCTAAGTCTTTCCCCATTTTTCTAAATTTATCAACTCATCATTTCTTATATTACATCAATATTCTAACCTTATATTGTCTAGTTATTTTAAATAGTTTAAAACTATTGATTAATATAGCTCACATATAGTGTCTTTTGATTAAATCCATTTTAGCTTTAACTTGGTTTAAGATCATTTAAGTAGCTCTGCCTTTTTTTAACTAATACATTCTGCTACTTATTTTTATTTTATGTTTGCATATATCTTTTATTTTCTATCCCTCTTGACTCCTCTGTTTTATTTCTACCTGTTCTCCTGCCCTCCTGTTACTTAATCTCACCTCTTCCAAAGAGCCTTCCCTTATCCTCTCCTCCCACTCTGTTCCCTTGCCCTCTTCTTTTTGAATTTAGGAAGCTTTTATAGTCTTCCAAATATATATGTTGTTTCCTCTATATCCCATTCCTATTAATTTACACACCCTCCTATCCCTATTCCTTATCCTATTCCCTTATCCTGTTATTTATTTCTTTATACATTTAGAGCAGTTTTATTCTCTTCTAAATGTGTTTATGGTTCTGTCTTTAATTCAGATCTCATGAGAGTAGATTTCTTTCTAAAAATCCTTCCCTTATCTTCTTCCTCTTCCCTGTCCCTTTACCCTTATTTCTTTCTGGATTTAGAAGATGCCAGGCTATAATCGAAACCTCCTGATGCAGGATTCTCTTGCCCTCTTAATGGGCTCCTCCTCCTCCTTATACTCTCAGGTCTTATTCCCAAAGTGTTTATCTTAGAAACTGTTTTAGAGGTGATGCTCAGGAATCTTGAAGAGGTCTTATTAGGTAGATTTCGAATAACAATCGCGGAAGGCATTGCTATTGTGTTTATAAGAGTTACAAAACTAAACTTTAGATACATTAACCATCTGACTATTACTGCAACTTGTGATATAGGAATTGTGGGTATTTTCATTCCTATTCTATGGATAGTCAAATTAAGAATCAAAGAGCTTTTGTGGCTTGCCCAGGGTCACACATTCATATTATATACATAGCCAAAATGGACAGGTCACATTTGCTTCCCACAGGTTGCTTTTAGCATTAATGTTCACAAATGACAAATCAACAAATACTGAACTAGGATCATCTTATAACAGGAGTTCCTAAGCTCTTTTTGTTACGGATTCCTCGGGCAATTTGTAGAATTTAAGGATCTCATTTCAAAATAAGGTTTTTAAATATATAAGATTTAAACATGTAGAATTACAAAGGAAACCAATTATATTGAAATACATAATTTATTGTTATTAAATTATCATTAAATTAGTAGTATTAAATAAATAATAAATAATTTTAATTATTAAAATTATTATTTAAAATAAACAAAAACAAAATCAACCACAAATGTATAGACTTCAGGTTAAAAATCTAGATGATTTTAGAATTCTGGGTTGTATGACTTTGGGCTGAGTCCCTCCACACTCAGAGTTTCAGTTTCCTTCTTTGTCAAATTGGGATGATAATGACATCTGCCTTGGACTCTAGGGTCTAGCCAGCTCTGAGCTCTATGTCTTGGTCTCTTTGGTCAGGCCTCTCTGATGCTGCCTCTCAAAGTATAGATCTTTGAAGATGTCATGACAATGGATTGGATTAAGGAATAATTTCTGGACACAAAACCTGGGTCTACTCTTAGCCATTAACTTTTTTTTTCAAATTTTATTTTTATTTTTTAAAAAATTCAATAGTACTTTATTTTTCCAACTACATATAAAGAAAGTTTTCAACCTTCATTTTTGTAAGAATTTGTGTTACAAATTTTTCTCCCTTCTCTCTTCCTTACCCCCTCCCCAAGACAGCGAACAATCTGATATCAGTTATACATATATAATCATTTTAACATATTTCCATATTAGTCATATTGTGAAAGAAGAATCAGAACAAAAGGGAAAAACCAAGAAAAGAAAGAAAAAGCAAACAAAAAAGTGAAAATACTATGCTTTGATCCACATTCAGTCTTTATTAGCGCTCTCTCTCTGGATGTATGTCATTTTCCATCTCAGGTCTATTGAAATTTTCTTGGATCACTACATTTCTGAGAAGAGTCAAGTCTATCACAGTTGGTCCTCATATAATCTTGTTGTTACAATGTAAAGTGTTCTTCTGGTTCTGGTTCTGATTCACTTAGGATCAATTCATTTAAGTCTTTCCACATTTTTCTGAAATCAGCCTGCTTTCCATTTCTTATAGAACAATAATATTTTATTACTTTAAAATATCATCCCTTATTCACCCATTCCCCATGGATGGGTATTTATTCATTTTCCAATTCCTCGCAACCACAAAAAGACCAGCCACTAAAAGATAATAATAAATATTGGAGGAGATATGGTAAACTGGGATGCAAATACTTGTTGGTGGAGTTGTGAACTGATCCAACCTTTTTGGAGGGCAACTTGGAACTATGCACAAAGGGTTATCAAACTTTGCATACCTTTTGATCCAGCAGTGTCATTACTGGGCTTATATTCCAAAGAGATCTTAAAGGAGGGGAAGGGACCTACATGTGAATGGAGTAAAATCAAGAGAACATTGTACATAGTGACAACAAAATTATGTGATGACCAACTCTGATACATTTGATTCTTTTCAACAATGGGGTAATTCAGGCCAATTCCAATGGACTTCTGATGGAAAAAGCAATCTGCATCCAGAAAGAGACTGAATATGGATCACAACACAATATTTGTTGTTTGCTTGCTTTTTTCTTTCTTCCTTATTTTCACCTTTTTTGACCTGATTTTTCTTGTGCAATGTGATAAATATGGAAATAAGCATAGAAGAACTGCCCATGTTTAACATGTATTGGGTTATTTGCTATCTAGAGAAAGGGGGTGAAGGGAAGGGAGGGAGAAAAACTTGGAACACAAGGTTTTGCAAAGGTGAATGTTGAAAACTATCTTTGTATGTATTTTGAAAATTAAAAGCTATTATTTTTTTAAAAGATCAGTCACTAACTTTTAACTTGAAAAAACCAAGATCTACCTAAGGCTTTATTCCAATCACATGTACTCCCAAATGATGGGATCCACCCCACTCTCCCATTTCTTCCCCAGCCACCAAATTGTGGCTCAGTTCTCCTCTCCTCTTCACTTCCCCAGTCACTCTCTTCATTCCTCTCTGGTTCACTGCTAATGGCCCAGTGTCCTTCCTGTGAGAAGTAAAAAGATCCCAAGTCATCAGGATCCTAGTATGAATTTTATTAGGCTCGAGAAATTTTCACAAACCATTGCATAAGGTCAACTATAACAACAACAACAATAATAGATAATTATAGTGCTTTACAATTATCTTATTGGATGCTATCAACAACCTTGGGAGGTAGGTGCTATTATTATTATTTCCATTTTATAATTAAAGAAACTTAGGCAAATCATGATTAAATGATTTGCCCAAAGTCACACAG
Organism: Sminthopsis crassicaudata; assembly: GCF_048593235.1. Classification (NCBI taxonomy): domain Eukaryota; kingdom Metazoa; phylum Chordata; class Mammalia; order Dasyuromorphia; family Dasyuridae; genus Sminthopsis; species Sminthopsis crassicaudata. The sequence goes on along the minus strand of NC_133618.1, from coordinate 437,956,631 downwards.
CTAACCAGTGTCTGAGATCACATTTAAACTTAAGTTTTCCAGTGTTCAGGTCCAGGGCTCTATCCACTGCACCATCGAGTTGCTAGTTTGATACAAAGGAGTACATAACTAATTGTGGAATTCCAGGTTTGGGATCAGGTTGGGAAGACAGTGGTTTGGTAAGACTTCCTGTCACCATTCACTCTCTCCTCACAGACTGTTTACAATGCATGGGGCTAGCCTTAGTCCATAGATGAAGCATGTAGAAATCTTCAGTGTGGGCTATGTGGTCCGAAACCACCCTCTCCCTGGCCAGTTTCTCTAGTTTAAATAGTTTCTCTTCAAGTTCCCTTTTTGAAAAGGTAGATGGAGGAAGTGACACATTAGGCTGCTAGGTCAATTCTCTCCTGACTTCCAGAAATGCTTTAGGAGCAATGGTGGGGCTTCTTGGGAGTCTACATGGTAATCAATAGCCTTTGGGGAGGGAAGTGTAGGTTGAGGAGAGAATCAGATTTGCAGCAGCTCTCAAAGTGCTTGTTGATCCTTCAGGTTAGCCAGTGTATGACCAAGAAAAGGGGTCTGGGATTCTGAATTGGTATGAATCAGATTTAACTGAGGGCCCTGGAGAGTCCACCTGTTTGGGCAAACTCTTCTTCCTAGATCCAGGGATGTTTGCTTTTCATTCTAACCACCCTTTAGGGCCTAATGGACAGAGTTGGGAAGCCTGGGTGTGAGTTAACAGCTTTCTGATTCATGAGCTGTGCCCAGGGAGAGCCATGCCCAGAATTAGTGCCAGGAGTTTTTGTGCTGAGGTCAAGTACAATTGAACAAACGACACAAAGTGGGTGCTTGGTTGAGGGGTGGGGATAGATAGCTCCTTGTAAGATAGAGTCAGAGACTGTTTTTAAGGAGGCCTACAGTGGAAAAGGAAACCCCATATTCAGGTTAAAATCATAGTTATCCCTTCCTCACTACTTAAAGCCATCATCCTACTTCAGTCCCCATCACCTCTTGACTTTTTCAATAGCCTTCTAATTGGCTCCCTTGTCTCAAGTTCTTCCCTTCTCCCTCTTTCACACATTTTTCCAAAGTCATCTTCCAAAAATATAGGTCTGATCCTTACATTACCTTGATCAAAAAAATTCAATTGGCTCCTTATTGTTGTTAAATCATTTCAACTCTTTGATTCCATTTGGGGTTTTCTTGGCAGAGATACTGGAATGTTTTGCCATTTCTTTCTCCAACTCATTTTATAGAAGAGAAAATTTAAAAAATTAAAAAAAATTAAGTGACTTGCCCAGGGTCACAATCTGATAAGTGTCTGAGGCCAGATTTGAATTTAGGAAGAGTCTTCCTGATTCCAGGCCCAAGGTTCTATCCACTGAAACCCTCATCTGTCCTAGCTGACTCCTTATTGCTTCTAGGCTAAATTATAAACTTCTCTATTGGGCTCTTAAAGCCCTTTTCAATATGGCTCCTGCCCATTTTCAGACATGTTATGTGTTATTTCTTGTTTATACACTCTGAGGTCCAGCCACATTGGACTTCTTACTGTTTTTCAACATGACATTTCATCTTCCATCTTTGTACCTTGAATAGGTTGTCACCTATATCTGGGATATGTTCCTTTATCAATTCTACCTTTTAGGGTCACTTGCTTTCTTCAAAGTTCCGTTCAAACATCATTTTCTACATGATTCGCACTCCTTTCCAGCTTGCTTCTCCCCTCCCAATTTCCTTGTATTTATTTTGTATATATTTTGTGAATAGTACTTCTTGGATGTACTAGGGAAAATTATACCCAATCCCACCCTTCTGCATATTGGTTTATTTCCTTATTTCTTCTCTCCAGGTTCAAAGATAGTCTAGTGGGCATTGCTCTGGAATAGCCTCAGAAATGAACAAAAATGCAGAAACTCTTTAAGCACTATGGCTCCCAGTTTGGAACAATACTGGGGAATGCTCTTCTTCAATGGGATAGTTTTCAGTCCACTTTTTCAGTCTTGAACCTTCAATTTATTGGCTTAGTTAAAATACTTATTAATGGTCATGTATTTTATATGAAAACAGATGCAAGCATTTCCCTTGTGTAATCTCTGGGTTTGAAAAACAGAGGGAAGTAAATAATTATTAACTTTTGCTCTCACCAACTGCCACAATTGCTATAATTGCTTTTTTTTCCTAGCCTCAGTTCTAGGCTACTCCTACTGTGAATTTGTCTCCCTCCTCTTGCTCTCTGTTTCCCATATTTAACCACTTTTCCTCTCTTTTGTTTTTCCAACTCCTCTCTCCAGTGTCCTCAAACTTGGACCTTTGGACACTAAGAAATTCAGATGTCACTTAAGGGGGCACACCTTGGGGTCCTCTTTAAATGGGAAAAATAATGTTGCCCATATCCCAGAGCATAATGAGGATGAAATGACATAAATGCACAGCTCCATGCAGACCTTAAAGGCCTGCAGAAATAGTGATAATTTTTATCATTCTTGCAGGAGATGTGTAATGCATTTTTGTTGATGGATCATCTGTGGCAGGAAAATGTGGATCCTTCTTTAAGGACACTGGAACCTCAAAATGGTACTCAGTAGTCCTGAATGAATGTAAACAGTCTAGTTCCCAGTCCTATATATACTATCTATATTAGATATTCCTATCTCTTCTTGAGAAAGTCTTCCTGTGATCTTGACAAGATTTTCCAAAATCTAAATGATCTAAAATCTAAAAACTAGGTCTTAGCAATCTGGTGCTATGTTCCTATTTAAGTCTTTAGCCTGCTTTAAGTAAGCAAAACTAAGCCAATTCAAGTGAGCTAGGGAGTTTTGAGCAGCAGGAAAGCTAAAAGTTATGGAGTGCTTACATTAAATCTGATACCAAAATGATGAGTCCAATAGACAAACTGACCCATGTCAGAAAAATGGAATAGATTAAAGCTTCTACAATGCTCAGTGTTGGGACTAGGCCAGTGAGTAGCTGCTGAACTTCTAGACTGGGCAAAATTGGGGGACCCAGTCTCAACACTCCCTTCCCCTCATCAAACCCAAACAAAAAAACCCCTCAGTTTATGTTTATATTTTCTATAGAATCCATGAAGATAATGATTATTTCATCTTTGTTTTGGCATTCCCAGCTTTTTCATGGTCCATGGAACATACAATAAGGATACAATATGTGCTTAATGAATGCTTATTGGATATGATCTCCAAATGAAGTCGAGATGCGAAGTTTTCTGCAGCATTACACAAAATAACTCTAAGAATTTTTCTTTTAAGTTTCAGGAAGAGCCTTGGTTCCTACTTCATAATTTCAGGAAGTTCTTTGTGCATTCTCCACCCTTTCTCATCCCCAGCTTTCATTTTATGCTTTTTTCTCTATCTAGAGGCTGCAAATGTTGACTCTTTAAATGAATGCCTCTCCTACCCCAAAATCTACAAAAGGACAGGGAGGAGAGATCCTACTGGAAAGAGTGCTAGATTCTGAGCATAAAGACTTGAGTGTGAATCTCATCTTCAATACTCCCAGCAATATGATTATGATCAAGTCTTTCAGAGTCTGTTTTCCCATCTAAAAAAATGAAAATACAAAAACCTGTACTATCCTACTTCCTTGGTTATTGAAAGCAATTTAAAATAATGCTTTCATTGAAATGGAATAATGAAATATGAAATGAAATAATACAAGGTGTCCCAAAAGTCTTATAGCCAATTTAAGTAGATTAAATTATAGCTTAAATTAAGTAGTTTAAATTAAATTTAATCTACTTTAATTGGCACTAAGACTTTTAAGACACTTGTATATATAAAGTGATTTGACTGAAGAAGTGAATTCTCCAGCTTTCTCCCTTTCTGATGGATATCAACAAACACCTTTGTAAATGATGGTATTATATGAGAAATGAGTCCCTCACTGGAGACAAATATAAAACCTTCAGGACCGTTTATTTGTCTTACCCACCTTAGTTGTCAAAGAGTCAGCTCTTAATAAATCCTTATTGATTGATTGATGATACAAACTAACCTTATCAACTAGGGAATCTTTTCTTTTCTCTTGACTTCCCTGTTATCTCATTTCTATTCTTATTTACCTTCTTCCTAGTTTTTCTTTTCTTTTTCCATGAATGGATTCCATGGTACACTGGGGCAAGAAAATAGGGTAGAGGCTGATAGGAAGAAGCTACATCCTTCACTCTCATAATAAGGGAGATTTCCCTTTAAGAGCAGTATCCCCAAAATCTGATTGAGGTTAATAATAATATTTTGGGGCTAGCTAGATTTCGAGTAGTATCTGACCCTGAGGAGGATAGAGCTTTCCATTCTGAGAAGTCCAGATACAGGGGAACTTCAGAGAATCTGCCTGCCCGGTACCCTGGGCCAGCAAGAATCTCAGTCCCCTTACATCTCATTTGAGAAGCATGCCATTATTCCCTTTTTGCAGGTAGGTCACATTTTGTAGAAACATTCTCCTGGACCAGCTTTGGAGAGACACCCTCCCATTCTCCCCCTAATTTGTTTTTCTTAGGCTTGAGGAGGGAGAAGCCTCATTCAGCTGCAGGCTTTCCTCCCTTAGTTTTGCATCAGTAAAACCTTTGATTCTACTGTGTTTTAAACCTGAATAAGTCAGGTTAATAGCAGGAGCAGCAGCAGTACCATCAGGAGTAGCTAATACTTATACTGTGCTAAGCACTTTACAATTATTGTCTCATTTCATCTTCACAACCACCCTGGGATGGAGATGCTATTATTATTCTCATTTTTACAGTTAAGAAAACTGAGGCAAACAGAGGGCAAGTGACTTTCTCAGCATGATGCAGCTAGTGACTGAGGCCAGATCCCAGTGAAATCCTTCTGATTCCAAGCCCAGTGCACTATGCACTGCACCACTCAGCTGCTCCTAATCAGCCTTATTCCAAATCAACCTAAATATTACTGCTTTGTCAACCTGAGGTGTCTTTTTACTGTCTTCCATGTTTGGGATCTTCTCCCTCCTCACCCACACCTCCCGGCTTCTTTTAAAACTCAGGTCACCTTTTTTAAAAAATATTTTTTTCTAGTATTTTTCTAATAGTATTTGATTTTTCTAAATACATATAAAGATAGTTTTCAGCATTCATTTTTTTCCAGCTCAATATAGGATTTTATTAATTGAAACACCTGAAAGATTACTTATTTGGATTAGTGTTGACTAAATCAATTGAGCATTCATTTTATGCAAAATCTTGTATTCCAAATTATTCTCCCTTCCTTTCCTCACCCCAGAGAGCAACCCCACTACAGGTTAAACATGTGCAATTCTTCTAAATTTCATATTTGTCATGCTGTACAAGAAAGATCAGATCAAAAGGAGGAAAAACACAAGAAAGGAAAAAAAAAACCCCAAGCAAACAAGTACCCCTCTAAAAAAAAAAGGAGAAAACATATGTTTTGATCCATATTCAGTCTTCATATTTCTCTCTCTGGATGCAGATGATTCTATCACAAGTCTATTGGAATTGTGTTGAATCACCTCATTGTTGAGAAGAACCAAGTTCATAACAGTTGATCTTTTGTAAGAAACCCTTCCCTAACCTCCTTTCTCTTTCCCTAATGACTTTCCTCTGAGATTTACACTGTCTCTAACTTGAAGCATTTAGCTATTTGCATGCTTTCTCTCTTTAGAATGTAAGCTAGGCTGTTCCACAAACAAATCACTCTATTTCTTGGCTCTGGACTTTTTTTCTGGCTTTCTTCCCCACATGAAACTTCTCCTTCTGCTCCAATTTTTGACCTCCTTGACTTACTTTAAGTACCAAGGAAAATCCCATATTTTACAGGAAGTCTTCTTTGACTCCTCTTTATTATAGTACATTCTCTCTATTCTTTATTTCCAATTTATAATTTATGTGGCTTGTTTATATTTGTCTGCCTGTTGTTTCCTCCATTACATAGTGAACTCCTTAGAAGACAATGTTTTGACTTTTTATAGTCCTATTACTTAGCACAATTCTTGGCATACAGTAGACACAATAAATGTTTATTGACAATTTCATTGACACTTTTATTTCTTTTCTTTTTTGTTTCACTATCAGTAGTACCCTACCTGTTTACCCCTCTACAGCTCCTCACCACCTTCAAAGTCCTCTCTTGTAATGATTTGTAATGATTTCAGACAAAACAAACCTTCATATTGACCATATATTTCATTCTTTACCTCCAGACAATAATATGTCTGCATAAGCAGAGATGAAAGGATGAGGAGGAGTTGTAGAGAATAGTAAAGGGTGGGGTAGTGATAGGGACTCTGACTCCTTCCCTATTAAAAAAAGAAAAGGAAGAATAATGGCCCTGAAATAGATTTAGGAAGCATAATTTATCAAAAATTTTCTGAAGTAATAATAATTATTTTTTAAAATTTCATATTTTTTTCCAATTACATGTAAAATAGTTTTCAACATTTCTTTTTGTAAAATTTTGAGGTCTAAATTTTTTTCCCTTTCTCTCCCTTTCCTCCCTTCTCCCCAGAACAGCAAGCAACTCACTAGAAGTTATACATGTACAATCATGTTTCCATATTAGTCATACCATGAAAGAAAAATCAGAACAAAAGGGAAAAAAAACCCAAAAGAAAAAAACCCCAAAATAGTGAAAATTGTATGCCTTGGTGTTCAGTCTCCAGTTCTTTCTCTGGATATGGATGGCATTTTCCATTATAAAAGTCTATTGGAATTGTCCTGGATCACTATATTGCTGAGAAGAGATAAGTTTATCATAGTTGATCATATAATGGTGCTGTTATTGCACACAACGTTCTCCTGGTTCTGCACATTTCACTCAATATCAATCCACATAAATATTTTCTGGAGTCATAATTGATTATTTAATTGATCAGAGTTCTTAAATATTTCATAGTTGTTTTCTTTTATAAAATTGCTGTTATTGTATAAATTATGCTCCTTGTTCTTATTTCACTCTGAACCAGTTCATTCAAATCTCTCTCGGTTTTTTTTTTTTTTTTTTTTTTGAGAAATAACTGTCTTACGGAGCAATAATACTTTTAACATTCATAAATCATAATTTCTTCAGCTAGTTCCCAACTGATGAGCACCCACTTAAACTAGAACTTTTTGCTGCTATAAAAAAAGTTGCTACAAACATTTTTGTACATAGAGGTTGTTTCTATCTTTCTTTAAACTCTTTGAGCGTATAAACCTAGTAATGGTTTAGTCAGTTTTTTTGGTTATGGTTTCAAATTGTTTTTCAGAATGGTTAACGCATTTCACTAGGTACCTTCTCTTACTAGGCCCATATATTCAGACTAAGGAATTTGGCCCCTCAAACAGCTGAATAGAGCTGGAGGTATCCAGGGTGTATGTGGAGGGAGAAGGAATCCTGTTGGGGCTCCTCTCAGAGTTAAAGGCCTCTAAACCCAAACAAATTACTTTTTTTGCCTCTAGGTCCCAAGACCCTTTGTACTCTTCCCCTGTGAAACCAAGAACAAACTGCCCAGACCCTCTATCCCTCCCCCTCAGTTCCAGACTGTGGTTCTAAGAAGCTCTCACACCTCTACTTTGTTAGTCTCAGCTCCCTTCCCTCATCAGGAAATCTGAGGTAGATGCTTGTGTAACTCTAGCCCACCCTAAACAGTTCCCCAGCCAGAAAGTGGTTTGCAAAGGTCAGGGGTGTTGGGGTACCTTCTATACCTTCTCCCTTACTATGATGAAAAGCTCCTCTACATACACATTTGTGAGAATATGTGTAATATGTGATTGTATTTTGGAGCATGCTTATCTATTGAACACGCATATGAGAATATATACAACTCTGTAAGCCTGTGTGTGTGTCTTTAAGGTTACCTTTGCAAGTTTCTTCTAATGTGTCTGTAAATATATTTCTGTTCCCAGGGGATAGTCTACACTGATGGCTCAGTGAGCCCTCATCCCTTTTGGGGAAGTTGTTAAGGGGAGTCCACTTTGGGCAGGAGGCTAGAGGATATGATCTCTACAATCCTCTTCCAACCCCAAGATGACTAAGATGGCACTGCACTTTAGCCACAGATGAGGAATCACTGAGTAGTGCCCTGGTGCCTTGAGGATACCAGCCCAGGCTTGCTTCCTAAACTCCCCAGGTGAGTGAGGGGCTCTGGGACAGATGGCAGGCTCTGGACCACAATGGGACAGAAAAGGACACTGGCTCCCTCATTGGGGGAGGTGCTGAATCTGCTCTGGAAAAAACCAAAATAAAACAAAACTTCTTGCTGTTGACATATTAGTAAAAGAGCTTCATATGTGACCTCAGTGTTTCCTGTGGTTTTCATTTCCGTTCAAGGGCCCAGCTTGTCAGGAAAAGGGAGGGGGCTGGCAGGTTCATTATTTGCCCTTTGCCTGTGTAGCTACTGGGCTTCATTCCTCCAGTTCCTGAAATGGGGAAATAAATGAGGGACATTATTACTGTCCTCAGGTCTGGGCAAAGTCCCCTTTACTCCCTTCTCTTTTCTCCTCTGTAATTACCTACCCCAAGACACAACCCTATTGGATAATGGGTGATAGACTGATTAGACCCCTTAAGCATGGCTAAGGGGGATACCGGTAGGAAGCAACCTCTCTGAAACTTCTCCACTCCAACGCACAGGACTAATTGTTTAAATGCCTGGGGAGACAGAATAGCCTGAGGGTAGAGATAAGACCTAAGGTGAGAGAGGAGAGGAGAAGATTTGGTTTCTTCCGGAGGAAGGACTGCCTAGTAATGCAATAGTAGGTCAATGTGCCTCCTATGTATCAGCTACTGTGCTAAATGCTGATTAGGTTAGGGATAGGCGCTAGAGTTGTGGATTCATTGCAATGAAGAACCTCTCAGAGAAGAAATTCCCTCTACTAAAGCCAACACCCTCTCTGAAACTTCTAGTCTTAGAGAGTTACTTAGAACCCCCAGAAGTTAAATGGATAATTGTCCAGGATCACACAATTAGTATATGTCAGAGGCAGGACTTGAATTCAGATCTTCCTTAATCCAAAGTCAGCTTTCGTCCACTGTGACACAGGTGACTTTTCAATAACCTGAGCTGTTAAGAAAATGGAATAGGTAGAGCCAGCTAGGTGTTGTAGTGAATAGCTGGCCTGGAGTCTGGAGGACCTGAATTCAAATCCAGCCTCATTTGACATTTGATAATTACTAACTATATCACTTAACTTTGCCTTACAAAAAAAAAAAATGGAACTGGTTGTTTATGTAAGAGTGAACTTTTTGTCAATGGAAGTATTTAAGTTGGAGCTGGATGACCATTTCCCTGTGTTGCTATAGAAGAGGCTTATGTGGTTGTACAGGGAACTCACTAATTGACTTAGGCTAAGAAAAAAAGAAATATACAGAAAATGGAAACATGGCCACCTAAAAGGTATTGAATGTGAGAGGATGGCATGGTCCTGTGAAAATGTTTTCAAGAATGCTCAAATTCAGAATGAACTGAGGTTGGCAAAGTTAGCTAAGAACAATTAATGGGATTTTTATTTATTATTTTACCTCCAATAATATTTATTAGGGGCATATCTATATAAGATACTTGAATAGTAGTAAGACATGATTCTTACATTCCTATGCCAGAAAATCCCAGTTTAGGTGGATATGATTAAGGACACATAGAAAACTGAATAAAAAGTATGTACTCAAAAAAGTGATTCAATAATAAGAGAACACAGGAGCAAAGATATCAGTATAGGAAGGTTAGTGAAGTAGCAATCAAATGAAAAAGACATATAATGACCAGTCTCCCTTCCTCTCCTCTCTCACTGAAAGGATCACTTCACACTTTTAATTAATGCAATTTTAAAAAAAGGTGTCCTGGTAGAGAGAAAGGATCAAAGTAGGAAAAAGACTTTTGCTTGGGTAGATAGAATACTAATAATTCACAAGTGAGACATTATAGAGTTCCTCAAGTCTAATTTAGGTGGTTTTCTCCATCAAGGATAATGATCTTTTTACAGTGGAGATGAAAGATCAAAATTGACTAATAGAAAGTGAATACCCAAGATAAATAAGAAGATAGTAAGAGTGGACCTCAGTGTACTTGATAAATTTTTGATTCAGATGACAGATCTAAAGTCTTGGGAAAAAATTGGTAGAATGGCTGAGCTATTGAGAGTAATATATAGAAGATCATAGGAAATAGAAGTTGGAGAAGAGCAGTGCCATTTTTAGAAAAAATGAAGAAAACTGAATCTGCAAATGATAGATTATTGAGCTTGACTGGTTCCTGAGAAAATGTTAGAAGTGATCATTAAAGAGATAGCTTAGAAAAAGTAAACAGTGATTCCAAAGTGTGACTTCATCAAGAACAGACTTCATTTGATAGTGTTACTAAACAGCAAATGAAGGGGATGCTGTAGATAGAGGTTGTCAAGATTTTAGCAACAGTATCTCCTAGGAAAATATTAGAAGTGATCATTAATGAGATGGTTGCTGAACCTTCAGAAAAGTAAGCAGTGATTCTAAAGAGACCAAGAACAGGTCATCCATGACTAATCTTACTTGACAAGATTACTAAATAATAGGTGAAAGGGATTCTGTGGATAGAATTTTCCAAGATTTTAGAAACATAAATCTCCTACAATTCTTGTGGAGAAGATGGAGTCAGAATCAGATGGGTTTAGAACTAGATGTATGGCTGATTGTTGCTAGCAGTTCAGTGTAGATGTGGGAAAGGGTCCAGTGGAGTACCCCAGGACCTGGGCTTGGACCTGTGCTGTTCACCATGTGTACCCAATTTGTAGTTGACATCATACTGAAAGGAACAGCTAACACATTAGATAATAGAATGAGAGCCTGGAATCTGGAGCCATGGGCCAGGGGAATTGGAAACAAGTCAGGTTTACCTATTGGACTATCTTGGGAAGGTCCATTTTCATAACAAAGTACTTACTTACTGCCTAGTATTTCATGAGATCTAGAATTCTGGCCATATTTATTCCTTCCAGCAAAGGCATTGAAGGCTGTTTCCTAACATGGATTCTAAAAACTCTGAATCTTCAAGCCTGACTTTTATTTTTGTTTTTAGTTTTAAATTCTCTCTTTTCATTCTCTCCTTATCCATCGAGAAGGTAATAAATACAATATCCCTTATATGTGTGAAGTCATGTAAAAATTTCTACATTAGCCATGTTCAGATAAAAAATTAAGAAAAAGAAAGAGAAAAAATAAGTCTCATTCAGTGCTTTAAAGTCCAGTATTTTTTTACCTTAAGGGGCATAATATTTTTCATCATGAGTCCTTTAGAACTGTGGGAGTCATGGCATTAAATATGATTACTAAGTTTTTCACATACTACTATTACTATCTACAAAGTTCTCCTGGTTCTTTTACTGTAGTTTGCATCAGTTCATATGTCTTCTAGGCTTTTCTAAAATTATCCCCTTCATTATTTCTTTTTATTTTTAAACATTTTTATTTAAATTTTTGAATTCCAAATTTTATGCCTTCTTCTGTTCAACCATATGTAGATTATACATGTGCAATCATGTAAAACATTTCTATATTACTCATTTTGAACAAGACTTGAATAAAAGAAAAAAGTGAAAGAAAGAGAAAAATAGCATGCTTCAGTCTTTATTCATTAATGTCAGTTATTTTTCTGGAGGTGGATTGTAGGTTTCATTATTAGTCCTTTGGGATTGTCTTGAATCAATTGTATTTTTAAGAGTAGCTAAGTCATTCACAATTCTTTATCGAACAAAATTGCCATTACTGTATATAATATTCTCCTGATTCTGTTCAGTTCACTATGCATCAGTTTATGTAAGTATTTCCAGGTTTTTCTGAAATCATCTTGCTTGTTGTTTCTTATAGTATAGATATCCCATCACTTTCGTATAGTATAACTTATTCAGTCATTCCCCAATTGATGAGCATTTCTTCATTTCCCAATTTTTAACCACAATAAAAGATCTGCTATAAATATTTTTGCAAATGTGGGTCCTTTTCCTTTTCTTTGATTTCTTTTGGGGCATAGACCTAGTAGAAACATATTTGGGTCAAAGGTTAAGCACAATTTTATAGTTTTGGGAGCATATTTTCAATGCCTTACAGAATAGTTCTGTCAGCAGTGTGTTGGAGTATTTATTTTCCCACATCCCCATAAGCATTTTTTTTTTCTTTTCTATAGTCTTAGCCAATATGATGGGTGTAAGATGTACCTCTGAGGTGTTTTGATTTGCATTTCTCTAATTATGAGTGATTCAAAGCATTTTTTCATGTGACTGTAGATAGCTTTGCTTTCTCTGAAAACTGACAATTTTTCCTTGATCATTTACCAACTGGGGAATGTCTCTTATTCTTATAAACTTGTCTCAATCATCTTTATTTGAAATGAGACTATTAACTGAGGAATTTCCTGCAAATATGCCCCTTCCCCCTCATAAAGATTTTTGCTTTTCTTCTAATTTTGGTTACACTGGTTTTGTTTATGCAAAAACTTTTTAATATTATATAATCAAAATTATTCTGAACTTTTCTATGTCCTGTCCATAATTCTATCCAGACATCTGACATGTAAATTCTTCCTTGTTCTAATTTGTTCTTGACATTACCCTTTATATTAAAATCACATGCCTATTTTGAGTTTATCTTGATATATGGTATGAGGTGTTGCTTTATATTTAATTCTGCCAGACAAATTTTCAATTATTCCCAATTGTTGGAATCTTTGGGTTTATCAAATGTTAGGCTATTGCTTTCATTGATTTCTGTATAATAGATACCTAATCTGTTCCATTGATCAACTATTCTATTTTTTATGCAGTACTACATTGTTTTGATGATTACAGTTTTGTAATATAGTTTGATATCTAGTTTTGCTAAGCCCCCTTCTTCAACATTTTTTTCTTTGATTTCCTTGATTCTTTTGATGACCTTTTGTTATTGCTTTTTCTAAGTTTATAAAGTAATTCTTTGGTAGTTTGATTGATGGCCCTAAATAAATAAATAAATTTAGGTAATATTGTCGTTTTGAGGGGATTGAATTAGCCTGCCTATGAGCAAATAATATGTCTCCAATTGTTATTTATATGAAAAATATTTTATAACTGTATTTATATGGTTTTTGTGCCCTAATATATGATAATTTTTTCTTATAAAGGTGCCAAGCACAGCTTAGAAATAGGTATACTCCTTTTTATTCCTCTTCAATATTTTCCAAAGGTTTATCATACCTAAATTCTAAAATTCTATTTATTTGCCTAAATTCCTTCCTAATTTATTTTATGGTTATCCAGATTAAAGAGGGGCAATTGAAGTCTTCCATTATTATAGTTTTACTTTCTTCTTAACTTTCCCTTCACAAATTTGGGTGCTAGGCCATTTGGTTCATATATATGCAGTATCGATATTAACTCATCATCTACAATGCCTTTTTTGAAAAATATTTTAATTAGGCCTATTTTTGCTTTTCTTTTTCTGAGATCATGATTGCTAACCTTGCCTTTTTTCAATTGCATCTGAGGTTTAATAGATTTTAACTTGATGTGTATCTTTCTGTTTTAAGTGTGTTTCTTATAAACAATATATGATTGAATTCAACTTTCTAATCCATTCTGCTGTCCTTTTCCATTTTATGGGTAAATTCTTCCATTCATATTCAGAGTCAATGATTGTTAACCATGTATTTCCTTCCATTCTTTTCATTTATACTTATTTTTCTATTTTTTTACCCTATTCCTTTCTCAAGAATTTATTTTGCTTTTGGCCACCACCTCCCTTGATTTATCTCCTTTTATTCCCCACCTCTGGTCCATCTCTTTTCCTTCTTTTTACTCTACACTTCCCTCTTGATATGAAGAATTTTTGTACCCAACTGTGTGTATATGCAAATTCTTTCTCCTTGAACTACTTCATATGAGAGTGCACTTAAAGTATTGCTTGCTTCCCAACTTAACATTCTACCTTTCATTGTATATGTTATTCTTTATACTCTTCATTTATGTGTAATTTACCATATTCTTCCCTTCCTCCCTTCTCAAGTGCTTTTTTATTTCTCATTCTTCCTTTCTTCTTTTGAGATCATTCCAATATAATAGACTCACACCAATGCCTTCTAAGGATACTTCCTCTAAGATCCCTAGTGATGATAAAGTTCTTAGGTGTTCCTATATAATAATGTAAATAATTTAACTTGTTTAATCCCTTGTAATTTTTGTTTCATATTTGCCTTTTTATGCTTCTCTTGAATCTTGTGTCTTTATGTCAAAATTTCTATTTAGCTCTTTTCATTAAACATGCATTTTTTCCTCTGCAGGATTATACTCAGTTTTGTTGGTATTCTTGGTAGTCTAGATAAACCCAGGTCTTTTGCCTTCTGGAAAAACATATTCTAAGCCTTTGACTCCTTCATAGTGGTAGCTGCTAAATTTTACCTCATCCTTATTGTGGCTCCATGATATTTGAATTATTTATTTCTGCCTGCTTATAGTATTCTCTCCCTGATCTGGAAGCTCTGGATTTTAGCTATAATATTCCTAGGAGTTTATATTTGGGGATTTCTTTTGAGAGGTGACTGATGTATTTTGCTCTCTAATTTCAAGATATGTGGGCAATTTTCTTATTTTTTGAAACAAGATTTCTAGACTTTTTTGTTGTTGTTCATGATTTTAAGGTACTCCAATAATTTTAAAATTATCTCTTCTTGATTTATTTTCCAGGTTAAATTTTTTTCCTATAAAATAATATCTCATATTTCTATTTTTTTTCCAGATTTTTGACTTTCTTTTATAAGTTCTTGGTATTTCACGGAGTCATTAGCTTCCATTTGATCAATTTTATTTTCTTAAGAAGTTGTTTTATTTAGTATTTTTAAGTATCTTTTACCAAGCTATTAATGTTTTTAAAAAATAGTTATGAATCTAAAACTTAAATACAAAAAGAGGAAAAAAAGGACATTTCCATTTTTACAGCACAGCATAAAGAGAGGATTCTTTATAAAACCACGGATTTCCATTTTGTATTGTTTGCTTTTTTTGGGGAAAACTAAGTAATAAATATACAAATTGCTTTCAAAACTGCCCTGTAACTGTACTTCCTTCTGAGTTTTCTCTGGTTCTCTGTTATACACTTTTTATTTTTTTTCTTTCTTCCTTTCCACTCCACCCTAAAGAAAGCTACAATTAAACATAAATATGTATATATTTATATTTATATATATTATATATAATATAAATATTAATATATTTATATTATATATAATATAAATATTAATATATTTATATATATTTATATGCATATAAACACATATATCATATATATATAAAATCATACAATACATTCTTCTATTAATCATGTCTTTGGAGGCAAATAGAATCTTCTCTTATAGGCTGTAGCTGGTTTGAATATTTATGATACTCAAGATGAATTTATCATTAAATTTAAAATAAAATAAAAAATAAAAAAATCATTTAAAATTGTTTTTAGGACAATGATTCTATTACTATGTACAACAGTCTTTTGGTACTTCTCATTTCACTTTTCAGTATTTAATACAAAATTTTCCATGTTTTTCTAAAAATCAACCAGCTCTTTTCTTTCTTTTTATTTTTTTTCCCCCCTGAGGCTGGGGTTAAGTGACTTGCCCAGGGTCACACAGCTAGGAAGTATTAAGTGTCTGAGACTAGATTTGAACTCGGGTGCTCCTGAAGTCAGGGCTGGTGCTCTATCTACTGCGCCACCTAGCTGCCCCATCTCTTTATTTCTTATAGCATAGTAGTATTTCTTCATAATCATGTACCATAACTTGTTTAGCCATTTTCTGATTGAAGGGCCAATCTAGCCAATGTGCTAGATATAAGATGAAATTTCAAAGTTGTTTTAATTTACTTTTCTCTAGTCAGTAATGATTTAGAGAATTTTTATATGTGTGTGTGTGTGTGTGTGTGTGTGTGTAGTTTTGAATTCTTCATTAGAAACTGCTTGCTCATAATCTTTAACCACTTATCAATTGTTTATATTCTTAGAAATTTGACAAGATTCTATTTATATTTGAGAAGATCTTTATCTGAGAGACTGTCTATAAAAAATTCTCCCACCAGTTTTCTGTTTTTCTTCTAATCTTGGCTACATTGGTTTTATTTATAGAAAATCTTTTTATTTTTATTATATTAAATTTAATATAATAAAAATTATCCATTTTAAATATCACAATATTTTTTGTCTCTAGCATCTTCATAATTTTTTCTCCTATCCTTAAGTCTCATAGGTAATATGTTTGTGATCTGGGGTGGAAAAATAATTCACTATGGCTTTTTCTTCTTAGAATTTGGTTTGGTGTATTTTTAAATGTAGTTTTGAAGAGGTTTTGGGGGAACTGAAGCCAAATTGCTGCTTTTCACTCCACCATCTTGATTGTACCCTGCCACACCTACCTTTCTCTCACAGTCAGTGCCTCTCTCTTCTTGGATAACGGATGCAGCAGAGGTTTGCTCCAGATTCCTGGATGTAATAATTGTCTCCCATGTTAAAGATTATTGAAGAAAGCAGTGATATTCATGGTCTATGGAAGAACAAGAAAAGCCTGTATTCTCCTTCCTAAGAAAACTTGTGCTTATTCTTTGGGGGATTTCTTACTTCTCTGCTTCATTGCCCCAATTCTCATTATCTGAGAATTTTTTTATCTGCTTCTTCCCACCACAATTCTTGATTCCCCTTGCAAATACCTTGTTCACAAGGTTCAAAGAATGAACAAGTTTATATAGTTTATATAGACCAACAGAAACTAAAAGTAGCCACAGAGAAAATGGTACCCTTCAGTAAATAGCTCTTCCCAGAGATCCTTATAACCTCAGTCCTTGACAGAATATAATTGGTAGAGATCCCACTGCTTTTGTTTCTTCAGTAGTGCTATGGAGACTGTTGTGATCTCTCAGACCATGTCATATCAGCCTCATCACTCCATCTGTATCTCTCCTCAGTTCCCAGCAGATGGTGCTTGGATATTTTCCTTTATAGCTACCAGACACTGAAAGTCCATCTTAGGTTCTCTGTGAAGACACATCTACCTGTTCTCCCATTATTCTTAGTGTCCCAATCACCCCCATCTTTCCTCAGAGGTGAGAGGATGCTACCAGAGTGCTTCCATCTGATCTGAGGTCTCAGGGATCTCCCTGTCCCTTCCTGTAGCTCTCATACAACATCCAAAAGGACCTTTTTATGATTTTTTTTCTTCTTGTGCTTAAAACTTCTGTTAACTTCTCACTTCTGGAAAATGAGTCTAATCTTGGCAGCACCTAATTCTCTCACTATTTAGACGCCAAGACTCATAAGTCTCTCCTTTGCAATTATACCTGTTGTTTCCTCCTGTTTGTCTCTCTCCTACCTCTCTACCCTGCAGGGAAATCTCACATAGTCCTCAAAGGCTTCTCTTGATAGTTGGAGTGAGGAATTGGCAGGGGCAGGGAATATGATTTCCTTATTCTCTCATACCATGACATGTATTTAGCTTTCCAGACTTTGGGGCTATATGGATGGAAGGTTCCAAGGCTGCAACCTTGCCAATCTACAAAGATTCAGAACTACATTATTGCAGGTCCTATAGACTAGGAGGCTGAAAATCTAGCAAATATGCATATATGGCTGAATATTTGAGGAGTAAGACTAAGGAGCCTGCAATATAGCCCCATACTGACTGCAGAACCAGATCCCAGGAGATAAATTAGTTTTCCTTGTTTTTTTCTTCCTTCCTTCATTTTGTTTCTTTGTCTCTTCTTTCCTTTTAATTTTTTAATCAACAATTTTTTTTTCTCCCTCCTATATCCTTCCTTTGGAAAGGGAAAAAAAGATATGAATCAAAACTCATGACAAATCTGTAGTCAAGCAAAGACAAATCCCCACATTGGCCATATGGAAGAATTATGTCTTAATCTGCAATTGGACTTTATCCAGAGGTAGGTAAACATGTTTTACCTTGGGTCTCAGAACCTTTCTTTTAAAATTATTTGGGAACATACTGGCTTTCCTTCTAGAAGCCCTATGACCAGTTTTATCTAAGTATCCACTTTTATGTGAATGATTGCATATTTGGGGAAGAATCTCAAGGCCTTGATACCAGGAATTCATTTGCTTTACTGGAGAGATGAGAATTGTCTGAGATAGCTTCTGCAGGGAATTTTATTACTTTCTCAGATTTCATTTAAAAACTGATTTGAGCTTGATCTGGCATAGCTGGAGCCATTGGTGATAGCAGGTTCCAGGGACAGAGCAGCCCAGGGGTCTCCTCTGTAGTAGGCCTCTGCTGTCCCCTGGCAGGTTCAGGACACCTCAGCGCCCAGTCTGTCCAAGCAGTTTTCTGGAGCTATTTATGTCAAAGTAGCTTGATTGCTTGTGTTGGGGATTTCAGTGGATTTTTGCTCAGGCAGGAATGGGACCAGAAATTCTTCCCCCAAGGCAGGAAACTCTGCTTTTCAGGAATCAGAGTGTAATGGCTTACCATTCCTGCTGAGCATGGGGACCCTTCCTTGTCTATGGCCAGGAGAAGGTCACCTTTTCCTGCTGTTAACATATGCTCAGGCCACCTGTCATAGGCATAAGCACAAGTCCTTCATTTCCTGTGTGAGGTGGGATCAGGACAAACCATATTTGGGTCAGAGACTGCAGAAGTACCAAGAAGTTAGAAGATATGCTTGGTTTGACTGAGGAACTGAGAGATGATTGTACTAGTATTAGGAATTTTTCATGCAGAGCAGCCATTCCTCTGCTATGCCTGGAGCATTGAGAAATTAAGCAACTTGACCAGGTTATAAAACAAATATTTGTTAGAGACAGGACTTGAATCCAGGTCTTCTTGGAGGCTGCCTCCCTTAAGAGGGCAAATCTTATTGAGAGATTCTATTAGTGCTAGTAGCTGTGTGTAGGGGAAAGAAACTTGGCTTGGGTATTGTAGGATCTGAGTTAGAATTTCAGTCTGCCATGTGACTTTGGGCCAGCCATTGAACCTCTGAATTTTCACATCTATAAAAAGAGAGAATTGGATATTTATGATGTCTAAGGGCCCTTAGGCTGAACTACAGTGGGGGATGCTTGAAAAGGAGGAGAAAGGGGAATGATGTAACTAAGAGAATTGAAAAAGGGTGAATGGTCTGATTTCTTTCCCTCAAAGGGGACTGAGGTAGGTTCTTCAGTAATCTGTGACTTCTTCCCAATAAAGCACAGACCCTTCTCTCCCTGAGTGAAATGAAGGGATTAGGACAGCAAGTAGTTAATTGTGGAAATCATAACGATTCCATCTTGTGACTCAATTCTGGAGCTAGCCCAGTTTCTTTTCTGTTCGGTTATGGGTTTAGTTCAAATTCTGTCTTGTGATAAACTTTATTCAATTGTGGAGAAAAAGATCTCTACTCTTGCATGGCTAGGAAACTAGACCACTAGTACCTGCTATTTGGAGACCTTTAACTAAAGACCTAGTTTAGGTCAGTCAGACCCAAAGAAGGTCTGAGCAAAGGGCTCTTTCAAAATCATACATCTCAAGCAACCTGTGTGTCATATTTGAAAACTGGTCCCATATTGATCAATTAGTTATTGTTTCCATGTTACTTTGATTATTTACAGACACTTGCAAAGGATATGAACAATTTTCAGATGATGAAATTAAAGCCATCTATAATCACATGAAAAATGCTCTAAATCAATATTGATTAGAGAAATGCAAATTAAAACAACTCTGGGGTACCACTTCATACTTCTCAGATTGGTTAAAATGACAGGGAAAGATAATGATAAATGTTGGAGGGAATGGGGGAAAACTGGGACACTGATGCATTATTGGTGCTGTTGTGAAATGCTCCAAACATTCTGGAGAGTGATTTGGAACTAGGCTATAAAACTGTGCAAACCCTTTGATCCAGCATGCTACTACTGGGTCTGTATCTCAGGAAGTCACAAAGGAGGGAAAAGGACCCACATGTGCAAAATGTTTGTAGCAGCTCTTTTTGTGGTGGCAAAGTATTGGAAAATGAGTAGATGCTCATCAATTAGTGAATGCCTGAATAAGTTATGGTATAAAATATATGAAATATAGAATATTATTGTTCTCTAAAAATGATGAAGAAGATGATTTTAGAAAGGCCTGGAAAGATTTATGTGAACTGATGTTGAACAAAACAAGCAGAACCAAGAACACACTGTACATCGTTAACTGCAAGACTGTGTGATGATTAACTGTGAAAGACTTGGTTCTTCTCACCAGGTCAGTGATCCAAGGCAATTCCAACAAACTTAGGACAGAAAACACTGTCTGCATCCAGGGAGATAACTATGGAGACAATGCAAATCAACACATGCTATATTTACATTTTTTCTTCTGTTTCATTTTTTTCTCATGGTTTTTCTTTTTTGTTCTGATTTTTCTCTCCCAACATGATTCATGAAGAAATGTGTATTAAAAAGTTAGAGTATGTGTATAACCAGAAAAAACCAAAAAATTAAAAAAAAAACATTGTTTACACAATGGAGTGGGACACCTCCTTTTTAGATGCAGGGAATTAAACTTGTTGGCTCTTCCCCTTTCAACTTGGAAAGTCGCTCATCTTTCATACAATTATAAATTAGATCACTTAATGTTGTAGTTTCCTTTTAATAACTTGCTCCTATTTGATTAATTGTTTGTAATATATAAAAGTCTGTCTCCTCCTCAATGTCCAGGTTTAAGCTTTTGTTAGGCATTTGGCATTCATTGTTTTTCTTCCCCTCCCTCCCCCTTTTCCATTTCTCCTCCTTCTTCTACTTTCTTCCTTCCCTCTTTTCCCCTCCCTCTCCCTCCCTTTTTCCTCCTCCCTTTCCCTTCCTCTCCCTCCCTCTCTGCCTCTCTCCTCCATCCTCCTTCCCCCTTCCCCTTCCCTCTCCCTTTTTCCTTCTTTAGGTTTAACTGACTTGCCCAGGGTTACATACATGGTGTCTGGATTTGATCTAAGGTCCTTCCAATTACAGAGCCCATTCGCTATCATTGTGCCACCTAGTGGTTCCTGCATGCATTGCTTAATAAATCGATGGCGTTTAGTAGATGAAAGCATTGTTTTCCTCAATTATTTAATCTTTCACCTGCTGCATCCCTCATGTCAAAGAAGTCTTCATTTTTATTTTTTTCTTCTTCTAACCAAATCAAGTTAAACTGTCCAGAAATAACAGTAGTTCTTTTTTTGCTCCTTTCAGCTCTTACTCTGGGACACTGGTGCGGGGGAAGAGTCTTGGACTAGGGCACTTGCCAGAGATCTGCTACTGATGCATTTTGTGGACTTGACCAAGTTATGTCCCTTCTCTAGGTCTTCTGCAAAATGGGGAGATTGGACAATGATGATGGAGAGAGAGATAGCACTACTTAACTTTAGTTTTGCTTCTATTCTTTCTCCAAGGACAATGATTTTTGTCCTAGAAGGAACAGAATAAAAATGGCTGTTAATGGGGAATTGGAATACTGGACAAGTAAGGAGAGATTAAGAAAAAAAAATCTCATTAAATTAACAGAGCAACAACTTTAAAGAAATGAGTTGACACTTCCAGTTGATCAATGATGGACAGAAACAACTACACCCAGAGAAGGAACACTGGGAAGCGAATATAAACTGTTAGCACTACTGTCTATCTACCCAGGTTACTTATACCTTCGGAAGCTAATAATTAATGTGCAACAAGAAAATGGTATTTGCACACATATATTGTATCTAGGTTATATTGTAACACATGTAAAATGTATGGGATTACCTGTCATCGGGGGGAGGGAGTGGAGGGAGGGAGGGGATAATTTGGAAAAATGAATTAAAAAAAAAAGAAAATGCAAGAAATGAGTTGAAAGTTCAAAAGAGTGAAGTGACCAAACAAGTTGTGGTATGTGGTTGTAATGGAGTACTATTGTGCTATAAGAAATTATTAAAGGGATGGTTTCAGAAAAACCTAGAAGGACTTATAGAAAACTTGTAGATATAAAAAACTGGGAGAAACTGATATAAATTGAAATGAACAGAACCAGGATCAAATGTGAATGACTTAGCTATTCTCACCAATACAATGATCCAAAGATGATGAAATGTGCTATTTGCCTCCAAAGAAGGAATTAATGGCATTTTATATATATACATAAACCTTTAAATTTTTTCTTGTTTTTTCCTTATTTTTCGGCTAGTATAGAAATGTGTTTTATATTGATATATATTTTACATAGGGTATACGTTTTATATACCATCTCCTTAGTAACTTCTTATAGCACAGTAGTATTCCATCGCAATCATATGCCTTGTTTAGGCATGCCTCAATTTTGAACTTTAAACTAATTTCTTTAAATGAGTTGCTTTTAATGAGATTTTCTCTTATATGACTTTACATGTATAATGGGGATCATATTGCTTGCCTTTCCAGTAGGTGGAAGAGGGACTGAAGAGAGGGAGGTGATTTGGAATTGGAAATAAAAACTAAGAAAAAAATTAATTTTAGTCACTGGATCTGATAAATGGCTCTCAGGGAGATGAAAGAAGTGACCGATAGGATTGCTGAACTACTGTGGGGGATGTTTGCAAAGAAGGGAGAATGAGGAGTGATATAGCAGAATTGAAAAAGGATGAATGGCCTGATTTCTTTTCCCAAAGGGGAATGAGGTAGTTCTTTAAACCATTGGCTTGTGTGAACTTGACTTGAATTCTTGGCAAAATTATAGAATATATTATTAAAAGAATGGTTAGTGAACATCCAGGAAAAGAACAGTAATCAGAAAGAGCTGCATTGGCTTTGTCAAAAACTGGTCAGGCAGACTGACTCCATTCCCTTTTTGAGCAAGGGCATTAGAACTAACAGTACAGGATAGCTGAATTTCAGCAAGGTGCTTGACAAAGTTTTTTATATTACCCTTGTGAACAACTTAGATGTTGGCTGAGTCATACCTGGTACAGTTAAGTGGATTTGAAATATGAATGACTGGACTACAAGTGTCATTACTCTTTGGTTGACTAATGGGACCATGCCAACTTGGCCATATGGCATGTGGGATACTCCAGTGGAATATCCCAGGGATCTGTCCTTAATTTTGTTCTGTTCAATTTTTTCTTAAATCAATGACTTTCATGTTATGCCATTATATGAAGACTTAAATGTCATGTTTATCAAATTTGTTGATATCACAAAACTAGGAGGAATTGCTAACATATTGGAACCAAGTCAGGATTTCCAAAGCTCTCAAAAGGGCTAAAACAGTGGACTGAATTAAAGAATATAAAATTACATAGAGGTAAATGTAAAGCCCTACATTTGGATTCGCAACTGTACCATTACAAGATGTCTAGACAACATTGTAGGCCATTTGTGTGACATGACAGGCAGGGAAGTCAATGGAAACTTTGGCTATGTGGACAGAGATATAATGTCCAGACTTAGGAAGGTTATACTCTCATCATACTCTGATCTGGTCAGATCTCATCTGGAGAATTGTCTTCAGTTCTGAGTGCTGCATCTTAAGATAAACATTGTAGATTTAGATGGACAAATTGAAATGGGTCCAGAAGAGGAAAACTTATTCAGTAAGGAGTCTTGAGAACGTTTTATACAAGGATTGGTTGGAGGAGATGAGGATGGTTAACTTGAAGAAGAGAGGTTTATGGGGAAATATTAGTTTTCTTCAGTTTGCATAGGGAGGAGAGGTTAAATTTATTATATGTCTCCCAAAGAACTGAATTAGGTGTGGAAGTTGCAGAGAGATAGACTTAGGATTGAAGTAATGAAAAACCTGCCAGGGATTAGATCATACCCAGGGTGGATGATCCATTGTTGGAAAGGCTGACCTCTATTCAAGTATGAATTGAACAAGATGACCCTTTGCATTTTTGAAAATCTGCAATCTCTATGGTTACTTCCAGCCTGAACGAATGCTCTATGAATACACCTGCTGAGCCAACAAACTCCTGAAATTAAGGGAAGAATTGAGTTCGCCTGTCAAGTTTATTGAGGTCAATTTATTAATTTTGGTGATTAAAGTTAAATCAATCTTTTTCCTGAACTAAGCTGATATATGGTGGAAAAGCTCACTGGATATGATATTGCTTCTAAGATCAAATGTAAACCACCCTATTCAGCTTCAAAAGACCTTCAGGACCCATGTTCTGAGATCCAGATGAACTGGCCTCCTTTTCTCAGTTCCTTATGTATAACATTCCACCTTATCTTGGCGCCTTTGCACTGGCTGCCCCTCATGCCCTTCACCTGGAATGCCCTCTCCCCCATCTCTGCTCATAGAATGATTGATGTGGGGTCAGAAATCTTGAGTTTGAATACTCCCTCAGTTGATAGAACTTGTATAACCCCTCTGGGTCTATTTTCTCATTTGTAAAATGAGAGGGTTTGGGCCATATGATTTCTAAGATCTCTTCTAGTTCTAAATCCGTGATCTCTTTTCCCCAACCCTTGATATAAAGCTGATCTTAGGGTTAGGGCCAAAAAGAATGTCTGGAATCCTGAGAAAGAAGGACCGTGTATGGGTCACGGCCAGAGTGTAGGCATGTGTGGGTGTCTTGCTCACGAGAGAATAACAGACTAGTGGTTTGTTTTCTACTTTTAAGAAGTTTTATTATAAAGAAAGTTTGAGATAAGCATTGTGAACCAAAACAAATATGTCAGGGCCAAGGGAGTCCCTTAACAAAGAAAGTCAGAGCAAAACTAAATGGAAATAAACAAACGCCCCTTCCGAGAAACTGTAATTCTTGTGTATTTTGTTCCTTCCTTTTCCATAAATAGACAAAATCATCATCAGCAATTTTAAATAGATGGACATATGGCTGAAAAAAATAACAATGCCAGGCAACATGGCTAGAAACTGTCCATTTCTTGCTGTAGAAATCATAGAAACAGGTTTGGCAGGCTTTTTATACACATCTTCTGTCTATGTATAACTAAAAAAATGTGCTACAGTTAATATAAAATGCTTTTTACTAGAAAGTAAACTACTATTTTTCTTCCACAAAAAAATCTTAAAGATGTCTTCAGCACAGGTCTAACACACTTAGTAATCTACTGACGTGGAGCCAACACACTCACGCCCAGGACAGTGGGCGAGTTTGTAAAACTGGGTTTGCATTTCTACCAGCCCTCTGGCCGGCCGCCCGCCCCCCTCCCTGTGAGGCATGCCAGTGGGGTCTTTGTGGATTCGGGATTTACTTTGCTGGATATCCAAGGCCTTTGCATGTACACTATTCACACATACTTCACATTTCCTTGCACCGATTGAGTGCCGTTAGCAAGTCAGAAGGCGCAGTTTGCTATGGGGCTGGCCCAGCAGGGAAGCCTGGTGCAGAAACTTGGGGCTGTGTCTAAGAGCAGGTCACTAGGGAAAGAGTTTGGAGCTAAGCTAAGCAAATGAACAGAAAAGGGAGTCTTGTTTGTTCTTTGGGGTTGGAGGTGGGGAAGGACCTAGCGAGCTCTTTGCCTTCAGAAGTTGACTTTGGAGTTAGAAGAGGAACTGCTCCCCAACTGGGCAATGTACAGGTGCCTTGGAACAGCCCTCCAGTCCACCGGGATTTGCTTGATGCTTCTTCCCAGTGTCCAGGCCCACATCCCCATGTCCTTCCTCTGAGCCTCGGAGGGGAGAAATGGCCGGTTTAGGTGAGGTAGAGAGACTTATCCCTTGGGAGCATGCTGAAGGGGAAAAAGAGTAGAAAGAAAGCAGTCAGATGGATGGGAAATCGATGTCACCTGGGGGTATTTGACGACCCCCCCCCACCATGTGAATCCCCCCTCACTCAAATTTGATCTCAGCCTGGCATCAGTTATCCATCTCTGGCTCATACATCACTTCACTGGATCCTCAACATTCAATGAGCCAGGCAGATCGTAGAAATGGAGGCAGAAATAAATAATTCAGAGGAGAGACAATCCTATCAAACTTCCACCTGGAGTAGTGGGATTGATTGATTATCGTGCAAATTCTAGGACAGATGTTTTAGTAGGAAGAGTGACAAGCTTGAGTGTTTTAAGAGTGGCTACCAGCACAGTTAGGGGACTCAAAACCATGTCATATAAGTTTAAGGAACCAAAAGAAAGGTCATAGGGAGGAGGCTTCAGCAACTGCTTATTTCAAATAGCCGAGAGAACATCAGGTGAAGGAGGGATTAGTTTTGTTACATTTGGCTCATTGCAGGACAGAACTAGAGCTTGCAGGGGGCAATTATAGGAGGCAGATTTCAGCTCCATACTTGGAGTAATTCTCTAATAATAAGAGCTGTCCAAATAATCTGTCTGGAAGACAGCGATCTCCCCATCTCAGGAAGGGACAACAGTGAGACTAGATGACCTACAGAAGGGATTCAGATGCTGTGTAGGCAGCTGAACAAGAAGTCCCATGTAACTCCTTTCAGCTCTGAGAATCTATGACATAAGGGGGTAACACGGGCAAAAAAATTGGGGCAAGACAAGGAAGGGGAATGGAAAGGAGGTGGTAAGGAGGCAAGGTCCTGGGGAGATGGACTTTTGGAAATGTGGTTGGTCTGAGGACCCTACTATAGGCAAATAGTATTCCAGGAGATGGATCCTCATCAAAACTAGTGGGAGCTTGGATGCTGGAAAGTGGTTCAGCCTCTTCATCACTGACACTCTGGTAATCACTGGCCTAAATTCTATATTCAATTTAGCTTTAATATCATTTTGGGGGGTTTGGAATTTCAAAAGCCAGAAATCCAATAACTTAACTATACCATGACACAGTTCCACAGGGCCATCTCTAGGGTTAGACTCTAAATCCAGAATTTAACAAAACCTTAAATAACACCGTTGACTATAGCAGAACCCCATGTACCTTGGAATGATGGTTAGGATCTCTGGGATTAGATAGTCAAATTTAAAGACCACCAATAACTCTGTGGGTAGGTTTGGATATACAAGGAAGAGATTTCCTCTTTTGGCAAAAGCTCATTCATTTTATAGAGATGGATTCCAGAAAGAACTTTGCCCAAAGCCTCCAAGGATGTCAGTGGCAGGGCCAGGGTGAAGACTCAGTTCTCCTGACTTACGATCCAACTCTCCTTCCTTACCCCCTCTCCTTGAGCCAGATTTGCTTTATAAAATAAACAGCAATATCACATTGACCTTAATGTAAAAAGGGATATTGCTTTTTCAGGTCCTGTTTATACTTTGGAGCTGAAAATAGTTTTCCTTCTGTTGGGTTAATTCTTGAGACTGGTTTGGATTTTATACATTGTTCATCCTTCAGAAATGATTTCATTAGTTCCGGAAGAATGAAACTAGTCTCAAAAGCTTCACTCATTGGCCTGTAGATTTAGAGTTAAGATTGATTTAGTGGTTATCGAGATTGAAAACTCAGGAATTAGGAAAGGCGGTCTGGAATGAATGAGCTCCTTGATGATCCATCTGACTTTCTGAGTAATCTAGCTGGTGTGGCCATAGGCTAAAAAGGGTATTCTAGACCTACCTCAGGCCTGATCTGAACTTGAAGCCAGCTTAGATAGCTGATCTCATAAAGACACTGCTTCAAACTCAACCTAATTAAAATACATTTTGACAATGGGAAGATTCACAGAGTTTGAATTAATGTTTTTTAATTGTCAGATTTTCCAAACCATCTTCCAAACAATGGATCTTTTAGGTCAAGACTAAACTTGAACAATTATCTATAATAGAGAAGAACAATGAGCAAATACAAGAGTGGTATGATGTTTATGCTTTTCTTCAAGAATACTTATTCAAGTAAGGTTACCTGCCTCAAATCTAGCTGGTGCAGAGGATGGAGTACTGGGCTTGGGATCAGAAAGATTCATCTTTGTGAAGTCAGACATGACTGAAAAATGACTGAACAACAAAATCTGTCTCAAATCTAAAGTATTATTGTAGAAAGTACTGAGATTAATTTGTGAAACTTGTGGGATTGAGGTCACTAAAAGGCAATTAATTATACAATAATTTACAAACATCCTAATCAAGGCTAAACAGCTTTAAATTTAAATAAATTGTTAGTTTTGCTGATTCATGGGTTCAAAATAATCAATTGTACAAACACAGAATGAGGGTCGAAGCTAAAGCCAAGTGAAAATGATTTGACAATTTTCCTTTTGGTGGGAAGCAGCAAACACAATATGGGTCAGTGGGGTGGTAGAGCATCCAAAAAAATAAAAACCAACTAATATGAGGGGGTCCTCTCCTAGAGGGCTTCAAGAAGGCCTGATGATTATTGGGAAGCTATAGGGCAGTGGTCCTCAAACTTTTTAAATAGGGGGCCAGTTCCCTGTCCCTCAGACTGTGGGAGGGCCGGACTATAGTAAAAACAAAAGCTCACACTCTGTCTCTGCCCCTCAGCCCGTTTGCCATAACCTGGTGGCCGCATAAACGTCCTTAGCCAGATGCATCTGGCCCGCGTAGTTTGAGAACCCCTGTTATAGGGGGTATTCTTGGTTAAAGATGAATTGGATCGGATGGTCCACTGGTCTTTTGCCAGTGAAATATAGGGTGTTAAAAAAAGCACAGTGTCTACCTCTCCAGGTTCAGATTTCTCTAGAGTACTAAGTCAGTCCAACACAGGTCATATTTGACCTTGTTGATGTGGTTGTCTGTTCTTAATTCTTGAAGAATGCAAGTGACATGCAAGTGAACTGGGTTGAAGTGAGAGAGGGCTGGGCAAAATCTCCAGCTTTATTATTTTTTTCCTAGAGCCACTGGGGTCCAGTGGCCAGATATAGACCAGGAAACTGGAAAGGACAAAGTGAAGCTCACCTAAGGAGCGCTGAGAAGGGGGATGAGAAGACTCAACACAAGAATCCTCTCAAGGAGTTGACTAAGTTTAAAATGGAGAAAAGAAGAGTGGAGCAACATGATAACTGTCAACCAAACCTTTATCAGGGAGAAGAGGGAGTAGATATGTTTTGTTTGGGAATATGATGAGAAATCAAAAAGCCACAGATTGTGGCTCAGTATAAGGGAGAATTTCCTAATAATTAGAAAAGGAACATGTTGCCTTGGGAAGTGGAGGGTTCCCATGATGGGAGGTCTTCCAGAGGAGCATGGATGCCAACTGCTCTTTTTATTGGTGACCTTGAGGGAACTTTCAGCTCTGAGTTGTGCAGTTTTAGGTTTGGGTTTAAATATGGACTCTGTCACTTACACCTCAGTCAAGTCATTTACTCTTTCTGTGCCTCAGTCTCTTCATCTGTAAAAGGGGATGTTGGATTAGATATTCTCTAAGGTCCCTTCTCATTTAGAATCCCATGATCCCACCTTCTGTGATTCTATGAACATCCCTAGTATACTTCTTTGCCATAGCCTTCCTTAGATTTTGTTGACATCTACTGGAGGGACTGACTGCCCCATGGAATAAAGGGTTTAAAAAATAATGACATAACCCACAGGAAGAAAATTGGTTTGAATAAGCAAAGAACATTGGATGAAACACTTTTTCCTATCTTAACCAGGACACTGCTTGATCTGTGCTCATTTAGGAAGCAGAATGATTGGCTTCCATCATTGTCTTTTGCCCATGCATTCGTACCTGATCAAGGAGTATTTTATGCAACTTCCTATTGAGATTAGCCTGCACAGAAGGTACAATTTCATGATTTCATTTCCCTTAATTAGCAGAACAACTAGCTGTCAGGTTCCCCCCGAACCCCCTTTAATATGTGCCAATTTAAACTTTGCTCAAAGGAGAGGGAAAGCTGCCCAGCAGAAGTGGCTTCCGGGCTAAGAGAACATGACTCGCTTTCGAAAAGCAGAAGTAAAAGAAATCTCCTATTTGGGGGCTCCCTCCCCTGCCAACTGGAACAATTTCAGTGGGAACAAGGAAACCACCTCTCCACTTTACTAGACTATTGTGGGGAATACGATCTCCCATCTCAGAACAGCAGAATGTACAGAGTGAATGAGGCTCTGGGAAGACAGCTACAGAACCAGTCTTCTGACAAAGAGACCAAAGGACTAACTGTGCTCCCTGATGTTTTCCTGGTCACGAACTTCCCAGTGTTTCCTTCTCAATCAACAATATGAATGGGATTTTGGTAAGTGAATGAATGACTGGAGAGACATCTTGCATTTAACAGAATCACAGAACATCAAAGCTGGAAGGGATCTTAATGATTATAGAATTAAATCCATTATTATTATTAAAAATAATAACAATAGCTCTGGAGTACTTTAGATACACACTCTCATTTGATCTTTTTAAATAGTGAGCTATTTTTATGCCCATTTTACAGATCAGGAAACTGAGACTCAGAGAGGCTTTCTCAGGATCAATATCGCCAGTATGAGGTTCAAATGCAGATCCTCCTAATTTCCAAATCCAACATTCTATCCACAGCACCATACTAACACTATTTTACAGATGAGAGGACTGAGGCCCTGGGGAAGGACTTGCCTAAAGTCACTTAGGGAGTTAGCAGCAAAGCAGGGACAGAATCTAGGTCTGCTGGATCTCAGTGCAGGGCAATGCCCAGCATACTGGATTGCCTGTACCAGTCATCTCTAACACTATCTGGAGTTAAACTGAGTTGGGTTTCCTGAGAAGAAGCACAAAGTTACTGACCTGCAGTGGTTAATGCCACACTCTCGGTTGGGGTAATCACTGTCCCAGTCACTATTTCCTGGGGTGTTAGATGTGCCAGGGGAGCAGGAGCCAACGCTGCTTTGGAACTCAGGTGAGATGTGTGAGAAATCCTGCAGAGAGATGGGATGGAGAGGAAAAAATACAGAAACATTACAAATCTGAGTAGGCAGGAACCCAAGCAGGGAGCAAGCAAGGGAAGGTGACCTGCACAGAAACAGGTGGAGTCTGACATGGCAGAGAGCAATTCCTTCCACAGAACTCATGGCACTAGTAAGCCAAAGCCCCACATCTGATCTAGGATGTAGTATACCTGAAATCACCTTTATCATTATTTTAGAAAATTTAGACTTGTTATTGAGCAATTCCTGGAAGCATTGTGATGCACTGGAAAAGCTAGAGAATTTGGAGCATGTGGATATGGGTTCAAATGTCCTTTCTCCTATTTACTATCCATTTGATCACAGATAGTTTATTTAACTTTTCTGGATCTCAGTTTCTTCACTTGAATAATAGGAAGGTAGGAATATGTGACCAATAAGATTCCTTCCAGAACTAAATCTAGATTAGATCTTCAACTGGAATAGCTAAGGGAAGAAAGATTCATTGATGGTTTTCCAATCTGTCACTTTAAAATCCAGTTGTAACATTATGACAAATCTTAGGGATAACATCCCTAAACAAAAAGGACATTTTAGTTCTGTTGGGAAATCTATAGCTGATTGACTGTAGATACCATTTCTGTTGGCTAATGGAGGGAGAAGCCAGGAGCCTTGACCACAGAGACCACCTCTCCCATTAATTGCAAAGGAGAACCACTGTGAGCAATTGGAAGAATAAAGTTTATGATCAGGCCAGAGTGACCAAAAGTTGCTGAGCACATCTACCTAGCAAAAGGTATATTTAGTGATGTATAAGCCAGTGTCAGTCTGTAGTCACTGCCTCATCAATTTCCCTCAGCAAAACCTGTGGCATATTTTAGCACCCAGGCATGGACATCCAGAGCCTATATGCTTTTCTCCTCCTTCTGCCACTCCCTTTACCTCCTGATGTTCCACTTTCCATCTCTGAAAACATTAAATCAAGATTTTCATCATTACAGAAAATAGTAGATCTAGTTATTCCTTTCATAATCCCTTTAATTTTCCAAAGCAAAATACCGTTCCTGGCTATCACTTCTCTAGAGCTAACTTCTAATTTTTGGAATGTAAATCCCTTGAGGTTAAGAACTATATCTGTTTTTGTATTTGTATCCCTAATACTTTATAATACCTGGTACATGGTAAGCACTTAAATAAATGCTTATTGATTGACTGGCACAAAGTAGGAGTTTATTAAATGACCTTTCATTCACCCATTCCTCTGTTCTAATTGAATCTAATCCCTTGATTTCAATGGATGATATGAAAATGTCATTCGAATGGTAAATAATATTCAATGCAGGTCATTTTAAAGCAAGAACCATCATGCAAATATGTATATTTTTCTTCTAATCACCTGTTTCTCTCTTGTTTTTCACTTATAAAGGTAGTCCTTTTGAACCACTGGCAGTAGAACTTGTGTTCTGAATTCAAACCTCATGGTATGAATGGGATTGCATGGAACTATCCACATTCTCCCAAATGAGGAAACACAAATTCCTGGAAAGGAGGAATTATTTCATTTTTGTTTTTGTATCCTTAGTGCCTAGAACCAGGGGTAGTGGGAGGGGGTTGACCCTTCAGTCCACACTTCCCCCTCTCTCTCTCCCCAAATATTACAGACCCCTACTCTTGGGATGATGAGAGATGAAAGCAGGAATTCTTCCCTCCTCCCTCCCTGGACCTTAGATAGCTGGAGGAGAGGTTGCTGCCCCACTGACCCTCTTTCTTCTGGTATACCCTGAGGGCATGTCCAGATGATATTGCCACTTTACAGATTCTTAATAAATATTTTGTTGAATAAATTAAAGGGAAGAGCAAACATTTGGGGAGCACAGAAAAAAGATTTTTCTCTTTGGGAAGCCAAAAGGCATATTTCTGGGGTTAGACCAAAGTCCTTGACTTCAGCAGAGCTGTATTTTACACAACTGTAATCTTTAAGATCATCCGTTCTGTCTCCTTAGGAGTTACGAGAGTTGCTTTGCCATCCTGGGCTGAGCAAAGTTTGAACCTGGCACTAAGTCAGGAAGTTGTTTGGTCCCAAGGCCTCACTCACCTGCTGCCCTGGAGGCGAGGTACTCATCGGGGGCTGGACCTGTAGTGCCATGGGCGGAGGAGACAGGATGGACTGCTGGGGGACTGGCTGCATGCTGAGGGACTGGTTGAGGATGGCGCTCTGGGGGTGATGCAGGGCCAGCTGCTGATGGAGAGGAGGGCTGATCTGGAACGATGGCGGCGGTGGTGGCGGTGGCGAGGCACTGATGCTGGGCAGCATGGATTTGGAGTTTAGGGTCCTGGAGAGGCTGGGATGAGGGTGGCCACGGTAGCCCTGGAGGTCTGATGGGGACAGGAACGAGCCAAGGCCCGGGTAGGGCGATGAGGCCTGGGGTGGTATGGAATACATGGGCTGCTTGGGGGGAATCATCTTAGAAGGAGGATTGGGCTGGGTGGTCTTAGCCTCAGTCTGTTCAGCAGAGCTCTGGAAGGGAAGCACAGGACGTGATAAGCAAATGATAGTGATGTGCATAAGATAGTTCAATTCAGTGCCTTCTTCTACCTTATAGAATGGGACCTCTCCCTTGGCACCTGTAGGCTATGGGACAAGAAGGAAAGCCTTCTCCCTAATCCTTCACTACTCCTTTCCCAGTTAGACTGATCCATTGTGAAGAAACGTAGCAGTCTCCTTACATTCCAAGGAACTTTGAGAAGCAGAAGGACCAAGAAAAGAATCTTGGCACCCACTAATAAGTCAATGGATTAAGGGTTAGCCTTCTTAGGGGGAACACAGCCCTACTTTCTGGTCTGGTGGTAAGCAGGAGTTAGGATACAAGAGGATAGGAACTAGATTTGTAACCACCTTGGCACAGGGAGCTCCTGGTAAGGACTTTCCTTTTCTAGTGCAGGTTGGCACATTCTTTCTAATCATCCTCAGAGAGCTACCTGGATCATTGAGAAATCAAGCAACTTTCTCTGACTCACAATCAATATATATCAAAGACAAGACTTGAATTTGGGTCCTCCTGGCTCTGAGGCTAGCTTTCTGTCTACCATACCACATCAATTCTCAGTCTACAAGGAGCCAATGAAATAGCAGTATTAAAAATGTTAATACCGAAGATTTTATCTTGTTCCCCATGTCCATACGTCCTCAGTAATGTCACCTAACTCTGAGGAAGATATCTCTCAGCTGGTATTTAGCCAGACACATACTCCATGTTTTCGCTCTACTTTTCTTCTCTTCCCAAAGGCTTAGACCTGAGTCTAAGGACTGAGTTTCTAGGACTCCCAAGGAGAGAGTGAGGCTAACGGCTCTCCAGTCTTGCTCACTTAAATCCAATTCACTCCAAGTCATCAACCTTGTGATGTCATTGATCCTCTTCAAGAGAGAAGGATGAACAATAACAACCTTCCCTTCCCAATCATCTTCCCTTTAGCTCTAAAGTGATTTTTCTAAAATGTAGATCTAACTATGTTAATTCTCTATTCAATAAGTTTCCCCTAAGATCAAATAGACATTCCTCTCTTTGGGAGTTTTAATCCCTTAATAATCTGGCTCCCACTTACTTTTCCAGACTTGTCACTCTCCCTTATCCACTCTTTGGTTCTGCCAAACTGGACTCATGTAGGGCACTCCATCTTTTGCCTCTGCACAGATCATTTTTCATGCCTGGAGCTCCCTCATTCCTGCCTCTTGGAATTCTTATATTCTTCAAAGCATGGCTCACATTATCTCCTACATGATGTCTTAGCTGATTTCCCAGAGCTATCAGAGATCTCCCTCTAGGAATTACTTTGTATTTAATTTTTAATTCATATGTTATTTCCTAGCCTCCAATAGAATGCAACATCTTTGAAGGCTTGTACTGTTTTGGTCTTGTCATCACGGCCCCAGACAAGTAAAGTTCGAGGCATAGGAGATACTAGAATTCAGTGTCTGCAGATATAACCCACAGCCTGGAGTTTATAATAGTTCTTCCTATATTCCTACGTAAATCCTTATATAGTCCAAATGTTATCTATGCTCAAGAGTACAACTAGGGTTTGCATAGATAACATTTGGACTATATAAGGATGTACATAGGAAAATTCTGTTTTAAACCTATTTTATGGTCTTATTTTTCCTATATTGCTTCTTAAAGTGATTGTTACTACTTTTGTGAATTGCCAAAGCCATTTGTGCTTTTATAAAGGTAGGAGTTTCCCCATATTCTGCTGCCACTAGGAGTTGTATAAATTGATCTGTGTATTCTCATACCACCATTTCCATGTTAAGTGATATGAGGACTAGAGATTCTGATGACCTAGACTGGAGAAAAGATATGTCTTTGTGTCCAATCATGAAAGTGATGACAGAATAAATGGCTTCTTCCAGGACCTCTAGTGATGGGAAACTCACCATCTTTCAAGATAGCCCATTCTGCTTCTGGATAGTTCTGCTGCTTAGGAAATTGTCTCTTATATTGAAACAAAATTGAGTTCATTCACTATAACTTCCTAGTTCTGTTCTCTAGGCCGAGTAATTCTTTCTTTAAACATTTTAACATTCATATTTTAATAAAATTTTGATTTCCAAATTTTCTCCCTCCCTTTCCCTTACCTAAGATGGTAGGCAATTTAATATAGGTTATATATGGCAATATGGACAATCATGTAAAACCTATTTCCATACTCTAAACTACCTTTCACATCATAGTTCTTTAGATCTTTAAAAAATATTTTAACTGCTCCTAAAATTGGAAAATGTGGCTTCAGACAATGATTAAGGACTTGCCTGATTCTCGTAGCTTCTGAGTCCTGTTCAGTGTTGGCTGTTGGTATTTCCTGAAAATGGCATCAAGTCTATATTGTCTGGTGCCCACTTCTATGCTGATCAAGTCTATACAGCCTCTATACAGGGATGTGCCAGAGTCAGCTCTAAACACCTAGTCAGTGGTTATATTGTTGTTGCTGCTGTTATTTTGAGAGGCAAAGTGACTTGCCCAGGGCCACACAGCTTTCTAGCTGTGTTTAACAAGTGTTAAATGTAGGAGGTCATAGTTGAACTCAGGTCCTCCTGAATCCAGGGCCAGTGCTTTATCCACTGTGCCATCTAGGTGCTTCCCCAATATTTAAATTTACACATGGGAGTACTAACACCTTGGAAACTGAAAAGTGCCAAATATCGAGGTTTGATTTGTTGTTTTGATCATTGTGGAGACTTAAGAAATTGATGGAGATTTATGATGTAGATTAAACTAAAAACTGTATATGTATCCATCCTCCTCTGTTCCAAGACCCTGGTTGTTAAATATTTAGTAGCACACCCCTGCCTGTATCCCTTTAGCCTAAAGAACAGCAATAATATGGCTAAGAGTATGGGCAGCATGGTCACAGAATACTTCTTATCAAATGGCTCCTCCTCAGAGATTCTCAAGAGATGCAACTAATTTATTGCATCCAGAAAGCTTACTGGCTAGATGAAAAGTGGGGCTGGTTACCTTGGAAACGAGGCTGGCCCGATAGGCTGCCAGGGCCTTTAAATATTCTTTCTTTGCAGCTTCGGTTTTCCTCTTATAGGCCTGAAAGAAGGAAACAAAGAATAGCTGTCAGTGAGAGGGGCTGAGTGAACGCCTGCCTTACCTGAGCACAAATGTGGTGCCTGCTGTACCTCCCAGAACCCATGCAAGGTTATCAGTGAGAATTTGGGAGGACCATCTTGTCTCACCTGCTTGTAAATTCCATGACAAAGAGTCTCAGGATGTCCTAGCTCAGATGAGGTCCCTTCTGTCCTCCCAGAAGTCTGCCTCCTTCCTTCCATGTGCACATGATATCTCTGAGCCTCCCTTGGTGGCACAGGAAGGGGTAAGCAGACTCCCTTTCTCACTAATCAATAATCACTCTCTTCTGTTCTTTTCCCTCAGGGTCTTAACTTCAGTAGTAGCAAGAATATTTTTTGGAGTGAGAATTCCTGGATTCAAATCCAGCCTCAGGCCCTTATTAATTATGTGCTATAATAATGATAGTGCCTAGTGCACAGAGTTGAAATAACAGTTGTAAAATGTTTGCAAATTCTTAAAATTATGAGTTGTTGATCTACCTTAATGACTGTGGCTGTAGGTAGTTACAGTTTTATCAGGTTCCCTTGTCCTTGTCAATATTTCTCCTTCCTGTGGTCACGTGGACTCCTATAGGACAGTTGGCTTTTAGCCTTCTGAGAATGCATGTGTGCCCCATATACATACATACACAATACATATTTGGGAAATCAAGTGCAGGCCGTGCCCTGAAGAGCACCTGACTTTAAGCCATCCCTGATGGCTGCAGACATGGAATATGGTGAGCTCAGAGAGGGAAGTGAGACTGTTCCCAGAGTGGCCCCAGGGATCACAGATTACTGCAGGAATGCAGTTTGGATTTTACTTAGTGAAATGAGGGTTCTTGGTTCTGGCCTGTTTCACTCTTTATAAGTTGTATGGTCTTGCGTCAGTCCCTTGTTCCCAATGAGCCTTAGATTTCTCAACTGTAAAGTGAGGAGAATTACTCCTGCGCCCTCCTGTTTACACTGTCTCTATCTGGCTTGTCCAGGGTTGCTTGCATATCGTCTCCTCGTCCCCCCAGAGTATAAGCTTCTTGAAAGTAGGGACTGTGTTTTTGTCTTTCTTTGTATCCACGGGGCTTAGGGCAGTGCCTGGCATATAGTGGTAGGGGCTTATAGTTGTCTCTTAACTGATAGCAAATGTGAAAATGATTTGAAAGCATAAGTCAATGTGAAAAATTATTTCACAGTTCTTGAATCTCTGTTAAAATAGTTCCTTCCTAGGATTGGGTCTGGGAATTTCCTTAATCATCTAGGCCCAGGATCATGCTACACATTTGTATCCTTAGGTTTTGTGGAAAGAGTGCTGGATTTGAAGGCAAGGTCCAAAGCCTAGTTAATTATGATAATCATGACAACAATATCTACATAATACTTTACAATATTATCTCATTTTATTTTCATAACAATTCTGGTAGATGTTATTATAATTCTCATTTTACAAATGAGGAGATCAAGGTAGATAGCAAGTAAGTGATTTTCACAGGCTTAGGGCAATTATTAAGTCACTGAAGGTACTTTGAACTCAAATCTTCTTCATTTCAATCCTCTATCAACCATACTACCTTGCTCTGCTATTTATTACCTGTGCATTTTTGGATATTTAATCTCTCTGGATCTTAGCTTACTTTGTTTTTTCCTCTTCTTTTTCTTTCTTTCTTTCTTCCTTCCTTCCTTCCTTCCTTCCTTCCTTCCTTCCTTCCTTCCTTCCTTCCTTCCTTCCTTCCTTCCTTCCTTCCTTCCTTCCTTCCTTCCTTCCTTCCTTCCCTCCCTCCCTCCTTTCCTCCTTCCTTCCTTTTTTTGGTAGGGCAATTGGGGCTACATGACTTGCCCAAGATCATACTAGGAAGTGTTAAGTGTCTGAGGCCACATTTGACCTCAGGAAGATGAGTCCTCCTGATTCCCCACCTAGCTCTTTCTAATAGCCCAGGACCTGCCAGTGTAACTCAGAAGGCTGGCTGCCTTCACCTTAACACCTGGAGGAAGTACTCAAGATAGTGAAGAAAAAGAGAATGTTATTGTGTTGATCTTATTCTGGCTCCATTGCTCTTGAAGGACCAAGAGTATTGCTGAATTATTGGGAGATTGTTTGATCCTTTAAAAATTTTCATTTAATTTTTTTAATTAACAAAAGTCTATTTTCTTTCCTTCTCTTCTGCTCTTCCTATTCCTTACCCTTATTGAGAGAGAAAAAAAAGGTTATAAAACTATGCATAAGCCTTGCAATAAAATTCCCATGTTGTCCACGAGGGTATATTTCCTTTAAGAAGGCCGGGCTTCTTCATCTCCCCAATACCAGGCTTCCCTTCCATCACTGCCTCTTGTATGAATTTCGGAGGCTCCATAGGGTTTCTGTGTGGGGGACTCAAGCGTGTGTATGTGTGGGGTACTTCTGTCTTTGTGTTGTCTGGCAGAGGGGAAGCTCTGTGGAGACTCTTTTGGTCTCTCTCTCTATGGGTTGCAAGGAAGAGAGGTGGAGGTTTGCTTGTGATAGTATCTGGTCCCAAGATCTGCTGATTAAGACAATGGAAAGTCTTTGCCCGAGGCTTGCCGTTTCTTTATAATAAGAGCGCATTTGTAAGGAGAGAGGGGCCTGCCTGACAGCCAGGCTGATTTTTCTGGCTGTCCCAAATACTGAATCTCCTTCATTCAAGTGCTTATACATAAGGAGGGGTGCTTATTTGGTGGCAAATTCAGTGAAGGAAAGGCTAAAGGATAATTTGATCACACTGGAAGATGGAGCAATTCATTCTCTCTACCCCTGCCAGAGAATCTAGCCTCTGTCCTCAAAGGGGGTTTACAGGATAAGCCCCACGGGTTACTGGAGCCTGAGAATGTTTGCTGGGGGCAGAGGTGGGGGAAGGGAAACTCTACATTGTGGTATGGGTTGGAGGCAGGGGAGGTGTAAATGCCGCAAGGAGGAAGTGCATACCTCCACCCCACTTTCCCATGTCAGTCAGTATCACACTGGGATGGC
Organism: Sminthopsis crassicaudata; assembly: GCF_048593235.1. NCBI lineage: Eukaryota > Metazoa > Chordata > Mammalia > Dasyuromorphia > Dasyuridae > Sminthopsis > Sminthopsis crassicaudata. The sequence continues at coordinate 437,917,453 of NC_133618.1, read as the reverse complement.
TTGGCCATTCATTACTCCAAGATCCTTCCCAGTGGGCCAATGTCTCCTGATACAAGATTGGTTGGTATGGATTCTCTCCCTGAGAAGTCATCAATAAAGTGGTAGGGACATCTACTCATGAGAACTTTTCCTGAGAGGAGCTGAGGCTCAATTCTTCCTCTGTCAGGACAAGGGCCTTTTGGGTCTTTGGGGAATCCAATTCCCTGAGTCACAATATTGATGACAATTTTTAGCTGGCTTACCAATCATAAGAACCCAGATGGGATAAAAAAAATTAGATACAACTGAACAAGAACAAGAAATATAGAATTTCTGCTCTTTTCCTCAAAGGAAAGCTCTGTATGCCTGAGCTTAGAAGTAAAAATCAGGAGTGGTCTAAATTAAAACTTGTTTAATTGTTTCCATTTCCAATCAGAGAGCTACTCTTCCCATGGAACACTTATTGATAATGATATGTAAATTATACATTGAGAGTTGGAAGGAACCTTAGAGATTATTTCATTTAAACTTCCTCTTTTATATGTAAGAAAGCTTAGACCCAGAGAGATTAAGAGAAAGCAATACTTGACAACATTAGTCAGGAGAGAAACCTTTGGAGAAACCGCATGTCTGAGGGGCCAGAAAGGGTACTCACAATTATTATTCGCCAACTGGAAAAAATAATTATAAACTTGAGTAGTAGAAACTTACTGACTTTTAAAATATATTTTATGAAAATAAAGTGTGTATATTCCTTTACCCTTCCTCTCCACCAAACCAAATTGGTCTCCTTTCTGTTGGAGAATGGAATCTCATTGAACCCCTTCTTGCTTCAGTAAGTTTATTTATTTTTTATTTTTTTGAGCAAGTTTAGATAGAAGGGCCTGATATGAGACATGAAGAAGTGATTCCCTTTGCTCCCGATTGTAGGATCTTGACCAACCAGAGTTTTATTGTTTTTGTTGTTGTTGTTGTTGTTTTTTGTTTGTTTGTTTGTTTGTTTTTTACAATGCAGTGAAGTGCCAGGAATGATTTGTTGGAGAGGAGGCATGGTATAGAAGGTTTAAGACTTTGTTTTGGAGTCAGGGAGACCTGACTGAATGAATCCTGCATCAGATACTTGCTAGCTGTGTGACCTTAATGTTGCTTAACTTCTCTCAGCCTCAGTTTCTTCACCTACAAAATAGGGATAATTATAGCACCTACTTCATAGCACAGCATCAAATGACCCAAATGCCTCTTTTATTAGAGCACTCAATGGCCATTGACCTGCCTCTTCTCCCTACAGAAACCCAGCTAGACAGGGCTACCTTACATTTGCAATCTTTTCATTATTAACCTCTGCAACATTTCCTTATCTCAGTGTCCTTCTCTCCATTCAAAGAACTATAACCCTTTTGCAGATCGTCACCTCTCTTCTGCCTGGATTATGGCTGTAAACTTCTGATTGGTTTTCCTACCTCAAATTTCCAATTCATCCTCACTTAGCTGCCAAAATGATCTTCTTAAAGTGTGGGTCCTTCCCTGGCTTTCCATTTTTTGTGTATTTATTTCCTTTTACATACATTCTGATCTAGCTATCCTGGATTTTTACATACATGCGTACACACACACACACACACACACACACACACACACACACACACACACACCCTCTGCTTTTCTGAACTGAGCTTTCAAGAAAATTAGGAATTCTGAGAGGCAGAGATAAGAAAGGAGCACATCCTAGGCATGGGGGGAGGTTTGGGTTTTTTTTGCAAAGGTATGGAGATGAGAAATGGGGATTGAGGGGAAGGAACAGGAAGAAAGCCAGTTTTCCTAGATTATAGGATCTAAAAGAGAAACATGCTTGCAAGGGAAGGTTGGAGCCAGGTTGTTAAATGCCAGGCAGAGGGCGTTTCTATTCATATTGTATTGTACTTAGAGGTAATAGGAAGGCACTGGAGTTTTTGTGAGCAAGGTAATGACATGGTCAGACCTTTGTTTTAGAAAAATCACTTTTGGCAGCTGTGTGGAGGAGAAATTGGAAAGGGGGAAATTTGAGTTCTCCTTCCAGAAAGCAATTAAGGTGAAATTGTAATAGTCCAAGAGGGAACAGATGAAGGCCCAAACAAGCATGGTGGCTGTGTGAGTAGAGAGAAGGGCATGGATGCAAGAGAGATCCTGTAAGTAAAACTGACATGGCACAGGCACTGATTGGATGTATAAGATGAGGAAGAGGAAGGAATCAGGGATGACTAAGATTCATTACTCCCTTCACAGATAGGATAATGGCACTCTAAATAAATAGGGAAATTCAAAAGATGAGTGAGTTTTGGTGGTGGTGGTAGATAAGTTCAATTTTGGACAAGCTGAATTTGAGATGCCAGTAAGGCATCCCAGTTGGAAATGTCCAGGAGGCAGTGGGTGATGAGAGATAGGGACCAGATGAAAATAGAGATGAAAGTTAAATTCCTAGGAGAGGGAAAAGAGAAGGAAGAAGAAATGGGGATAGAAAAGGAAAGATGGAGAAGGTAGGGAGGAAAAAAGACTGAGAAAGAAACAGAGAGAAACAGAGGGAAAAGGAAAGAAAGGAGAGAGAGAAAGAGAAAAAAAGAGAGAGACAGAAAGACAGAGATTAGAAAAGAGAGAAATGGGGAGGAAGAGAGAGACAGGGAGAAGTGAGGGTCCTTCTTTAGTTTTCCCCTTTTTGTTTATTAATTTTCATTCACATACTCTCTGATCCAGATATCTTGGATTTTCACACACACACACACATACCTCTGTGCTTTTCTGAATTGAACTTTTGAGGAAATTAGAAATTCTGAGAAGCAGAGATGAGACATATGGTTGGAGTGGTCTGTGTAAAAGAAGAGACAGAGACACAGAGACAGAAAGAGAGAGAGACTCAGAAAGAGAGAAGAAAAGAGAGAGATGGGGAGAGACACACACACAGAGATAGAGAGACAGCAGAGATAGGAGAGAGGAGACAGACAGACAGAGATGAGAGACAGGCAGAGGCAGACACAGATGCTGCTCAGGACAAAAGCCTTGGTTAGCTGCCTCCACAGTTAAGGGCCCAGACTTAGATAATGATCTACCAAAGGAAATAGAGAAAGCGGTCAGACTCTGGAGGAGAGCCAAAAGAGCGCAGTGCTGTGAGAGCCCAACAGAAGAGAATGGAGGGGCGAGGAGAGCGCAGGCTACAACCTCCTATTCAGCAGAGGGGCCAAGAAGGAGGAGAATAAGAGAATATTGGTCAAATCTCCTATTTTGTCTGGACTCCCATTTCCCTGTAAAAAGAGGGGCTTGATCTAGATGTTAGGAACAATAGCAAAAGTGACTCTGGGGGCAGCCAGGTGGCTCAGTGGATAGAGCACCAGCCCTGAATTCAGGAGGACCCAAGTTCAAATCTGGTCTCAGACACTTCCTAGCTGTGTGACCCTGGGCAAGTCACTTAACCCCAGCCTCAGGGAAAAACAAACAAAAAAAAGTGACTGCCATTATGAGCGTAAGCTAGTCCCTGCAGGTGGGAAGGAAGGTTTATTCCCTCAGTATAATGTAAGATCTTTGAGGGAAGGGATTGTTTTCATATTTTATCTTTGTATTTTGTATTTCTAGCAATTGAGAGGCAGAGTGCTAAAGCATGTCTGAGGGCAGGCTTCTGTATGACCCCAGAAAAGTCACATAATTACAGAGTATAAATTTTGAAGATTCTGTGTTTCAGGAAAGGTGTCAGACTTTCTTAGTAGAGAAAGATCCTCACTGGGAGTTCCCCAAACCAATGAAATCATAAGTCTGATTTTTAAAAATCTCTGGTACCTAGCACAGGGCCTGGCACACAGTGGGCACTTTGTAAATCTTGTCGAATTGGAGTGAAATATCTAGATTATTTCACTTATTTCACTGTTCAGGAGGGCAAATTTCCTTCCCTAAATCACGAGGCAGTCAAAATAGAACTATATATAATATATAAACTATATTGCTAAGAATGCTAATGTTTGTCCAGAAAAGACCATGAAATCCAGGAATTTTGACATGAGCCCTGCATTCTGCTACTGCTGCTGCTGCTGCTGCCAAGAAACAGGGATGGGGAGATGAAAGAAGCTGCTGCTTGGGGCAACTGAGGAACAGAGAGGAAGTGAAGAGGCCACAGAGAAGGTGCTTCTAAATGCCTCTCTCCTCCTCCTTCCCCTTTCTAAGGCCTCTCTCTGTGCTTGGTTGGGGTATCAGAAAAAGGAAAGGGGAGTTTAGGGAAATTCTATAATCAAAATTCTTGGAAGTCCCCGAGTCAGGAGTCAGATACAATTTCAATCTGGAGTTATAACCTGGAAGAAAGTGTCAGAAGAGGAGAGACAAGAGACAGAGATAGAGAAGACAGACAAAGACAGAGAGGGAGAGAGAGATAGAGAGAGACAAAGACAAGGAGAGACAAAAATAGTGAGATAGAATAGATTCATAAAGAGATAAAGAGACAGAAAGGGGAAGTAGACAGGAAGATAGAGGCAAAGAGGGATAGCAGTAGAAAGAGACAGGCAGACAAATAAAGGGAGAGACAGAGAGGGAGAGAGAGGGAGAGACAGAAACAAAGAGAGACAGACCCAAGTGAGATAGACAAAGACACAAAGAGAGAAAAGGGGAGGTGGAGAAAGAAAGAGACAGAGAGAGAAGGGGAGACAGGGGAAGATAGACAAACAGAGGCAGAAAGAGAGAGAGACAGGGAGAGAAGGACAGAGAGAAGAAGGGAGAGAGAAAGAGAGACAGAGAGACAGAGACAGAGAGCGAGGGAGAGAGACAGACATAGAGAGAGAGACAGAAAGACAGAGACAGAGAGAGACAGAAAGAAAGAGACAGAAAAAGAGAGACAGAGAGAGACTGAGAGAGAGAAAGAGAGACAGAGAGAGAAAGAGAGAGAAAGAGGGAGAGAGAGAAGAGAGAGAGAGAGAGAGAGAGAGAGAGAGAGAGAGAGAGAGAGAGAGAGAGAGAGAGAGAGAGAGAGAGAGAGAGAGAGAGAGAGGAGAGAGAGGAAAGAAAGATGAGGTGGTTCCTTCAAGTAATTTCTATAAGTGCTTATGTGGAGTTAGAATATTCAATGAGCCCATTCCTGTGTATGATGACTTTGCTATGGAGTTCATACACCAAACAATATAAAGCCAGAGAAAGAACCCTGGATCAGAGACTGATCAAAGACTTTTTCTGACTGTGCTGTCTACTAGCTGTGGGCACAATGCTTTGGGACTCAGTTTCTTCATCTGTAAAATGAGAATGATACCTTACATACCTATCTCAAAGAGTTGTTGTGAGCCTCAAATTAGAAAACATATAAATTGCTTTACAAACTTTAAAGACTTATAGGAATGCCAGTTATTAATGATAATGATGTATTGCGATAATTATTAATATCCCTAAAATTGGGGTGCCAATTGTTTTATAAATTGTAGAGTGCCAAGAAAATAGGAATGTTATTGTCATTATCCTTGGTAATACTAGAAGAACTTCACACAGCCTACCAGGGAAGCTTTGGTGCTAAGGATGACAGCCAATAACCAGGCCCTTTCCAAGTTTTTGTTTAAATATTGACACAACAGTTTTCTTTCCAAATAAATCACATTTTCTCTTAGGGATTCCAATTTCCAAAGTATTAAAAGGACTAAAGAAAAAAAATATTTTCTACTCAAGTCTGCTCAGGTACATGAGATATACACATACATATCCACCACAGGAGAATATTATTATGCATTTATAGCCAGAAGAACTCTTAGAAGCTATCTTATAAAACTCCATTTTACAGACAAGGAAACTGAGGTCCCAGAAAGGTCAAGATTTGCCCATGGTTAGGAATAAATGGAAGAGTCAAGATTTGAATTCAGGTCCCATGACTTTAAATTCAATCCTCCTCCTACTGCATTAGTGAGGTAAGTGTATGCATCTATATGTATGTGTACACACACACACACACACACACACACACACACACACACACACACACACATACACCCCTATGGTGGGGAATCTGAATCAGAGACATTATTAGTGTGAGGGAACTCCCAATATGGAAACTCCCTCCATCCTGGGAATCAGGGATTCCTCTGAGAGACTGTTAGTTCATGGTCTCCAAGGTCTGTTCCAGCCCTAACTCCACGGCCCTGCGGGTTTACACGAGTGTGTTTATTTGTGTACGTTTGTGTATTCATGTGTGCACATCTATCTCTGAGCGTACGAGTGTATACTTCCATAAAAAGGAGTCTGCCAGGCGTGACTGCCGATTTCCTTTCCTTATTTGTAAGCAGTTGGAGTCATTAACTATAATGGGGTGGGGGAGCTGCTAACATGGTGAGTGATTGTGATTGTGAATAAAGATAGATATCCGAGCTCCAAGAAGCATGTGTTGGAGTCATAATCTTAACACCCCCTGTCTCAGCAAAACAGCAGAGACATTATACCATAATGAAACGTTCGTGTTTGATAACCAGCTAATTAGAGGAGACAATTACCCTAAACCTTGCTGACAGAACCCAGAGAACATGCCCTGTGGTGCACCCCACAGCCGGCTCTCCTTCACTCCGTCTCCAAGCTGCTCTTTTCCCTGACTCTAATAGTTTGTCTTAATTTCTTCTTCAAAGGATGTACAACGTCCCGGGTCAGTGAGGGGATAGAAGGGGGCCATCCAGAAGAGATGCTCTCCTGCAGTCGGGTGTGAGTTCGGGGGAGGCCCTTGGAGATCTCTTACCTGGCTTCCTACCCCAGGTAAAGTCTTCCCTCTGCTTCCCTGACAGGGGATTACTTGGTTACTGCTTTAACACTTGCAGTTGGGGAAGTCACTACCCCACAAGGCAGTTCATGCTACCCACCACAGGGTACAGCTGGTTCTGAAAGAGCTATTTGTTTTTGTAAGCTCCATCTGCTCTCTGGAGTTCCACAGAATGTCTTAATGTACTTTTGCTGTTATACAAAAGCTATTTCCTTTAGCTAGGTGCTTCCTGGCTATTTCTAGACCAAGTCCCTCTTCTGTCTCCTTAGGGTAGGTCCTAGCTGAAGAAGCAGGGGTAGGGGCCCCAGCCTTATAATCAGAGGGCTGGATCTCAGCTCGGCCTTGTGACCCTGGCTGAGCCACTTCCTTTCCCTCTCACCATAGTGGCCCTCTCCTTTCAATCTGCCCATGTTCTTCCACAACTGGGTTTCCAGAACTGCAAAAGGGTGGCAGTCATCCTTGCAGAGCCTAGTGCAACTGTTTTGACCCATAAAGGGTTGTAGACTTAGGGGGCTTGATCAAGGATACCCTCAGAGAGGGCTCTGATGCTCCTGGTGTCCAGGAGCTTCAGATGATCTTTCAAAACCTTTCTAACTTTTCAGTCTTGCCAGCTAAGTTCTGGCTAGAATCTGCAGGAAGCTCTTTCCAATCCCCCTTAGTACTTTTCCTCTTCTGGTCATATTCACTTTTGTACATAGCTCATTTATACATAGTTGTTTACACGCTGTTTCTCTGTGAGCTTCTTGAAGAGAGGGATTTTCCCTCCTTTCTTTACATACCCAATATTTAGCATAATTCATGCCACATAGTACCTAGGTGCTCCATAAATTTATGTGGATCTCCTGTCTAGCATATAGCAGGTGTTTAATAAATGTGTGGTATCTGGATCATAGGAAGTGTTTAACAAATGGATAGTAACTGTTTTGTAGTCACAGGGTGGAACTACTCAGCATTGCATCTGTGACTTCAAAGTACAGTGTCTTTCAGGGTAGCTACTCTTGCCTGCTCATAAGATAGGAAAGATGCATCTGTGGGGTACCAGAGGTGCAAACTTTATTTGGTATTTGAGCTTATTTACTAGTTTTACTCTACACAAAGCCTGAATTCAGATGGGAGCTTTTGACACTAGCTATGTGTCGTGGAACAAATAACTTCTTTCTGAGCCTCAGATTTCTCATCAGCAAAATATTGCTTTTACTATTTAAAGTCAGGAATCTTATGAGATTTTAATGATAATAATAATGAAAGATATATTAAATAGTGCTTGAAGGACATAAACACTTTAATATATGTTATCTTTGTTTTTTGGATTGTCTAGGAAGGCTTTATCAAATTCTTTAAAATGTTTACATTGGAAATCTTTATACATATACTACTGCAATGGGACTGGGGGGAGAAGAGAGAGAATTAACAAGCAACTGGGACAAGACACATAGCCCTGGTCTGCTGGGAAAAACTGGGGGCCTTTCTCAAGGCTTAGGAGGAATGGGGCAGGGAGACCACTGAAGTCAAGGGTTAAATGGCACTCTGCTTTTGTAGACAACTAAGGTCAGATTTGTTCCTATTGAGTGGGATCTTTCAGCAAATACCTTGTATATATTTTATCTCATTTGGTTCTCACAACAACTCTATAAGGCAGGTGCTAATTATTCCCATTTTTCAGATGAGAATACTGAGGCTCAGACAGGTTACTGTTAGGAAAGCCCCTCATAAACATTAAAATACTATAAAAAATATATAATATATATATAAAATATATAAATACTAAAAACACTTGTATTTACAAGTGTTTTTTTTAATTACTGAATTCTCCAATGGTTTCTAAAATACACTCTGCTGCTATTACAAAGGGGAGAAGACAGAATGATAAGATGGGGAGTGGATGTGACCCCAAGGATGTGATCCTTGCCCAGGAGTGAGGGGCAGGCAAAAAGAAGGGGGGGTCTTAGAATAGGTGCCCTTGAGCAGCATCCAAGGACGGGGAGCTCTTTAATCCAGCATCCACAGCACGAGCAAATCACCAGGCAACCGAGAGAAATACAAACAGGCAGGAAATGAGGAATTCAGATACAAGTGTGTCAGAGAGAGACAATGAGGTTTCACTGTACAGGAGCTGGGAAGGAAAATGTGAAATATGTGGAAAGGCCCCGCTGAGAAAGATGGGGATCCTTTCCCGGTCCCCTTTGGCCAAGGCTAAATGACCATGCCTCTCAGGTTAGTAGGGGAAGGCTCCCACCCCCCCAGGTACTGCACCTAACAGGTCTGCTCCCTGGGGTGATGGCTCCCCAGCCAAAAGTCCATGAGGGATAGAGATGGGAATTCCTTTTCCACATGTTCCCAGGTGAAATGCAGAGAAGGCTCTGGGAGGGGAGGAAGCAAGCTTGGTTTTCTTTCTTATATTGCCAGGAGAAAAGAGGGTGCACCTGTTACCCAACCTGGGGCAGCCCATTTGAGGGCTGCAGAGGCAGGTTTGTCTCTGGAGGTAAAGGGGGCAGGGCAGAGGAAATGGAGGGATTAACCATTTGCAGGCAGTAATACAGCAAGCACCTGCAGATTGTATTCAGCTCTTCTTAGGGCCTCTGGAGGTGCTATATTCTGCCTAAAATGGCACTCTCGGTTCTGCCAACTAGCTGGCTGCGGGATGGCATTAGTTCTTGCTGCCTCCGGGGATGGCAGCCGGCCACCCCCTTGAACAGGAGGCAGAGCGATGATTTGAAACAAAACAAAACAAAACTGTCAAGCATTTTAAATGTGTGGGGGCTTAATAGTTTTCTTCTCATTCAAAAAAAATTTAAGAGGGAAATACAAGAAGAAAATATTAAGCTCTTAATTGCTTGTCATCTCCCTTCAGTCTTATAACCAAGAAAGGCAGTGTGGCCCGGTAGATAGAGCCATAGCTTAGGGCCCAGCCCTTCCTCTGACATATACGGTTTCACGACCTTGGGCAGGACACTGAGCTCCTCAGGGTCTCAGGCAACATTCCAAGACTACAGATTGCAGGGAAGATGCCCGACTTCTTTGTTTGAGGGAGTCCCCTATCTAGGGTTTCTTAAACATTTTTTACTCATGACTACTTTTTGCCTGAGAGATTTTTATGCAACTCTGGATACACAAGTATATAAAATAGGAATACAAAGCAAATATTTACTGATAATAAATCATAACTTCACAAAGCCCCTTATTGAGCTTATGTAATAGTTTTACTCTTCCATACACAAAACCTGAATTCAGATGGGAGCTTCTGACATTAGCTATGTGTCCTGGGACAAATAATTTCTTTTTATATATATAAAATACAGTTATAAGATCCCATATTGGTTATGAACCATAATTTAAGAAGCTTTGCCCTATTCCAATGAAATCACTGGCCTACTCTCTAACACTATTCTTCAGCTTCATAACAGAGAAGAAAGGATGGGGCTTTTTATTTATATTCTACAGATGAATAAACAAGACTGAGAAAGATAAAGTGATTTGCTTAATGTTACACAGTGAATCTGTGGCAGAAACTGACTAGAACTTAGATCTCCTATCTTCCAATGTTCTTTTACTACTAATCTAAGTATTTGGGGGATATTAAGGGAGAGGATTTGATCTTGTATGGTAGGACCCCAAAATCTTAAGCTGAAGATATCCCATGTTTCATCTAAACCAACATGCTCATATGCTTCAGTCCATTAGATGAAACCCCTGGAGAATCTGGCTCCCAAACGCCTTCATAGGGCTGCGCTGTGGATATGAAGGTGGAAAACCCTTTGGGAGTTCAATCAGTCAGTCAGTCAGCAAGCATTTACTCACTACAAGAGTGGGAACCTGTTAAGTGCTGGAGCTAAAAGGAAAGGCAAAAACAGCCTTTACTCTCAACAAGCTTACATCCTCCCAATGGGTTAGACAAGTAAATAAGTACAGAAAAGATCTGTCCAGGTCAGATTGTTTAAAAAACAAACAAACTGACTTTATAGTTGCACTCTTTGGACAGAAACAAAACATCCTCCAGATACAAAGCCAAACCTCTAAGGCCATTTTGATCACTTTCTTAAATTTTGACTATGTATCAAGCCCTATGTTACTTAAATATGAGGAATGGGGTTCAGAGAGGTAATATAATCTGTCCAAAGTCACACAAATAGTTAAGTGTCTGGAGTAGAATCTGAATGCAGGTCTTCCTAATTCCAGAACCAGTATTCTTTCCACTGCATCATGCTGTCACCTTAATTTTTACCCAGATACCTCTCTTTAGTTATCAGAACAGATTAAGAGCCTCCAAGAGCTATTTAGCAGGAGCTGGGATTGTGTAGAGTATAAGTGTGTCTGGATTGTTTTTTTTTTCCTAAAAGAAATGGGGCCTAGAGATCTCATGTGGTGATACCTCTCTTCAGGGGGCTTGGAGTCCTCCTAAAATGGAACCACACACATTGCCCAGTGCAGCTGAGCATCCGAGAATGTGCACACGTACACAAAGTGAGGATTTACTTAGCTGGAACAACTTTTGGTGTCTAAGTTAAAGAGAAACACTGAGCTGCTCATCACAGGGCTAGAAGTCCATGAAATGTACTTTACTCTGCATGCTACAAAAGGGACTTCTTGGTGACAAACATAGCAACTTCACGTATTCAGATGATTAAAGTAATTTCCTACCTTTGGAAAGTAAGCTTCTTGAGGGCAGGGATTATTTTTGTTTTGTCACAGTTGCCTAAATGTCCAACTTAACACCTGCCTCTTAATACATGCATATTGATTTGAATTGGCTTTTTTTGTGGTGCATTTCAAAATACAAGATGAGAATTGCTCCCCTTTCCTCCCTCTTCATTTAGGGAAAGAACATTGGATCATGAGAGCAATGACTTGGAATAGAAAGTGGTCCTGGATTAGAAGTTGAACAAATCAGGGGTCTAATTCTGACAGCTACTGACTGACTACGTGACCCTAAGCAAATCCCTTCCAAGTTTTCCTGCGGCCATAAACAATTTTTTTAGTTTTTTGTCAATATAACAAATTTTCTCTGTAATAAAAATATATGAAAATGAATATTTAAGTATATAATGAAAATATTTTATCTTATCCATTTAAGAATATTATTTTGAGAAGAGGTTTGGCAGCTCCACCAGATTATCTAAAGTGGTTCAGGACATAAAAAAGATTAAGAGCTTTTGATCTAAGGGATTTGTGTCTTTTACTTTTAATGTAACCTGAATAATAAATGATAGAATCTCATGGAAGGAACCTTACTGTTGTCCAGGTCTGCTGCACATGGCTGATGGTTTCACTCTGTGTGTGTGTGTGTGTGTGTGTGTGTGTGTGTGTGTGTGTGTGTGTGTATGTGGCCAATAGGAGAAATGTGAAGAGGGGGACCAGGTCAAGACGCAGGTAGAGAAGCCTCTTAACTCTGAGGTACTGAGTCAATTAGAAACAGAGAAATAGAGCTATTTAAAGATTAAGCAAAAAAAAAGTCAGAGTTAGCAAAGGTGATAAGCAGGATGTTTAAATGATCTTAAATGTGCAGATGGGGACTGGGTCAGGACACAGGTAGAGAAGCTTCCTAACTGTGATATACTAACTGAGTCAATTAGAAACAGAGAAATAGGACTATTTAAAGGTTAAGCAAAAAAGTCAGAGTTAGCAAAGGTGATAAGCAGGATGTTTAAGTGATCTGGGTTAATTACAACACCCTTTACAGGGGTCAGGCAGCCTCCAGAATTACACTGAGCCAACATAGGCTCAAGCCTGAAAATGGGACTTCTCTGGGACTAGTATCGTACAGGCCGTGCTTGTCTGGCTCATGACTGACTATCCCTGGAGAAATCCCATTGTGACACTGCTGCAGGACAGTACTAAGTACTCTTCTGTTCATCTCTTCATGACTGGAAACAGTCACTATGTGTGGTTATCATAATTCAATGGTATTACAAGTATGAAGGTGTTATAACATTTTGGCTTGCCAACATAACCTCATTAAATATTCACTTATAGTACCTTCAAACTTTTTTGGAGAATCTTGCATGTGTTGTGTGGTTATGTTGCACGTATACATACATTTGCATATATGTCTGTGTATGGGGGTATTTTTACAGAGATAAGTTTTTCTGAAAATAGGACTCAGTTAAATATTAAAATTACTAATTAGTTTCAGATATTTCATTTTAACTTGTTTTTTATTTAGGAGACAATTCAGGAATTGAGGCAGCTATAAAATACTTTTTTAAAAATATGGTCAACTTATCACATACTGAACTAAGAAAATGCAGTCTTTTTAGGACTTCTATAATAAAATTAAGTTATAAAACATTAAAATAACTTAGGTTTTTTGCAAGTATTACTGATGTATATGTAAACTAGATTGAAAAAAATTATGAGAAGATTGAAAAAAATAATTCAGTGGCATTCAGGGCCTCTCAAGAGGTAGATGAACAGACAGGAAATTCAAGAGAAGTAAATTCTTCCTGGCTGGTCTCAGCAAATGTCAGTGGTGGGGCAGTGGCAAGGACCCAGCTCATTGGACTCCAGGCTCAATGCTCTTCTCATTCAAGTACACACTTATTGTTTTCAAAAGTTGCTTGGGGGCATAATTTGCTATAAGGGCAGGTAGGTGATGCAGTGGATAGAGTGCTGGGCCTGGAGTCAGGGGGATCTGAGTTCCAATCCAGACCCAGACACTTACTAGCTGTGTGACCCTAGGCAAGATATTTCACTCTATTTTCCTTAGTTTCCTCATCTGTAAAATGAGCTGTAGAAGGAAATGGCAAACCATTTCAGCATCTTTGCCAAGAAAACCTCAAAAGAATCACAAAGAGTTGCGAGCAACAATTGATTTTGTATGTAACTATCTGTGTACATATTGTTTCCTCCAAAAGAGTGTAAGCTCCTTGAGGGTAAGAATTGTTTCACTATTACCTTTGTCTCTCCAATGTCTAGCACACTATCTGGCACCCAGTAAATATTTAATAAACACTTTTTAATTGATTGACGGATTGTAGCTACCCCTATAAAGTTTCTAGTGTCACAGCAAGCATACTTGTACAATGGATGGATTTGAAGAGTGTGATTAAACCTTAATACGGGTTGTCTCTGAGTTCTGCATTTGCCAAGGGTAGGGCATGTTATCACTGAGGATAGTAAAGGCTCCCAGAGTCAAGGAAGCATGGAACATAATGGCACTTTGCTGCTTAAACCTCTACCTTGATTACTGACTCATTGAGGATTAGCATTTTAGGTTTATTAGATCTCATAGTCAAGCCAGGATGCTTTGGACAAGGCTTACAGAAGGCAAAGAAATGGGGGTGGAGGCAGGAGTGGAGAAGCAGATGCTGCTATCAGTTTTGCTGCCCTCAAAAGATGGGGCATCTCCTGCCCCTTTTCTGTCCAAGCTGAAGGCTACAGAATGGATCATTATAGCTTATCATAAAGATGATAAGACACTTGGAAAAGTTGTTCTTACATGATTTTTGCAGCCATGTAAATACACATTTATTGGGGCAGCTAGGTGGGGCAGTGGATAGAGCACCAGCCCTGAAGTCAGGAGGACCTGAGTTCAAATCGGGCCTCAGACACTTAACACTTCCTAGCTGTGTGACCCTGGGCAAGTCACTTAACCCCAATTGACACGTACAAAAATACACATTTATCCTTCTGTATCTTTTTTTTTTTTTTAGCACTATTTGCACTCTCTTATGCTAATAGTATATCTATTAATTCTTATACTGACTCTTCCCTTTTATGCTCTACATTTGACAGATTCATTCAGATCAAGAGAAAATAAAGTATGGCCAAGGTGGGATCATATGTTTTCACCTGGAAGAGATGGAGAGTCCATCCTTTTTATTCTACTGATGAGGAAACTGAGGCTTAGAGAGATTAATTGACTTGTTCAGAGTCACTCAGCTTATAAATATCAGAAGAAGGATTTGAATCAGAGGCAGCATTTATGTCTCCAAGGCGAGAACTCTATCCAAGGGTTGGATTACAACCACAAACTATGCAGTACACCATGATGATAACAAGAGCCTTACAATCAAAGGGACATGGAACACAATGATACTTTCTGGTTTATTTTGTTCTTGGTAATTCTTACTTGTATGGAATATGAGGCTGCTGGGACCTTCTTAGCACCTGGATGCTCTCCAGGAAGTTGCCTATAAAGCCTGGCCAGCCTAGCTTTGTCCCACTGTTTGGTCTTTGAGCCAGTGGTAATAGAGACTTAGGAATCTTTCAGAAATCTGGGAAAAGTTCCTTCACTGAAAGTTCTGCCTTCCTCTATCTGATCATTTAACCCTTAGAAGAAAAAACAAACCCTTTTTTTTCAAAGATGCTCCATGGCCCTGGGGGGGTCCCTTGGGTCTCTATTTGGCTTCTATTGGGAAATTAGGATATTGGCTGAAAACCTGATGCTGTGTATTTGATGCCTTGTTGGTACAGCATCCTTCATCCCAGCCTCTGGAGGAGGGAATGTGGGAAGGCTCCGGGTGTGTAGAGAAGCTAGGGGAAGACCAGGTTGGCACTGGGGGAGGGAGGCTGGACACTCTTCCTCCAGGCCTGGTGCCCAGACACCAGACACTTGTTTTTTGGGAGAAGGTAAGTCTGACTTCCCTGGCATCCTGCCATTCTCTCAGGGCTGCATTTCTGAGGGAGGCCCACCTCTGCCAACTTTCTTTCCACTCATGCCAATGAATGCTCCCTTGAACCAATGACTCACCTGCTTCTGCTCCTCTCCCAGGCTGTCCCACATGGAAGCCACAATCTTGGACACATCCCCAAAGGTGGCGTTGGGGTTCTGCCCCTTGATCGCTGCTTGTGTGTCCCTGAAAAACAGGGCGTAGGCTGACACAGGCTTCTGAGGCTCATTGGGGTCCTTCTTTTTCTTCTTTTTTTGGCTCTTGGGCTTCTTTCCCAGGTCGGCAGAGGGCCTCTTCTCTCCAGTGACCTGTTTGGGGAACAGGAAGACGTGGGCAGTGAGAATTCGGCTGGGGCCATATATGTATACACGCAAAATATTTGGGGAAAGCACAAGCAACTGGAGCATAATGAAAGGTATCTAAAAGGTGGTACTCAAGATGAGGCTTGAAGGAAGCAAAGAAAGGATTCTAAAAGGAAGAGATAAAAGGAAAGATTAAAAACCAGGCATGAGGGATGGCTAAGGCAAAGATGAAAATGGGAAACAGTTGAGGAATGTGTATGTGGAATGATAAGAATGATTTGCCTAGACACTAGAGTATGTGAAGAATAGGACTGTGTAATGAGACTGGAAAAGTAATCAGTCTGTCAATAAATATTAATTAATCACCTACTACAGGCCAGACAGTGTGCTGAATGAAAGAATGGAAAATTCAGTCTCTGCCCTCAAGGAGTTTACCATCAAATGGATGAGACAGCAAGAAAACATGATATAAACAGGATAAATTGGAAATTATCATCAAACTGGAGTTTTCTGGATTTTGTTCTTCAGCCATTTTAGTTGTGGTGGCCTCTTCATGGCCCTATTTGGGGTTTTCTTGGCAAAGATAGTGGAGTGGCTTGCCATTTCCTTCTCCAGTTCAATTTATAAATGAAGACATTTAATTTATAAATTATATAAATTTAACAGTTACTTGCTCGGGGTCACACAGTTAGTAAGTGCCTGAGGCCAGAACTGAATTCAGGACTTCCTGACTCCAGGCTTGGAGCTCTATCCACTGCCTTACCTAGCTGCCCCTATTTACTGGATTTTTGTTGGTTGTTAAACCATTTCTTAATTCTGTCCACCTCTCCATGACCCTATTTGGGACTTTCTTGGCAGAGATACTGCAATGAGTTGCCATTTTGGGGAGTGACATATATGTTCAAATCTGAGCTTTAGTGGGGAGGGGGATTAATTTGCCAACTGAGGATAAATTAAAGAGGGGAGAAACCTTGGCAGGAAGACCAATTAAATTAAAGGTGAGAGATAATAATGGGTCTTCCTCTTCCAGATTGAATTTCTTTTTTTCTAGGTAAAAGAAGTCATTCTCTGCCTCATGTCTTACCTAGTCTTAATCACTGATTGGGCAGTTGCTTCAGTCAAACTGAGACCTGTTAAAGATCCTAGCTTAAAAAAGGCCAAGGTCTCTTACTGCATCTAGGGGAAAAGCCTTCCAGTTTGAAATTATATAGGCTCTGGAGGGGAAACTGAGGCAGGTGACTTTGCACAGCCCTCCCTCCCTTAAATTCAGTTCATTTGCACATCAGGAACATCATCTCCCTAAATGTCATGATTGTCTGCAAGAATTAAGGACAAATGACAACTACAATGAAGGCTTGGACCAGAGTGAACTCTGTGTGAGTGGAGAGAAGGGGGTAATTGCAAGTGATGCTGTGGAAAAGTAAAACAGACAAAATTTGGTAACTAACATGTGTCTGGGAGAAGGCTTTAGGGAGCATGAAGAGTCAGAGCTGACCCTGAAGTTGTTCGCAAGTGATGGGGAGGACCATGGTGCCCTCATCTGAAAGTGTCTTAGTTGAGTGGTCAAAAACCCTGTCTCCGTTTTCCCGTGGTATCTGATTCAACTTTGACCTGGGCTGTTTTCTGGAAGATCAGATCCAACTCTGGATACACTGAAGTACTTAGAGTAAAGAGAGGGTCAATAACTTGCTCTTCTTCCATAGCCCAAGTCTCTATCCGCTGCCTCTCCATTGACAAACAACCACTTAGGCAGCAAAGTGAAGGTACAAAGAGAAGAGAGGTATGCTGTGGGCAGAGCTCGCAGGGCTACAGAGTGTGGGGAAGGAGCAGTGAAACTTGGGTTCTAGTCCTGGTTTATTTAACACCTACAGTCTGTGCGACCTGGATAAAAACTGTACCTACGAGCTCTTGGGGCCTGTGAACAAAACAGGGATGATAGGGTGGTATCTGCCAGCAAGCAGGGATGTGAATGAGTGAGTGAGTGTGTGTGTGTGTGTGTGTGTGTGTGTGTGTGTGTGTGTGTGTGTGTAAGAGAGAGAGAGAGAGAGAGAGAGAGAGAGAGAGAGAGAGAGAGAGAGAGAGAGAGAGAGTGATCTTTTGGGTTTCCCTCCAATTCTCAGGGCTCCAAGACTGTCTGTACCAGAGGCTATATTTTAGCTGGCCAAATCAGGAGCTGGACAAATATTTTCTGTTCATCAGTCCTTGCCCGATCATTAAGCCCAGCATCAGGAGAGTAACATTTGTCAAATGGACAGCTGCCCATTAGTGAATGTGCAGAGAAGCCAACCAATGTATTTAATTTAAGCCTGCCAGGCTGGAGCTTGGATTAAAGTCATTGGAGGTGAAAGGGTACCTTATTAAGGGAAGCACTGCCTAACTCAGTCTTGCCTGGCCATTAGGGAGCTGGGGGGAGGGACATGAGGGGGGAGGGACATCTACTTTCTGTCTTAATCTTGTTTGATCCATTTTATACCAAAAAAAAGTTGCTCCAATGATCATCAGCATTTGTCAGGGCCGTGCTTGCTTCAAACACCAAGTCTTAGTCAACTTTCTGATTCTTTGTCCCTGGAGCTGCTGGCCCATCTTTCCGTGCATATTTTAATATCTGCAACGTATCAGTGAGGTTCCTCAGGTTTGAGGGGTGAAGCTTGCATAGCAAATAAGAGAAAAGTGTAGGCTGGTTCTGGGGTAGTGCAGTAGCCTGTTGTCTCCCTCCACCCAAAAAATGATATCCTTCCCCTTTCGCCTAACAACATAGAAAGGCCACGCTTTCTGTTGTGCTCTGGTTTGGGGATCACAAAAGCCAGGATATCATGCAGTTTTATTTCACTGAGGTTCAGTGGAAACTGACTAAAGACCATGTTTCAAAACACATGTTTTTGTGTGTACATATATGGGATTTTGTATCATTACATATCATTGTATATATATATATATATTAATAGGTAATAATTATAACATACAATTAAAACATTATATAATGGATAACATTCAAATAAGATGTGCATAATACATAATAGACAATGTTATAAAAATACACGTATATTATATCATAGATAGTGCATGCACTCATACACATATACCTGAATGCACATAAGTGCCTTACTATGAACTGACACATGTGTATTAAATAAGTGCACATGTGTATATGCACACATATCTAAAACCCACTTATATAATGTTACATCTGGAAAACGGCAAATTTAAATCTCTCTGTGGCTCATATGGGTGTTTTAAAGAGCGTTCACCTTAGGGTGCAGGAGAGCCACTCAGCTCTGCTGTCACTTATACAGCTAGATGAGGGTGGGGGTATGGGGTATAGGTTATAGGAATAATTCCAAAACAGAGTCGCCAGGTATTACACCAATGTGTATATCATCCCTGTTTGATTCAAACGTAGGGTTTAGAAGATGTCTGTCAGTGCAGACATCCACAAATAAAGCACTAAGTGTTTTCTGTTTTGGGGTTGATTGTTCTCTCAATTCCTAAAGTGATCTTGTCCTCTGCTTAGCTTTCTTGTAACTTCAAGATAATCAGACCCTACTGCTATTATCTGATGAGTATCCTATCTCCCCTTTTTCTTTCTTTTTAAAAAATTCTTTTATTTTTAATTTATGAAATAAAACAAGCATTTATATAATATAGTATAATAAAAAGATGACCTCATATGAAATGACAAATCTACTATGTACAGCTTGCTATTCCTTTTAAATATATGACAGTTATTATATAAATTTATTTTTTCCCTTTTTTTCTTCTTTTCCCCTCTCCCTCCTTTCTTCCTTCCTTCAATCTCTCTCTCTCTGACTCTGTGTGTGTCTTTGTCTCTGTCTCTCTCCGTCTCCATCTCTGTTTCTCTCTCTCTTTCCAGATACGTGTGTGTATATATACATATATGTGTATTTATATGGATATATGTACACATACATATATACATACATACATACATACACACACACACACACACACACACACACACATATATATATATATCCCTCTCTCAATCTACTTCCCACTTCCCCCTCCCCTTTGCCTCCTCCCAAGTAAACAGGAAAAGATCTTGGTTTTTTTTTTTTTTTAATTAATCAATCAGATTAAAGGCTCATTGTGTACTGGGTTCTGGGAATACAAGCACAAATTCTATAAGGTGGGACAATATATCCTCATATAGGAATATAAATATAAGGAAATTTTAGGGAGGTGAAGACACTAGCAGGTAGGGGGTTTGTAAAGAGGATTAATGTTTAATAAGCCTGGAAAAGGTAACCCCTGATTTATCACTGTGACCTCACCAAGAGTTTGCCAATAAAGATACTACTCATACCTTGTAATGTGCTTCTGTCTCTTCTTCCTGCGTGGAGCTGGAGGGAGATGGTGTAGCTGATTTACTTCCTGGGGGTGATGGGGAGCCATGGCTCACCCCACTCCTGATCCCCATCTGTGAAATCAGCTGGGACTGGCTGAGGGCACTCATGTGACTGGCCAGCATCGTGGGGCGATTGAGCAGGGACACCTGTCTGGTCGAGTCATAGGACGATGCTTCAGCATGGACCATCTCCTGGATCTGAATTAGGAGAACAGTGTTTTAAAATTTAAAATGTATTTTCCCATGGGATTATAAAATATTCATCATTAGGAAAAATCGGAGAATCGGCATTTAAAACTTTTAGCTGACGGTCAGAAATTACCCCTCCTTGTGCAGAGGGAGTCTTGTATTTCCTGAGAAGGGTCAAATGGGAAGCAATTCCTTTGGCCTCCTGATAACCCTGTTGTCCTCAGACCCTTGCCAGCCAACAGAACCACAGAAGTATAGATTTTGAGCTGGAAAAGAACTCTGAGATCATCTAGTCCATTTCCCTCATTTTGCAGATGAGGAGAATTAGGCTCGTAGAGATTGAAAGAAAAATTTATCCAAGGTTAGCTGGGTAGCCAGTGCATGGTAGAGTGAGGATTTGAATACAGATCCTCTGACTCCTGATGTAGCATTCTTTCCCCATATCGAGCTGCTTTATTGATTGGGGTTTACATTGTGGTAAACTTTAAATGAGAAGCTGAGGAGATTGTACATAATCCTAGATAAATAGTAGAGCAGTGTTGCTTGGGGCCTCAGGGCCTGAGCTGGGGTCGGGTTCTACTTTGATACCTGTATCTCAGTGCAAGTTCCCCTTCCCCAGCAGGTTGCTGGTTGGAACTGGTGGTCACCAGTAACCCTGACATAGTCATCTCTGAACCTCAATAGGCTGGCTCTGGGTCAGCTCCAAGCCATTCTGAAAAGGTCATGTAGCCCTCCCCAGGCTAATAATAAAGACTTACATGGTACTTCACAGTTTATAAAGTTCTTTCTTCAGGCTCTCCTCACCTCTCTCCTAATTAGTTTCTTTCTCAAGTCTTCCCTTCTCCAACCCTTCTTCTGCTCACATTTTCAACAAGCATAGATCTGGCCATAGATCTGAATACTCCTTCATTCAATAAACTTCAATGGATCCCTATTACTTCCAGGAAAAAATAAAACTCACTCCTCTGTCTGGTTAAGCTCCTTATAACCTTTTCTCTTTCTATCCTTCTAGCTCTTTATAACATCCCTCACAAGCTCTACAGTCAAGTCAGGCTGTCTAACCACCATTTCCTTGTGCTTGTGCTCCATCTCCCAAATCCATATCTTTTCCCTCACTGTCCTGACTGAGTCCGAGTCAGCTGGAAGGCCACCTCTGCAGAAGGCCCTTTCTAATCACCTCTGATGGTCAGAAACAGAGGCAGATTTAGAGCTGAGAAAGACCTCTGAGTCCAGATAGTCCAATTCCTTCATTTTTTTTTCTGAGGAGTAAAACGAAGCTCTTCTAGGTTAAGTTACTAATAGTAACTAGGAAGATGCTAGCTTCCTTACCTCCTAGAGCACTTTGTCGACTCTGCATTTATATGTACTTAGATTTGATGCTTTCTTTCCTACTAGAATGTGAGCTCCTGGAGAGCAAAAACTGCTTCCCTACCTTCTCTCCCTTTCCTCCTCCTTCTCCTCCTCCTCCTCCTCTCCCTCATCACTTAGCAGAGAGCCTGAAACAGAACAGATTCGAATAAATATCTTTTGATGGATTGAAAGAGAATAGCATTTATACAGTGTCTATTATTTGCCAGACACTGGGCTAAGCACTTTGCAACTATCTTGCTAACAATGCTGGGAAATAAGAACTACTATCATTCCCATTTTACAGATGAACAAACCGAGAAAGATAGAGGTTAATTTGCCCAGAGTCACACAGCTAATGTCTGAGGACAAATTTGAACTCAGGTCCAATATTCTATCCACTGCACCATCCAATTTCCTAAAGGAAGTGATTAATAGTTGCTTGTTTATTGAACCAGGCTGGAGAAATATTTTTCTGGGCCGGTCCTGAAATGTCTGGCAAAGGATGTGCAGATGGATTTCCTTGCAGAAGTCTACCCCTAAGGATATCCCAAGCATCTGGAGCTCCCTTGATAACTTGGTTTGGAAACCATCATCCATCAGTTAGCCTCAAGAACCTATAGTGAGAGTGACATTTGCAGCCTGAAGTGATGACTTCCTAGATCAAGGTCAAGCTTCTCGGGGGTGGCTGTGTTGGGAGATGTCAGGATTTGTCCATTTCACTCTATCTTTCCTTCAGGGCTGATAGAAGTCTGAAATATGTTTCTTTTCTCAGGATAAAGAGACTTAATCCATCAAAATGAGATACATGTGAAGGATGGGAGGTGTCAGCTGTTACTGTGCCACTAATTAATCAACAAGAACTTTTATTATGTGCAAAGAAATGGGATACAGCCGTGGTTATCCTTATCCCCCGGGGCAGAGTGGCTGGATTAAAATCTTGCCCCTGTTACCTACACTCCAGTCAACTTTCTAAAAACAAGAAATGCAGAGGAAGTTTCTCTACAGCAGTGAAATCAGAGGTTGGGTACAAGATTGCGAGGTGCTGTGCTTGGTTCTGGGGGTCTGAAGATGAAGAATCAAAGAATCCACGTCTGTAAGGAGCTCACTCTTCTGGAGAGGCAGGGCCGGTGACACAGAGGGAAAAACTGTCTAGAGAGTCGGAAAACCCACCTACAAACATTGCTTCTGACACGTCTTTGTGGTGTAACCTTGTGGCGGATCATTTTAATCTCTTTGGGACTCAGTTTCCTCATTTGTAAAACTGGGGGTCGTTGCCCCAGCCGGACACTAAGGTCTCTTCGAAACCTGAATGTACACTCCTCGGACTTGTAGAGGAACTCCCTCCATCAATGCAGAGCTCCAACACAGAGTTTAAGGGACTTGTCCTGGTCACACAGAGCTAGTGTGTATTGAGAGGGGATTCTAAGTCCAGTACTCTATTCACTCTGTTACTCTGTCTTTGATAATGGATAATAAATAATGCTATTCTTATTCTCCTCCAGGACCCTTCAATTTCTGACATTTATTGTGCATGGGAAGAGGAAGCAGTCCTTTTGCAGCCTCCCTCGAGGTCCAGGAATGGCTTCCTCTGAGGAGGACTCCTGGCTTGGATAAAATGAAGATGCTTTGGAAGGGGAAGCAGGAAGATCTCACCCTGGGATGGAGTCCAAGTGTGCAGTGTAGACGCCTGGATCACATCCCATGGCACCTCGAAAAGCCTAGTGGAAGGCTAGCAGGAGCTGACTAATTTAAAATGTTTGGAAAGTTCACAGTTAATTCTCTTTGTTTGGCTTGGAGCCAAGTTGGCTGACCTCACAGACACTGCCCAGCCCCACCACAGGCTGGGGTGCAGGGGGGGTGAAACAGCATTTGGGCCCCAAAGCACCAGGTGGCTGATGGTTTAGAGAAATTGTGTGTGTGTGTGTGTGTGTGTGGGGTGAGTAAAAAACAAAATATAGGTCAGCAGGCCACAGCCTAATTAGTCTAATTAGACAGAGCTCCCTGAGGGTGGCTGCCGGGTCTTATTCATCTCTGTTTTTCGACAAGCATACCTATCATAACTATTTGTTTAAATACACAGACAAATACCTTATTATGTGTTAGGCACTGTGCTAAGGGCTGGGGATACAAACATACGTAGTAACCCCCCAAGAAGCTTATATTCTAATGGTAGAAGGAATGAGGATGAGGTAACAATGCAAAGTAAAGGTGTGGGGGCCTGGATCCTGTAAGATGAGTTGAAAGATCACCCATCAGAGGATACAGTAAGAGCCTCAGTTATCCGCCACTATCACGAAATGGGCCTGATTCAGAGAAGTGAATTTTCCAAATAAATGAGGTTTATGTTTTTAAGCACTCATGCAGCTGAGTTTCCTCCCCTCTCCCCATTTCAGGAGGAAACTTTGCTGAGATGGATTGCATACTCCCTGCCTACTTATGCAAGGCACTGAGCATTGTTCAAACTTTCCCCTGAGGCTCAGGATCTCATTTTTGGATTGTAATGCAAGTAAGCCTTCAGAGGTTAAGATGGTCCACACAGGGCTCCCTACCAACTGCCTCGATGGTCCAGAGAATTCACAGGATCTAGCCCAACCTCCTAGTTTTACAAGTAATTAATTACCGGGGTTACGGAACGAGTAAATATCTGAGGCATGATTCAAAATCAGGTCTTCCTGATGCAAAATCCAGAGCACTAGCCACCATGAAACCCAGATGCTTCATGAATTGTCCAAGGCAGTACGGACAGTGAGTGTCAAAAACACTGAAGATTAAAAATCCATGACTCTTTCATCTTTGCTTCTCCTATCTTTTGAAGTAGCCAAATAGTATAGTGGATGGAGTGATGGGTCTGGAATCAAAAAGACCTGAGTTTAAATCCTGCTGCAGACATTTACTAGCTGTGAAACCCTGGGGAAGTCACTTACCCTGTTTGCCTTTAGTTTTTTCAACTATAAAATGAGGATAAAAATAATACCCACCTCCCAAAGTTACTGTAAAGATCAAATTAAAGCACTTAGCACACAATGTTTATTACCTTTCTTCTTCCTATACGTTTTTTATACTTTTCTTATTTCCTTCCATGTTAGGCTATCACTTCCTTCATTTCTCAGGGGACCTGCCTCTAGCAGTGTTACCTGCTTTCTCCATCAATTTGCTATTTCTGCCATGCTTTGGAATGGAAGGCAAAATAAGAGCAACTCGAATTTCTGTATTACTTTAAGATATACAAAGCCCATGTATGTAAAACCTGTATGCAAAATAAGTTTAAGTAGGGACTGAGGGTCTCCCATGATGCTCAAAAGCATTTTTTTTCTCTTCCTTTCCATGAAGCTTAAGTGGCTGGATAAGTTACATTTTTTAATTCATTTTTCCAAATTATCCCCTCCCTCCCTCCACTCCCTTCCCCCCATGACAGGCAATCCCATACATTTTACATGTGTTACAATATAACCTAGATACAATATATGTGTGTAAATACCATTTTCTTGTTGCACATTAATTATTAGCTTCCGAAGGTATAAGTAACCTGGGTAGATAGACAGTAGTGCTAACAATTTACATTCACTTCCCAGTGTTCCTTCTCTGGGTGTAGTTATTTCTGTCCATCATTGATCAACTGGAAGTGAGTTGGATCTTCTTTATGTTGAAGATATCCACTTCCATCAGAATACATCCTCATACAGTATTGTTGTTGAAGTGTATAGTGATCTCCTGGTTTTGCTCGTTTCACTCAGCATCAGTTGATCTAAGTCTCTCCAGGCCTCTCTGTATTCCTCCTGCTGGTCATTTCTTACAGAGCAATAATATTCCATAACCTTCATATACCACAATTTACCCAACCACTCTCCAATTGATGGACATCCATTCAATGGATAAGTTACATTTTTAAAATTTTATTTGTTTTATTTTTTTCCAATTACATGTAAAAACAATTTTTATATTTTCAAAGGTTGAGTTACTAATTCTCTCCCTCCTTCCATTCTTTTCCTCTTTAAGAAGGAAAGCAATTTGACATAAGTTATACATATATAGTCATACAAAACATCAGTTTATGTAAATCAATTCATGAAAGAAAACACAGACAAAAACCTTCCTCAAAAATAAAGTAAAGAAAATGTATTTTTGATATGCATTTATCCTCTACCAGTTCTTTCTCTGGAGATGGACAGAACCTTTCATCACAAGTCCTACAGAATTGTCTTGGATCATTGTATTGCTGAGAATAGCAAAGTTATTCATCATAGAATATTGCTGTTCCAGTGTGCAATGTTTCCCTGGTTCTGCTCATTTCACTTGGTATCAATTCATGTAAGTTTTTTCCATGTTTTTCTGAGAGCAACCTGCTCAGCATTTCTTAAAGCACAACAGTATGGCATCACGATCATACCCAACTCATTCAGCCATTCCAGAAGGATTATACTCAATTTTGCTGAGTAATAAGTCTAGCTTTTTTTGCCCTTTTTTTGAAATTTCACAGATTATCAGACTATCTTGCAAATGTGATAATGTAATTACTTTCTGTATTAATTTTCCCTATTCTACTTCTACAAACGTTGTGTCCATAGAAGGAAGATCAACAATTTCAAGGCAAGAGTATCTAGCCTTTTGATCCTTTAATGTAAAAGTTGCTAAATCCTGACTGTAGGTCCACAATATTTGAATTGTTTCATTTTATCTGCTTGCAGTATTTTCTCCTTGAACTGTGAGCTCTGAAATTTGGCTGTAATATTCCTTGGAGTGTTCATTTTGGAATCTCTTTTAGGAGGTGATTGATGAATTATTTTAATTTCTATTTGGTTCTAGAATATCAAGGCAGTTTTCCTTGATAATTTCTTTTAATGATTTCTTGAAAGATGATATTTTAAGGTGTCTTTCACAGATTTATTTTCCAGATCAGTTGTTTTTTCAATGGAATATTTCACATTTTCTTTTTTTCATTCTTTTGACTTTGTTTCTTGATGCCTTATAATTTCATTATCACCCACTTGACTATTTCTAATTTTTAAGGAATGATTTTCTTCAGTGAACTTTTGTACGTTTTTTTACCTTTGGCCAATTTTGCTTTTCAAGACATTCTATTCTACAATGGAATTTTGCGCCATTTTTATCTTTTGACTTCTGTTTCTTAAGATATTTTCTTCAGTATTTTTTGTTGCTCTTTTACCAGGCTGTTGGCTCTATTTTTCATGATTTTCTTATAATATCACTCTTATTTCTTTCCCCAATTTTTCCTATAGCTCTCTAACCTTATATTTAAAATCTTTTTTCAGTTCTTTCATGGCTTAAGACCAATTCATATTTTTCTTGAATGTCTTTGGATACAGGAATTTTGACTTTGCTGTCTTCTTCTGAATGTATGTTTTGATCTTTCTTATCATCAAAGTAATTTTCTATGTTCAGCATTTTTTTTCTGTTGTTTGCTATTTGTTGCCTATCTTGACTTTTAACTCTATGCTAAAGTGGGGCTTTGCTTCAAGAGTGAAGGGGGCACTGTTCCAAGTTTCAGGTTTCATGTGCAGTTGTTTTCAAAGATAGTTCTGAAGACATGTAAGTTTTTGGTTTTCCAAGGTGGTATGATTTAAGGAGAGCTGGGTTTACTACTCTCTTGTACTATGCACTGTTTTGTGAGCAACCACAAGAACTCTTTTTAAAAAATCACCTTTGCTTTTTAAGGATTTCATATGAGTCAGAAAACAAATAGAACTTTAAATGTTTTCAAGGAAACTATTTTTGCTTACTTCAAAAGTGAGCATATACAAGTAGATAGATACTTGCCAATTTTTCTGGCTTTTACTTCTTGGTCCTAACACAGGACATTTTTCTTGAAATTTAATAGATTATCCTACCTTCATCAGACTCTCTTGCAAATGTGATAATGTAATTACTTTCTGTATTAATTTTCCCTACTCTACTTCTACAAACATTGGGTCCATAGCAGGAAGATCAACAATTTCAAGACAGTAGCACAATGGCCATCTGAGTATCTGTCATATTAGAAGGTATGAAGAAAATCTATTAGTTGAAACTTCTGGAAAATCAGTGATAAAGACAACATTGAAAAATAAAAGAATATATCCTTACTATAACATATTTAACATGTATGGGACTGCCTGCTATCTAGGGGAGAGGGGAGAGGGAAGGAGGGGAAAATTTGGAACAGAAGTGAGTGCAAGGGATAATGTTGTAAAAAATTACCCATGCATATGTACTGTCAAAAAAAGTTATAATTATAAAATTAATAAAAAATAAAATAAAAAAAGAATATATCTTAGGTTTTACCTCTCTAAAAATGTATTGTTTATAATATGTATACTTACTCTGAGGTACCATCTTACACCTACCCAATTGGCTAATATGACAGATAAGGAAAATGATAAATGCATTATTGATGGATTTGTGAACTCATTCTGGAGAACAATATAGAACCATGCCCAAAGGACCACAAAACCATGTATATCACTTGATCCAGCACCACCACCACTACATCTATCCCAAAGAAATCACACAAAAAAAGGAAAAGACCTACACGCACAAAAATATCCACAGCAGCTCCCTTTGGGATGGTAAGGAATTACAAACTGAGGGGATGCCTGATCCCCTTACAGTCTGTGGGTTGAGAGGTCTGGAAACCGCTACTGCTGTCACTAATTTAGTAGCCTGATATCTGCTCCAAGTTTGCTGGGCCCAGTCTGCATTGGTGTAGCCTGCTCTGGACTGTGCTCCTCTCTCTTCCTGATTTCTAAATTGTCCTGGGCTTAATTTGTTTAGGTTCATTACATCAAGGTATTTGAAGGGATTTGGTGGAGAGCTCAGGCCTTTACTCTGCCATCTTGGCTCTACCTCTTCTATTTTTTTTAAGGCCACAGAAGGTAACTGATTTAGAGCTAGAGTTTTGAGATTATCTACTACAACTCCCTCATTTCACAGTTGAGGAAATTAAGACAAGAGAAATTAAGTAACTTGCCCAAAATTTTATAGGGAATAAATGATAGAGCTGGGACCAACATTCCAGATGAACTTTAAATATAGTGTTCTTAAACTCATACTGAACTTACTCAACTACAGCATTATTTAAACTTGCTTTAGTAAGTGGATAATTAAAAACATTTTTTTTAGCTTAAATACAAAAAGACAAAAAGGAAAACAGTTCCCATGCACACAGCACAATATAAAAGAGGATTCAATAGAAAACCATGAATTTCCATTTCACTGTTTACTTTTTAATAAAACTATGTAAAAAATACTTAGAGATTATTTTCTAAGCTACCATGCTTTAACAAGTGGATAATTTTTAATTGGTGTAGCAATAGCTCATTTATTTATTTAACAAATCTTTATTAAGTGGTCATAGAAATAGATGCTTTTCAAATACAAAAAAAGCAGTCTGTTCTCTGAAGTAGATTAAACCAGCCCACTGCAATCTCCATAGCTTAGTAAACTCTTTGTTCACAGGCAGTGTGGGTTTACACTTCAGCCCAAGCTCTGTCTAAATCACCACTGCTTCTATGTTAGTGTGATTCAACTTCTTGAAGTTCTACAGAGGGCTTGAGAGAAGGCATGTTTTGTGGAAAGCTGCCTTCTCAGAAGTGTATCCTGTGGCATTTAAAAAGGTTCAAGAGACACAATTACTGGGTAATTTAATAATTTATTAATAATTTCAGAATTTTAATAAAAGAATAGTTATTTGTCCATTTTTTAGATCAAAGTCAAATATCGCAGGCTGCTGCTTACATGTCCATTGGAAAAGCCATTCCCCAGGATGGCAGTTAACTCTGATTGGTTTACAATTAATGAGAGACTGAATATTGTAATGAGGAGCTGGACCTGAACTCTGATTATGTCATTTACTTCTTGTGTTATCCTCAGATTTGGGAAATCTATTTAAAAAGTTTATCTCCAACCAAACTTGAGCAGAACACATTGTCTTCCCCACCTGGGTGGGGTCTGGGTACAGGAGAAAGTTATCTCTTCCTTCAGAGACTGAGATCTTTTTTTTTTTTTTTTTTATTATATATATATATATATATATTTTATAATATTATCCCTTGTATTCACTTCTCCAATTTACCCCCCCTCCCTCTATTCCCTCCCCCCGACGACAGGCAATACCACATATTTTACATGTGTTACAATATAGTCTAGGTACAATACATGTGTGCGAATATCACTTTCTTGTTGCACAATAAACATTAGAATCCGAAGGTACATGCAACCTGGGCAGACAGATATTAGTGCTAACAATTTTCATTCCCCTCCCAGTGTTTCTTCTCTGGGTGCAGCTACCTCTGTCCATCATTGATCAACTGGAAGTGAGTTGGATCTTCTTTATGCTGATGATTTCCACTTCCATCAGAATACATCCTCATACAGCATTGTTGTTGAAGTGTACAGTGATCTTCTGGTTCTGCTCATTTCACTCAGCATCAGTTGATTTAAGTCTCTCCAGGCCTCTCTATATTCCTCCTGCTGGTCATTTCTTACCGAGCAATAATATTCCATAACCTTCATATACCACAATTTACCCAACCATTCTCCAACTGATGGACATCCATTCATCCTCCAGTTTCTAGCTACAACAAAAAGAGCTGCCACAAACATTTTGGCACATATATGCAGAGACTGAGATCTTAAAATGAGAACAAAAGAAAAAGGGGAAAATGTGAGTCTCCCCAAATCATTGTTATTAATAACCATTTCCCTCAGTCCTGTGTTGCCTTTGTTGTGAGGAATCACTCAGATGTCCCACGCCATCTATGACCAGTCACCGGCACTCTAATTTCAGAGAGGGGATATGACCCATTCTCAGTTCTACCAGATGTAATCCATATATTCCATGCTTTCACTGAGCTCAGGCTCCCATGAAAGAATAGGTGAGAACAATGACAGTTATTTGACAGCATGGATACAAACAAATAGGAGATCCCAAAAGCTCTGGAAACAACAAAAAAAAGCTGGGAAAGTTGAGTGACCTTTGCTCTCACACACACGAGACATGTCGCCCCTCATGCTGCTCCTCCATGTGTGGTCTTTCTCCTCCTTTTCGGAATGGAAAACACAATTTACTAGAAACCTTGGCTGTGACTAAATGAAGCAGATATGGTCTGCACACATTTCTGGCTAACTGTTGTTTTAAAGTTCCAGATGAAGGCAAAAGAGCTCCGAGATCCATCAAATGGAGCACGGCTCTGGATCACTGATACGTAGTCAAATTGAACGAATGCGTTTGTTTTTGGTGTTCCAGCCAATAAATTGTGCACTGAGTTAAAAACAGTAGAAACTACCTTAGGTGTGTTGGAAATATCTGGGAATATGCTGTGCCTGTTTCCCTGACTCTGGAGAAGATGGCAATATTTCCCAGGCTCTTCTAAGGCAGTGAGGGGGCACTGGAGTCAGAACCTGAGTTCAAATCTGCCCTCAGACCTTCCTAGCTGTGTGAGACCCCCAGTAAGTCACTTAACCCTGCTTGCCTCAGTTTCCTGTAATGAGCTGGAGAAGGAAATGGCCAACCACTTTGGTGTCTTTGTCAAGAAAATCCAAATGGGGTCATGGAGAATCGAACACAGTTGAAAACAAAAACAAATGCTTTCAGTGATTCACACAATGACCCCAAATCCTCCAGTTCTGCTGGGAGAAAACATGTGTGGGAGCAGAGGTCAAATGTCCGTGCAGACTTTCACATCACAAGTTTCCTGTTTGGTCATCTATGGGACCCATGGTCCCACAAAGACAGAGCCACAGACCCAAAGATATACATATACCCGAAGATACACACGTCCTGTCATGGTGTAGCATGGCTCAGACTGCTATAAGCATCCAGAGGATGGCCACAAAAGATTGTCGTGATACTCAGGGAACAGTCTATTTTGATGGACTTAGTTCTAGAAAAGAGGGTGTCTCCTAGTATCTTGACACTTTCCATGTGCCTATCCTCACACTGCAGTTCCAAATACCAAGGTATGTATATATATATATTAGAATATATATATATATATATATATATATACATATATATATATATATATATATATATATATATATATATATATTCTAATCTGGAGGATCCTTTCAGTTCCTACCTTGGTAACATTTAGGCATAGGAGGAAAGTATGACAGATGTAAAATCAGTAAGAAACTTAGAGGCTCAACGGCCCAAACCGCTTATTTCTCTTTCTTTTTTTCTTTTTCTTTTTTTTTTTTAGGCAATTGGAGTTAAGTGACTTGCCCAGGGTCACACAGCTAGGAAGAGTTAAGTGTCTGAGGCCAGATTTGGTCTCAGGTCTTCCTGACTTCAGAGCCGGTGCTCTAGCCACTGCACCACCTAGCTATCCCCATTTATTTCTCACAGATTAGGTAAACAAGTTTATTTTATTTTGTTTATAATAAGGTCAGCTGAAATGCAACTATTATAATTCAATTTAATAGACATTTATTAAGCACCTACTATGTGTCAAGCACTGTGTTAAGCACTGGGAATATCATAAGAAAAAAAAAGACAGTCATAAGAGGAAGCTGGAAATCAGGATGGGGACTCTATGGAGTATTTGGCACGAGTGTGCTTATTCTGTAGAGTTGAAACCAGGCAGAGCTGCAGAAGGAGAGTAAGCTGGAAATCTAATTTCTGCTCTATGTAATGGAAAGCTTTGGGAAAAAATTACTACTCCACCATTTAGCTTTGAAATCAGAGAGAGGAAGAGGCTGAGGGAGGAACTATCTGAGTGATTGAGAGTAGAAGTGATCCCCTTATCCTGCGAGGGGAATAATTGTTTTGTAGAATAGAAACCTAGCAGGACTGCAAATGGAGAATTGGGTTAAAATAATTCCAATTCATTTTTCTGTTTTGGAAAATAAAGAAATAGAATGTCAGTATCTTCTGATCTGGTTTCTAAGTAAATCACTAATTTTTCTTTGCCAATCTTATCCTCTCAAAGAAATATGATATATGGAAAACCTTTCAATGAATAAATGAAGAATGAGGGGAAAACGACTCAATATTAAGGAAATCTATGTTCAATCTCACCTCTTATTCTTACCAGCTATATGACTTGACAAATAACAATCTCTCTGGGACTCATTTGTTTCATCTATAAAATGGGGATAATAGCGACTGACATTTATATAGTACTTATTGTGTGTTAAGCACTATACAATTGTAACCTTATTTGGTCCTCACAACAATCTTGGGAGGAAAGTGCTGTTATTATTTCCATTTTATAGTAGACTGAGGCTCTGCAGGGACTGCTGTACCCTCCCCCCATTCTGATCTCACTTATGATGCTCAGACCTTTGTACAATGGGACAGCAGGCCCTGGTGGGAAGGCTCCCCTGTGCTTGTGCTCCCGGATGGGGTCTGCCTCTCCAAGGCTATGAGAAGAATGCATTTCAAACAAGAAGTTAAGCTCACATCGCTTCATGGAGACAGAATCGGCAGGAGGGAAATCAAACACGCTGGCAGACGGTCTGCCTTTCTATTAGCCCTATTAATATGAACAGGAGTTGAAGGGCCCCCTGCTTTATTTATTAACAATCTTCATTCTCGATAAGCCTGCTGTGGAGCAAGCTTCTCATTAATAGGGAGCTGGTGGAGCTGGCTGCTTGAGCCCCCACCGGGTAGGGACTTACTGGGGAGGCAGTGGTCCTCACAGGGATCGAGTAAGGCAGCTTTCCTGATGCTGGTTTAGAACCAATGATAGCCCTCTTAGCACACGATGGGGAAGGGGTTTAGGGTCATTCCAGCTCCAGACAAAGGCCAAAGTTAGAGACATCAACCAGGTTCACCCTTACTGAGCAGTGTTCAAGTTAATTCAGATCCATCATTTAGTTATTTAGATATTAAAAAAAACCAAAACATTTTGAGTTCTAATTTCCTTCTCCTTCTCCAATCCCTTTTCTACTTACTGAGAAGGCAAGCAATATGATTATACAAAATAAATTTTCATTAGTTAATTCAAAGAACAAACATTTATTGAGTGCCTGCTGTGTGCCAGGTACTGTACATTTTCCTCATCATTCAGTGAACATGCTCAGTGTTATTTTCTTTTTTCTCTCTTTTTTTTTTGGTCCAGAACCAAAACTTCATCAGTATGACGATATCTTGGTGTGTAAAATCCTTTGACCCATCACAAAGTCTAGTCACAGCTGCCTGGGGCACTATTACGTTAAGAGACAAGCTTGGAATCCCCCAGCTAGGAGTTAACTCTATGTCCTCCTGACTCTCAGGATAGCCTCTATCCACTGTGACATAATGATTATATGTCCATTCATTCAAAGAATTTAGAGCTGGAAGTCACCTTAGAGTAATCCATCTTCAATGTACAGAAGAGGAACCTGAGGTTCAGAGAGGGCCAGTGGTTTATCTAAAACTACATGGCTAAAAAGTGGCAGAGTCAGGATTCAAACTTCTACCTGAAGCAGGGATGCCCAATATAACACCCAGGGAAGTAATCAGATAAGTTTCAGTTAACAGCCCCTAAAGATGGAGAACTTACTACTTCCTATGTTGGAAGGGGACTTGGAGCAGCAGTCAGGTGGGCAAGTATTTATCTGCTAGACTTGGATTCAGGAAGACTACCCCAGATGCTACCGAAGTGATCCTGGGCAAGTCGTTTAATTGCTCATGGTCTCAGTTTCCTCACCTGTATAATGGAGTGTGGGAACATAGGAAAAATTTGGAGAGCCTCTTTTCTCTCTGGACCCGGAATGCCAGGCTCCCAGATTGAAAGCTGGGAGAGTCTTGAGATCAGAAATTGAGAGCAGCTAATGTGACCCTTTCAGTTTTACGAGGAGGAAACTGAGGCTGAGAGACATTAAATGACCCGCCCACAGTTACACAGCTAGAAAGTGTCTGAGGCTGCATTTGAATTCAGGTCTTCTCGACTCCAGGCCAGCGTCCTGTGGCTGCTCGGTATGACATAGTGTATGCACTCAGAGTCTGCAAAACCTGGTTGTAAGTGCCCTACATCCTGCCTGTAAGACCACAGACAAGTCACCTGAGCTGTCTAAGCTATAGCTTTCCTCATCTGAAAAAAGGGGATAACAGTACCTTGAGAGGGAAGGGAGGATTGGCTTTGGGGTCAGTGCCTCTGAGGCTTGCTGCGTGACTTTGGATAAATCCC
The DNA here is from genome assembly GCF_048593235.1 of Sminthopsis crassicaudata. Taxonomy (NCBI): domain Eukaryota; kingdom Metazoa; phylum Chordata; class Mammalia; order Dasyuromorphia; family Dasyuridae; genus Sminthopsis; species Sminthopsis crassicaudata. The sequence goes on along the minus strand of NC_133618.1, from coordinate 437,882,816 downwards.
TGATCTCTCTGAGTCAGGGCTTTCTCCTCTGTAGGATGAGATGAGACTGGTTCTGCCTCTGATGCTGTGATCTGTAGGAGCTGCCTTATACATAAGGCTCAAGTGAGGTAACGTATGGAAAGAGCTTTGCAAACTTTAGATATAAATGTCATCACCATCATCATTACTATACTCTGACGCACCAAAGCCTGGCCAGTGGAAGGGTGTGAGAGCGAAGTTAATGGAGATGATATGAAAAATGAGACCAAGCCAGGAGCCCTTCAGGTAGCTCCGAGGAGAAGAACAGGTTAGACTTGGTCCTAGCCTTAGCTTTGATTTTCCTTTTATCTAAAAATCTAAATCAAGGCAACAATGGTCGGAGAAAGGTTACAAAAGAAGAGCAGTTTTAAGTCCTGAAATCACAAATGGCTCATCCTCATTTGGAGCCCTTCCACTCTCCTGGGTAAATAGTGTATTAAGACAATTTTTAAAAACTCTTATTATGTGGCCAGCAGACCAGAACAGCTTCATTGAGCCGTTAAATATGTAATCATACATTTTTTTCCCTTTAAATTGCATATTATTTATGCAACAGAGCAGAACAACTCCAAAGGAGTAATTACGAATCTGGCGTGCGTGCTGTGGTTAGAAAAACCCTCATGGAAACAAACGTGAGAGGAAGTCAGTCACTTTGTCCCCTAGGCACTGTTCATACCCTCATACCCCCCTCACCAGCCACCGCTCTGTCCCCTGGGACGCTGCTTCTGCCCCAGGATCTCCAAGGCCGGCTTCCAGGAGCCAGTGGGATGGTGACCCCACTGTGAAATACTGGGGCAGGCGGAGTCACCCTCCTTAGCTCCTTTCCCCTCATCCTTCCACCAGGGCCAGCTCCCATACTGAGCCCCAGTTCTACAGCTCTGGGCCAGAGTGGGGAGTATGCAAACCCGGGAAGAATGTGGGGATCCTGCTTTGCCATACAATCATAAGAATGATGGGTGACTCTCTCACCCTTGGACTCGCAGGCTCACAGGGGAAAAGCTGTGACTCCAGGGCCCACTGTACCACCTAGCTGCTCCCTTTTCCATTCTATGTTCTCATGTCTCAATAAAAACAAACAAACAAAAAACTGTGCTTGAGAGCACCTGATAAAACTTTAAATGGAAGAGTTAAACAAACAAAACTAAATCCAACACTGTTTAAAAAAAGTTTCTATGGAAAATTTGAGTCTTTTGTTTTTCTTAGGTCAGCCATAATTTAATAATTTATTTAAAAAGTGAATAATTAAAGTGTTTTATATACAGTAGGCACTTGCTAAATTTCTTTTTGTGGTTCAGTTTTTTTTCCCTTCATGACCCCATTTGGGGTTTTCTTGGCAGAGATACTGGAGTAGTTTGACATTTCCTTCTCCAACTCATTTTACAGATGAGGAAACTGAGGTAAAACAGGATTAAGAACTTGTCCAGGGATATACAGTTAATAAGTGAGACTAAATTCTGACTCAGTGACAGAATCTTAAAGTTGGAGAGGTCCTCTGGGATCATTCCATCCCATTTGCAGCTGAAACAAGAATTCCTTCAAACTTCAAGGCCTTTCCTGCTGAGCAATGGCTCCTCTCTCTACCTCTCATTTTAGTCTGGACAGCCCAGCTCTGATTAGAAGGAAGTTTCTTATGGTAAGCTGATCTGTTCTTTCAATGCTGACCTGCTGCTGCTCCTAGTTCTTTCTCACTGGGACCAAGAAGACCAAATCTAATTCCTCTTCCTCATGACAACTCTTCAGATGTTTTAAGACGGTGATCATTTCTCCCTGCTCCCAAGGATTCTCTTCTCTAGGCTAAAATATTCTTTTTTGCTATGCTTTTGTAATCCCAGTGCCTAACAGACATTACAGGAGCTTAATATTTGTTGAGTAATAGATGTAATTGATCCTTCTTGGACAGGGCTTCTTAACCTGAGGCTCACAAACAAATTCGGATTTAAAAAAAAGATATTTTGAAATTGAAAATTAAACATCAATAAAATTGATTTTCTTTGTAATCCTATTCACTTTATTTTATACATTTAAAAAGCTGTCCTGAGAAGGACATGTAGTTTTGCCAGACCACCAAAGGAGTCCATCATCCCTAAAAAGTTATGAAGCCCTGACCTAGGACATTATTTCAGGTCCTTCACCTCTCTTCCACATTCATTGTGCTCCTCAATAGCCTTTATAAAGCATGGCTCCAGAAGTAGACAAGTGCTCTTTGCTGAATTCTCAGCACTGAATACAATCCTTGAGGAAAGGGGATACTTCATTTTTTATGTCTGAATTTCCAGCATTTTGCTAGGTATTCTCCAGCACTGTGGCTAGCACACAGCAGGTGCCTAATAGATGCTTATTTGACCTATATCTTAGAAAGCCCAAACACCATTAGTTTAGTCTCTCTGAGCACAGGCACAATCCCCCAATCCTGGGGGAAGAGAATTGTGATGTCATTTGATTTTTGTGGTGAGGAAAGTCCTTCTACCATTGCAGGTTGCTACTTGATCTGCAGCTTATAGTCTCAGAACATTGTGTGGAGCAGAGAGTATAAATGACTTTCTGGAGCTATACAGCCCATTAAACCCAGAGGTGGGAAAGGAAGTCAGGCCTTCTTGACTCCAAGGACTGCTGGCCTTTAGACATTACTGTAGTCTACCTGCCTCTCCACGAGCCTTTTTTGTACTCATTGCACTCATTCTCAATCCCCCCATTTTTGGGCTACCAAAATAACCCCCAAGTTGGGAATGATCAAAACACAACGAATTTCCTATGAAAACAAGGGAAGAGGCACAAGAGACCTACCAGTTTCCTCTTTCTTTTTATGATGTGTTATGTCTCATAGGAAAATTAAGGGGAATATGATAGGAGAGTTGCTAAAGTAATTAAGTGCATGTTACTTAATCAATTCTCAGGGGGTTCTAAGAATGTTAAGGTGCTTTTCAAAAATATATATATTTTAATGAATATGGATATCAGCCTGATATTTAGCCTGAGCCTCTGAAGGGGGAGATGAATGAGAAAGGACACGCGTTCTGAGCACCCACTCATGCTGAAATGCAGCAGAATTTTTGGATCCACATTTTCTCAGTGGGAGGAAGAGGGCTTCATTAAAAACATTCTGAAAATTTAATTTGGGAATAGGAACTGCTTTTTCTGTCTTTGTGATAGCCACATGGCTGGGATTTCCCCTGAATTTCTTATTACTAATCTCATTATTATTCTAATCCATGTCCAAAATGGAGAAAACTTTGAGTTTATATGAAGTAAGCTCAGTCTTGGGAGCTTCTCAATAAAGTCTTCCCTTTGGGTTCATGCACCCATTCAGGACTCCCCTTGCCAATATCAACATTTAGCTAGCATCCAAATCTCCACAGAAAAGATAAAGGGCCTTCTGTTCCCAAGCAAGTACTCAGGCTAACAGTATATCTTCTATAGAACTGGTTTTATTTCATCTCACAGAAAAAGCAAGAATTTGCATGTGAGTCCATAAACAAGTCTCCTTTCCTCTTAATGTTTACATACTACCTTTAAAGACTTTATTACTTTCTATACACGTTCCTAACCCCCACAAAAGGAAAGCACTAAATGTTATAGAGTCTACCATTCTTCTGTTCATGCACCCTGCCATTTCAGTGATATTCAGAGTTATAATACTACTGTGTGTTAGCTCCTCCTGGGAGGAGGGCGGCTAGGTGGGGATGTCAGAAAAACTTATTCCTGAGTTCAAATCTGGCCTCAGACACTTACTAACTGTGTGACCCTGGGCAAGTCACTTAACCATGTGTGCCTTAGTTTCCTCATCTGTAAAATGAGCTGGAGAAGGAAGGGACAAAATCATTCTAGAACTTTTGCCAAGAAAACCCAAATGGGGTCACAAAGAGTCAGACATTACTGAAGAATAAAAAAAGAAAGGTGTGTGTGTGGGGGGAAGGATACCTAGAGTAATGCTAGTCTTCCTTCTGGTGAGCTCCAGACTTGGGGCTGGGATCCCAAAAGGAGGAAAAACTTGGATTGTTAGAGGATTCCTTCTTTATTCTCAAATCCATCAGTTAGGAGAACTCCAGCATTGGGTCTGAAGTTAGAGGGACCTGAGATCAAGTTTCCTCCTGGTATATTCTATGATACAATGGAAACAGTTCTGAATCTGGTCCTGGATTCAAATCACAGCCCTGCCACTTACTAGCTGTGTGAACTTGGGAAGTCACTTGATTTCACTGGGCCTCAGTTTACTCATCTGTAAAATGGGAGTATAATAGTGCCCACCTCCCAAGTACCATTGCTGTGAAGTTCAAATGAGATCGATCATATTTGCAAAGCACTTTGCATACTTTAAAGTGCTACATAAATGCTAGTTATTATTATTATTAATGCAATTATTTTTTGAATAGGAAGATTATCAGAGGAATGATTAAAATGATTTAATATATGAAGAATAAAATGGGGCATTAAAGAAGTAGGCCCAAATAAAAAAAAAAGTGACTTTCAAGAAGCCTCAGTTTGTTATCTGATTGTCACCTTCCACTATTCCTAACTACTGCTATTATTGGAGATCTATGGTTTGTTGATAATTTATACATAATTTGGAAATCCCCTGTGATCTGCCTCTCCCACTTATATTTACCACTTCTTTGCCTAACCTCTTCTTCCCACTTTCCCTTGCTGTTTCCCAAGAGCTCTCTGGCTCTTGTCAGTTAGGACAAGGGTTACAATGGCCCACCAGCAAGGTGTGATAAGAGGATAATATATATAGTCTTTGAGGCTCTGTGTCTGGAGGCAACAATACCTCTGGAAAACCTGAGGGTAAAGATCTCAGAAACCCAAGGAGAGCAAAGTGGGCAATGACCAGATCATTATTCAGATCCGGACAGCTCAGGTACTCCAATGTTCCTAACACCGACCTGAGATGCTGGTAGGGCTGAGAATGCTCAGCTGTGAACCGCAAAGATCCAGGGGAGCCTAGCCTTGAGAAGCAAGGGCCAGCACCAGAATTCAGGAGACTGAGTGCATGACCAAGTGGAGTCAAACATTCAACGCAAAAAAAAAACAAAAACAAAAACAAAAAAAAACCTGAGCATTAAGGAAGACACTGATTCTGACACAAAGCCCCAATTCAGGAACTAAAGCTGGAGAGATAAGTAAGTCAAAGAAAATACCCAACAGCATAAAAAATCATTGCAAATGATTTTGAGATGCCTCACCCTTTAGAGAAGTAACTCCACAACCACAAAGGAAAACTGGATTTTCCTCAGGCATTATGTGAAAAGATGAAATAAATCCAGTCAGGAGTAAAATCCAGGTCTTCTGACTTTAAATCCTGTAATTTTGTGGAGATCTTTTCAACTCCTTTTCCAGTTTACAACCATTCTAAGAAAAGGCAGTTGCTTCTTTTTAGGCTGGTGGTCCCAAAAGGAGAGAAAGACTTATGCAATGACATGTGTCAAATTGCTTACCTTCTCAAAAATGGGGAGGGGAGGGAGAAAATTTGGGACTTGAAATTTTTTTGGGAAAAATCAGCATTGATTTTACATGTAATTGGGGAAAATTAAAATCTTAAATAAAAAAAAAATCTTAAAAAGAAAGAAAAGTAAGAAAGTAAAGTTTTGGGGTGGAGAAACCGGGATTAGAACGTTAGGTTTCTGATTTCCAGGCCGCATATGAGATCTTGTAATTCAATATGGGAGTTGAGAAATTTTGATTTATTATAAATAAATATGTGATTTGTATACCTATTTTATATGCTTTTATGCCTGGAATTACATAAAAATTTCTTGGGTGAAAGGGAATTGCAAATGGAAAAAAATTAAGAAGCCCTGCTTTAAGCCATTTTGAGAAAGGAACAGATGGCCAGACAGACCCAGAATCTAGAGCTAAAAGATTACTACTTTTTGTGGTCTTGTTAAGGGAAACCCATCCCCAGCATCGGTATGTAACAAGGAAAAAAACGATGTCCTCTGTAGCTCTCTACCACACCCCCACACACCTCCCTCCCCATCTCAGCAGTGACATCCTTGACTAAAGTCTAACTTGAGCTTGTTAAATAAAATCCCCTGAAAATAATTCCTGCTCAGAATAAAACTAAACCACCCAGCAAATGAGAGGAGTAAGAAAAAATCTCTGCCAGTGACCCACCCCCTTGGCCGTCACTATCCCTAATAAAGTTTCATGGCTGGTGAGAAACGCTCCAGCGGTCTGACAGATTCCTAGCAGAGTCGGAGATGTCTTGTTCAGAGTAATAGCTATCTCACACAGGTGCCCAGCTGCTATTGTAAAATCAGTAAGCATTTAATTGAAACAAACGACTATAATAATAGTACATTATCCCTGCAGGCTCATAGCCATAACAGTTTTAATTATTGAGTTAAGAGTCAAGCTAATTTATCCTTTAAAGTAACAGCCACATCTTTGGTTACACTGATCATCCCATTATGAATATGAGGGCACCAGCAGGGAAGGATTGGAAAGGAGGGCAATTTATAGCTGTGTTTATCTTAGGAGAGAGGCTTCCTGTGAGAGTTTGAGTCACAGAACCAAGTTCTACTAATGTAGCTATGGGCGTTTTTGGATGGCAAGAGAGGGTGAGAAAGAAAGCCTATGCAGGTAGATGTCTCTGTGTACAGTTCTAGGCTTAGAGCTGGAAGAGACTTTGCCCCAACCCTCCACTTGACAGATGAGGAAACTGAGATCTAGAGAGATAAAATGCTTTCCTCAGTGTTACACAGGTAGGGACTTGAACCTATATCCCCTAATTCTAAATCCTCTCCTTTTTCCATGCTACCATCTTGTCTCTGCTCATTCCACCACTCTCCTTGTCCTCCAGGTAAGATGATAAGCTGCTTAATTCCAGAAGCTCATGGTCTTTGTAGTGGATAGGATGCTGGATAGGATGTGGATGGCCACATTACCAATCTGTCATCAAGAAGTCTTACAGAAAGCTCCCAAAGATAAGTCAGTGTATATTTTAATGCTGTGAGAGAAAGTGGGCACTCCAATCCCTTTCCACTCCCCATGCTCACTCTTGCCTCCCCCTCCAGATTCTTAGCTAGTGATCATTTCCCCATTCCTGAAGATATTTCAAGTATTATGAAGAGGGAAGAGAGGAGCCTCCATGCTGATTTTTGCAGTCCAGTGGTTATGCCCAGATGAGTTATTTCTGCTTGGAGACATTCTACCACAAAATTTTAACTGATCTTAGTAACCTGGAAAGCATGATCTGAAAGTATTTCTTAGTTCAGAGAAAGAAGGAAAGAAGAGCTGAGAGAGTATAAAAAAGTCCAAAGGGAGAAGAGGATGGTACAAGGTAGGATAAGCCCCCTGGGAAGAGCTGGGAGGAAGATTTGGAGGAAATAAGCAGAGGTGGATGTGATAAAGTAAAATTCATTCAATTCATTTGACAAATATTTACTGAGGCTTTGTACATAGTAGCTGTTCAATAAACGGCTAGAACTTGGAAGAAGAGGAGAAGTGGGTTGAAGAAATGGAAGCAAAAATAGAAAGGAGCATTGTTAATATTACAGTTTTAGTCATTGTTAATAATAGTAATAATAAAATGAGATGATAACATATGCAAACTACTTTGCAAGACTTAAAGAGCTCTAGAAATACTTGCTATTTATTATTTTATGAATAATTTAAATGATTATTAATATAATTTCTATATTCTACATTCATATATTACATATAGCATTTATATATTATTTATAATTAATATGAAATCAATTTTTGATTTTATTGGTATAGGAACTTTTTAGATGAAGAAACTACCAGTGCAAATTGGTACCTTCTCTGCAATTTACAGTTTTAGAGAATTGCTTAGAATACTGAGAAATTAAGGGATTTTTTCAGGGTCTCATTGGCAGTAATGGGGCTTGAACCTGAATCTTCCTGGTTCCAGACCAGCCCATTCTATACTGCCTCTTACTAATGGGGCCATCAAATTGGGTGACTATTTAAAAACAGCTCTCCTTTCTATGAGTTGCTACTTCTATAAATGAGAAGGGTATAACTCTGCTTCCCCTCCCATCTCAGACCATCCTGCCTTTTCTTCAGTCTGTCTCTTTGCTGACACTGTTCTACAAGCCTAGAATGGATTTACCCCAAATTGTTCAGGACAACTTAGTACCAGGCGGAATCTGAGATCAGACCCCGATTCTAACCCTCACCAGAACTTGGAAGAGCTTGGGCAAATCCCTAGGACCTTCTGGGCCTTTGGGTCATTTCTGAGATAATCACACTTGTGAGCATTTCTTGGAGATCTTGTACACAAAGCTCATTACAAACCTTAAAATAACTATAAAACATGGTCATTCTTGTTCTGACTGATGATTTGAGAGTATAGGCTGGTATGGAATTCTGAACATGGAGTCAGGAAGATCACACTCATTAGATGTGTTAATATGGGTAAGTCACAATTTCCCTGCTTACTAACTTTTTTATCTATAAAATGGGAAGAACTTCTGTCATATCTACTTTATAGAATTGTTGTGAGGCTCAAATGGGATAATATATGGAAATGTAAACCTTATATTAGAACTGTATTTATGATCAGCCTAATGTAAGCTCCTTGAGGGGAGAGATTATTTTGGTTTTGATAGAATCCCTAAAGTCTAGTAATGTCTTACAAAAAGGAGGTGCTTAATAAAATGCTGTGATTTCATTTGTATGGTGGATCCCAATAAGGAAACTCCCTGCACAAGACTGCACTGCTAGTCCTTGAATCTCAGAGAGTTGTCTAAGGGTGTTGAGACTTTCCATACATGAACCCACATCTTCTTGATTCTGGGGTCAGCTTTTTCCCAATAAATGGTATTTTTTCCCCAATAAATAGTAAATGAATTGAAATTGCTTAGTGAAACAGAAGCTGGGAGACTCTCGCTCTTTCTCTGCATTTCCTCTCCCTTCTCCTCCTTCTCTCTGTCTCTGTCTGTTTCTCTCTCTGACCTCTATGTCTCTCTGTGTGTCTCTCTCTTTCTCTGTCTGTTTCTCTGTCTCTGTCTCTCTGTCTCTGTCTGTGTCTGTCTTTCTCCTCTCTGTTTCTGTCTGCCTCTCTTCTCTGTTTGTCTCTCCTCTCTGTTTCTTCTTTCTCTTTCTGTATTTTCTTTCTGTGTCTGTATCTCTGTCTCTCCTCTCTGTCTCTGCCTTTCTTTCTGTCTCTCTGTGAATCTTCCTTTCTGTCTGTCCTCTGTCTCTGCCTCTTTTTCTTCTCTCTGTCTCTGGTTCTGTCCTCCCCTCTCCTCCTCTCCCCTTCCCTTTTCTCTGTCTCGCTGTTTTTCTCCCTTTCTGTTTCCCTTTCCCCCATCTCTCCCCTTTCTCCTTCCCCTTCCTCCCTTTCCCCACCATTAAATTTCATCTATTATCAAACCACCTCCACCTCAATCTCCACCCCTAGAATGGGAGCTCCCTGAGCTCAAGAAAAGTATGTTCTTTTACCAAAACTTTGTATTTCCTTTCATCCCTTATACCTCCCTCCCCAGCACTGAGCACATAGCCCTACATACAACAAGCACTTAAAAAATATTTTCTGAGTTAGATCAAAAGAAGTAACTTGTTGCAGTACAGAGAATCCTGGCCTTAGGATCTGAATTTCTGAGACCTAGTCACACCTAACTCTAATTTTATACATTGGTAAGCCACTTAATCTCTGGAAGCTTCACTCTCCTAATTTGTAAAATATAGCTAATAATCCTTATATCTACCTAGGGAAGTACTCCAAGAACTGCTAAGTAGTCATGGGCTATTGTTATGGGTGTGTGCTCTGAATTCTAATCTAGTAATATTTCAACTAAGTTAAAACCTGTTTAAAAGTATGATTCCTCACCCCACCCTCCACCATACACACAGGAATAACTCCCAAGGACCCCTGTCCTTTCCCCCCAGTCCCATTACACATGATTAAAAAGGCAAAAAGGAACACACACACACACACATTTACAGACTAATTTCTTAAATATAGGGAGAAAACAGAATCATTCTCATTGGGAAAGCATTTACAAACATCCCTGCTTTTCCCCTAATCACCTGGGTGGGTTCATCCCCTGATTTGGCTGAGGACTTCAGACATCCGACTTGGAAAATAAACTTATGTGGACATAATGGTTTTCTCCAATGATAAATAATACTAAATAGCTTTTTGAGGTTGGCAAAGCACTTTGAACAGATTTGAATGGATGCCATGTAGAAAGAAGATGATGAGCCTAGATCTGCTTGTCTTGGGAAGCCAGAGTAGGAGGTGGAAGGTGCAGGGGGTCTCTCACCCCCTGTGCAGGGGGTCTTCTTGCTCTGCATCACAGGTTGCACCAGAGACTTCTGGGACTGGGGTGCAAAGCCTTGTCTCTCCCTGCCCGATTGTGGGTCTTGGACCCCCTCCCCCGGTGCTGCTGGGTGCTCTCTCTCTCCCACAATAGGGGCCTCCCCAAGTTCACTGGCATGTGTAATCTGCATTAAATTGTGCCTTGGCTGAAAGTGAAACAAGGCAGGCCCAAGTTTTGTTCTCAGGAAGCACTTTCAGTGTTAATTCCGATTTTAAAAAAAGTTTTGGCTATTTGCAAGTTATAAATGAACTGAAAAATGGAAACTTTCTGCCTATCAATAAGGTTTAATTTTCCTCTTAACATCAATATCTTTTCCCCCCTGAACACACTGCATTGGAAATCTGGTTGGCAGAATCAGGTCGTGGGGACTCGGGAGGGAACTGCTCCCAAGCTTATCATTTTTCTCTGAACACCCAACGCTGTGGAAGGCGATACAAAGTTTCATGCCCCTTGACATCATTAATCCCATTATGCTTTCTAATGACCAGTTCAGTTCCATTCTCAGGAGAATTGCTCCCGTTTCCCATTGTCAGCTGATTTCAGAACCTTTGAGTACAGAGGGCAGTTGCCTTGCTTTCTAAAAGGTTACCTGTGGACTGCATCTGTTTATTAATAACCTAGAGTGTTACATACAAAGGAATATTAGACATAATTGAGTTCCATTTTACTAATAGGAAAACTGAGTCCCAGAGATGGAAAGTCACACAAAGATGTATAACTAGTTAGTAGCAAAGTTGTACAAAAACTCAGGTATTTTAACTCCTGTAAATATCTTCTCTGTGACTTGTAGGGACATTTGGTTGGAGATATTTTGTATATTCATGATTTAATGCACCAACCACTGACTTGGGAGGAGTTGAGAGGTAAGGAGCTCCAGAGAGGGAACTATACAGGTCACCTATGATGTAACATAGAACATAATATGATGAGGGATTCTTTAGTTTTTTTTAATGCATGTAATTTTAATACTCAAACTACCCCTCTCTCGATGGCTTTCTATCTCTTCTTGGAGGAAAGATGGTGGATTATGGATGTAGAACATGGCATGTGTTGTCAGATGTAGCAACGAACAATGTGTCAATTTGTTTTGCTTGGACATATTTCCTTATTACAAAGGAGGGTTCTACTGCAAGTGTGATGAGTATCATTTGGAAATAACAATTATGTTCAAAATAATGTGCATCAATAAAACATTTATTCTTCTAATTCTTCCCCCAATTATTTTGTATGTGTTTTTGTGTCTTACATTTATCTATCTGTGAATGTGTTGTATCCCCTAAGTGGATTTTAAGTTTCTCCAGGGTAAAAGTGGTCTTGCCTTTGTATTTATCTGAATTCAAATATTTAGTGCTGGAAGGGAGCTTAGAGATCATTTGGTGCAACCCTTTCATTTTACAAATTAGGAATCAGTCCCACAGAGGTGAAGAATCTTGCTTAAATTCATAGTGGTAAATAGCAGAACTGGGATTTGAATCCAAGACTTCTAACTCCAAATTCCACTTTATTACACTGCCTAGTATTCAGTGAATATTTAGTTTGTTAATTGATTTAAATTTTAAAAAATAAAGAATAGTCACATGAGTTACAATGAAGGCTCAAAGTCCCCTTGGTGGAAGCTAGGTGGTATTTGGGCCTGGAGTCAGGAAGATCTGAATTCAAATCCAGCTGCAGACACTTACTAGCTATGTGACCCTGAGTAAGTCACTTAATCTCTGCCTCACTTTCCCCATCTGTAAAGTGGGGGTGATAATAGCAGCTGGGCTGTTATGAGAATCAAACGAGATAATATTTATAAAGTGTTTAGCACAGTGTCTGGTATTCCTCTTCCAGAACGGACCGTAGACACAGGAAAGCACAAATTTTATACCTTATCTAGAATGCCTAAACACCTAGTCCTGACTTTGGGGAATTCTCTATCTCAGGAAGTATCAAAGTAAAGGCTAGTTAGGGCACTTGAAAGGGGTTTCCCTTGGGATGAACGATTGATTTGGCTGAGTTTTCCGACCAATGTTTCTTGATTCTACCACATCACAATGTGGCTTATGAGAACTATTCTCCCTGAATCCATGGCAGTGTTTCCAATGGGATTGTGGATACAAAAATACTCTGACCATTCATTCCTTTTGGCCATGAATTTTCCCAGTTCCTGTTGGTGATAATTCATAAATCCTTTGGAATTGTCTTGGTGATCCAAGACATTGTGTTACTGAGAATAACTAAATCAGTCACAGCTGATCATCATACAATATTGTTATTAGTATATCCAACACAGTTCTGACTGCATCATCACCCCTGCTCAATAAACTTTGGTGGCTCCCTATTGCCTCTAGTATCAAATATAAAATCATCTGTTTGGTTTTTAAAGTCCTTCACAACCCTTTTCTGCCTTTTTAGTCTTTTAATACTTTATTCCCCCCAGCCCACCCCATGTATTCCACAATTGGGTGATACTGACTACCTGGCTGTTTCGAGACACAAAAATTCCATTTTCAACTCATCATTTTCACTCTGTCCCCTCTGAAAATCTCAACCAAAGTCTTACCTTCTACAAGAAGCTTTTCCTAGTCTTGCTTAATCATGGATGTCTTCCTACCCTCTAAGACTATCTCCATTTTACCTTGTCTCTGCCTTGTGTTCCGTAGTTGTTTACATGTTTCTCCCTCATTAAACTATGAACTTCTTGAGAACACGGGCTGTTTGTTGTCTCTCTTGCATCCTTAGTTCGCAGCCCAGTGCTTGTGCATAGTAGGTGCTTAATACATGTGCGCTGATTGGACAATTTGAGTCAACTCTTCTAAGAAGCTCTCTCTGACTCCCTATCCTTTCCCCTTTTTACCTCAGATATTACATAGCATTTTGACCATACTACTTTAAAGCATTTATCATATATTTGTAATGTGTGGGACCACCAGAGGCACTAGATGAGGTAGTAGAGTCAGAAAGATTCCTTTTCCTGAATTCAAATCTAGTCTCGGATGCTTTCTAGCAGTGTGATCCTGGGCACTTTGCTCAGTTTTCTTAACTGTGAAAGAAACTGCAAAAATAGGAAAGGAAAGGACAAATGACTTATTATATTTGCCAAGAAAACCCCAAATGGAGTCACAAAGAGTTAGAAGCGGAGCCAAGTAGGTCCATATTCTGTTGCTGTTACGTTACAGTCACCTATATTTAGCCCTATTTTATGGCTATATCTTATCTGAGTACATTGCTCCAGAATAGTGAATGAATAGACTCCACCTGAGGGAAAGTCTGTGGAAAGCGGGGAGAGAAAATTGGGTTTGCTGAGGAGAAAGGGTTACTTGCTTTCTACTTGGCAATGAATGTGTTGCATTCAGAATTAACATGTGAGATAATTAAAACCATCTTTCCAATGAATTTATTATGGGATATTCAAAGCTAATTATAAATTCTCTGTTGCTAATCCCTTGCAGTTTGCTAATGCAGTGTTGAAATCTCTTTGGCCACACTTGTTTAAATTATTCATTAGACACAGCAACAGTTGTGAACTGTAATTTAAATTGACATCTCATGAATATTCAATTAGCATAATAAACATCGGAATGTTTTACTGCAAACTATTCAATATTTTGTCTTCTCTCCCATGTTTACACATTTGTATTAACTCTTAAGAAAGGTGTGGCCTGGTTATGTCACTGAGAACACTAAGTTGGCTTTATCATTCCCTTCAGCCATATTCTGAATTAGATAAGTCTTCTGAAGATTTCCTTAATATGGGGAGACCTTAGTGCTAGGTCTGGTTCTACCTGTGTGTCTGGAGGGATCATTCTGGGCAATCCCAGAGGGGCCTCCTCCTTTCCAAGTCTGAGTCTCAAAATAGCTTGGTCATTAGCATTTATTTGAACAATTTGCTCAGGAGAGCAGAAGGACACTGTACTCCCAGGTTCCAGTGGAGAAGATGAGCATCACCTGCTCCCAGGTCACCCAGTGACAGAGGGGGCTTTTTCAGACTCAACCTTGGAACTTATCCATTGGCTCAGTCATTAGCAGAGTCAGTGCAACTTCCTGGCCTCTTTCTCTCTATGGATAGAACACCACTAGATTATAACATTAGTATCCTATTGCTCTCTTGCAGAGATAGCCCTTGAGATTTCAGAAACTTTGGTCCCCAGAGATCCCTGAAGCTACTTCTGCCAATACAAGCCTTGCTAGGCAATTTTCATCAATTCAGTCCAATGATGGATCCATTCTCAACATTACCCATCATGATGAACTGACTACTCACAGAGGGCAGGGAATCACAGAGCCATGGATTTAGATTGGGGAGAGGAGAGCCATAGATGTTAGCTAATCCAACCTCCTCATTTTGTGTAGACTAATTCAGAGTGAAGTTCCAGTTACCTTTTCTAGGTCTCACCCAGGTCACAAAGCTGTCATTTAGAGATTCTCTGAATCCAAACCCAGAAATTTTTCTATGGCACCACAAGATTAGAGAGGAAGAAGAAAGTACTCTCCACACAGGAAGGGCCTGTGTCTTTTATGGATAAGCAAAATCAAAGATCTAGTGCTCTCAGATACAGCTCTAGTACAATTTACTTAATTTACAATTGAAGAAACAGATCCAGGGAGATTAATGACTTGCTAGTTAGGAACAGAGGTAGGATTTGAGCTCAGATCCTCAGAGATAAAAATAAGCACATATTCATAATGTTCATCAGGCTCAGCTGTGATATGGGGCAGTAGGGAGAGCATTGGACGCATTCTGATCCCAATTATGCCATCAATTAACCAAACTGAGCCTTTGTTTCCTCATCTAAAAAAATAAGTTTTTATTAGCTACTCCCTTCCAGCATTAAATTTTTTAGTTAGGACTAATTCACTGGATAGTCTTGGGTCCCTTTTCTCCAGGCTTCAGTTTCCTCAAGTGTAAAATGAGAAAGTTAAGTCTGGCCATATTATTCTCCCTTTCTCAAGAATCTTCAGTGGCTCCCTATGTCCTCATAGATAAGGTAGAAACTTCTCTGCCTTCTGTTTAAAATTCTTCACAAACTGGTTCAAACTCAAATTTTTAAACTGATCATGCCATTCCATATTCTGTGCAAGCTGGCTCACTCATATTCCATTTCCCACTATCACAACTTTGCTCAGACACAATGTGCCCTAAGTCTGGAGGGCTCTCCCCACCCTTCTGTATTTTATAGAAACCCTAAACTTCTGTCAAAACACAGCATAAGGGTCACCTCTTCCAAGAGGGCTTCCCTGACCCCCCTAGGTGGGAGTGCTCTTCCAATCAAGATGACTGAATTTATTCTGCCTATAACCAATGAAATCACAGGTTCGATCTTTTATCTGTTTTGTACAAATGCTCATCTGTGAACACATAACTTCCCCTTAGTAATAGAAGGGACTACTTTGTTTTGCCTTAGTTTCTCCAGAACTGAATGCAATACCTAGCACATTGTAAGTACCCACCTGTAGACTTATTAAATTGAACTGAAGAAGAGATTTGCATTTTATGGCCCATTTTATGGTCTAGAATCATATGCTGTCTTGAGCATATTTTTCTAATTGGAGTGGGAGAGAGAGTTTGAAGACCCAAGCAGGGAGAGGAACCTCCCTGGGGAATTTGTGGGCCGCAGAAAAAGGCCACCCACCTCACAGTTTGCTCAAGACTGTGGTTTGTTCAACACATGGCAGCAAATGTACACAGATCTATGTGTGCTGAATTATTGAGACAGGCTTGGGTGTGAATACCTCACCACTTAAAGTAAAACCTTGATAAAACAGAATTCACTTAGCTCAGTTCTTAAATTAATTAAAGCTGAAATTCTTTGGGGAGAGAGGGATAGCTTCTCTGTGATAAGAGGAAATCAAATGGTAGTTAAGTAGTGTGTGACTTGGAGTACTTAAACTTTTTCCACTCATAACCCCCTTTCACCTGAGAAATTTTTATGTGATCCCAGGTATACAAGTCTATAAAACAGGTAAACAAGTTAAGCATTTCCCAGTAATAAATCATAATTTTGCAACCCCCATGAGATCCTCATATGGGATCACGTCCCAAGTTTAAGAAGCTGGGATTTAAATTCTCTGGGGCTCCATTTCTTCATCTGATTAAGAAGCCTTGACCTCTAAGGTCCCTCACAGCTCTACATCTATAATCCTATGATGAGGAAATGTGCTGAGAGCAGGGATATTTGGTGATGATTACTCCTTTACTCAGTAAGCTCTAGTGGCTCCCTATTATTCTCAGGAAGAACTATAAAATCCCCTGTCTGATCTTTAAAGTCATTCCTAAACTGCTTACTGTTACTATACTTCTTATACTTTATTTTACCATCCATGAAGTCTATGTACTAGGTGTACTAGTCTTGCTGTTTCCCACACATACATTCTATCTCCCAACTCCATGACTTTGCAATGTCTCCTGTGCTTGGAATGCTCTCCTCGGTCCCCTCTGCCTTTCAGCCTCTCTGGATTTCTTCCAGACTCAGTTCAAATCTCACATCCTGCAGGGGGGCTTTCTTTTTTCTCCCCTTTTCTTTTCTTTATTCACTTTTATTCATATTTATTTATTTATTCATTTACTTATTAGGAGGCCTTTCTTGATCGCCTCAGGTGCTAATGTATTTCCCCTTCTGATTTCCACTCATCTTGTACTTTCTAGATGCCTATTTATTTACCTATTGTTTCTCCCAATAAACTGTGAGCTCCTTGAGGGCAGGGGACGGTTTTTCTTTCCTTTGTATCCCTAGTATTTAGGACCCTGCCTGGCACACAGTGAAGACAATAAGCATTTGTTGACTGACTGTGGGTGTTTAGGAAGTGTAGGGAAACTAACTTTACCAAATACTCGAGGCTCAGTCTCTTTACCATCTCTAATTTTGGCAGTAACCACTGAAATTCAGAGACATGACCTGATCAATAAAGATGACCTAATCAATAGATGACCTAATTAATACAGAATCACACTTCTGAACACCTGACTGAACTAAGGCAAGAAGAGTGGGGTCCTGTATTCTGGAGAGATTTTCAGCAAGGGCTGGAATAGAAAATTTAATGCTTTACTATTTTCTTGGTCTAATGTAACTGCTTCTTAGCCAAGCTCCCTTTCTCCTCTCGTCTGTCTGGCACCCACATCTTCCCCAATGAGTCCCTTCTCCAAACTTGGGTCCTAAGGCTCTCTTCCCTACCCCAACTACTAAAATCTGCTCAGGAAAACGTGGGATTCTGGACATTTACGACTGAAAGAGACCATAAAATGCAAACTTTTTTTTTTTTCAGTTCAATTTAATAAGCCTACAAGTGAGTACCTACTATGTGCCAGGCATTGTATTCAGGCCTGAGGATACAATTCTATATATACTTCCAGATGTGTCTTCATTATGCACGGGTCTAAGCATGTTACTCCCTGGCTCAAAAACCTTCAATGACTCCCTGTTGCTGGCAGGATTAAATTGGAATCTCTTAGACAGGCATTTAAGACTTTCCACAATCTGGGTCTAATCCATTCATATATCTTTGCAATTCTACAACTTCCCCTTGGGGTGTCTTGGTGGTTCAGTGGAAAGAGTCTAGGGCTTGGAGTGAGGAGGGGTGAAGCACAGTGTTCTCATCAGGTATTTTGGGGAAGGTTTAGTGTTTCTGCAAAGGTCATTCCCTTGTCTCAAAGAGGCAGAATGTTTTGAGACACCCGGCCATTTCCATAGCATTGAAAGGGCTCTTAGCAACAGGAAGATCCACAGCTGGGAGACAAATGCAATCACCACATAGATCATGGCTCAGCTGCTTGGTGAATTCAGATGTCATTGCTCACTTTCTGCTGCTCAGTCTAACATGTTCTCCGAAACATCCTTCTTCCTGGACTGGACTGTGAGGCCATCGGCTCAATCCCTTCTGACACTGAACCTGAATACAGGTTTCCAGGACCCCCGTTAATAGCCTCTGATGGTGAGGGCCTGATACTGCTGGAAGCTCAGCCCTCCAAGGCCTGGACCACAAAGCAGGCCCCATATCTGTCCAGGTAACAGTTAAGTTTTCTTAATGAACACTTCCTTTGGAGAGGGGCCCTTTAGTCATGATAGAGAAATGTACTCTGTCCCCATTGCCAATACGCTTGGTTTGGCTGCTGGATGTCCTGAGGATCTAACAAAGACTTTCACAGGCCGTTATTTCCTACCCCCACCCTCACCCCCGCCTTTTACCTGGAGTCCATTTGTATCTAAAAATGGTTCACATTTAAATTAAAAAAAAAAAAAAAAAAAAAAAAAGACTAATTCCCAGCACATACACCTACTTCCCCGAACAGTCAGCATAACCCCTACTATAGGACCGATACAAAGCCCCTGGAATTTCCCATTGTGCTAGAGGCTTTCTGCCTTACTGTGTATTTTTGGGTTTTTTTTCAGCAATTCTATTTGGTGGACTGTACATGGAGGGTAATTTATATATGAGGCTGGCACAAAGGATGTTAGAAAAAAGCAATTTATTGCAGTTTCATTGAAAACTAAACTGGAGCTGACTGAGGATTAGCGTTTCTATCTGCAGGGGCAGACTTTTTTTGGGTTGGAAGAGGCATCTCAGTTTGAGAGTATGGACTGCAGAGGGAAGAAGATGCTGAACCATGGTATTTAGAACTAGAAAGAAATTTAAGAGATGATCTAATCCAATCTTTTCATCTTGCAGATGGGGAAACTGAGTCTCAGAGAGTACACATGATCTGTTCAGAGATACTAAGAAGATGGTCATCTTCTCCCTTCCCCCAAATCCCTAGTGTACATCAAAACACAGACTCTAGCTGACATCTAATACATGGTAGACCTTCCCTAATTCTGCCTAATTAATGGCATTCTTTTCTTGTTGAAATTTCTTTGCATTATTTTTGTACATTTTGTATTTCTTTATTTGTATTTGTGGTGTTCATTTTCCTTCCTTCCTTCCTTCTCCAGTTCCTCGAGGGTGGGGACCTAGGTATTTGAACCCAGATAATTTGACTCCAAATTTAATTTTGCCCTTGTATCCTCAGCCCTGAGAGGTTGCATTGTTAGTGGGTAGAAAGTCTGTCTCAACCAAGGTCCTCTAGACTCCTTTTGCTTCTGGGACACCTAAAGGTCACACAGACCTTGGGAAAGTTAATTACCTAACCACTCCCTAACATTACAAATTGGAGAATAAGTGCAGAGCTGTATTGGTATAAGGTGTTTTCCCCACTGGGAGTTCCCTATCTTAGTGAAATTCCAGGTCCAGTCAAAAGAAAAACATAATAAAAGCTATAATCTCAACACATTGCCTGACAACCAACATGCAAACATTTATTAAGTGCTTGACTGTGAGGATACTAAGACAAAAACTTAAAAAGTAGAGAATAACAGTGCACTTGTGCCCAAATTTATGGAAATGTAAATATGAGATACATTCAAAAGGCAAAATGATTTTTTTTAAAATCAGAGCCAGGGTGGGTGGGACTGGGGATGCTTATACCTCAGAGAACTCAGAAAGGCTCCTGACCTTGAACACTCACTGATATCTGTTGAATTGAAAAAGCACAGCTGAGATTTGAACTCAGGTTTATCAATCCTACATCTAATGCTCTTTCAAGCAAACAATCAGCCAATCAACAAGCATGTCTTGAGCATTGACTATCTGAGAAACTACATTAAGTTCCAAGACATGAATGAACATATAAAAAACATACTGTCTTCAAAGAACTCACATACTAACCAAGGACATAATGCATCAAATAAATAAGTGTATATAAGATAATATAGAATAAAAAGAAGGCAACCTTAGAAGGGAGTAGCTAATGATACAATGGTGCATTGGATAGAGCACCCTTCCTGGACTTAGGAAAACCTGAGTTCAAATCCAGCTTCAGACCTTACTAACTGTGACCCTGGGCAAATCATTTAACCTTATTTGCTTTAGTTTCCTCATCTGTAAAAAGAAAAAAAGAGCTAGAAAGGAAATGAGAAACCACTCTAGAATCTTTGCCCAAAAAAACCCCAAATGGGGTTACAAAGAATTGGATATGATTGAAATGAGAAACCACTCTAGAATCTTTGCCCAAAAAAACCCCCAAAAAAACCCCAAATGGGGTTACAAAGAGAATGTGTGTGTGTGTGTGTGTGTGTGAATAGTAAGTTCTATTTTGGATATGTTAGTTTGAGATGCCTTTGGGAAATCCAGTTTGAGATGTGCACTAGGCTGTTGGTGATAAGGGACTAGAACTGAAGGGAGATTCTAGGTTGGATATATAGAACTAAGAGTCATTTGAACAGAGAAGATAACTGAATCTATGGGAGTTGATGAAATCCAGGAAGATCTAGAGCAGTGGTCTGTCAAACTTATTAAATAGGGGGCCAGTTCATCCCTCAGACTGTGGGAGGGCTGGACTATAGTAAAAACAAAACCTCACACTCTGTCTCTGCCCCTCACCCCATTTGCCATAACCCAGGGGGCCCATAAACATCCTCAGTGGCCTCATCTGGCCCATGGGCCATAGTTTGAGAACCCCTGATCTAGAAGAAAGAGAAAAGAGAAGAAATTCAGGATATGGCCTTAAGGGAAACTTATAGTTAGTGGGTATAACACGGATGAAGAGGAAGCAAAGGAGACTGAGAAGGAATGGTCATACAGGAGAAGAATCAGGAGAAGAGTATTATGAAAATTCAAAGAGGAAGGTATCCATCCCAGAGGAGAAGGTGAGGTCAGAGTCTCGAGAAAATGTCATCCAACTGGACAATTAAGAGAACATTGGTAACTTTGGAAAAAGAGTTTTGAGTTTAATGATGAATTCAGAAATCAGATTGTAGGAAATGGAAACCCCATGTTTATAGGTATCAGTAGATAATGAAAGAAGGTAGTCTGCTGGAAAAGATGGAATGGGGCAAAGAATTGCACAAGGTTTAGTCTTGGCTTGGGATTTGATAAACTATAATCAGGAAAGGCATCAAGGGTGGAAGAATCAAAAATAGAATTGAATGGTTCACCAAGAAATGAGATAGGAAAGAAAGAATAGGAATAGAATGGAAAAGAACTGGAATGGAAGCAAGGAACATGGATTTTATTGTTGTTGTTTATTCATTATATGTTTTATTTCTAAATAAATGCCTCCTTCCAGCTTTTCCTATCTACAAATCTTGACGATAATAACTATATTGGAAAAACTCATCTTTTTTTCTTGTAAGTTCAACATACTATAATTTGATCACAAAAAAGTTTTATTTTTTTTTTTTTTAGTAGACTGAGGGTCTTGGGGGAGACAAAAGTAATTATTCCAATAATTTCAGTAATTTTACAGCATTTTTTAAAATAGTATTTCATTTTTTCCAATTACATATGAAGATAATTTTTAACATTCATTTTTAGGCATTGGCTACGTATTTTATACATTTTAGATCATTTGAGATAATATTGGACATCACAATAAGGTTAAAAAGGAAGGTTAAATATCACAAGATATAGAGAAAAATGGAATGGGCAAAGATTATGATCAGAATTTCTGAGATACTGAATATGGAAGCCGAACACTTGTGGGTGCTGATAAGATCAAAGGTATGAACAACCCAGCCTGTGGCTGAGGTGGAGGGGAGATCATGGGAGTTGAATTGAATGAGGAAGTGGGAACTCTGGGTACATTAGGGAGACCGCCTGCCTGCCCATATGAGAGGATTTGTTAAGGTGAAAGGTGAAAGAAAGACTGAGCCAGAAACTAAACCAGGGAAGAAGTATAAAGCATGTCCAGGGAGGCAGAGAGGGATGTGTCAATAGATAAGAGTCCCAGGATTTGGACTAGGTGATAAATCTGGAGAATATGACCCTCAAAGAGAAAGTTGCTGAATGATTGTAAAGAAAAGAGAGTTTGAAAGTGGGGAGCAAGGAATATTCTGATTTTCCATCCCACCCAATCAATAGAAATGCTTCTTGAATTAAAGTATCATCTATAATAATGCTCAGCTGTGGCCTAATCCCAGAACAATTTCCTCCTGGCTCCAGAACAGCTGGGTCATCTCAATTTCTAAGTATTGCCTTCTCTCTTCTTCACCTCCATCAATCCCCTGTATTATTTCTTGTGACCAAGAGAGTCCAGGTGGGACCCTGGGGACAATTACATGGCCACCAATGTTTCTGAATGAAGACTAGCTGGAAGGTCCATTCCTCCCCAGTCCTACTTATAATAATGATTATCTTGTGGGAGAGGAGGACAACAGCAGACTCTTGGCCTTTATCTCAGGTCTGAACCTTTGATTCAGGCATTGAGGGACTGAAGGTCACCCTTCCTTAACCTTTCACACTTTGGGGTTTCCTGACTATGATAGGAAAGGATAAATGCAGAAAACTCCCCAGTGTGTTTGGTCAGGAGAGGGAGGCCATGCAGCCAATGGAATGAAAACTATTCTCTCAGGTCTCTATTCTCCGGATGGGCAATCAACACTAACTAAATGAACCAGAGAATTTGCTTTCCTCCCTATTATGATTGATCCTTGGGTAATAGGATAGGTAATATGTCCTAATGGTCCTTTTTTTCCTCTGTGAGCAGAGTCTATGAATCCTCATATGCTATTCTTTTAATATTAGGGCAGCCAAATTTCCCTTGAAAGGAACCAGTTTGAAAACAAATCCCAACAAAATATGCTTCTTGGAAATATCCTGTGCTAAAATAAGCAAAATTATTGTCCTTTCTTCAGTGCTTCATCTCACATCCATGGTGCTCATATGCCAGAGTTAATCTTAGCAAAGAATCGTTAGCAATCTTTAGCAAATCTTTAGAAAAAAAAACCCAGCCATACATAGTATCTGCCATCACATAAGTGAGTAGTGGATTATTTTAGCAGTGGTGAAGACTGGAATAGTGGATGGAACCCTGAAGCTGGAGTTAGGAAGAACTGAATTCAAATCATGTCTCAGATCACAACAGATTATAATAACTAGTTGTGTCAATCCTGGGCAAGTCACTAAACCTCTAACTCAGTTCATATATGAATGAAGATAATAACTCACAGGGTTATTCTGAGGATCCAATGAAATTTTATGCACACATATGTATGTATGTATATGTACACATATACATGTTATTTGTTGTTTTGTCCTGTCTTGAAGGCAAACATAATATCAGGGAGATGATGTCATAAGTAAGTGAGTTGGATTTAAGTAAAGAAGGGCTGTTCAAGGTCACCAACTTCATTCTCTCCTTCAGAGCCATCTGGGATAAGATATAGATCAGCATGATTGGAGATGGCCCTGGATGTAGTGGGAGAACTTGGCCTTTTTTAGCTAAGTTCTTTAACAAATTAACATAGCATTATTAACATAATAAAGCTACCATATCATCAATAAAAGAAGTCAGTGGCACTCTCAAATGTCAAAGACTATGCCTATAAATATGCATACACACAAATATATACATATACACATTACACACACACACACACACATATATATATAAAAAGAGAAACACACAAAAACAGAGAAAAACAGAGAGAAAAAAGAGAAAGAAGCAGAGAGAAAGGGACAGAGATAGAGACAGAGAAAAAGAGATAGAGAGGGAAAAAGAGAATGCTTGGCAACTGAGCAACCTAGCTGTATACAGGGATATATATGTTATCCCTTCTATATCTTAGGGGTTAAGGGTGAAATATTGCCCCCCCCTCAAATCTGGAAAATCTGCAAAAATATTTGGCCCTCCATACCAGAGAAATCTGAATTTTTTCTTTTTATAATTTTTGAAGTATTTTATTGTGAAATTTGGGTTAAATATTTGGTCTTAAACTCTGTGTTGTCTGCTGGCCTTCACATGTCTGTGGCATCTGCAAAACTCCCCCAAAATTCCCATTTAATTTCTTCTGCTGAACTGTGATATTTCAAAACTGCAAAGGGGAAAGTGGTGATGTGAGGAGATGACTGTATTTGTTATGAAGGATTTTATTTATATTTTTGTTTTCACTTAAATTGGAAAGGGCATGGGAAGGAAAGAAAACAAATGCTTGTTAACTAAAAGATAAAATAAAATGAAAAAAATATGGTAATTCCAATAGGAATTATGACCAGAAATAAGTACTGATGGGAATGATGACAGAAATGGTCATGTAGAAGCTGGATTTCAGATGGGCCTTAAAGGTCTCAAATATATCTTTTTCTATCTATCTATCTATCTATCTATCTATCTCTTTTAAACAACTATATAAGTATCAGGGGCTTAAGTTTAAATTTGGAGCCCTGTATAAAATTGAGCAAATATTAGCAAGTCAGATCATAGGAAGGGATATCAGATCTGAATCTTGGGTCTGCTCCTGGGAACTGAGAAGAAAGTGGCTTCGAGATTGGCTTATGCTCCCAGTGTCTAGCCCCGAGAATAAAATGCCTCATGTCAAGCTTGGAAGTCCTAGGTGGAGAACACTGCTAACCAGTGGGCATTGCCCACAGAGGCTGCTTTGGCAGCAACTGCACTATCAGCACAATCGCTGGGTCTTCTAGGACACTGAATCATCTGGCTAAGAAGGGAACGATTCATCTCTTTACCTGGATTTATATGATGCCCCAGAGGCAGAATACTGCTATGGCATATTGAGCATATTAGATTTGAACCCAAGTCCTCTGGCTTCCTTTGATACTATCTAGTGATCTTGAGTTAGTCATTTCATCTCTCTGGGCCTAAGAGAGACCTCACCTCTAAGGTCAATTGAGGTCTCAGCTTATGATCTTGTGATCAGAACTCTAAATCTGTCATTTCCTTTTCCCCCAGATGTTTTTGGAAAATAGAAAGAAGGAATTCCGAGCTCCTGTTGTGACTGTTGTTATAACTAGGCCAGGAAATCCTTTCCTTCAGTTGCCTTGGTTTTCCCATCACTGTGATGACAGTCAATGAGCAGGAAGGCATCCTTGGAGAGCTCTGCAGCAGGGTTACATCAAATCTAGGTCTAAACTATCAAAGTCAAGGGCAAAGCTCAAAGAAAATCATTTGGATATTTCAAATCTGTAAAAAATCCCATTTTTCTGAAGTATGCAGATAATCCCCTCCTCCCCAGGCTGGGGTTAAGTGACTTGCCCAGAGTCACACAGCTAGGAAGTGTTGTGTCTGAGACCAGACTTGAACCCTCCTGAATTCAGGGCTAGTGCTCTATCCACTGCACCACCTAGCTGCCCCAGTATCCAGATAATTAAAGGAGCTTTATATGCATACATCCATCTGTACCTTTGTCTGTCTATTTATCTATCTTCCTTCCTTCTCTCCTTCCTTCCTCCTCTCCTTTCCTTCCTTGCTTCCTTCTTTTTCCTTCCCTCCTTCCTTCCTTCCTTTCTTTCTTTCTTTCTTTCTTTCTTTCTTTCTTTCTTTCTTTCTTTCTTTCTTTCTTTCTTTCTTTCTTTCTTTCTTTCTTTCTTTCTTTCTTTCTTTCTTTCTTTCTTTCTTTCTTTCCTATTTATCCATCCACTGTCTGTCTGTCTATCATCTATTGAGCCATCCAGCCATACTAGTATTATTCAGATTCAGGGGATGCTAGAAGGGAACTTAACAGATCATCAAGTCTAAACATTTTTATTTGAGAAGAGGAAATTGAGGCTCAGAGAAAGAAAGTGACTTGCTAAAAAACAGAGTAAGCTCATGGCAGAGACAAGACCATGGACTGAAGTTTTCAGAAGTCCAGACCAGTTCTCTATTCTTCATATCCTAATATTCTCATTTGAACAGGTATGAAAAACCTAACTCTATTATCTCTATTGTTTTCCACTGCATTGTTTTAATAAACGTCTTCTGCACACTATTCATTTCCTTGGTTTCAATAATTCATATGCTCTATTTTCTTGAGTTTTAATATTTAGATGATGTTTGGTTTATGTTACCATCTTTTATGAAAGCTCTGATTTCAAAATTGACAAAGCCTTTAGATGCAAGAATAAATAAATAGTGAAAAAGAGTTAGAGTGAGAGAGAGAACAAGGCGGGGTAGAGGGAAGAGAGTCAGAGACAGAGAGACAGAGACAGAGATAGAGACAGACAAAGACACACAGACAGAGAGACACAGAGATGGGGGAGGGAGAGGGAGAGGAAGATAGAGAAATAGAGATGAGGGAGGGACAGTGAGGAAGGGAGAGAGAAAGAGACTGAGAAGAGAGAGAGAGAGAGAGAGAGAGAGAGAGAGAGAGAGAGAGAGAGAGAGAGAGAGAGAGAGAGAGAGAGTTCTTATTAGCAGTCCAGTATGAGGGGAAAATGACTTCAATAAATCCCAAGTTTTATGTGAGTGAGACACTGTGCAGAGAAAAGATGGTTTCTCCGACATACAGATTGTACATTAAAAGCTCATTTTCAGAACATGATCCTGAATATGCACTTGGAGAAGAGGCCATTACGAGGAGTCATTTTGAAGCTGCATTTTACAAATGTTGCTGCTATTTCCTGAGAGTTCAACTTAGCAGTAGCACAGTGGCAGTAGCTGCAACAGGGCATGTGGGGAGCAGATTTCAGAATGATTAACTTTGCAGAGCACAACAGCCAGCACTTTGGCAAACTGTCAACATATTGAAATGGATATTTTAATTACACTCCTAATATACACACGCTGCTGCTTTGAGCCTAATCCCTGGCACCGTGCACACATGGTTTATTTACCGCCCCGATTATGGGCCTACACAAGTTTGCTAGCAGAGGTGGAGTGTTTTAAGTGTCTATAAAACACAGCAACATTGCTTTGCATATATCTAAAGGTGGCAAAAGCAGACTTTGCCCAGGCAAGCGGTCACATCAGCCAGGAGCTTCATTTTAGCAATGAAGTAGACAGTGGTTGCTCATTCCTGGGGGTAAAGTGGGGCAATGGGAGGTGGAGGAGTATTCTTTCTAACTTTGCTCTGGACAACATAAGTCCGCATCTTGTTCCAGATTCCCTCACATCTGCAATTTTGCAGCTGTGTGCAGTGGAGGGAATTAGGAGCAGAGGTCTAACTAGGGCAGGGCAAATTGGGTTTTCTTTCAGGGTGCCAAATGTAGAGGGTATAGATAGCACTGACTGTCCTTTATCAGCTTAGAGACAATAGGCCTTAGCATCTAGTTAGCATGATTAGTTATAATGGCCCTTCCCCTTGGTGGCTATATCCCAGACAAACCCTTTCCTAGTCCTGATGGATTACTCCATCATTCCCTGGGGTAAGGGGTGGTGTTAGTGCTGGTAGGGTTTGTGTTGCTTGCTCTGGATTTGTTAATTATTGGGAAAAACTGCTAGTTAGAGCTCACTAAGAGATGTAGCACAGTATACTCGAGGATAAAAATGAGAAGAGTTAAGGATGCTAAGGCTAGTTCTATCTGTATCCCAGCTCTATGCGTACTAGTCACTATGTGACTTTCTAATAGTCCCATCTGGGTCTTAGGTTACCTTTTCTCTTTAACTAGGGATTTAGAATGGATGGTGTTGAGGGCTCTTCCCCAATTTGACATTCTATATTTTAAGAGTAAGTGTGGACATTGCTTTGGAGTAATAAGATTATGGAGTAAGAGCTTAAAAGGAGATCATCTGAGTCAATCCTTTCATTTGATACACACAGAAACTGAATCCCAGAGAGACTGTGACTTTTTCCAAGGCCACGTAGATTGTGCCAGAGTCAGAATTTGAATTTGGGTCTTGGGATTCAATGTGTCTTCCATGAAAGTAGGTTATCTCCTTGGCAGAAGGCGGCACCATATACCTTGTACTGAATATTAGGGAGGATATAATGGGAAGGAAAGTTTAGAAAAGGGTAGATGGAATAAATCGACTGTCGCCAACCTGGGCTCTCTCAATAGCTTGAGCTCATGCTTGGGTTTTCCTAATAAAGTTGAATGAAGATGGACCACTTGAAGGCCCTGCTTTTTGGGGGATAGTAAACTCAAACTGTCATCTCAACTGACCAATCAATAAACATTTATTCAAGTTATTTAATTTAATTTAATTTAATATGTATTAAGTACAGGATACAAAAGAGGCAAAAAACCAGTCCCTATCTTCAAGGAGCCTACAATGTAGCAGGAGAGATAACCACACAAATAAATATATACAAAGCGAACAATACACAGAATAAACAGGAAATAATTAACAGAAGGGAGGCACTAGAATTAAGAGAGGTTGGATGTGGCTTCTTGCAGAAAGTGGGGATTTTATTTGAGACTTAAAGGAAATTAAAGAGGCCAGTAGTCATCATGAAAGAGGGAGAGCTAGTACTCTTCTCTGACAAATTCTGTGCTAAATACCTGCCTTTCTGATTTGGGATTCTGATAAATTATACCTTAACCCAGCAATGAGTGGGCTCCTTCCCTATTAGGAAAGGGTCTGCAGTTATTGTTTCTGGTCATAAAGCACTCCTAGAAGATTTATCTTCTTTTGCCACACTATTATAAGTTAACTCATTAGCCTCTGATCTCTTTTTCTCATCTTGTATTCATTTTTCCAGTTATCTTTCTAACACATTGTCATGTCACTCCACTATCAAGAATCCCAGTGGCTTCACATAGCCTTGCTAAATGTCAGGGACACAGCAATAATAGGAAAGACTACCTTTCCCACAATGCTGTGAGAAAAAAAGATGCATGGCAGACAGCACCAAGCAAAAATGGTTGGGAGAAGGGAGAGCCATATAGAAAATGGAAAAAAAAAAGAGAGAAGGTTTTGTTTTTTGGTTTTTTTTTCCCCTGGAAGACTGGTAGATGCAGGAAGTATCCCTGAGCAGGCTGCTGATCCAGGATCAGGCAGGAGAATGGGATGGTAAGGGTGGAGTAGAGAATGATTACTTCCTGTTTTTAGACCAAGTTAGAGTTGTTCATGAATTAAGTACAGTGAGAAGATGATGCCAAAGGAAAGCCAAAGGCGGGGACAACCAGGATGCTTAGTGACATAATCCTCACTGACACACTTCTCTACTGGCATGGGTTCATTCCCTGCTACTGAGATTATTTTGTTTTGTGCTTCTATCCCTAGCACCTAGCATGGTGTCTAATACTTAGAAAGTGCTTAATAAATGATTGCTGGTTGACTGGAGTCTCATTTATATTGTTATTTACTTAGTTATAAATGCTTTTCTAGAAAGTGAGCTGATTCAACTATCCTAGAAGGGATCCAGATTTAGATGTTCCCAAAAGCAGGCAGGAGGAGGGACTTACAGTATAATGTTACTACTGATAAATCTCTAATACTGAAGTTGGTATATCTTCTATAATAAGGTGTTCCAAACTTCTCAACCTCAAAGTTCCCTCCAATCTGAGTCTCAACTTTTCAGTTTAATTTCACATAGTTAAAAAAAAAACCATACAGACATTTATTAAGTGCCTACTATGTGCTAACGACTTTAGATATTTTACAATTATTATTTTATCCTCCCAATAATCCTGAACGGTGCTATTATTATTCCCACTTTATAGGTGACAAAACTGAGACAGAGAGAGGGAGTTTAAATGACTTGCTCAGAGTCACACAGTTAAAAAGTGTGTGAGACCACATTTGAACAGTTCTTCCTAAATTCAAGTCCAGGGTTCTAATCACTGCACTACCTAGCTATCCCATAATTTCCCCAAGTAAATTTCTTTTCCAATAAAATTTATTGCCCTGATATGATTTCTGTTTCTGTGCCTTTGCTTACTTTATTTCTTCTTACTGAAAGGCCTTTCCCTTTTATGTTGACTTATAAAAATCATTCAAGGTTTAATTAAACCATGATCTCCTTGTAAAGCCATCCTTGAAACCAAAAGCTGAAATCTCCTTCCTCATTCATGTTATATATATATATGTATATATATATATCCTATGCCCCCCTCTCTAAATACCTTGTATTTATTCTGTATATGCTTACATGCATACAAGTATAGTCTATTATCTTCCCCAATAGCATATGAGCTTCTCAAGAGAAAGGGCTGCTTCATTCTTCATTGTTGCATTCCCAAAGACTACAATGGCACCATAGTAGGTACTTAATAAATACTTATGGATTGAGTACTTGATGCTCTTGGCTCATATTATAATTAAATAGTTTCCTGACTTAGCTTCTCTGCAAAGTGATGATCTCCTAGAAGGCAGAGGTCATACCTTACTCATCTCTATTTTTTCACAGCTTTTCGGGCATTGTATATGGTAGAAATTCTCAAAAAATCCTGATGAATGAATGAAAGACTCAATGGAGAACAGTAGGAATAATCAGGCAATCATCTTATTATGTAATCATGTAAACAATAATAACAAATAAGTCCCCAATTGCCTAGAAATAACCCTGATCCATAAAACTGAACAGTATTTTTAACAGTGTCCCCTATATACATAATCTTCAAGCTACAAGGAGAGAAAAATTTTTGAATTCTAGTTACCTAGCAGAGGAGATCAAACTCATGGTGGAACAGGATGAAATGTATCCCACTCTTTTGTCTTCCTGCAGTTGAATCACAAAAGCTTTCAATGGGTCTTCAGAAGTTTGAAGGTTATTCCCTAATATCTTTTTTTTTTTAACTGAGGCATTTGGGGTTAAGTGACTTGCCTAGGGTCATACAGCCAGGAAATCTTAAGTGTCTGAGGTCAGATTTGAACTCAGGTCCTCCTGACTTCAGGGCTGGTGCTCTATCCACTGTACCAACTAGCTGCCCCTCTCTAATATCTTTTATTTGACTACAAAAGAGCAATTATTGCTCTAATGAGACACTCCATAAGTCAACAAATAAAAATGATCAGAAATGATAAACAGAAGTAATATAAACAAAAATAATAATATTCCACATTCACTTATTTTAAGGGTATTATAAGAACTTCACATAATTTATTTTAATGGACCTTTATAACAATCCTGTAAGATAGTGAGTATAGAGTAATAGGTTGCTCATTGGTTAAAGCACTTGGCTTGGAATAAGGAAAATGAGTTCAAATCTGGCCTTTGACATTTACTAGTTATCTACTCTATTTGCTTCAGTTTCATAAACTGAGCAGGAGAAGAAAATGGCAAATCACTCTAGTATCTTTGCTAAGAAAACCCCCAAATGGGGTCACAAATGGTCAGGAATGACTGAACAACAACAAGTAATACAAGTATTATTATGCCCATTTTCCAAAGGAAAAAAGTGAGCTTAGCTCAAAGAAGTGCCTCCCTTGCACAGTTAGAAAGTGGCACTGCTGGCATCTGAGTCCTGATTTTCTGCCACCTCGCCATTGTTTATACCACTAGATTTCTCTGCTGCCTTCATGAAGGTGACAACAAGAACACTTGGTCCTGAGATTATGCACATAAAGGCAAAAACTACCAGTTTGGAGCTGGCTATTAGAGAACAACAAAGAAGTCCAGAACAGCAGATGCTCTAAACTGAAGAAGCCGAAGAGATAGCTTGGGGATTCAATATAGTCTTTTACCTTTTCTGACATAATTCACTTCCTAAAAGACTCCAGCATCAGGTTCATTCAAGCAGTTAGTTCTCGAGGGTGTATTTCAGCATCACCTCTGCCCTGGACTATTGTAATAGCTTCCTAATTGGTCTTCTTGCCTCAAGTCTCTGTGTCTTCAATCTATCTTCCAAATAGCTACCAAAGTGCTATTTTTAAAGCCTAGGTTTGGCCAAGTCACTCTCCTCCTCACTAAACTCCAGTATGTCCCAATTACCTCTAGATTCAAATAAAGACTTCTCTGTCATTCAAAGCCCTTCACAATCTAACTCAAATCTAATTTTATTATTCATTAGTCCCCATTATGTGGTCTACAGTCCAGCTAAATAAAGCAACTTTCTGTTTCTCACTCATCATCTTCTCTCTTCTGTCTTTGTACTTTTACACAGACTACCTCCTGGAGCTGGATTGCACTCCTTTCCCTTCTCTAAACCTTAGAACCTCTAGCTTCCTTCAGGGCTTAGCCCCTATGTGGAGTCTTTACTGATCCTAGCTATTTAGGATATTTTCCTTGTGAAATTACCTTGCATGATTTTCTTTCTCTTTTTAAAAAAATTAAAAAATATTTATTTTCCCAACTATATGCAAAGAGTTTTCGACATTCACATTTGCAAAATCTTGTATTCCAAAAATTTCTCCCTCTCTTCCCTCCTTCCCCTTCACCAAGACATCAAGCAATCCAATAAAGGTTAAATATGTGGCAGTCCTCTAAATATATTTTCATATTCATCAGACTGCAAAAAAATTAAATCAAAAAGGAAAAAAAAACGAAATTACTACGCTTTGATCCACATTCAGTTTCCATAGTCCTCTCTCTGGATACAGATGGCTCTCTCCATCACAAGTCTATTGAAATTGCCTTGAATCACCTAATTATTGAAAAGAGCCATGTCCATCACCATTGATAATTCCATAATCTTGTTGTTACTGTGTACAATGTTTTCTTGGTTCTTCTCATTTCACTTAGCATATGTTCATGTGAGTCCAGACTTTTCTGAAATCAACCTTGCATGATTTTTCTATCTATCTATATCTATATCTATGATGCTTCTCTTGATAGATGTAAGTTCCTTTAGGACCAAGAGCTTTTTCACTTTGATCTTTGCATCCTCAGTGTTTAGCACTGTGCCTGACACATTTGCTAATCAGTCATTTAATTGTTTCCTACTCTTCATGATCCCATGGCCCATATTATACTGTACACGGTGTTTTCTTTGCAAAAATACTGGAATGTTTTGCATTTTCTTCTCTGATGGATTAAGGCAAACAGACGTTAAGGGTTTTGCCCAGGGTCATATAAGTTAGTAAGTGTTTAAGGCCAGATTTGAACTCAGGCCTTCTTGATATCTTATCCACTCCTAGCTGCCTCTTGCCTGCCATATATTAAGTGCTTAATAAATGCTTATTGATTGTTTGCTAAATCAGGTGTTTAATAAGTGCTTGTTGATTGTTTGCTATAAAATAAGACTTGCTTATCCAATGTCTAATTTCCACAAAAATTTTCAGGAGACAATTTACTGTCTGGATTGAGTCACCCAAGGTTCTTTGATCCTAATTGAGCATACTTCCAACTGTGCTTTGTTGCCTTGTCATAAATCCCCAAGGTGAACCTCATCCTGTGGCACAGCAGAGAATTAGTAGTCTTCATTTCAGCAAGTTGTATCCAACCACCTTAGGGGATATATGCTGATAGACTTGCCTCAGGGACATGACATACTCCTCTGCCAGGCCTGTGCCATGTGTGGGTCATACATTCCACAGATCTTGGGCTGAATCCATTATAAGTACAAATTTTTCTGCTGGGCACTTTTGGGCAGTATTATAAAGACAGAGAAAAAGTGGTTCTTTTGAGATTATAGGGTCATTGATTCTAAGTCATAAGGGCTACAGAGATTAGCTAGTTAAGAGATTCTTAAATCTGGGATACATTACAGGGGATTCATGAACTTGGATGGGAACAAATTGCATCTTTATTTTCATTACCTTCTAACTGAAATTTGGCATTTCCTCCAATTGTTTAAAAATAATTCTGAGAAGGGGGTCCATTACCAAATTTGCTTTTGGCTGCCAAACTCCTGAGTTCTGACTGAGCCAGATTAAAATGTAATTGGGAAATGTTTGACAAAATAAATATAAATACAAAACAACCTGAATAATATAAATTTGTGGTATTCATTTTTTTGAGCTTGGTACCAATGATTTACCTGACTGCCAAACAGTTCTGTGATGCAAAAAAGGTTAAGAACTATTGATCTTATCCAGCCCCTTTTAATTTTATAGATGGGCAAGAGATTAGACCCAGAGAGGTTAAATAAATTGTTTATGGTTAGACAAGTGGCTAAGTCAGGATTCAAAACCAGGAGTCTTTCTATTGCAAGCCATATTTTGGATTAACAAGTATGATGCTAAGTAAAATGGATGAGATCTCATAGAAAAGATATATACAAAAGGCTACCAGAAATTCACAGTCTTCTTCTGATTAGAACATGGTGGTAGAAAAGGAGAAAAATCAGGGAAAGTTTCATAGAGGAGGTGTCATTTCAA
Organism: Sminthopsis crassicaudata; assembly: GCF_048593235.1. NCBI lineage: Eukaryota > Metazoa > Chordata > Mammalia > Dasyuromorphia > Dasyuridae > Sminthopsis > Sminthopsis crassicaudata. The sequence goes on along the minus strand of NC_133618.1, from coordinate 437,848,640 downwards.
TTGATTCCTGAAGCTTCTGTGTATTAGTGAGGGTGATGGGTGGAAAGGGAGTCAAGAATAATTACTTTACTGAGAATTTGACACTTAGAAAACCACCATGAAGCTGTTTAACTTAAGGAGAGAGTCACTTAACAGAACCAGAGAATTCCAGAGTCTAACCTGCTACTTAGTATCCCAACAAATAGTTATTCATTTTCTGCTTTCAGTAACAGAGTACTCACTACCTGACACTGCAGTGCCAAAGAGCTTTGATTGCTAGAAGCTCCCCCTTACATTAGGCTAAAATTCATCTCCCCAGAACTTCCTCTTCTTTTGGTCCTGGTGTTTCCCTTTGAGGGTTTGTCTACACACCATTCAGTTCCCTTGTCCACAATGATAAACCTCCAGATATGTGAAGATGGCTCCTTTAAGGTCTTTCTGTTCTCTGCTAAACTGAATTCACAGAATTATTTTTCATGATATCAATTCAAGTCCACTCCTCCTCTTGGTTATCTTCCTTTGGACATATTCTGAGTTCCAAATGTCCCTCCTGAAATGTGATAAGATCTGATAAAGTGGCAGAGTTCCTCTTTCTTTCCCAAGGGACAGGAATAAATATTTTGTGTCAAGTGTTTTTACAAATATTATCTCATTTTATCGTTTTTAAGTTGAAGAAACTGGGGCAAAGAGAGCTTAAATGACTTGCCTAGGATCATATAGTTAGTATATGTCTGAGACTAGATTTGAATTCAAGTCTTCTTACTTCAAGTCCATGCTTTATTCATTGCCCCACATTATGTACTTAGTGAACTCATACTTATATTACTATTATTATCATTATGTTGCCCTTTTCTAACATTATTATATTTTCACTAAATACCCAGGTGGTTGTTGTTTTGAGACTCACATGAACTGCCATTAAATTAGATCTCTTCTATTCTGTATTTGGTACCATCAGTTTTTAAAACACAGAACTTAGGGCTTTCCAGTGAAAATGACAGAAGAGTGACAGGGAGGTGTGATGGATAGAGAGCCGGCTTCAGAGTTAGTTAGCTCAGGTTCAACCTCTGACAATTACTGACTGAGTGACCCTGGCAGGTCACTTACTCCCTTACTGACTACAAGATTTGGAACAGGTCTGGATCTGTCCTGGGAGATGGACTTCCTCTCTAGGAGCTCATTTCAGTAATGAAGGCCCAGACCTGGTTTTAAAAAGCTACAAAAAGTAAAAAGAAAAAAAAACTTGGCCTGTCCATCTCTCCAGATGTGCTCCTCTCAAAACAGGGACAAGAAGACATGTAGATGTTTAATCTATATTGGATTACTTGCTGTCTAGGGGGTGGGGGATGGGGAAGAGGAGAAAAATATGGAACATAAGGTTTTTCAAGGAGGAATGTTGAAAACTATCTTTGCATGTATTTTGAAAAATAAAAGCTATTTTAAAAAAGACATGTGGAGGTGTGACTGATGTGGTCACTTTCCCTCCAGATGTTTTGAAATGGCAGATCTATGCCCTTCCCATCCCCCTTCCCTTTCTGGGTCTCAATCCCACCATCATGAAAACAACTGCTCTTACTGGGATAATGAACTCAGGCTGAAATCAAGTTGTCAATGTAGGAGCTGAGTTTCCAGTGTTAAGAAGCTCTCTGTAGTTAAGCACTGTTTGTATTTACTGAAGAAATCAGCAGCTGTCCAGAAAGCTCTGGTCCACTAAGTTCCCTCAAGATTGCTTCAGTACTACCCACACATTGAGGTGAAAAAACTCCAGAAAGAGACATAGAGAGAGAGAGACGCACACACACATACACACACACTAACTCCTTTCCTCCATTACATATACACTACACACACACATATACACCGCACACATACACTCACATTCTATATACCACATACAAACACACACACAATTCTCCATATCACATACACACATCACAACCTCCTCATATCTCATTCATATACAACATATTTATGCACATATCCTATATACTACACACATACAATACATATCATTTGCACATTACACATATATACCATAACATACAATATAATACAATGCACAATATACACACCACACATATATATCACTATATATACACCCATCCTACATAGTACACACTATTCAAAATATACCACCCATATCATATACACATATCACACACATGTATACCACACATAATCCTACGTACCATACCATGCATATCACACACCACATACATAATACCACACACTCTGCACCAAATACATTTTATACACATACCAACACACATATTACACACTACATACGTTGTACCACAATACACTACATACCATACATATATCACATATCATGCATATACCCACCAAACACATACACATATTCTACATACACCATACAATACACATATAACTATCACACACACATACACAGCTTTCACAATAGGAAAAAAGAACATTTTCCTGGTCTTTTTCTTTTAGAAATCACCATGTGTGTTATCTCCAAACAAATGCCCATGTATTTAGAGAGCATTGACTCCCATGTAAGCTTATCACTGTCTGGGTTTCAACAGGGAGTGAATTTTTATGGCCAACTTATAAACCTTTGAAAAACCATCTTAAGACCAAAAATCCTGACAGATTCTTAACTACAGCAGATGCTAAATTAAGCATGAGGGATTGGGGGTGGGGGAAAAAAGGGGGGGAAGGCCTTAAAAGAGTTAGTGGAGGTAAAATAATGTTCATTAAAAATAGAAAAACAAACAAAAAAAACCCCTTTTGTATTCAACTTCATACTCGTACATCATAATGTTCCAGTAAAAGCCATTTTCCCCTGAGATAATAAAAGAATTGAATTTTTCCTTATCGGTCATCTATTTTTCCAGCTAAAGCTATTACTCGCTCTCTGTGGTTGCTAGGCGACGAGAAATATTAATAGCGGCTTTTATTAGCTTAGCTTTAGCAGCAGAGTACCAGAATGAGAAAATGGAAAACATAAATGTGTTACATAAATCTTTCAACCTTTCAGGGTTTCTGTTAGTCTCTGTTTTCATAATGATTTATTGAAGTGATGGTTCATTTATGAGAAAAAGGAGTGTGAAATAGGAAAACGGAACATTACCCTGAAGGACTGTTTGAAAATAAATAATTATAGGAGGTGAGGAAAAGCTGTTTAAAACCATTTTTCTGAGTTTTATAAAATTTAAAAAGACATATTTCTTTCATTTACTGCCTCAGAGAAAAACACTAGCAGGGAATTTTAAATGGTGGCCACAGAATACAAAGAAACCTTCTTGCTCTGGATGTGGGTAGGCCCCATTGGGGGCCAGGTGGGGTGCAGTTATTTTTTTAAACAAAGGAGTGGATAAGAAGAGGGGCTCCAAAAATATGAGGATGCTGAAGTTTAAACTCCAGGGGATTGCAAGAGATTTGATTCATTTTGAGTTAAATAGCCTCTTATAGTTGAAGAAGCTTTGGATGGAGAGGTTGTGGAATTTGAGTTCAAATTTCATTTCTACCACAGCCTCCTTGTGTGACATTGGGCAAGTTCCTCTCTGAGCTTCAGTTTCCTTCCCCAGACAAAGAAGTGATAGACAGTGATATTCAGGGTCCTTTGCCAGTCCTATGTGAAACCCTGACTTAGCCACTTACTACCTCTGGGAGTTTGGGCAAATAATTTTTATTGAGCCTCAGTTTCTACAACTTTAAAATGATGGGATGAGACTACATGACCTCTGAGCCTCCTTTTAGTTCTAAATCAATGACTTTATAAAACTTCTTATCATAATGAGCTTCCCAGTTCCAGTTAGGGGTCTTAAAATGGTTTTAACTTCAAAAGCAGCTGTGTGGGCACCTTCTCTGCCTTTATTTTTAGGTAGAAGGTAAGGAGGAGGAATGAGGTTGGGGGGAGTCACTGCTTCCTTTTTAGGAGAGAGAATGCTAACTTAGACTCAATGGGCTTGTGACCCTGTTTGCTGCCCAGCATCCTTGTAAAAGCCACCAGCACCAAGATGCTTAAAATGCACATTTATTTCCGGCTACCTCTGCGGCAAACTGGGGAGCACAGCAGTGCTGAAGCTGCTAATAAAATCCAAACTTTAGAAATGAGAAAGTCTTTTTTAAAAAAAGGCATTGCTGGTGCACCCAATTATAATAAGAATGAGCCCAAAGTACCACCCTGGAACTCAAAGTTCACTTTGTCAGTTTTTAGGACTGGGAAGGGGAATCGAGCACAGGAAAGAAAAGGACAGGATTCCCTCTTCACTCCCATCAATGACCACAGAAAAGTCCCAACTTCAGCTCCCCATATTGGGACTAAGATCAATCATCTTGCCTTAGCCTGATGGCCTATGGTTGCAGCCAGCAGCCTTTAACAGATTCTGGCTGGGGTTCTGTCCAAAGGCATGGCCTAACCAGAGCTAATTTTTCTGTCTTTCTTGATTTGGAAAAGATAAGTCAAATGTTGATTCCTGTGTTTGCAGCTATACCAGATTCAAGGATTTGCCTCGAGGTTGCATCTAGTACCAAAGTGTTTTGAAATTAAGTGGGAAGAGGGATTGGTGGTACCAGAGAATAGCTGGTGAGAGCCCTCAAAATGTTTTACAAAGAAAGCAAAAAAGTGAACCAACCACACAAATACAAGCACATGGTGCTAGGGCCATTCTCCCCTCTCCATCCTCACTGCAGGATAGCAAGGACTGATGTGTTGGGCCAACTCCATAGAGGGTAGCTTTTTATAAAGGAAGCTAATGTCTATGGAAGTGCAGTGATTAACCTCAAAAGCAGCAAGTATTTAAACTCAAGCACTCCAGAGCTGCCCCCTCTGGCAGTCTGACAACTCATTCAGAGCATCCTGAGCTATGTCCTCTGTGTCCCCAGACTCATTCCACACATCCCTGAGTTCAGCTAGAGGTGAAGTCTATTCCTTCGGAAGCCCCTCTCAGCTTGGACATTCTGTGTTCCATGTTCTAAACTCCCTCCTGTTGACTTCTGTGTTTTCTGGTCCCTTTTAATTAATATTTTAAGGCTCATGTGCTTGGAGTCTATGATTGTAAGATTCTTCTAGCTCTGGCATTCCGTGTTCTCTGATCTAAGATGCCTCTCTCTGATACACAGCATAGTCTTGCGTTTGTAATATAGCTGGGCAAGTGAAGTGTTAATTGGGCACTCACAATAACAAAATACTTCAACCTTGGGTGCTTCAGTTCCTTCCCATTTCCCTTACTCAGAGATCCTTTAAGAAAGTCACACTGAGTCAGATCTGGAGTCTATCCATTCTATTATTCTGTCTTTGATGGGGGCCCAAGAGAGAATTCGGGCGAGAGCCCCCAATTTTCCCTTAATAATTCATTATGACAAAATTACCTCTTAATTAATTTTAACCTATTTATATTCTAGTCAGTATAATATCTTAGTATAATAGCAGTGTGGCATATGGGAAAAGCTCTGGATTGACAGTGAAAAAATCTGTTTTAGTTTTTAGTTTTGTGACCTTGAACAAGCCACATCCCTTTGAGTTCCAGCTTCCTCGTTTGTAAAACATGGGGTCTGAATTCAATTATTTCTTAGTCTCTTCTAACTGTGATGATCAATGAGTATCATTGAATAGCAATGAATAGCATAAGATTATTTCCTAACACTCCTGTAAAGCTGGGTAAACATATAACCAGTCTGCCTAACATAGAACGTATATACTTGGACATTTCCAGGCTGATACAGACTCTGTAAGTGTTTCCAGCAGGTACAGAAGGTCATTAAAATCTCCCAACTCATTTTTGAGAACTCACTAGAAAAGATGAATACAACATTGAAGATGCAAAGTCTTTAATTGGTTACTTATTCATTCAACAAACATTTACTAGGATCCTACTGTGTGAAATTTTAGCAAAATATGGTGATAGAGCACTCTTCAAATATTTTAAAATATTTAATATTTAAGCAAAAACACTTACAAACTAAATTCATTAAGAAAAAACAGAAGCCAGCACGATATAGTGTAAAGAGGATTAGAGGAAGAGGTAGGAGACTTGGGGTCAAGTTCTGATTTTATCACCAACTTGCAAGAATGCTTTGGGTGGATCTTTTGATCTCCTTTTTGGATCTTTCCATCCATAAAGTGAAAACGGAGTAGACTTGTCTAAATTAGCACCACAATGAGCTAGTGGCAGAGTTAGGACACCTCAAATTTGATAGTTCAAAATCGAGCTCAATCATTTTCCCCTGCAAACTTCTCTTCCAACCTTCCTTACTCTTGTTGAAGGCACCACTGTTTGTTCAATCATCCATGATCATGACACTAGAATCACTCCTGACTCTTCACTTTCTCTTATTTCCATTTCCATCTAATCAACTCCAAAGTCCTATTGCTTCCAACTCCATAGCAACTTGTTTTTCATCTCTTATAGTTAGTCACTGTCTTTGTCATCTCTTTCTAGGATTATTGTAATACCCTTTTAATTTATGATCTTTCAGCCTAGAGACTCCCTGTTTCAAATCTATCCTCTATGCAGCTGCCAAAATACTCTGCATAAGGCATAGATCTGTCTCCATCATTCTATCACTCAAAAACTTTCAATAACTGTCTATTGTTCCTAGATTTTAAGGCCTGGTCTTAACCAAAACCAATCTGATTCTAATTGGCACAGAAAGCCCCATTTAGTCATCATCTGGGTCCTGATTGACTCAGATTGAGTCAGAATGGCAATCACTTCTGTTTTGGCTGGAAACCCTGAGGGTCTTTCCCTCCCAGATTCATAATTTATTTAGATTTTTTTGGGGGGAGACTAGGTGAAAGAGGAGATTCTTTCCCTCAATTGCAACCTGTCCCTAATCACTGAATCTATCAGACCTATTGAAGACTTTATCTTGAAAAAGGCCAAGGTCTCCTATTGCACCCAGGGCCATCTCTGTCATCCTGATCTATATCTTGCCACTGGACCCAGAGGACTCTGGAGGGGAAAGTGATGTTGCATAACCCTCCCTCACTTAAATCCAAGTCACTTGCATATTATGGCATCATCTCCTTGATATCATGGTCCTCTTAGAGAAAAAAGGGCAAACAACTTCTGTAAGTAAAGCTTATCCACAAACTGGAATTGGTCAGTTGGAAAACTCTCTTCTTCCCTCCCTCCCTCTCTCCCTCTTTCCTTTGCTCCCTCATTGCCTTCCTCCCTTCCTTCTTCCCTCCCTTCCTCCCTCCCTCCCTCCCTCTTTCCTTTCCTCCCTCATTGCCTTCCTCCCTTCCTTCTTCCCTCCCTTCCTCCCTCCCTCCCTCTTTCTTTCTCTCCCTCATTGCTTTCCTCCCTTCCTTCTTCCCTCCCTTCCTCCCTCCCTCCCTCCCTCTTTCCTTTCCTCCCTCATTGCCTTCCTCCCTTCCTTCTTCCCTCCCTTCCTCCCTCCCTCCCTCCCTCTTTCCTTTCCTCCCTCATTGCCTTCCTCCCTTCCTTCTTCCCTCCCTTCCTCCCTTCCTCCCTCCATCCCTCTCTCCCTCTTTCCTTTCCTCCCTCATTGCCTTCCTCTCTTCCTTCTTTCTTTTCTCCTTCCCTCCCTCCCTTCCTCCCTCCCTCCCTCCCTCCCTTCCTTCCTTCCCTTTCTCTGCCTACATAGGGTAATCATACCCTTACCTACAGATATTCTTGAAAGCATTTTTTTCTTTTGTATCTCTGAATCCTCCCAAGATATCTTGGGGTTTACTGGCTAGATTTCTTTCTTAAGGAGCAGGCTTTAAACTAAAACCAATCTGATTCTAATTGGCCACCAATAGGTTCTAGGTCAAGTCCAAAACAACTAAAAATGACTTAATAACAATCTATTGCCGGGTCCTAGACTTTTTACTTCTACAAATCTTGCATATGTCCCTTTTCATCCACTCACTCAGTCACCATGGTAGCCTTCTAATTGGTCTCCCTGATTTACATTTCTCCCCACTCCAACCCGTCCTGCATGTAGCTGCTGAAGCGTTTTTCATAAAGTACAGGTCTGACGACGTTACCTCCTTATCAATAAATTCCAGCGGATCCTTATTACTTCATTGCCGAACAGGAAGTCCTGCACTTGTCATTTAAAATCCTTTACAACTCGGTTCCTTTCTAATTTTCCTGTCTCCTAACACTAGGTGGTGCAATTGAGGCAGCAAGGTTGCCAAGTGAATAGAGATCTGGAGTCAAGAAATCAAATTCAGCCTCAGACCCTTTCTAGCTATGAGACCCTGGCCAAGTCCCTTCACCGTGTTTGCCTTAGCTTCCTCTTCTGCAAAATGAACTGGACAAAGAAATGGCAGAACACGCCAGTATCCTTGCCAAGAAAACCCCAAATGGGGTCACAAAAAATCAGATCTGACTGAAGAATGTCTCAACAACAATGGTTTATTCCTCCCCACCACTGTAGGCACTAGCTGCACCTTTGCCTCCTTCCTTCCTTGACTTCCTTCAAGACACAGTTCAAATGCCAACATCTGTAGGAAGCCTTTCTTTCCCTCACTCTCCCAGTGCCTTTTCCATGAAATTATCTTCCATCTACTTTGTATACACCTTATATGCGCATAGTTATTTACATATTTTCTCCCAAACACATTCCTTGAGGGCAGGGACAAGTATTTTTTTTGACCTTTCTTTGTATCCTCAATTCTTGGCATAGTACACATAGTGAGCTCTTAATAAATTGTCAGTTGATTGACTTTCTAGCCTTTTTTCACTGATTTGTACATGGTACATTCTAGCCAATGGCTTGCTAATGGCTTAGCTAGAAAGACTAAGGGCTTACTTCCCCCCCTTACCTGCTTACAGGGTAACATCTACATCTACAATATACTCCTCCTTCAACTTATCCTCTCTGACTCCTTTAAGATTTAGCTCAGAATTGTAAATATGCGTATTGTGTATTTAAAAGATACTGTTATTCAAACTGCTTTTGACTTGCATGTCTTTCAGAAACAATAAGTAACTTTAAAAGGTTGAATTGCTAAAATCTGAATTGGGGGGGGGTCTAACTTTTGTTTTTAAGCATATGGCACAGGGTAGAAATGTAATGTTTTATTTTTCTTCCAAAAAAACACTCAACTCAAAGCTATCTCTTCCATAAAATGCTCCTGAATTATTCTCTCAAGCTTCCCTCTCTCTTTTTTTTTCAGATTAACTTGCATTATACTTTTTTATCTTTTCCCCATAATGTGAGAGCTCCTCAAATGAATATGACAGCATGTTCCATACCCACAGTCCCCCACTTAGGCTGCTGGTTATTTTTGCTGAACTCCTTTTCCTTCCCAACCCCCATCATTCCTTTCTTTTTTCCTCTTTGTTATAAGAGATGACTCACTGTGGTGGGGAACAGGAGCGGGTATATTTGGAAGGTAAGAACAAAAGATATCAATAAACATATATTATACGTACATATACATTTTTAAATGTAAAAACTTTGAGTACAGGAATTATTTCATCTTTATCTTTGTTTTTCCAGTGCCTAGCACAGTGTTTGGCACATAACAGATATTTACTAGTTTTTACTAAATTAAATCAGTTCTCTTCCATCTATTTCTATAATTCTATGACTTCTTGAAATGAGTTCTGAAAACTGATGAGGTCTTAGTTTGCAGGGGGAGTGAGTGATGTAAGGGGCTCTGGCATACTGGAAACTAAGGAAGAGAAGCTTCCCAGCAGGGAATAGTAAGAGCCAAATTTGTGGATTAGGTAAATGGTCCTCAAGATGAAATCAGATTTAAGCCTCTGTGCAAAGCCTGAGGGGCTTCGGCAGAGATGCTGCTCTGTGATTGCTTAACTGGGCATCTTTTTTATGTCATCAGACAGAATTCTGGCCATCAACATTTGAGCCTGGAAGATATTTCACATTAATTACTGGTTCAGTTCTTTCCTGATTGTACAAAATCACAGTATCCCCTGTATCTCCAAGTTGGAAGGGACATTGGCAATATTTTTTTGTTTTTATTTCTACCTCATCTACCTCATCTTCATTCCCAAATATATCCTTTATCACTCTGGTACCCACAGAATCCTCCCCTGGAACCAAGAACAACAACAACAACAACAAAAAAAGAATGAGAAAGGGGGGCAGGGAAACACTTCAGCAAAATGAGCCACACAAAATCATCTGAATTTGAGGCTGGATTGTGTTGATAAATGTTTAATAACTGTCTCCCTGGGAGGAAAAATATACTCATGACACACTTTTAAATTTAATCTGCATTATTAACACTTTTCAATAAAGCAATAAATCAAGCCCTAATTTGTAGTGTTTGCCTATTTTCAAGGTGTAAATGTTCAATGAAAATTTAAAACCCCCCCCATGTGTTTTTCTCTGTCTCTATTTCTATCTCTCTGTCTTTTTCTCTCTCTTGTATGAACTGGTTCCAGAACAAACCTGGTATGGAATGCCTGGTACCATAATCCTCCACTGTAAAAAAAGGAGGAAGATTTAAGGAGTCATCCAAGCACGCTAGATAGTCCACTCTCCCTCTCCTTTCAGCTGAGATCAAGAAAGATGAAGAATCTCTATAATTGGAGTCTTCTACTGTCAGCTGTCCCACTCTCACCCTCATCCCAGACCCCTATTTCCTAGAATCCAAGTGGTAACAGTATCAGGGAAGAGGAAATAAGGAGCTCTTCCATTCAGTCTTTGAGCTTGACACATGAAGCCATTCCTTGCCAGCAATGCCAAATAATTTCATATGGAGACAGAAAACCAACTAGGATTTTTTTGTGCTTATTTCTTGGCCCCCTTCTTCCCCAAGAGGATCCTGATATGATCACAGACTTAGAGCTAGAAGACACCTTTCTCTTAAAGGCTATCTTGTCCAACTTTATCATTTTATAGATGAAGGAACTGAGGAACCAATGCATGGAATGACATGGAATGATTTTTTTTTGACCTTTCTTTGTATCCTCAATTCTTAGCATAGTACACATAGTGAGCTCTTAATAAATTGTCTGTTGATTGATTTTCTAGCCTTTTTTCACTGATTTGTACATGGTACATTCTAGCCAATGGCTTACTTAATGGCTTAGCTAGAAGGGCTAGTAAGTAGTGGGATTTTAACTTGATTCCTTTGAGTCAAAAGCTCAGCTCTTCCCCAGAGAATGCCTTAACTCTTGCAACCTCAACAATTGATCTCCACCTCATTTCTTTGGGCTGGGGCTAGACCAGAGAGTAATCAAGATTGCCCAGAATTCTAATCCTGGATTAATAAATTCCTGCTGGACAGCTCCATTTTTGTGTTCCATAGGCAACTCAAACCTAAACTTCAAAATAGAACATATTGTTTCTCCTTTCCCCTCCCTGCCAAGTCCATCCCTCTGCTAGCCAGCCTCCCTCACCTTTGTTGAAGGCAAGCACCACCATCCTTCCAGTCATCGAGATTTGTAACCCTGACTTTTCCTTCTCCCTCACCCTCCACGCCCTGTCAGTTGCCGAATCTTGTGGATTCTGCCTCTGCATCTTTCATCCTCAATTCCTCCTCTTTACTTACTCATGGCCACCACCATAGTTTAGCTCCTTCTCATTTTTTCCTGGACTAATTTCTCTAAATACCTGCCAAGTTCTTCAAATACATATAAGTTTGATAACGTCACTCCCCAGTTCAAGAATTATCAATGGCTTCCTTTTACTTCTAAGATGAAAAAGAAACTCCCGTTTGGTTTTTCAATCCCTTCACACTGTGGTTGTAACTTATCTTTATAGGCTTATCACAAATTACTCTCCTTTATGAACTCTGCTTTCTAGCCAAACTTGGCCATTCCCCAATATTATATCTCATTTCTTTCCTCAGGCTGGTAGCCTCTGCTTGGGATGCTCACCTTTCTAGTTTCTAGTTTCTAGCTTAGATTCCACTTCCTCCTTCCCACATTATGCCTCTCTTGATTTCCTCCCTCACCCTATCAGTGTTCTCCTTTCCCAAATCATTTTGTGTAGAACATTTTATATTTAATTTTTATTAATAGAGTTTTTTTTATATCTAATTACTTTTGAGCATGTAGTATTCCTTAAGGGAATGTAAGCTCCTTGAGGGCAGAGGTCTAGTTTTTAGTTTTTGCATTTCTGGTCCCTAGCACAGTACCTTGCACATTAATAAATACTTGCTGAATGAAAAATAAAAATTCACATTTCTATAATAATTTAAGATTATTCAAATAGTTTTCTTCCTGATAGTACACTTGAGGTAAACAGGCTTAATATTAGCTGCTTGCCTAACATGGTACAGCTGGTAAGAGGTAGAATCTGGGTCTTCTGACCAGTGCTCTTTCTAGTATACCGTAACTCTTTCAGATGTCCTTTCTCTGACTCCCTCCACGGGGAAAACCAGACCCTACTGCATGTGCCTACCTCATAGCTCTTCCCAAGGGCACCTGAAAATCCAATTGTCTTCTTTTTTATCTAGGTGGCAAAGTAGATGGAGCACTGAATCAGAATAAGGAAGATGAGTTCAAATATTGCTTTCAGACTCTTATAAGCCTTCTGCATCCACTCCAGAAAAGTCACTTAACCACCTCCAACCTTAAGTTCCTGATCTATAAGATGGCTAAAAAAAGTATCTCCCTTCCAGAGTTGTTGTAAGGATAAAATGGGATAAAATATGTAAAATATGTAAAGTGGGATAATATATAGTAAAATATGTAAAAAATTCTTAAGGTGCCATATAAATGTTAACTGTCCTTATTGAAATTGTTGTTCAGAAAAAAAAGGTTAGATTGCCTCTTTCATCCCTACTAGCCTCCTCTCCCCCATTTTCTTAAGAATCTGAACAGCTTGTGAGGTAGGGATGGCCTGGGCTCAGTATGAAACCTGACTGTGGGGAAGGGGTCTTTAGAGACCCTCTGCCTCTTCTCATTACTCTCCTCATCCCTACCCCCACCCTTTTCCTTATTCTAAGGTGCCCGGGCCTCTCCTTGGTCAGGGAATGCCCCACATTGCCATCCTATTCTTTCCTCTCACCCATATTCAACCTTTCTAAGTGCCTTTGGGTGAAACAGGGGCTAATGGGTTATCAATCTGCTCTTCTATTCTCATCAACTCTCACAGCTTCAAATATTGCTTCTATGCAGATGCCTCCCAAACCTATAACAAGTTCCATAAAATAGAACTATTTTTATTCCTGCATATTTGTACTCTTTCAATAAAGCCTGAAATAGAAAATATAAATGATCATTATAGATTCCATTTATATGGGACACTCTATCTATATATATATATACACATCTCTTCAGGCCTCCCTTTCCTTCTGAATTCTGGTCTTAGATTTCTAATTGCTTGCTGTATATACATAAAGTCAGAGATTTAGAGAAGAGGACCTTTAAGGTCGTCTCATCCAACTTTATTTTTCAGTTGAAGAAATTGAGACCTAAAGAGAGGTTGGAATAATTTGTCCAGGGCCATTGTGTAGGAGATTGAGCACTAGACTAAAAATCACAAGGATCGGAGTTCAAATTCTGCCTTAAATGTTAACCTCTATGATCCTGGGCAAGTCATTTGCCCTCTCAGTTTCATTGGTAACATGAGGAGGAGATAACTTCAAAGATTCCTTTTAGTTCTAAATCCCCAAGTCTATGTAGTGAGGCTTTGAATCTGAGTTTTTTGACTTAGAATCTGGTACCATGTCAGTCTCCTCTGCCAGACTGAGCATGTCTAAAAATGACCTCATCACTTGGGGTAGAATAGCACAGTGTAAAGAGTGATGGTTTATCTGGTCCAAAGGATCTGGGTTCAAATTCCACCTTTAAAGCTTCTTATCTGTGTGGCAAGTGCCTCAATTTCCTCATCTGTCAAATGAGGCAGTTGGATTAAATGGCTTCTAGGGCCTATCCAGCTCTGGATCTGAGATGCCAAACACACATAGTGAGATGGAAGGAATGCTGCATGTGGTGCCAAAAGCCTGGGGGGGGGGGCAAAAGCTGGCTCTGTTGCTCCTGATTTGGGCAATGCTGGGCAAGTCGCTTCATTTATTTTTAAAGTGAGGTGGTTAGAGTGGATGTCTCTCTTTCAGACCCAAATTTATGACCGATGAAGTCTGAACATGTCACTCCTCTGTTCAAAGACTTGGATGAATCTCTGCCACAATTAAAATATACGCCCCAAGCCTCTGAGTCTGGCACCCGATGTCCTCCACAATCTGGGGCAGCCCATTTACTGCAGTCCTAGCTTATGCTACTCTCTTTCACGCTCCCAATCAGCAAGCAAATGGATAGTGGGCTCCAGAACCCCACATCTGCCTCTGCCATTCTCTCTGCTTAACATGGCCTCCCTCTGTCCCATCCCACACCCCATTTCTGCCTGTGGATTCAGTCGTTTTAGCCATGTCCAGCTCTTTGTGAACCCATTTGGGTTCTGCTTGGCTGACATTTATTTCTCCAGATCACAGATGAGGAAACTAGGTAGACAGGGCAGGTGACTTACTCAGGGTCACACAGCTAGGAAGTGTCTGAGGCTCAGGAAGAGGAGTCTTGCTGACTGCAAGTCCAGTGCTCTATGCCCTGTACCACCGAGCTGCCCAGGTTAGATGATACTAAAAGTATTACCAATCCCACTTCATAGATGAGGAAACTGAGGGCTAAAATATCTTATTCCTGGCCATACAGTGTGATTTGAACCCAAGCCTTCCTGATGCTGTCCAGAACTACAGAGCCACCATACTTTATTGATTATCTAGAAGCAGGCTCAGGGGATGGTTTTTCAGAGCTCCCATGACTCAGATAACTCTGATTTAAAATAGATCTCTCATTTCCTTAAGTTACCTGGGAGATTGAGGAGATAAAGCTTGTAGTGATGAGTCTTTTTTGTTTTTTGTTTCCCTTCTCCTTCCTTCCCTTTGGGCTTTGCTTTCACTTCTGGGCTTCATTTCCAAGCCTGAAGTCCTAATAGGGGGATTCTTTGGGAAAGACACAGACCCCAGATCTCTATTCCATGGCCCTCAAACTGCCAGTACCTTCTCTTCAGGGGCTTCTCCTTGATTTATGACTGGGAGGCTACATTTGCAAAACACGATCATAAAATACCAAAGAGCATTTCCCAAGGACTCCTCCAAAATAAATTATTTCAGACATAACAGAAGCTGCTTAATAAATTCCACTCTTCTTGTTTCTTTGGGTATTTTAGAAACTGATTTATAAGTGCAATATCTCCTCTCAAAATGAGACAATCAACACAGGATAAAATTATCGAGTTATGAAAATAGGGGTCAGAATGAGGTGCAGTGCTTTAAATTAAACCAGAAAAAATATCTTTCGCACCAAATTGACTCTTTTTGTCTTGGAAATGAATGTTTAATCAGCTAAGAAGCTCAAACCCTGAGAGAAGCCTTAAGAATATTTAATTTAGTAAAAAGGGCCCATTTCCAACTGCTTTCCAATGAGATCTCTTAAAAAATAGAAAATCTGGACTTCTGCTTTCTCCCAAAAGGTTGAATAAACATGGGTTGGGGTGGAAAAGGACTGTTCTCATCCGCAGGAACAGGATGAAAGGTCATGGCGATAAGGAGTGAATGAAAAATTATTTAGTAAGTGTAAATGATGCGCCAAGACCTGTGCTAATTATACAGGAGAGACAGTCCCTTGTTTTAATGATTTGGATTGTTCCCCCCAGCAGCCTCTACTTTAGAAGACTTAAACAATCATTTCTCTGTCTCTGTCTCTTGTCTCTCTCCTCCCCTCCCTCTGTTTGTCTGTCTCTGTCTCTCTCCCTCTCACTCCTCCTTTCCCTTTCCTCCCTCCAGCTTTGGAGTGACCCTTGCTAAGTCAGCTCTGGGCCACTGCTTTGGCCAAGGCATCACTAACTGCCCTAACACCAGCTGTCTGGGTTTCTTCCCCTCCATTTGGAGAACTGGGAGATGCTCTATGCTCCTCCTAATGCCTTCCTTTATAGTGAGTAGAAACTGGACTTTTGGGCTCTGTAGACTCTGTTAGAATAGCATTTGAATCTAGGTCTTCCTGGTGCTGTCCAGAATTATAGAGCCACCATACGCTGCTGACTACTAGAAGCCAGTTCATGGGATGGCTTTACATGGCTCACAAGACTCAGATAACTCGATTTAAAATAGATCTCTCATTTCCCTAAATTACCTGGGAGACTGAGAAAAGAGAACTGGCAGTGATGAGTCATTTTTTGTTTTTTGCTTTCCCCTTCTTTTCCTCCCTTTACGCTTTGCCTCCATTTTGGGGCTGTCATGTATGGTTTCAATTCCACAGAACAAGATACACTAGCACCTGTTCTCCTGTCCCCTCCTTCGGGTCTCCCTTTGTATATTGACTCCTTTAGAATGTAAGCTCCTTGAGAGATGGGCTGTCTTTATGTTAATTATATCTCTAGAACTTAATGTAGTACTTCACACATATTAATAAATATTTATTAGATAGGATTTAACATAAGCATCCAGAAAAATGTAAGCTCTTTAGTTGAATGTTATTTTTGAATCTTTATCCTCAGTACTCATAACACAGTAGGCACACAGTAGGTACTTAACAAATATTTATTGGATTAGATCTATCATTAGTCTGCACTCCCAAAAGAATGTAAATTTTTTAGTTGAATGTGTCATTTTCGAACCTCTATTCTTAGTATCTATGTTAGTACCTGGCATATAGTAGGTGCTTAATAAATATTTATTGGATTGGATTTGACATTAGCATGCACTCCCAGAAGAATAAAAGCTTTTTAGTTGAAAGATCAACTTCATATCTGTATCTCTAGTACCTAGCATAGTGCCAGGGACATAGGAGGTGTTTAATAAAAGATGTTTAATAAAACTTCTAGAATGAGCTAATGAATCCTGGATGAGGAAGTGGGATCAGAGACAGAAAGGCAGGCCTGGTGTTGATATTATTGGAAGAGAGCTGTCCGCAGCAGGGACCACAATCACCAGAGATGGTTAGCATCAGGCCTGTTATGTGTATTTCTCCCACCTCCTATTGAGCTCTCCAGGAATAGGAACTGCGTCAATCTTTGCATTCCCAGCCCCAACTAACGTGCCATGCATATGGTACATGAGGAGAATTCTAGATGTAGAGTCAGGGGATCTGGCTTCAAATCCTACCTCGGCTTTTTACTACCTATATGACTTTGGAAGAATCACTGAGCCTTTTCAGACCTAATTTTTCTCATCTTTAAAATGAGAGGGTTGGGCCAGATGGATTCTGAAGCCCATTCCAGAGCTAAATCTACAAATTATGAATAGGGTAGGTACTTAATAAATGTTTATGGAATTGAATTTCACCATTACAAAAAAGGTTTTATGATATTCCTGCATTCTGTGGCTTGGACTAATATAAATTTCTAAATTTTACCTTTTAATAACAGCTGCAACCACAATTTATATTTGCAGAGTGGCTTTAATATTTTTTATTTTTATTTTTAAATAATTACTTAATATTTGCAAAGTAATTTCTTCACTGCAGCCTCATGATGTAGGAAGTGCGCTGTACAGATGAGAAAGCTGAGTCTCTGACAAGAAGATGACTCGCTTTCGATCTCACAACTACTAAGTGTCCTCACCCCAAGCCCAGTGCTCCATCATCACCCTGTTTGGGTATGTTCTTCCTCTGCATCCTTTCACATCATGCTGTTCATACCTCTCTGACATTTTCCTTCAATCTCATTTTGTAGACCTGTATCCTATTCTTCTTATTTATGTCCTACTTTCCCTACCAGGCTGTAATCCTTGGAGGGCAGGGGCTGTATCTCCTTTGCCCTTCACCCCCACCTAAAGATTATGCTTTACTTTTACCTCTCTCTGTATCTCTCTGCCCCCTGCTTACCTCCACACTCTTGCCCTTTCCCTGAATGTTATGCAACAAAAGTACAAGTAAGCCAATTGCTCTTCCCCATTTTAGCTCTACATTCTGACCTGATACCCGTACCTGATCTGACACCATCTTCCCTGGGCAATATTATTGTGCAGGTATTTCATTCCATAGAAACAGAAAATAAAATAGGTCAAACCTTACTTATTTCCACTATTGGATTATGGGATTGGGAAGGCCAGTCTGAATTAATGAAAAGCTGGATTCAGTTTTATTTCTTTCAGACACTACCGAAATAGGCCAAGAAATTGTTGTCCTCTGGGCATATCCCTGAAGGAATAGAGAAGAGCAACTTATAATGAGCTCGTGGACCATAGGTGTTTGGAAAGGCAGGGGATTTCATGGATGTGAGCACCCCTTCTGGAGACACAGATCACAAATCTATCACACCTTACAACATAGTATGGTCAATAGCTTCATCAGTTAGCATAGAAAAAATGTTTATCTGTTGGGCAAGTTTCTGGTGATGAGTCTCTGAATTCAGTTAGTCTGGGTCCTCAGACCATTTATAGGCTTTTGGCTTGGTAGGATGGGACAGAGCTTGCTCTCCCCAGGCAGGAGGGCCATTTCTATGCCTTGACAAGGATCAGAAGAGGTCCTTAGGGAAGGAGAATATCCATCTATCTACAGATGGACACACACATTTATAGAGCTATACATGTATGAGTGTATACATACGTATTTGAGTATGAACAACAACAGTTCCATCTTTTTCAATTTCAATCTGAGTCTCAATGACACTATTTGTAGTTTTCTTGGCAAAAATTCTGGAGTGGTTTGTCATTTCCTTCTCTAGCTCACTTTGTAGATGAGGAAACTGAGGTAAACAGGGTTAAATGACTTGCCAAGATGAATCTTCCTGGCTCTAGCTCTGGCATTTTATCCACTGCTCCACCTAGCTGTCCTAATTGCTTACTGGAAACCACTATCTGGATTTTCCGTGGGTGATTCAAACTTGTGATGTCTAAAACAATCCATTACCTTTCTCCTTAAACACATCTACTCTTCTAATTTCTCTATTGCCATTAAGAGTCATGCTGCCATCCTTCTAATCATGCACTTGTGCAACTTCAGAATCATTCTCCTTTCTCTCCCTGGGCTCGCATAACCAATTGTTTACCAAGTTTTGTCATTTCTTCCTCCACTATATCTCTGCCACTTATCCCCTTTTCTCTACTTGGCCATTTCCTAGTTTAATATCTCACTTCTCATCTGAACAACTGCAATAGTCTCCTCATGAGACTCCCAGCCTTCAAGTGGCTTTCCCCTTTCCCCCCCTCCAATTTACCCCCTGAACAGTTGCCAAAATAATCTTCCTAAAGAACAGACTTGACCAAGTCATCCCCCTGCTCTACAATTTCCAGTGACTCCTTATTGCCTCTAAGATGAAATACCACTTACTCAACTTGATAATTAAAATTGCTAGTTCCAATTTTTGTTTCCAGACTTACTTTTGCAATAATCCTCCTATAATTTTTGGCCAGAATAACCTTAAACTTAGCCCTTCATCTTCATTGGAGTCTCATGTATGGAATGTTTTCATGCCCATTCACCTCTTAGAGTCCTTAGCTTTCCTCTGAGTTCAGCTCAGTTGCCACCTCCAACAGGAAGCCTTCCTTAATCCCCCTTGATATAATCACTCTATCCCTTCTCAAATGATCTCTTATTTCCTTATTTGTTCATATCACCTAGGATCATGATCTCTGTAATTTTTTTACCCCCCAGTGCCTAGTCCAGCTTAAGAAATGATCATTGAATCATCCATTTATTTAATTCATCTCATTTCATGACCAATAGTAATGAGAACAACAGCAAAAGAATCATTATTTTCAGTGAAATATCTCAATTCAGACTGGTGGAGGTAAGAGAAAAGGTTACTTACTGTGGGTAGTTGACTTGAAAGGAGGTGCCCATCTTGAGTCAACATGTTAGACACCATGATGGCAGGCAGGTCCATGTTTTGATAGGAATATGTTGGTATCAGGCTGTTTGGAGGGAGGCTGTGGCAGAGTGAATGATAGCCGGTCTCGTGGTCCACCAGGTGAAGAAGGGAGGGGTCTGGGAGATTAGGAGGAGTTATAGGAGGGATTTCATAGTCTTCATTATTCTCACTTTGACCATTATAAGTCTAAAATATCAAAAGGATATTTTCTTAATGTATCACTTCTTTGCCACACAGAATCACAAAACAGCATATACAACAGAGACCCTTTGTCAGACCCTTCATAAACGAATCCCTTAAGGCAATTTCTATAATACTATAATAATTCTATAACAAATAACATAATGGCCACTCCCAAGGATTGCCAATGTCATTGGGCCAAACTTTTTTCTCCAGAAGTTCTTCTAGTAATCTAATGAGCCTAAGTTTATTTTGCTAACCAGGACATCATATAGTAACACTAGAGAGCTAGAGGAAGATAGGCAGAGTCCTTACTTACCACAGTTCTATCTCCATTCCCAGTCCCAACCCAGCCTCAGTCCTGTCTCATTATCCCTCTCAGCCTTATTTTTCTGCTTGGTTGTTACTCAAAGTCAAAATGTACTACATAAATCTTAGTGTAAATAAATTCAGCTCCCTGGAGAGCCCTAAGGCTAGAGTTTTCTCCCAGGTATCTCAACATCTATATTGCTTAAAATTCAAGCATCTTGCTGAAGTCCAGCAAGTACAGACCAACCTGTTTGGTACCCAATTCAATGTCTGCTTAAAAAAATTGGTGGCTGAGATATTCATTAGGGACTATGAGAAATAGCTTTGTGGAGTGGAGCACTATTTAGATGTAGTGGCTGATCTAAATCTAGAAAGAAATACAGATGTATACCCCCAAAATGGCCAAGTGTGACAGCCTTGATATACTTTTTACTCCTTTTTTTTCTCCTCAGAAATATTAGAGACCCACCTTCTAAACCTTAATATTCTTTTGATGTGTTAAAAACTTTCAATGAATTTAACCTACACAAAAATAATAGCACATACATTAGATTAAATAGCATTTATGAAGTATCGGCTATGTACTATGAGCTACTTGTAAATATTATTTCATTTTATTATTTCATGACAATAATCTTGAAATAAATACTATTGTTATCTTTATTTTACAGTTTAGGAAATTGAGACAGAAATTAAATGACTTGTCCAGAGTCACACCCAGCTAGTAAATGTTTGAGGTCAGGTCTTCTTGACTTCAGGCTCAGAGCTTTATCTACTGACTCCCCTAGATGCTTATAAAGATTAAGCTTTGCAATGCACTTTATATGTATTATATCATTTGATTTAACTAGCAATAATAATACAATAGTAATCTCTGTCATTGTGGGAGAAGTTTTATTGTTCACTGTTGAAATGGTCTCATATGATGATGGGTGTATGATGGGTGAATTTTGTAGGTTTTAGAGGGGAGGTGGGTGGGGTGGAAAGATTTGAATTTGGGAGTTAGGAGCCTAGGGAGTTAGGTCACACTTGCTATGGGACCCTGAGAAAGTCATTGCAGAGGCTCTTCAATGGGCCTCTGCAAAGTGAGGAGGTTAGCCACAATGATCTCTAAGGTCTCTTCCTCCTCTGATAGTCTAAGATTTTATGAGGTCTTGGAGAGGGAAATGGAGACGAGGACCTCCTGCCTCAGGATTATCCCACAGAGCCAGTTCCCTTCCCTGGAAACAGAACAGCTGTGGAAGTTAACACAGGCAGCCTTTGTCCCTTGGAAACAAGAGGTTCTTATTTTTGAATGTTAAGTTTTGTTCTTAGAAGTTCTGCTTTATCTGTATGAGCTCATGTAAATTTTAATGAACGTTTTCAAAAATCACCTGAAATCACGGTTGGATTTAGATGTTGTGCATGTCTTAGAGATAGAAAGAAATACAGTTGTATGCAAAATATATATATATATATATATATATATATATATATATATATATATATATAGCCATGTATGACAGCCTTGATTAATCCAGCTTCCTCGGATCCAGTGAAAGCATTATCCTTTTTTTACTTGCATCTAAAAGAATCAGTCTATTTAACATGGATTCTGAAAGTCACTCTACAATTGCCTAGATTTCCAAAATATTTTTAATACCTCCCTCCCCCTCCCGTCCCCTTTGGATTCCAGGTGTGTTTGTGTGCAGAGTATAAGTTCCTTGAAGGTAGGACTGATCGATCTTTGGTTTTGTATTCCAGCAACTGATGAACATAGTGGGTGCTTCATAAATGCCTGCTGCATTTACTGGTGTGGGAATGCTATTGGAGAGGGCAAGATTTGCCAGTTCCTGGGAGGCTTTTAGGGACTCTCATTTCCAACTGGGTGTGTGTGTGTGTATAAGGGGTGGGAATGTCTTGTGGTCTCCTTGGGTTCCCTGATTTTACTCAAATAGGACAACAGCAGCTCAGATCTCACTTTCAACCAGCAGAAGTTATATGTTTTAAGAAAAGAATTGGTTTCATTTCTTGTGTTTGTATCCCAAAATCATGGCTCTGTGAGGGCATCAAGTATATTAATTTTTTTCTTTTGTATCGCCAATACTCAGAATGGTTTCTGGCACACAGTAGATGCTTAATAAATATTTGTTCCATTGAACTGAACATCAAGAGTGTAGTGTACATTCCAATAACCTATCGCTTTTCCCTGGCTCAGGGATTGTTTCCTGAGGCTCAAGCCTTCGCCTTAATTTTTTTTTAATTTAACTGTAAACAGGGCAGAGGGCTAAATGAATGCCCACCAGACCTTCCTTCCCTCTCTTCTTTCCCCCTCCAGGGATCTGGTAACACTTTTCATTTTGGAGATGGGGACTTAGAAAAGGTCTGTGGATCCTTTCCCAGATATTTAAGAGGATTTCAGAACATGGCATGGAGATGGATTTGAATAAATCAGCCTCCTCAAGCTCATTCCTCCAAGTGGTTTATTTTTATATCAGGTCTACAAGCAAGTGGCTTTGCACTGCTTAATGAAATTATGTAAAACCTCATTAGTTTCCTGAAGCTCTCATGGAGGAGGGCAGGGTCCTGTAGAGGTATTCCTATATTTCTTTCCCTGCCCTGGTCCTGTTTCCTCTGCTATTGAACCAGACGGCCCCTGAGGGCCCTAGCAGCTCTGATGTTTTACAAGTCTCTGACTGTTCTTATGGGATGTTTCATTTTCCATATGAAAAAAGTGGGTCACTGATCACAATCCCTGAATATTTCTCTTAGGAGTACAGTGCTCAGCAGGCATGGGGAAAGCTACACCTCTTAAATTACAATGCCTTTGAAATCATCTTAAGTATTCTACAGTTATGTCAGAATTAGGATCACAGCAACACACAATCAGAATCAGATTAGACAATATCCAATCAACATAATTGGTCTCGACAGTTGGAAGTACTGCCCATTTTCTTCGGGCTGGCTCCCAGTGCTATGCTTTGCCAACAAGTAATACTTGAATGATGCTGCGGGAAGGTTTTGCTGAGAGAGTAGGGGGCAGAGTTGGGGAGGTGGGAGAAAGAAGAAGGATGCTTGGCTCACCAGATTCAGGGGCAGCTGCCACGGTTGGCCAGGGTCAAAGGCCAGTAATTCAGTTCCATGTGCATACTTTCCCTGAATCGTCACAATAAAACTTTGTAAGAAAACATACGATTATGGACATTTAGCTTTAGTGGGGCACTTTACAATCGCAAAGTGCTTTCTAAAAAATTTTATTAACAATTTACAGCTTCTTCCAGGAATTGCCTGGTCTACACAGCTGTGTGAAAACCAGAGAGGCTCAATTGAGCAGGGCTTGGAGAGTGTACCCAAGTGCCCAATCTGACTAATTTAGAACCTCACATATTCTTTTAGCATTTTGGGAGAGGAAAAATACAATTAGCTCTATAGGCAGTCAGGTAAACAAACAAGAAAAACTGGGACTAGGGCGTATTCCTGGCTCTGGCCCTGGCTTAGACAAATCACTTCTCCTGTCTGACTTAGTTTCCTTCTCTGTGTAACTTGGAAGAGATCGTCTGTACAACCCCTTCTAGCTCTGACATCCTAAGAGTCTAATATTCCAATAAATTTACAACTGGCTAGGTAGCCAATTGGGATAATTCTCCCACAAATCCACTTTTCCTTGACTCATCTTGACAATCTGTTTTCCATTCACTGGCTAATCACATAAATCAAATGTGGCCATACAGAAATGTACTTGTGTACCCAGGGCTCTGTCACATACTGCTGGGCGTGAGGGAGGGATGGAGAAGCCCAGCAGGGGTCCATCTCTCTGATCTAAATGACATAGCAAGGAACCAATCAGGAGCCAGAGTCAAGTCCCAGGTTAGAGTTATAAAGAAGGATAACAAGATGTGGAGAGATACCTGCCCAGCAAATGAGAATTGAGGCCTCAAACAACAAAGAATACTGTTTAATCCCTCTGCCACATGACAGCTTGTCATGGATTCGAAGGGACTAATTGTGTCTTCGCTTCTCCAGGCTAAACATTCTGGGCTTCTTCAATGATCTTTGTATGACATGGTTTCAGATACCTTCTTTAATTCCAGGGAGGGTAAGTGGCTTATTTAAACATTATAAAGCTAGTTATCTGTAGAGATGGGGGTAGGATTCTACAATGTTCCTCTCTCCTTCTCCCAAATGCTTTCTGTTTCTTTCTTTTTCTATTTGTCCTTCCTTCCTTCCTTCTTTCCTTCCTTCTTTCCCTTCCTTCTTTCCTTTCTCCCTCCCTCCCTTCCTTCCTTCTTTCCTTCCTTCCTTCCTTCTTTCCCTCCCTCCCTTCCTTCCTTCCTTCCTTCCTTCCTTCCTTCCTTCCTTCCTTCCTTCCTTCCTTCCTTCCTTCCTTCCTTCCTTCCTTCCTTCCTTCCTTCCTTCCTTCTTTCCATCTTTCCCTCCCTTCTTTTTCTCTCTCCTTCTCCTTTCATCTGTTACTGCCATTCTCTCTTTCACCCGCATTCCTTCTGTCTTTCCTTCCCTTTCTCTCCTTCCCTCTCTCCCTCTTTCTCCTTTTTTATATCCCACCTAGGCATCTAGCCTTGGAACCAGGAGGGTCTGAGTTCAAATCCTATCTCATACTCTTATTAAGTCATGTAATCTGGGTAAGTCACTTAACCTTCCTTTTTGAGCCTCCATTTCCTCACTGGGAATAATACCACCAACCTCACAGGGTTGTTGGGAAGTTTAAATGAGATAATATATGTAAAGTGCTTTGTGAATCTGAAAGTATCCTAAGGGTCTAATATTCTAATAAATTTACAATTGGCTACGTAGCCAATTGGGATTATTCTACACAAATCCACTTTTCCTTGAATCATCTTGACAATCTATCTTCCATTCCATAAATGTTAGTTGCTACTATTAACTAATATCTTCCATCCCTACCTTTATATAGAATTTAGCATATATAATATACACATGTGGCTATATTTTAATAATTCTAATAAAAACTGCATGTAAAAACAGGGTATTCAATGAAGGCTATGAATGAACAAGTTAATCTTTCTTTTAAACAAGGTTTCCTCTTCCTTGCTAACCAGGAGGGTGCCTCTCCAAGTGTCCAGTGCAAACAAAATGGTGCTATTATTAGATGGGGACACTAAAGCAGACTTAGTTTTGGGGTACCTTCACAACTTGGCACAGATGGAATTATGTCCTGGAAACACGAAACAATTCCCAGGCCAAAGATCACAATAATCTCTTGCCACATGGGGCAGAGATGCATGAAATGATCTAGAAATTTCAAGAAGAGCCGTGTCAATAGTATACATGCACATAAAATGCTGGCAAATGTTTAACAACTGGCTCTCTGAAAAAAGGTAGGCACAACAAACCTTTAAGTTTAATCTGAATTATTGATATTTTCCTTACTTACTTAAGTCTAGACAATTAACAAAATAGTAAGCAAGCCCTGATTTGTAGTATTTGTTGATTTCTGAGATGTAAATGCTCACAGTGAAAATTTAAAAATTAGTTCTTCTGAGCCATTTTAGCTAATTCTAACATACACCTGGATGTGCCCTACCTGAGGCTTTAGATCTATCATAATCAATTTCTTCAGTGATGGGGAATAGACATAGTTCAGCAGCTTCTCTTTTAACCAATTTATTTTAATTAACTCCCCTCTCCACCTCCTGGGAAGGATATCATTTGCTCTGTTTCAAGAAGCACTCCAAGAAGATGATGAAAATCCCTTCCAGATATAGAGATACCCATCACAGCATCACAAAATTTAAGCTGGAAAAGATTTAAAAGATCAACTAGCCCAATTCCCCACTATTTTGAGAAGGGAATGATTACCCCCAGATATGAAATTAGTTGTCCCAGGTCCCACAAGGAATAGGAACCAAGCTAGAATTCAAACCCATTAGCTGTGAATTAGCTGTCAAATCAGTCAGCATTTATTAGGTATTTGTGATGTGCCAGGCAATCTGCTGAGTGCTATAAAGACAAAGAAAGATAATTCTTGCCTGCAGGAAGCTGACATTCTAATGGCATTCTAATAGATAACTATTGTGTTCAGTCATTCCAGTCATAGGGTCAGCCAGGGAAAAGACTTGAAATCTGAACAGAGAGTGTTAAATGAAAGGAACACCAAATCCAGAGCTCTTTTCCCTAGACCAGATAGTCTTGAGTCTCAAATACAGACAGAAGATTGGGAGATGGAATACTCGCACAGAGCCACAGAATCCATGAGGACAGTTCCTAGATTTAATAGTGAGCACTAGGGGGTCTATTCAGAATTGTAAATGCAATCAAGACATTTCAATACCATAAAGTTTTATCTGCTGAATTTTCCCCTTGGAGTCTGAAAGCTCTTGAGGATTGTGAGGTTCACAGGGCAAAAGAAAGATAAAAGCCAATAAGGTCCAAGTTCTACTCCAAGTTCCTTCCCTGTAACTTGAATACCATCCCCTCTCCACCCTGTGATCTCTTGCTAAAATCCTATCTTTCAAACCTGGTTACAAAGTCATCCCCTCCAAGAAGACTTTCTTGATTCAACTAGTTAGTAGTCATCTCTTCTTTATTGGATCTCCTAAAACTGTTTGTGACTTTAATGCATTTGTCCCATTGTTATGGGGTTATATTTAATTTATGAACATATCAACATTCTTATAAGACTATGTTCCATGAGGGCAAGAACCAGGGTTTAATTTATATCTGCCTCTCCCTAGTGTCCAGCATGAAGCTTTACACACAACAGAGACTCAAATGATAATTTTGGAATAAACAGAGTACATGTTGACAGTAACCTGGCTCAGGAAGAGGAGATGGAGAAGGGGAGGTGGGGTAGATCAGTGATCTCTGCTAGTGCTCCCAGAGTAAAGTCACCGATACCGCATTCAAGGTTCACTCTTGTCCCAGCTTTGGCTCATCAGTTCCTCGTCTGCTTTGTCAATAGAGGGCTCCCTTAGTCGGTGACCTGGGACAATGGAGAAAGCTTGCCCAATGCTGGTACCAATAGTTTCCCTTTCAGATATGGTACCAGTGAGTTACCAGTTTCTGCCAGATCCAAGAGTAAATTTGGACTGCTCCACAGTGATTCACCTCTTTAGCCCTCATACTACAACATGAAAAACAAATAGGCACAAAACAAATGCCAACAAAAACCATGATTTCTGCTTTCTGGAACCTTATTTTTCAGGAAATTTTTATTCAGTTTAGCCAGGTGGTCACGACTATTGGAAGTAAACACTTGTTCTGTCAAACAGCACTGAGTAGCAAGTGCTAAGATTGTATTTGGCAGATACTGTGGCAGGGAATTCAGATTGGGGAAATTAGCAGGAAATATACAGATCAATACCGATCTACACTTGGCTGACAGCTGTGGACGTGGCTGGCATAAAATGATGGCTGGGCAGTTTAAGGCTACAGGTTGACCTTAGGTCTAAAGGAAATGAAGGTGACAGGATGATCAAAGACAATCTCTTTATTTAACAGGTGAAAAAACTGAAATCCAGAAAGGTTAAACTTGACCATGGTCACACAGGTAGGGTCAACAATAGCAGAGTTGGGATTCAAACTCAATTCTCTGGGTCCTTTCATCCTGAAGTCTGTGGCCTCCATCACTTGCCTTAAGTACCTCTTTGGCTGAATTTCCTGACAGTTGGTATTCATTAAAGCATTTATAATGTGCCCAGGGCTGTGCTGGAGACTGAGCTGGGAGAGGTGAGGGGAGAAACTGATAAATCATTGATATTCTTCGTTTGCTTTGTCTTTCAGCAGGAAGTCTATTAGGGCAGAAGAACACTGACCCTTTGAGGACAAGAATAGCTCTGTCAGTCACACTTGCCCCTGTTCTCTGTCTCTCCCTCTGTTCTTGGGGCTTTAATGTCCTTCCAGTACAAGTCAAACATCTTGCCAAGCTTTAAATCCATCATTTGACTGCAAGAACCAGGTGGGTTTCAAGGAAGGATACCCCAGCAGGAACATTAAAGACTAGAACTTAGACTTTGGCTTTGGAAGGCTGCATAATAATATAGTGGGGAGATAAATCCCCCAAAATACAATAATCACAAGCTATGGGGTTGATAGATCTGAGTTCTCCCATCTATTCCTTACTTGATGGATTAGACCTCTAAGGTCACTTCTTAAGGTCACTTCTAAGGTCTAAGTATTTCATTTTTAAGGGAGAAAACTGAGATCTGGAGAGAGAAAGGGATTTGCTCAATTTCAGACAGTCAGTTCTGCAGGGAGAACTAGAATTCAGATCTTCTGTGTGCTATTTTCAGTGTATCATAGAGAGAGGCAGGGCAAATGGAAGCAGGGTGGGAGAGAGGAATAGAGGGGGAAATAAGGAAAGTGTGTACTCCCAGAGCTGTAAATAAGAGCGTAGACATACAACCCAATCTTGTTTTGTATTGTTTTAAGAGTTTTAAGTTTAAGAGTTTAAGGCCAGAGAGGAGAAAACAATTATTCAGAATAACACAGTAAGTTGAAGGGAGAACATAGCCTAGGAACCTGAATCTTCTGACTCCCCATTGTTTTTTTTTTTTTCATTTGCAAATCAAAACTTCAATACTGGAAGTTACCCAATGAACCAGAAGTCTTTTGAACAAATAAGCATATGTTGTATCAAAATATTGTAATAACATGATTATGAAAATTCATTTAAAGAGGCAATTAACCTACTTTACATACTAAAATATGCTGACACATACATGCTTCCTACTAATTCAATCAAATCCTGAATTTGTAGGACTCAGATTTCATCCTGCTCACAGGTAAACAGTTGGATCTAAAATCTCATGAATATCCAGAGACAGAAGGTTTCTTTAAAAGGTCAGCTGATCTATGGTCTTGCTTTCAGAAAAGACGTGACATAATACATGACATGGTACTTTTCTGAAAGTGCTCCATAAAGAAACTCCAGACTAAGAATCCCATCTAAAATTCCTTCCTTAGTCTTACCTAAAAGGAAGGAGCCTTTTGGGGTCCCAGAAGGGCCTACCAGAGATCATCCATCTCCTTTTTCACAGGTGAGTGAGGTGAGACCCAGAAAGGGGAACATTATTGTCCTACTAGTCATGGGACAAGAAGGTGGAGAGTGTTAAACTGGAGTCAGGAAGATCCAAATTTGAATCCTGCATCAGATACTTAATAGCTATGTGACCATAGGCAAAAAATTTAATCTTCTCTCTAACTCAGTTTCCTCATCCATAAAATAAGAACAATGAAAGCCCTTACTTCTCAAGCATCAAAGGAGATATCTATAAAGTAGTTTTAGTTATTATTATCAATAACATTTGCTAAAAATAACAATGTTCAGATTAAAATTTAGCTCTCTGGAGTTCCAGGTCAAGTGCTTTTTCCACAACCTTTTGTTGCCTAATTTTCTTATGTCTGATTCAGTGAACTCAAGAATTAAATAGATCAAATGAAAACGAATGCTATTTTCAGAGCCCCATGGATATAAGCGCGAGATTTATGATATTGATTCAAACATATATGCTTGTTAACCGTATGCTATAATTCAAAGAAGTTTCTATCCCTTTCCCAGAAGGATTTCTTTTTAAAAATCTCTTAAGCTGATATGTAAATAATGCTTTTTAAAAAATAAAAACTCTTAAATACGGACCAAAATAATGTAACATCTTCCTAATGTGGCTGTGAATGGCCTTTAAGGAAAAGTGCTTACTTTGCAGGTAGTGTCATTTAAACAAACCAAAAAAGTTTAATATAATACTAAAAGCAGAAAATCTACAGTGGTACACATATATCCATCCATGTGCTTTGGGTCATCTTATTAGCCCATACTTACATTTAGCAAAAAAGAGCATTGAATTTAGATCTCTGATACTTTCTAACCATGTGACCATGGGCTAGTCACTTAACTTCACTGATCTGATTATCAGGCTTCCTTCACTGTGATAATAACAATCCTTATCATAGCTACTTCACTGGATTGTGAGGAACAGATGAGTTATGGATATGGTGTTTTGCAAACTCTAAAGCTGCATATAAATGATAGACATTCTCATCATCATCTGCAGTTGTCGGTCATCATCATCCTCACCACCATCCTCCATCATCCTCATCACCATTATCCCCCCCATCACTATCATCATCACCATCCCTACTACCATCATCATCTTCATCATCACCACCTGGGTTCAAATGTTGGCTCTGCCATATACTATTTGAGTGAACTGGGGCAAGTTCTCAACCTTTCTGCACTTCTGTTCCTTGTCTATGAAATGAGATTAGAAGAACACAAGTTCTATAAGGGCAGGGCCAGTCTCACTTTTGCATTTGTATCTCTAATGCCCTCCTATGTTGCACAAGGGCTTATTTACTGAATGACTGATCCCACTGGATCCTCAGAACAATTATAAATCTTTACAGACGCATGATAATTTCAAAGTGTTGAAGATCCCAATCCATTATTATCTCATCTTTCTGTGATGCAGGAAGGGCAGGAATGACCATTTCCATTTTTTAGATGAGGAAATTCAAAATTAAGGAAAGTTAAAGGAAGTTCCCCAGATCATAAACTAAAAAGTAATTAAGGATGTGTGTGTGTGTGTGTGTGTGTGTGTGTGTGTGTTTGCAGGACTGGAACTCAAATTCCCTAATGCTGAATCCAGTGCTCTTCCACTGCACCAAACTACCTCCCTTCTGCAAAAGAAATCAGGCATTGTCCTTTCAGCTGCCTTTCGGCTCCCCTTCTCTCCTTTAAAAAATTGGACAGTATCTTATCCTAAACTGAAATTCTGTCAAATAGAGTATAGTCAAAAACTATAACTTCTTGTATATAGAGTGATTTTATGAATTCAGGGAGGACTGAAATACAATTTTGTCCGACTTGTCTGTGTTCATAATGACCAAGTGAAATTAATCACAGTGGAGAATCCCCCCCGTGTCAGTTATTCGAGAGATTTCTAATAGAATCTTTCTGATTCATGTCTTGCAGTATATCAGAACTGGAGTGCTCTAGCCCTTCTCAAAATCTACACAATCATGCCTTCTGGTTGGCCCTGTCATTTTCCCGGAATAAAAAATGTCCTCTTTAAAAAAAGGCATACACATAAACCAAAAGGAGAAAATAAAAATAGAGTTACTTACTGCAGCATTGAACCTGCATTGGGGGGATGATTTAATCTCACACTCAAAGCTTGGAATAAGGCAAAGGGGGTGAGCGGGAGAAGCCGTTTCAATTCTTGCAACACACACAATTTGGCGCCTACTGTCTTTTTTTCTTTTCTCTGCTCTGTAAGTTACTGGTTTTGTGGACCCTGGAATTGCTATCCTATGGACTAGAGAACAGCTCTATAATGGGAGACAGTCAAATTATACATTAGCTTTGTTTATTAAAAACGTATCCAGGAAAGACCACATTAGTCCCCAAGGACTTTGGTTCAGGAAATTTTCCGGTTCACAAAAAGGTTATAGTAGCTATCAGGCAGACATACTTGCCCTAGGCAAGATGCACCCTGCCAATGGAGAGAAAGGATTAGCAAGGCAACTTTTATCCCCATGGGGAATGAAAGAGACAGATAGCCTTCAAATGACAAAACCGATGGTTGGAATAAGGGAAGAAATGGCAATCTCTTGTAGGTTTGAAACCATTCACTCATTCATTCAAAAAACGTTCCCTAAGCCCCATAGCACGCGGAACACTACGGGAAATCCAAAGATGAGATTCCTTCAGAGATGAAGTACCATCTACCGAAGATGAAGTGCCGTCAGAGAACTTAGGGTCTAATGGCAAATGAGGCATATATTAGTAATATGTTCTACATGATTGAACATCTATAACCTAGACCAAATTGCTTACTGTCTCAGGGAGGCAAGGAAAAGGAGGGAAGAAGAAAATCTGAAACTCAAAATTTTAAAAAGTGAATTTTAAAAATTGTCTCTATGTGTAGTTGGGGGAAAATAAAATATTAAAAATAAGGCATATATGAGGTAATTACAGTGCAAAGAGTAACTTGATGAGCACATACAAGAGGTACAAAGTACTATTTATTTTCTTGTGGGACATTAATGAAACAGCTGTTGTTTGCAGAGCACAGAACACTGTGTTATCTAAGACTGCTCTGCCCTCATGGAGCTTACAATGTAGTAATAGGAGAGTTCAAAGAAGAAGCTCTCAAGATCAGATTTTAGGCAATATAGAAATTTTTGTTTTGTATGTTGTTTTAGGACGATGCCGCCATTTAAACAGCAGCAGCAGCAGCAGCAGCAGCA
Organism: Sminthopsis crassicaudata; assembly: GCF_048593235.1. Lineage (NCBI taxonomy): Eukaryota > Metazoa > Chordata > Mammalia > Dasyuromorphia > Dasyuridae > Sminthopsis > Sminthopsis crassicaudata. Next base: position 437,816,252 of record NC_133618.1, on the reverse strand, counting down.
GCAGCAGCAGCAGCAGCAGCGATATCCAACCATGGAATCTTAAAGCTGGATAGGGCTTCTGAAGCCAGTAGTTCAATTCTATACCCAGGCCACAATTCTTAGGGTCATATGACTTAGAGCTTCAAGTCCATCTTCAACAGAGGTTAAATGAGCTGCTCACATTTGCAAAGAGAGTAAATGGCAATTGAGATTTGAACCCAGGTACTCTGATTCCAAATTCAGTTACCTACAATGTCCCTGGAAAATACAGCCTTAACTTCTGCTTGCATATCCACTTAATTGCTAGACAGCTATCTATTGATTTGAAACCTTCCCACCCTGTCACTTGCTCCAATTGGCTCAAGGCATTTTTTTGAGACCCCAGGGGATTACTCTGCTTCCTTTAGAATCTTAGAGTCAGGAATTTCTCTGCTCCCTAACTAGCAAAGACCTTACTATGTGCACTGCACGATCAGCAGGAAGTTCATTAATGATATTCCTAAAACACAGATCTGACCATGTCAATCTCCTTCTCAAGAAAGTACGATGGGGCCAGCTAGATGGTGTAATGAGAGCAGCGGCTCTGGAGTCAGGAGGACCTGAGTTAAAATTCGGCCTCAGACACTTAGGAGTTGTGTGACCCTACTGCCTAAACAACAACAAAAAACAGCTCTGGTGGCTCCCTGTTACCTCAAGGGCAAAATGTAAAGTATATCTGCATTTAGAGAGCTTTTCACAGTAGAATTCTAGCCCACATTTCCAGGTATATGATTTCCTTTTGTTCTTTTCATGGTTTAGCCAAAGTGGCCTATTTGCTGTCTTCCCCATAACATTCTAACTTCTGGCTCATTTCTGGCTCTGAGAATCCCAAGCTTTCATCAAGATTCATTTCAAGTACTCTCTTTTCCACAGAGACTTTCTGATCTACCTTCTGCCCAAGGCAGTCTGAAATTCAGATAGCCCTGAAATTATTCTATGCTCATTTTGTGTTTTGCATATTTTCCTCATTAGAGTATAAGTTCTCTGAGGGCAGACTTCATTTTTTTTCTTTCTTCCCGGCCTCCCACATAGTAAGGACTTAATAAACGCTTGTTGATCAACTAAGAGGGTACTTGTGACACAAAATCCCCAGTCCCCCTCCCAGAACTACAATGAGAGAGACTTCAGTGATTTCAACTAATACTCAAACCTCCACTGGTAGGGAACCCAACCACTACCAAGCAACAGGATCCATTCCACTTTCTGCCAGCTCTTTACAAAGAAAGGAGATCTGTCTCTCTATACCTTCCATTCATCCTTCTAGTTCTGCCCTCTGGGCCAAGCAGAACTTCAATCCCTCATCTACCTAAGGGTCTTTCAAATGCTTGAGAGCAACTGTCTGGCAGCATTGTACTTCCTTGGGCACAAGAAAGCCCCTGCCTTCAGCTTTCTGACCACAAAATATAGATAATTAAGGAGATGTTAACAAGGCAGACTTTAATACAAGCAGGTCCCTCTGACATGACTTATCACTGAGACATGATATGCTTGAGACTAGATCAACTATGACAATGAAATAAATCCTTATCCAGGAAGAACAAAACAACCAAAAAAGAGCAATGAAATAGCATTGCATATTGAGATTTGTTTATGAGAAGAAAATCCACATGCCAGAGAGGGAAAGCCCAGCAGAGAGTGTCTGGGTGAGAATCAGTGGGAAGAGAGGGGGGAAGCAACATGATAGAAATATATTGTAAATTATTGGGTCCAAACTCAAATAGGTTTTGGAGCCATTAAACCACATAAACACTCCTGCAGACCTCATATTGACTTAGAAAACCATGTTCATATATATATATATATATACACATATATGTATGTATATATGTATATCTTAAAATTAATACATTGACACATTAAAATCAGATAGGAAATACATTTTAATCTCATTCAGGCTACATTGGAAAGAGTTGTGGGCTTCATGTAGCCACATTTGACATCTCTGCTATAGACTTGTCTGCTAGAAAGAAGAAACTGATAAAAATTTTAAAAGTAGATCACAAAACTATCACGGAGATATGCTATCATACTGATGGGAAATTTCCACTTTCCAAATAGTTGTTAAAACTCTCTCTCTCCCAAAAGCAAGCAGCTAATAAATTCCTAATTTGACTAAATGTTAATTTAATTCTTCAGAAAGTAGGGATAGAGAAAAGAGGAGTTCTATCCTGTCCTAAGTGCTAGAGATACAAGAGGTAAAAGATAGTTCCTGACCACAAGGAGCTCACAGTTTAATGAGGGAGAAAAGATGAAAATTATGTACAAACAAGATATATATGGGGTAAATTTGTGCTAATATCAGAGGGAAGGTACTAGCATTAAAAATCAAGGAGAGCAGCTAGGAGGCACAGTGGATAGAGCACCAGCCCTGGAGTTAGGAGGATTGGAGTTCAAATTCAGTCTCAGACAGTTACTAGCTGTGTGATCTTGGGGAAAGTCACTTAATCCTGACTGTCTCCCAAAAAAGGGAGAGAGGTCAGAGGAATAGGAAAAGAGCATGGCTATTCATATCCCAAGAAGGAAATTCAAGTAGGAAACCTCCAGGAATTTCAGAGTGCTCTCGTTAAGAAAAATCAACTGATGATCAATGATGGACAGAAATAACTACACCCAGAGAAGGAACACTGGGAAGTGAATGTAAATTGTTAGCACTACTGTCTATCTACCCAGGTTACTTATGCCTTCGGAGGCTAATAATTAATGTGCAACAAGAAAACGGTATTTACACACATATATTGTATCTAGGTTATATTGTAACACATGTAAAATGTATGGGATTACCTGTCATGGGGGGAGGGAGTGGAGGGAGGGAGGGGATAATTTGGAAAAATGAATAAAAAAAATTAAAAAATAAAATAAAATAATTCTTTGGTAAGCATATAATTTTATCATTTATTAAAGTTGAATACAAACTTAAATACTAAAAAAAAAAAAAGAAAAATCAACTGGGAGTTTAAATCATCCATGTAAGTCAGTTAATGGGTAAGAAGTTAGATGAGTTCATTTGCCAAATTGCTCTTCGCCTTTCCAGCCATAGTGTCACAAGGAATATTAGAAGATATTTCAGAAAACATATAGTCTGACCCCTCACTTTCTGGAAGAGAGAATGGAAGCCCTGAGAGAGGAGCGATAATACTCACTACAGAAGGATGCTGACCAATTCTTATGAGGCAGCTGGTGGGCCTGGAGGCAGGAAAATCTAAATTCAAATCCAGCTTCAGATACTCACTAGTTGAATGACTCTAGCAAGTCATTTAATCTCTGCTTATCTCAGTTTCCTCAACGGTAAAATGGGGATAATAATAACACCAAGCCAGCAGGAATATAATCAAGATCAAATGAGAAAATGTTTGTAAAAAGCACTTAATGCCAGATACCGAGAAGCTCTATATATACTTATTCCTTTCCTTTCTCCTTATCTCCCTGATCATTTCTTTCCCTTGATTCATCTCTATATTCAATGCCAACATTTCAAGAACTGCTCTGTCCCTTGCCTCCACTGGACTTTAGTCTGAATACCATCCCTCAGCTCCATTGGGAAAACACATTTACATTTCAGCAGGCTCCAGGGACATTCCCGGCCCACAGTGGGCAGCAAGAGCATCAGAAAACACAGTGAGATTTTGGGTGGGGAAGGGACAAAGTAGATGTTCCTAAGGAAGTAATTGGTTAACTCATCATCATAAGATCATAGCTCTGCCATCAGAAGGAACCTCATAGGCCAAATTCTCTTCTGCTTTAGGGAAGGTAGGTTGTCATAGTTACTGATAAAGATCATCAGAGCCACTGACAAGGAACACGGACATCACTGAGCACAATTCGCTTCCATGTAATAAAGGAGGAAAGGGGCCGGCTTAAATCAACCCAGTGAGTCCTTGATAGAATTGAAACTTGAACCCTGGCCTCCTGACACCAAGTCTACTAGAAGAGGTATCCTTTTAAATTAAAATACAGAAAAGCCCACAATTAACTATTCGATACTTCTCAAATAATGCAATTCATTTCAAATAATCCTTTCATTCAGTTTAAAAAGTGAGAGTCATTAATTTGGTTTTCATTTAGAATTTTAACATTATAGCTTCATTTGTAAAACAATTAAACAAACAACCCCTCCACCTATCTAGCTATGTTTAAGAAAAGTTTCCTAACAATCAGAATTGTGCAAAGGTGGAATAATCTGCCTTAGAAGCTAGTGAGCTCCCCTTCACTAGAGATCTTCAAGAAAAGTCAAAGCAAACACTTGTCCGGTATGATGTAAAGAATATTCTCGTTCAAGTCTAGGTTAGACTAGATGGCCTCTGAGATGGGTCCCTTCTTCTTCTGAGAATTTGTGACTACACATTCAAGGGCTCTGTCAATCATAGAGTTCTCTCTCTCCTTATGCATGATTACTCAGAGATGTGTGAATATTCTTTCTAAATGCATCTGGAAACTTTGAGCAAAATCCACCAATTATTGAAAGTGATATAATGTTATCTGCAAGCATAAAGCTATGGAGAGCAATTTGCAAAGTGTATTATGTCTCATGATTAATCTCATGACATACAGTCACAGAACTTGAGTTCCAATCACAAGTTCACCATTAATTTCCACCTGTGTGAACTTGAACTAGATATTTTATCTCTCTAATCTCCTAAACTCTCCTCTTCCATAGAATGAAGGAGTTGGGCCAGATGATCTCTGAGGTCCCTTTTTTACAACCATCCAGTAATGTGGGTGCATTATTGTCTTCATCTTATATAGGAGAAAGGGGCTCCCAAGGGTAAAGTGACTAGCCCAGAGTTACACGGCTAGTAATTGTCTGAAACCAGATTTGAAAGCCCATTTCCAAAGATGTATCCATGGCGAGTTAGTTATCTGTGCTTTAAGCCTGCCAAGCTCTGAATAAGATCTGAGGAAGATAGCTCCTGGCATATCCCCCCCCCCAATGCCTCTTCTTTTGCCATTGTCTGGTTCTTATTGGAGTACAGACCCTATGAATGATTACCCAGAGATGTGTGAACATCCTTCTTAAATGCATCTGGAAATTTTGTGCACAATCCATCAATTATAGCAAATGATATAATGTTATCTGCAAGAAAACCTATTTCTATCCCTCCTTCTTCCTTTCCTTTCCCCTTTCCCTCCACAGATTATTTGGGAAAGTACAAAGTGAACAAAAAACAAAAACAAAAACAAAAACAAAAAAACTCCCTTGTCTAGTGCTCAAAGAATTGGATCAGTGTTCCATTCACTAGTTCCTGTGAGTTCTCTGTGATCCGCAACTGTGATATCTTCCTTATTTGATTAGATTTGATGAGATGAGACTTCAGGACCATTATTTATATAGCTGACATGTCCAAGAGGGCATCTAGTCTAAACTCATTTTATAGAAGAGGAAATGGAAGTCCAAATAAAGAAAGTGAGGTGCTGTAAATACGCTGGAATCTGAACCCAGATCCTCCGATATCAAAGCCAAGTCAGCCAAGAAAAGCTGAATAAGCATTTATTATGTGCCCAGCACCAATGAGTACTATGCATACAAAGCTCTTTTTTTCCCTTTCTTTTTTTTTTTAAAATAGCTTTTTATTTATAAAACATTTGCATGGGTAATTTTTCAACATTGAGCCTTGTAAAGCCTTCTGTTCCAACTTTTCCCCTCCTTTCTCCCACTACCTCCCATAGATGGCAGGTAGTTCCATACATGTTAAATATGTTACAGTATATGTTAAATAAAATATATGTATACATATTTGCTTGCTACACAAGTTGACAAGAAAAATTGGATTTAGAAAGAAGGTAAAAATAACCTGGGAAGAAAAATAAAAATCGTACAAAACTCTTAAAGAGTTCACATTTTAAGTGGGAGAAATAATATGTAAATATTTAGGGATAAATAAGATGATAGATGAATAGACAGATATAGCTCTACATATATCTATATCTATATACAGAGATAAATAAAGATAGAGAAAATAATTTTTTTATTTATTTAGAATTTTTTTCACAGTATATATGCATGAGTAATTTTTTATAACATTATCCCTTGTATTCATTTTTCCAAATTATCCCCCGCTCCCTCCATTCCCTCCCCCCCATGACAGGTAATCCCATACATTTTACATGTGTTACAATATAACCTAGATACAATATATGTGTGTAAATACCATTTTCTTGTTGCACATTAATTATTAGCTTCCGAAGGTATAAGTAACCTGGGTAGACAGTAGTGCTAACAATTTACATTCAATTCCCAGTGTTCCTTCGATAGAGAAAATAATAACAATAGCTAACAATAACATAGAGCTTACTTTATGCCAGATACTGTGCTAAGTGCTTTACAATTATTATCTCATTTCACCCTAATAACAACCCTGGGAGATAGATAGTATTATCCCCATTTTGCAGTTGAGGAAATCAAGGCAGACAGAAATTAAATGATAGCTAACATTTACTAATGTTTGTACTTATATTTGAACTTGGGTTCAAGGCCACCATGCTATCCATAGATATAGAGTATTAGATAAAGGAATACAGATCTAAAGTTATAAATATAGAAATAGATGGACACAGCTATAGATTTATGTAGAGTTAGATATCAACATAGATATTAATGGAGATATACAGAGATAGGGAGATTTATAGAGAGATCTATAGAGAGATCTAAATATTGACAGAAAGATATAAACAACAATAGAGAAATGTGGGTATAAATACAGAGATAGAAATATATTTATAGAGGGATTTAACTGTTGATAGCTATCAATATTGATCGAGATATATAAATATATGGAGATATAGATATTGATAGTGATATCGATAGCAATGGAGAAATATAGATATATGCAGTGATATATTTATAAAGATATAGATATTGATAAATAGATAAGAGCTATTGATATCAAGAGATATATACATATATACATATGGAGAGAGATATAGATAACAATAGAAATGTAGACTTAGATATTGATAGAGATAGATATAAACAGGGATATAGATAGCAATACTTTTATATAGAGAGAGATGATATAGATAGCAATAGAAATATAGATTTAGATATTGATAGAGAAATCTAGATGTTGATAAAAAAGATATAGATAGAAATATATAGAGATATAAAGCTACATAAAGATATAGAGAGGTCAGAAAGGGTCTTGAAGACCAGAGAGTCCTTCAGAGGCACTACCCCAGGTCTGTCCTATTTGTGGGAACTTCTCTGTGTGGCTGTGCTGTATTTGCCAGGGCTACACAACTCAAAGCTGGAAGCAAGGCCAAGGATCCTCAAACCGAACCCTCTACTTGTAGTGAAAAGGAAAGGCTCAGAGAAGAGAGATAAGAGTCCTCCTGATTCCTCGCCCCACCTTCAGGGCCTAGATTCATCCTCCCCGTTCACTTCTTACACTTCCCTCCCTCACACCTAAGACGGAAAGCTGCATCAAGCTCACCACCAAGGGGCGAGTCAGACCAATTAATTATAACCTTTCACTCAGAATAACCATTGCTTCGGATAAATATAATACCTGTGCTCAGCTCAAAGCACTTGGCGAATTACAGGCCAGGAATACACTAAGTGGTCCCCTGGGGGCCTGAAAAACACACCTCCAGAAAGTGAATCCTTGCCTCCTCTTCCCAGCACATTTGCAAGCCTGACGTCTGTAAAATGTTTTGAGCCCCTATGAAGAAATTTGATGGGATGTGGGCTGCTCTCTGATACTTTCTGAAAACCTCATTGTCTTTTGAGATGACACACGGTAAGATTTGCTAGAAACACAGAAAAAAGGGGAGGGATGTGTTCGTCCTTCCGGCATCCCCCACTTCCCAGTCTCACCCCCCAGGTTCAAACTCAGAATTGTGTAGTCTACCAGTGAGCCCTTTGATAGTCATCTGAGCGGTGATGGCTGAGATGTCATCTGGTCCAATTCAGTATTTTTTCCTCTATGAGGAAACAGGCCCAGAGAAGTTTCTATCAGTTAAGAACAAGCATTTATTAAGCACTGGCTGTGTGCCAGGGATTGGGTTTAGACTGGGTTCCTGCAAAAAGTGTCACCTGAAGGAAGCTAAGAGTTCTATAAAGCAGAGATGAGAAAGGGACATATTCCATGGGAGATAGCCTGTTCAAAGACATGGAGATAGGAAATGAATGTCATGTGTGTGAAATTTATTGTGTGCCTTTTTATACACCACATTCACATTGCACGACCTTTACTCCTTTTATCTCATTTTATCCTCAAAATAGCTCTGTGAGGGAATATTATTATGCTCATTTCATAGATAAGATACTTAGACTCAGAGAGTTAAATACGCCTTAGGTCCCACAGCTGGAGAGAGTCACGATGAAAATCCAGATGTTTGGACTCTCAGTTCAGTGCTCTTTCCCCATCTATTCTCTCTCTCTAGGGATGTCTTCTTCAGCTTCACAATACCACCACATATGTATGTGTGTATATATGCATGCATGTTTGTATGCGTGCATGCATATTTAGGTTTTGAAACAATGGGCCCAAATATACATTAAGATTTATCCTAAAAGAAAAGCTCTGTTCTCTTGTTTCCCTTTGCCTGGCTTTGACATGTCTGTTTAGCACGAGCAGCCCAGAGGATCTCGGAGAAAGCTGGTATAATGGAGCTGAATGAGCACCTCCCCCAGGGTGTCCAGCTGCTACCAAAGCAATTTCACAGCTCATCATCCATTATGAGATTAAAATAATTTTTTTCCTCCCATGAAGTATTAATAAATTGTGCAGGCAGCTAAGGGCTGGTCCCATTGACACAAGTGGTAGTGAGTCACACCCCTAGCTATTTTTCACTGGGCTTCAGTAGGTGTGGTTTTCCTCAGGCTGTAATTGAGTGACAAGATGTAAAACTCCAGACATTACTGTTGGTTATCTCCCCCTTGCAGAGCTTCATTGCAGGAGGGGGCCCTGGGCTCTCCAGGCAGCACAGAGCCCTGGCGGAGGACAAGGACTGCAGAGAGCATCAGATTCTGTACTGGAAGAACTGGGTTCGAATTTAAGATGCTGCCACTTCTGCTTACACTGTGTTGCTTTGTTTGGTCAGGTCTGCCTCTCCATGACCCCATTTGGGGTTTTCCTGGCAAGGATCCTTCTCCAGCTCATTTGACAGATGAGGACCTGAGGCGAGCAGGATTAAGTACCTTTCCCAGGGTCACAGAGCTAGAAAGTGTCTGAGGCAGGATTTAAACTCGGGAAGTTCACTCTTCCTCATCCCAGCCCCGGTACTTCCCAGACCAGGAAGACCTGTGTTCAAATTCAGCTTCAGATATTTAACAGCAGTGTGACTCCGGGCAAGTCAATTAAGCCTGTTTGGGACACGCAGCTGCTCCTCTTTTTTTTTTTTTTTTTTTTTTTTTTTTTTTTTTTTTTTAACATAACCCTTGGCAAGTTATCCACCCCGAGTATATGAGTATCAATTTCTTCTCTTGACAAATGGGGACAATGAAACTCAGACTACCCACCTCACAGAGTAGTTGTGAATAAAGTATCTTGTAAATCTTAAATCTCAACTGCAATGTGAGTTGTCAGTAATAAAGCATAAAACTAGCAGGGAGGCCATAAACATGGATGTAAACCGTAGAGATGCACCCATCCCCTTCCAATGAGGAAAGGTACTGTCCCACACTGGTGAGTTTTTCAGATTGCAGACGCATGATAGAATGAGCAAGGTATATTTCATGTTGGTTTTTGTATCTCCAGTCTTTAGTCAAATGGCTGGTATATAGTAGTCACTTAATAAATGCTCTTTTAATGAATAAATTAGTGAAAAAGCATTAAGAAAGCATTTCATATATGCAAAGGACTGCTAAGTGCTAAGGACATAAATAGAAAAGCAAGACAGTCCTTGTTCTCAAAGAGCTTGTGTACATTAAAAAAATTTAATTTAAAAATGAATAAAAAATCGATTTTTCCTTTCTAGAAGCACATATCCTAAAAGGTGTCAAAACTTATCCTTTAAACATTTTGCATGGAAATCCTTCTCAAATCCCTTCTTCCTACTTTAAACAGAGGGCAAGAGCAGCTCTTCATCTGAGTTGGAGCCTGGCTGACCTCGACTGTCAGGCTGTGGTAGCCCATGGGTCTGATTTTTATAGTTGTATTTTCTCTTCCCTACCAGTCAGTTTTTGAAAAGCCATTTATCAATGTTTCCACCTTTTGCTTTCCACTTTCTACTTTAATATAGGAAAGATACTTAACAGAAAGGGGATTATCCTGTATTTGGGGCAAGAGGCAGTTAGGTGGCACAGTGGATAGAGCCCTAAACTTGGAGTCAGGAAGACTAGAATTCCAGACTTGGTCTCAGATACTTGCTAGCTATGTGATCCTGGAAAATCACTTTTCTTCTGTCTGCCTCAGTTTCTGCCTCTGTAAAATGGGGGTAAAAATAGCCTCAACCTCCCAGGATTGCTGTTGTGAGGATCAAATGAGATAATATTTGTAATGTATTTAGCACAAATGCCTGACATATAGTAGGTGCCCTATAAATTGTTCTGTCAAGAGAACTCTTGGGCATGAATGGAGAGAAAGAAGGATACTTTGGGGAAAAGGGGTTGTGTATTTTGTTGTGGGAATGAGGAAAAGGAGCAAACTACCTCCAAAGGAGGATGGAAAAGGCACAGTGATGGCTGCTGGGCTTTGGACTGTGCTTCTGCATCCCCCTGATGAGACTATACCCAGCAGGCCTCAGGATGCAGATGCCGTCCTACAAACGGGCTCAGCAAAACACCTTAAATGGCTGACCAGCAGAAGTGATGGGTTGGGCCAGATGAACCGGACCAAACAAAACTGGAGTCAAGATAAGTCTACATCCATACTCCCACCATGAGCTGATGGCAGGGCCTCCTGAGCCACCCACTGGAGTGAGTGCTGAGCTCTGTATCTAATGCTTTCCAGAAAGAATGACCATATGGTGAAGGCACATGAAGAAGAGAGAGATGCCTGTTTATATAATGGGAAATTTCTATTCTTAACAAGGAAAGACTGAGGGAAAATCACCAAGAATCAAGAACTGCACTGACCTCCAAAGTCACAGAGCCCCATGTCCCTTCCCAGTCTGGACTCTCCAACAAGTAAATAGCTTCTTGCTGGCAGAGTTCTGGTGCCGTACACGGTCCAGGAGGTCATTTAGACCAGTCCCCTCATTTTATGGACGAAGAAGCGGAGGGTCAGAGAACTGAAATGACTCACCCATTGTCATACAGTTAATGACCAGCAGAGCTGGAGTATGAAGTCTGATAGCTAATCTAATTCTCTTTCCATTAAACCATGAAATAGGAGTTCTTAATGTGGGATCCCCAGATCCCCAGTGGGTCCATGGGCAGATTTATGAACGTGGGTGGAAAAACATGATATCTTTATTTTCATTAACCTCTAGCTGAAATTTAGCATTTCCTTCAATTACTTAAAAGCCATTAGTCTGAGAAGGGCTCCATAGGCCTTACCAGACTTCCAAAGGGATTTATAATACAAGAAAAGTTAAGAACTTTTTTATTACAAAATATATTTACAATGACAAGAGACTCACTCTTTCCCGGGGCAGCTTGTGTGCACTGCTGGAGAGGTTTGTTAGAAGATTTCCTCCTACAGACGCTTTTGTTAGAGATGTGGAGGGCTATGGGTACAGAATGTTGGATACATTGTCAGATTGGAATAGTGCAGAAGACTTTAAAAAAAAAAACTGTTTTTCTTTGTTACAAAGGAGGGTTTGATGGTGATGGTAGGGGAGGAAGGGAGGTGTGGAAGTGAATGTAATGTAAAAATAAAAGGTATAAATAAAATTTCATTTAAGAGGCTGAGCACATTTCCTTCTCCTGAGTCAAAATCTGCCTCTCTGCAACTCTGGATCACTGAGCCTTACTCTCTCTGGGGTTACACAGCAAGTCTATTTTCTCGTCCATCTACCAACCCTTCACTATCTAAAAACTGCAATTATCTTCTCCAGAATGAACATTGCCCACTGTCTCCACCCAATCTTTGCTTTATTGTCTCGAGTTGCCCTCATTTGGACATGATCTCAACCTTTAGCACACTATTGCAGACAGAGTCTGACCAGGGCAGAAGAGGGCAAGACACCATCTTCTATCTAGACCTTCTTATCATTTCAAGACCACACTGGTTGTTTCAGCAGCAAAGTCTCCTTGCTGCCTCATGTCACCTCTATAGTCAGCCAAGGTCCTTCCATCTTCTCAGAGGAACTACTGCAAAACAAGGTTTTTCTCTCCCTTTTCCCCAAATCATTCCTCGTCCTACACTTGTGCAGTAGACTTTTTGAGAATATCAAAGTAAGACTTCACATTTCTCCTTATTAAATTTTGTCTTAATTACTGGCAAATATGAACCCATTAATCCAAAAAGACTTTCCTATGAACCTCTCACTTCACTTTTCCTAAAATAATCTAGAACATTTGCTATGTTCACTTTTTTTCTCTCTTGTGTTTTTCCCCTTTTGTTCTGATTTTTCTTTCCCAACATGATTCATAAAGAAATTTGTATAAAAAAAGAATGTGCATGTATAACCAGAATACACGCGCGTGCACACACACACACACACACACACACACACACACACACACACACGAATTTAGAGCTTCAAGGAACCTTAACAATCATTTAGTCCAACTATTTTGCAGATGAAAAGACTGAGGCCCAAGAAAGGACATCTTGCCCAAGATCACACAGATATTCAAGGGTAGGGCCAGGACTGTACCAGAACCTAAGACTTCATGTTCTGTATTCCTTCTACTGCACCATGGGACACATTTTCCTTCTCTAGGTCTTTATCCTTTTTGAATTTAAAATCAGCTAATCAGGCCCCCATAGCAGTACTCAATTAATGGGAACTAGCCCCTCTCCCATTTTTACATCCAAACCTTTGGTTCTGTTTTCTATGTTAACAAGGTTATTGCTGTGTTATTACTTTGATTGGTCTACATAATATTTTATTTTACATATAAATCAATGCAATTCTAGAAGAAATGGTCATTCCTTCAGTAAATGTGTTGAAGTATTTTTTAAAAGGGAAAAAAAACCCAACTTCAATGGGCTGGAAATTGTTTGGGGCATGACTGACTGATTTTACATTCACTCCAGGCTTTTCTGGGGATGACATTTTTAAGGTGAGATTGCTCCAATGGCTTCTTCTGAATTTCAACTTCTAAAATGATCTAATTTTCACCAGATAGAAATAACCCAACTCTCTGGGTGTAACTGAGATGGACCTTTCTTGCCCTGACATTTCTCAGGCTGAATTTTTAACCTGTCTTGCCACCTGCTGGAAAAGATGTAACTTCCATGCCCCTAAATCCACCTCCCTTTTGAAGCTGAGTTCCCACAATCCTTTGGGCGCCTTATCTGCTTTTAACCTTTTGTTGGGTCTACTTTCTAATCCTCCTCTCCCCTATCAACTCCATTCCAATACTTTCTTTGAAGAAGAGGGACAACAGAGGGAGAAAGAATGATTCCCCCTGACTACCCAGAAGCCAGCTATAAGGCAAACTGGTAGCAGCCCTGAGTCTTCAAATCTGAAAGGAGAGGGATGGATGAGGAGGCTCAAAAGGTTCTCATTTGATGCTAGGGAAACATGCTAGGCTGGATGTGGACAGAGGTGATTGTGAAATAACAGATTTAGAACAAGGAGGTCTTGGGGGTGACCTAACAATTCCCACAATTTACAGATAAGAGAACTGAGGCCCAGAGAAACAAAATGATCTGCCTAAGGGCAGATTGAACCCAGGTCTTTGGAAACTAAATGCAGTCTCTTTCTGTCAATCCCATACTGACTTCCTGATGCACTGAACTGGTTTCTAGACAAGAAGCGAGGCCAGTGACCTGACCTTATGGTGGCTGCTGTGCTCACAGGATGACTACAGAATTTCTCCCATGTAAAATTTGGAAGGTTTAGAAATGATAATAGTTACAGGCTGCCATTTATCTTCTCTTGTAGAGATGAAACAGGCTTTATTTATGCCTTCCTTTATTATTTTTAAAATGTTTTTCAAGAATTAAAAAAATGACCGATATCTTATTTTTTTCATCACTTTCATTTCCAAATATGCTCCTTCCTCTTCTCCTTTCTGATAGATAAACATTAGAGCAAAAAAGAAAAAAGAAAGGAAAAAAGAAAGGTTAGCAAAACTAACCAGCAATCAATTGTCTGATAATATGTATGGTATTGCATATCCTCAGTATTCTACCTTTTCAAATACCTTTACTAATTTTTTTGTGTGTGTGTGTGAAATAATTAGGGTTAAGTGACTTCCCAGGGTCACACTGCTAGTACTTGTTAAGTGTCTGAGATCACATTTGAATTCAGGTTGTCCTGACTTCAAGGTCAGTGTTCTATCCACTGTGCCATCTAGCTGTCCCAATTTTTTTTACTTTTAACAAACTGAGTTCTTTGCTTTTGTCTGATTGATTTGACCACATCTTCAGGGCTTCTTTTGTTGTTTCTCAACAAACATAGCATTGGGGAGAGGGGAGGGGAAAAGAGAAAAGTGAATATGGAAAACAAATCATGTGTTTGCAAGATAGCAAAGGGGGAAATTTGCAAGGAAATATGGTTTATACATAGAATTTTAAAATCTTAGAGTTGAACAAGATCTTAGATATCACCAGGTCCTTTCAAAGCATCCCTGACATGTTCTGCTTGAATACTTCTAATGAGAGGGAGCTCACTCTTCTGCATGGTCATGAATTCCATATTGGAAGAGAGCTCTAATATTTAGAAGTTATTTGTTTTATTTAGTCTAATTCTATGTGTATGGAATTTAAAATCTATATCTTCATTGTAGTGACTAGAACAAAAAGGAAGAAAAAAGTTCAATGAATTGCTCTTAGTAAATCCATGCAAAAGAAAGAAGGAATAAAAAAAAGGCAGGAAGGAAGGAATGAAAAAGAAAGAAGGAAGGAAGGAAAGAAAGAAAGGAGAAAAAATGAAGGAAAAACAGTAAGAAGTAATAGTAAGAAAAAAGAAAGGAAAGAAGGAAGGAAGGGAAGAAGGAAGGAAGGAAGAAAGGAAGGAAGGAAGAAAGGAAGGAAGGAAGGAAGGAAGGAAGGAAGGGAGGAAGAAGGAAAGAAGGAAGGAAGGAAGGAAGGGAGGAAGAAGGAAAGAAGCAAAAAGGAAAAAGGAAGGAAAGAAGGGAGGAAGAAGGAAAGAAGGAAGGAAGGAAGGAAGGGAGGAAGAAGGAAGAAGGAAAAAGGAAAAAGGAAGGAAGGAGGGAAAAAGGAAGGAAGGAAGGAGGGAAGAAGGAAGGAAGGAAGGAAGGAAGAGGGAAAAGGTGTTTCTTGTCCTAACTGATCACAAACTCCCTGTTTTTTCCCCCACCAGGCATCCTGTGGTGCCCATTCCTAATGCTATCAGCATGAAATCAGGGCATCTCGGGATTTCAGAAGCCACAAAGGAAGCCCTCACTGAGATAACGTGAAGACTCAGATCTTTTCTTTTCCCTCTGACACACGAGGCATCCAGGCTTGCCTCCTTGGACCTTAACTGCATGGGCATTTGGTCAGTGTAAGGCCTCAGCTTGAGTTCCACCTTCCCTCAAGGCCCAGTTATTTCCAAGGTAGGAAGGGGCTAGACTGAGGCCTGGATGAGGGAGGCTCTTCCACTGGCGATGTTTCACAGCTTCAGAGTCTGTCAGAGCTGGAAAAGGCTTGGGGAGCCCTCAACCCCCTATGTTTTCCTGGAGCATCAGAGCAACTTTTGCATCATATGCTCAAGAACCTTTTTTGGTGTTAGAATAGGCAATTACATTCATTTAATCATTACCTCCTCATTCATTGGGCAAATGAGCTATCAGTCAGCATCAGTTCAAAGTAATCACCAATTGAAAAGTTTCTGGCTGTTCTGATTTTGACTGGCAGGCCAGCCAGCCAGTGACATTGGAAGAGAGAGGGAGAGGGTATTTGGTGATATGCACCCTTACTTAGGTATAAAACGTGTGCCTTGTGCTGAGTAGGCTGACCCCTCTGTGATTACATGGACTCATTCTTCTCCCCCTCCATTTCCTGGTACCCTCCCTCTGAGATGACTTCCCACGTATTCTGTACATATCTTGTTTGTACACATTTGCTCTGATGTTGTATCTTTCATTAGAACACGAGCTCCTGGAAGGAAGGGATTGTTTTTGTCTTTCTTTGTTTCCCAACCAATAGCACAGTGCTTGGTACACAGCAAATACCTGTCTAAAAGTTGGTAGGGAAAGACATGAACCTTAATCTAGCTTTCATTTTCCCTTTGGAAAATCTGATCAACATTTGTCCATTTCCAGTGTTCTGCCCCCTCTTATTCTATATTTCTCAAAGCTTCAATGACTTTGGTTTTAAGATACTTTCACTGTCTAGGAACATAATCTATCTGCTCTGGAGATCTGGATTCATTTTAAAGGGACAAGTCTTATCAACTCTTAACTTTTCTTGAGTTTTGATTCCTTCTTAACTATATCCACTCTTCTTAGCTTGGTCTATCCTTTCCAGTTGAAGTATTATTCTCCATACTTTAGAAGACCCATTAATATGATACCAAATGCCCCAAACAAGAGAGCTTATTATCCCTTGTTCTTTTGGCTTAATGGTAACTAATTGGAAATACTAATATCTATACAGTTTCTTTAAAGTTTGCAAATATATATGTATACATATATGTGGGTATATGTATATAGGTGTGTGTATGTGTGTGTGTGTGTATGTGTGTGTGTGTGTGTGTGTAAATCTCTCTTACCTGCACAAATCAGTGAAAAAGGACCTTCTGCACTGGTCTTTGGGGACACACTCTCCCTCTTTTGATTTTTTCAAGTAGACTCATCAAAAGGCTTTGGGGATAGGCAGGCATATTCTTCCTTTTCCCAATGCTTCCTTTTCTGTCCCATGGGGCCATTTGTGATGAAGTTATAATTTTATCTACTGGAGCCTCTCAGTTTAAACCACATTTACTCTTAACTTCTCTGGCCATGAGATCACATTTTTCGAAAAAGTTTTTATTTTGGAGGTCTGCCATACTAACCTACGCTATTACAAACCCTAGAATGACCTGTCAGACGACGGTCCTATAAAGCTCTACATGTTGTTTTCAGTTGTTTTTTTTTTAGTATGTCCAACTCTTCACGATCCTAATTGGGGTTTTCTTGGCAAAAGATTGGAGTGGTTTGCCATTTCCTTCTCCAGCTCATTTTACAGATGAGGAAACTGAGGCACACAGGGTGAAGGGACTTGCTCAGTGTCACCACAGCGGTGTCTGAGGTTAGATTAAGACTTGGGAAGATGCGCCTTTCGAACACCAGGTGAGTGCTCTATCTGCTGGGCCACTTAGTTGCCTAAAGCTTAACATAAATGAGAAGAAAGATCTCTTTGGGTTCTTGGTTTTTGTGTAATTAAGAGCTGATGCCTCTGAGTTGATTGTTCCCCATGATTAGAATGTACTCTCTGAGTTGACCGTTGCCCATGGCTAGAATGCACTCTTTCCTCCCTCTGCCTCTTGGAATCTTGGCTTCCTTCGCTTCTTGGGATTCCAGAAGCAGCAAGTACCCCTCCCCAACTATCTTGTATTCATTTTGTATTATTTTATATATACATGTTGGCTTTCCCATTGGAATATAAGCTCTTTGAAGCAAGGGACTACTTTAGTTTTATTTTTAGATCCCCACTGCTTAGCACAGTGCATATTTTCCTACCACAGGTCAGAGAATATCACCTCTCCTGCCACATCCCTTTCTCAGACTTCAGTTGCTTCCTATTCTCAATTATAAACTCACAACCTGGACCTTCCTACCTTTGTAGTCTTCTTACACTTTATTCTCCTCCTTTACATTCTTCATTTCAACTATTTTGGTTTATTCAAATAGTTTCAAAGACAGGGATTGCACCATTTCCCATCTTCATGTCTTTGCAATGGCCTTCAAATATCGGGAATGCACTCCCTCTTCACTTCTATGACCTAAAATCTCTATTTTTCCCTCAAGACTCAACTTAAATACGACATTTTTTCATGAAATCATTCTTATTTCCGTCCCCAAGATATAGAGCATCCCCTTCTTAAATCACCTGATGTTCATTTTGCCCATGTATATTGTATTGCAATTATACATATACTGAAGATTCTAATATGTACATATTATATCCCATTAAAAGATGACCTTTCTGGGGTTAGAGACTGATTTAACTTTGTCTTTTGTTATTTGTAACCCTAGAACTTAACACTGGTCCTCAAACATAATAAAACATTTAATAAATGCGTGTTGATTGATCTGGATATAGAAGATGGTACTATATTGATAAGAATGCCCATCAATTGGGCATTATGGTCTTGGAAAACATCCACCTTGGCACAAAATGCTTACTACCTCTATGCTAGAGATAATTCCTATACTCAAGTTATTATCTTTTAAAAGATGAGGGAAAATGTTTCATGATGAATGGGGCTGGCTCAAAGTCAGCAACTCAGAACAGGGTATCAAAGAGCACTTCTGACTATCCCAGACCAGATCTAGAGTCCCTCTTTCCATGAAAATTCTCTTGTGAGGGGTAGTTCTTGGAGATGATTTTAGAAATTAGTAGAGTCACCTCTAGATGGTTCAGGGGATAAAATACTGGATCTGGAGTAAGGAGAAGACCTGAATTTAAATCTGACCTCAGACACTCACTAGCTGTCACTTTAACCTGTTTACCTTAATCTACTGGAAAAGGAAATGGCAAACCACTCCAATATATCTTTGCCATATTTAACTTCATGGGTAATGCGATTTATGGAGTCACAAACAATTGGGCACAACTGACATGATTGAACAACAATGACAACAACAAACTCATCTTTGGTGATCATAGGACCCTAAGATGTCAATACTTGAAGGGACCCTAGAACCCTAGAACTCAGGGTCAGGAGACACCTCAGAATGCTGACTATGAGAATTGAAAGGCACCTTAGGATAAGAATTTCAGAACTGGAGTAGACTTTAGAAACTTGGAATATTAAAGCTGAAAAAAAGACTGTAGAGACCTTTGAACATATATGTATGATCGTGTAAACAGAGCGAACTGGGGGAGAGGGAGACTTAAAAATCCCGTATGTCAGAAACTGTGATACAGAGCTGAATGAAATATGAGAGCTGAGTGATAGCTTAGAATACAGAAGTACTCTGCTAAAAGGAATATTAAACATAGAATGGGGAGCTGGAAGAGAATTAGATATAGAATAGGGGAGCTGGAAGGGAAAATGGAAAGCATCCCATCTAAATCTGTCACTTTGCAGATGAGAAAGGAGAGGCAGAAAGGGCATGGCCATATGGGAGTTAGTAACCAATTATTTATTATTATGACTAAAACCCAGGTTTCTGGGCTCCTAAAGTTTAGCATTTTTTTAAAAATTTGACTCTTATCTAATTCTGGGTAATATGTTAGAATGACTGGAATCATAGGAGGAACCTTGCCTAAAGCACAAGTTGATCAACAATAAGATGGTGGAGTACAGAGGAAAAAACATTCAACTAGGAGTCAAAGGGCCTGGATTCAAATCCCACCCTGATTATTTATGGGATCTTGGGCAAGATATTTAACTTCTGTGGGGTTTCAGTTTCCCCATGCTGGGGTTGGACTACATGGCCTCTAAGATCCCCTCCATTCTACATCAGAATTCTTTACATCCATTCCATGGATGGATTTTAAGGGATCAAAATTACACTTTTATTTTTTACTAATCTCTGATATTTGGAATTTCCTTCAATTATGAATTTTAAAAAATGATTCTTAGAAGGGATCATTTCTGGCTTCATCAGACTTAACAACAATAGCAAGAAAAGATTAAGAATCTAGAGACTAGATTTATGATCGTAAAATCTTAACTTGATGCAAGGAGGAGTGAACTGCTATTCTGGGAAAGACTCTTGTATAGGATGGGTTTTACTTGACTTTTGTACCCTTTTCACTGTAGTAAAGATAATGAGAATTAAATTAATATGGAATTCCATATTACAGACCCCAACTTTCCTAGGTGAGGTGTCTGTGTGTGTGTTGGGGAGAAGGGCAATGCAGAGAAACACCTTCCCCAGGTAAAACCAGAAAAAGAGGAAGCTATATTTACAACCCATCCAAAGTTCTTAAAATCTATGCCCTGGATTGTCTCTGAAAGACAAATAGCCATTCTCCCTGCTGCCCATAACCTTTCAGAGATATCTTTATTGTTACTTCTAATTTTAGAGAAAACGAACATTTCCTGAGATTCAATTTCTCTCATAATTGTTGGAAGGAAACGAAATTGTCTGCTGTAAACATTCATTGCATTGTGTGAAAAGTATTATCTTTATTAAAGGCCGAGGGGAATACTAATATATTCCAAATGAAGGCCTCCTTTAAATTTTCCCAGATAGCTTTTCTCTCTGATGGGCCCATTAATGTTGCTTCAAACATTTAGCAGCCTAGATATTGGAACTTAAAATATATTATTTAACAAGCAGGCTACCACGAAGACTTGGGTGCCGTAAGATCATTCTGCCTTCTCCTGAGCCATTTTCTATTACAGAGAATGGAAAAGGCTTTTCCATTTGTCTGTGTGCGTGCTCAGGGCTGATGGAAAAAAATCTCATTAGTTCAATCTGACATATACTCAATACACTCTATGTACATAGGGGTATTTCCCCCCTCCATTTTATTCTACAGCTGCAAAATGATACCAAATTTCATCAGATTGGAACGAAAACTAAGGTCCTGGAACATTTCCCTTTAAGGGTCTATATTTATTCAGAATTTGTGAATCACTTTCCAGTAATACAACTATAATTATTCTTAAAGTGTGAAGTTTGAAGGTTTAATTTGAAATACTTGCAAAAAGCTCTCTTTTTTTTTCACTTTGATAGTTTGTAATCTTCATGGTAATCATATCAGTTAGTGTCTTCACACCAGAGTAAGGAAAAGACAATTTAATAGAACCTACAGCTCTTCATTCATGTTTTAATTAAAGTAATAAAAACCACGGCATTTTTGCCCTTTATAAGACATGTGCATACACACCCCTGAGTTCTGCCCCCTAGGGTGACACAGAACAAGACCAACCTTTCTTTCTTTCTGCATGACAGTCTTCCAGATAATCAAAGACATTGTTCATGCTCCACCCCCCATCTCTTCTTTAATCTATGTATTCTCAGTTTCTTTAAGCAATCTTCCTAGGAGATTTTTTTGAGTCACTTCATCCTGGCTTGCCCATATTCTTCCTAAAATTATATATTATTTATATATAGATACATAATGCATATATATAAATATATATCATATTACCTATTATATATATATGTATATGTCATATATATATATAAATACATAGTGATTTACATATGTATATATATATATTATAGATATATTTTTGATGCCTCATCCGGGCAAAAGATCCATTGTTATTACCTTGGCCTCCCCCCCTCCCCTAAGACACTGGGCTTTTGTTAAGGCAGCTTAATATTCCTATTAGCTCATTTTACTGCTGACTCATACTGAACTTGCAGTCACTAAAACCCCCTAGGGTTTTTCCCACTCAACCACTATTTCTGGTCATGTGTCTCTTGTGCTCCCCTTCTTTAGCTCATATAGTTCATTTAGAAAACATCTTTATTATAAATCTAATAACCATTAAGATAAGCATATAGAGCAAAGAAATGATTTTGCCTGATCCACCCCCTCCCCAGCCTTTAACAAAACAAAATCAAAATAATTAGATGCTTTTGTTCTATCTCCCCATCTAGGCAGATCTGAAATTCTACCACTTTTGACATTGTTTCCTTCCTTGTTTCTTTTCTCCATTGATTTCTTGAGCCTTTACATTCAAACTATTACATTTATGGCGGTACAATTTTATTTTATTAGATTCAACCCATCCCTCTAGACTTAGGGATCTTTTGGACCCCTGAATCTGTTATTCCATATGAACTTCCCCTCCCAGCTTTAAGTCATCTGAGAATTAGATGAACTTGGAGGCAAGACAAAGTAAAAAATACTCACATTAATGAAGTTACTGACAGAGCCCTGGGGCCCTCTATTAGACACCTCTCCCACTCCCATCCTGGGAGTCCTTAATCTATTAAAGATTATTCTTTGAATTTAGCTATTCAACTAGTTTCTGAACCTACCTAATTATATTTTCAAATCCACACCATCATCTTGTCCAAAATGATATTGAGAAAGATTCTGTCAAATTCTTGGTGAAATTCAAGCATTCTGAGAATCTCAACAAGAAAGTATATCTAATTAGACATGTTTGAACCAGGGGATTCAGTCATAGATGGGGTCTTTTCTCTTTCTTGCTTATAAATCTCTCTTGGAACCTACTGTCCCCTCTACTACCTAGCTGCTACTAATGTTTAGCTTTGAAAAAGACTCAATGAACCCCATTTGGTCAGAAAATCTAGTTTTTCTGGGAATTCTGGTTGATCAAGATTATATTCTATCAAGGCATTTTTGGCCTTTTCTTCCCAATTCCTTTTTTTGGGAAACATTGTCATATAGTGGATTAAGCCAAGGACTTGTAACTAGGAAGACCTGAATTCAAATTCAGCCTCAGACACTAACTGGCCCTGAGCAAGTCCCTTAATCCTGTTTGCCTCAGTTTCCTCTCCATTATCTTTGAGAAAAAAATCCTAAATGAGGTCACAGAGAATCAGACAAAACTGAAATGACTGAATAACATTAAGAAGTTTCAGACCCTTGAAATGATGAGAGAAGTACAATCAATAGCTTTTCTGTCTGTGGGCTTATTCTAGTTCTCGTTATTTGGTTATTCATCAAGATATTTTTGGTTTTCAATTTCCTCACGTCATGAATATTTCTTTAACCTCTGGCAGTTTCTCTGACATATTCAAAGCTATTAGAAACATAATTCCTTTTAAAAGAACTTATTCAAAGACTGTATTCTGAAGTCTCTTAGAAAACTAGGCCTTGGACAATCTGCTATATACTTTTAGAATGTGATTTTAAAATAACAACAGTTAGCATTAATATAACACTTTAAGGTGTGCAAAGCTCTTTACAACATTATTTCATTTTATATTCTCAACAAGCCCAGAAGTTAGGTGTTATTATTATCTCTATTTTACAGATGAGGAAGCTGAGGCAGACAGAAATTAAATAACTTGCTCAGGGTCAAAGAGTTAGAAAGTATCTGAAACTAGATTTGAATTCCTAACTTCAGGTCTTTCTCCCTCTCCCTCTCTTTCCTTCTCCCTCTCCTCTCTCTCCTTTATCCTCTCCCTTTCCCTTCCTCTCCTTCTCTCTCACTTTCTATCTCTCTCCTCTATCTCTCTTCCTTTATCCCTCTCTCCCTTGACTTTTCCTCTCCCTCTCCATTTCTCCCTCTCCCTTTTCTTTTCCTTCTTTCCCTCTCTCTCCCTCCCTTTCCCTCTCTCCCTCTTTTTCCCTCTCTCTTTTTCCTGCTCCCTCTCTTTCCCTCTCTCTCTCTCACTTTCCCTCTCTCTCCCTCCCTTTCCCTCTCTCCCTCTCTTTCCCTCTCTCTCCCTCCCTTTCCCTCTCTCCCTCTCTTTCCCTCTCTCTTTCCCTCTCTCTCCCTCCCTTTCCCTCTCTCCCTCTCTTTCCCTCTCTCTTTTTCCCGCTCCCTCTCTTTCCCTCTCTCTCCCTCTTTTTCCCTCTCTCTTTTTCCCGCTCCCTCTCTTTCCCTCTCTCTCCCTCCCTTTCCCTCTCTCCCTCTTTTTCCCTCTCTCTTTTTCCCGCTCCCTACCTTTCCCTCTCTCCCTCTTTTTCCCTCTCTCTTTTTCCTGCTCCCTCTCTTTCCCTCTCTCTCTCTCACTTTCCCTCTCTCTCCCTCCCTTTCCCTCTCTCCCTCTCTTTCCCTCTCTCTCCCTCCCTTTCCCTCTCTCCCTCTCTTTCCCTCTCTCTTTCCCTCTCTCTCCCTCCCTTTCCCTCTCTCCCTCTCTTTCCCTCTCTCTTTTTCCCGCTCCCTCTCTTTCCCTCTCTCTCCCTCTTTTTCCCTCTCTCTTTTTCCCGCTCCCTCTCTTTCCCTCTCTCTCCCTCCCTTTCCCTCTCTCCCTCTTTTTCCCTCTCTCTTTTTCCCGCTCCCTACCTTTCCCTCTCTCCCTCTTTTTCCCTCTCTCTTTTTCCCGCTCCCTCTCTTTCCCTCTCTCCCTCTTTTCCCCTCTCTCCTCTATCCTTTACCCTCTCCCTCTCTTTCCTTCTCTCTCCCTCCCTTTCCCTCTCTTTCCCTCTCTCTCCCTCTTTTTCCCTCTCTCTTTTTCCCGCTCCCTCTCTTTCCCTCTCTCTCCCTCTTTTTCCCTCTCTTTCCCTCTCTCTCCCTCTTTTTCCCTCTCTTTCCCTCTCTCTCCCTCCCTTTCCCTCTCTCCCTCTTTTTCCCTCTCTCTTTTTCCCGCTCCCTACCTTTCCCTCTCTCCCTCTTTTTCCCTCTCTCTTTTTCCCGCTCCCTCTCTTTCCCTCTCTCCCTCTTTTCCCCTCTCTCCTCTATCCTTTACCCTCTCCCTCTCTTTCCCTCTCTCTCCCTCCCTTTCCCTCTCTTTCCCTCTCTCTCCCTCTTTTTCCCTCTCTTTCCCTCTCTCTCCCTCTTTTTCCCTCTCTTTCCCTCTCTCTCCCTCCCTTTCCCTCTCTCCCTCTTTTTCCCTCTCTCTCCCTCTCTTTCCCTCTCTCTTTTTCCCGCTCCCTCTCCCTCTTTTCCCCTCTCTCTTTTCCCGCTCCCTCTCTTTCCCTCTCTCTCCCTCCCTTTCCCTCTCTCCCTCTTTTTCCCTCTCTCTTTTTCCCGCTCCCTCTCTTTCCCTCTCTCTCCCTCCCTTTCCCTCTCTCCCTCTTTTTCCCTCTCTCTTTTTCCCGCTCCCTCTCTTTCCCTCTCTCCCTCTTTTCCCCTCTCTCCTCTCTCCTTTACCCTCTCCCTCTCTTTCTCCCTTTCCCTCTCTCTATCTTCCTCTTCGCTCTCTCTCCTCGTCTCCCTCTCTCCCTCTTTCTCCTCCTTGGAACAGCAGGAGAACTCAAGAAGGCCCTCAGTAGGTCTCCTGTGGCAAACTTAGGGGAGGCCTCTACCGGGGTCACATGGGAGGGGCAGACACAGATGAGCGGTTACCTGCATCATTGCTGAGATCCCAGATCTGTTGGGATGTTGAGATGAACAGAGACACTTAAAGGTCATCCAGTCCCATCTCCTATCCAGAGCAAGTAACTCATTTACAATCTTCCTGACAGATGTCTATTTCAATATCTCTGGTGACAGGAAATTCACTGTCTTACGAGGAGCCCTTTCCATTTTTAGATAGCTAATTGATAGGAAGCTTTCCTTTGAATGAGATGAAAGCTGACCCTTTGTCAGCCAGTCAACTAGCATTTACGTGCCTACTGTGTGTCAGGCACTGGCTACTCAGACACCTGTAACTCATAGCCACCAATTACAGTCTTACCTCCCAGAATCAGCACGCCAGCTTTAATTGTTCTTGTACATTTTACCCTTTTAGGTATTTTAAAAGTTAACATGTCCCTCCTAAGTCTTTTTGCTCTTCAGCCTACATATCCTCAGTCCTCTCAGCACTGTAGTGGGATACCTCCCCAGTTCGGGGAGGGGGGGAGGGAAATGACTTTTCCCATATTTAAAGGTACTCTCTGGGTCTGTGTTCCTAGAATGATCAAACCCTCACTAGTGAGTCAATAAATACAGTTACAACAAAGCAAAAACATTTACTAAGATGGCCCACTAGAAAGAATAGCTACAAAATAACCTCCTCTCCCCCCAAAAGACTTGGATTGTACTCTCTCACAAATAAACTCAACTATGGAAAGGATGGGCACCAATGTAAGAGTATGGTGGCACAGGACCCTAAGGTCACCTCCAATATTCAGAGCCCTCAAAAGATGTCTTTTCTACCTTGGAGTCTGTCTGCATGCTGCGTGCCAAGTGCAGGGTGCAGCCTCTGCTTGGGGCTTGTTCAGCTGGGCTTTCTGGGCTTGTTACTCTTTGGAGCTCAGTTCTTCACTGCCAGGGCTAGTTCTCTCTTCTGTGCTGCTGGAGGCCATACTCCTTTGCTTCCTGGCCTGCTAGATTTAACATCTTCTACTGGATAGGAGCTCTACTTGCAAGAAACTGTAACTGATATGGGGGTAGTAGTGGAATATTCTCTCCCTACTCCCATACCTTTGCATCAAAGTCCACAAAATTGTTCCCTGACTCTAACATCCCAGGTCTGGAAAGTTTGGCTTTCTAAATCACTGGGATGGAGGTCAATTTTCTGCCAGTCAATGCTAATCTCTCCTTCTAATTCAATCAGGAAAACTTTTTAACATTTGGTAAACCTATTTAGGGTTATTTCATTCAGCATATGAACACCTCTTCTGTTAGCACTTTTTACTTTCTGAGATTAAGTCAACTAGGAGGGAGCCGATTCCACCCAAGCCAGTCACATTCAGCATTTCATTCTGAGTACCCTTAAATTCCTCTAGCTCTCCTCTCACCCCTCTCAAATTTGTCACCATTTCTTCCCCTATTTGTTAGTACTTCAAGAGCATTTGCCATGTTCAAAATGGTGAAAAGAGAAAGACTGCGTATAGTTCAGGGTAACCAGCACAATCTCTGAATCAAGAAGCCTGGGTCTGAATCCTGATGGCTACTTATTTAGTGCATTATCAATGAAGGGTCAAGATCTACTGTAGTTTGAGGCAGGGAGAAAATATTTGTCTATTATTGTTCAAAGCATCTATGTTCCCCTTCCCTTCCTCTCAGCTGCTCCGAATTTCAACCCTTGACTAAAAGCCTGCTAAGTTTGTAAAGACCCTTTAATTTTAGGGTGATTCATTTGAAAAGTTTCATCAGACCAAGAAGCTTGATAACTAAGAGCACCATGTAAGATAGTCAAGGATCAATGTTCTTTATAATTAAACTGGTCTAGCAAATTGTGGGTAATAGCCCCAGCTTCCTCATTGTGTTCCAACCTAGCTTATCATTTTAGTTTTGATCTATAGTTCTTTTCATTTTTTGGTTTTGTTTTGGGTCAACATGTTATATTCACAAAAGCCAAAATATAAAAGACAAGCAGAAAGTAACCAAACCTCTTTGAACTCTTTGAAGGCCCTACTCACCGCAAAAATCACAACAGCAGGTATAGCTGTCAAGCACCATGGGAGCCAGAGGGAAGATCTGGGGCTGTGCAGGTAGTCACTCAGCTATCTCTACTAAGACATCTTCTTTGAAGTTAACATATCCCGTGGAAACAATGAGATAACAACTAGCAGCAGAGACATTTTTGGCACTGGTGATCTGATCTGAACCCTGAGACAGTATTGTGGAAGTCATGTGATTTTGTTAAAAACCAGATAACATTTACAAAGTGCCTACTCCGTGCCAGGCACTGTGCTAAGCACTTTACGAATATTATCTCAGTTGATCCTAACAACAATCTTGGGGGTAGAGAGATTATTAACCCCATTTTATAGATGAGGAAGCTAAGGCAAATAGAGGGGATATACCTAGCCCCAGGTCAGACAGCTAGTTAGTTGTCTGAAGCCACGATTTGAAGCCCACCACTTTATTCCTTGCTCCAGAATACTTGAACAAGATTATGATACTCAACTTTCCTACCAGCAGGAATGATAGAATCCCACCTCTCTAATCTGCTGAGTGAATCTGTGACTCCTACAGACACACACAGCTAGAATTGACCCAAGAGGGTAAGTCCATCTCTGATCTCAAGAGAGCAAAGATTTCTGGAGAGAGACTCGACTCGACTCGAGTCTGAATGTGAGTCGGAAAAAGGAACCCGGGACTTTGCAAGGAGAAGTTGTCACTGATGAAACTGGCTGCCAACTGAAAGGATGAAGTTTGTGCCTAATGAAGAGTGTGCCTTGGAGCCCACCCATGCTCTGCTCCCAAAGAACAATGCTTGGGGAAGAAGGCTAATCTCCTCCTCCCAGTTCTTAACGCCTTAGCTCTCTGCAAATTAGCAGGTGGTGTCTGGGCCAACACCTCTGCTATCAACCTAAACGGTTTGCTCATTTAATTGATGGCAGTTGTCTTCATTAAGGGATGCTAGCATACCAAAACAGTGTCTGCCAAGCCTGGCAAAGTGATAAATTAAGCTTGTACCTTCTCTTTTGTTCCCAAGGATAAATGCTCTTTAAAAAACACACACATAAAAAGCCCTCAAACCCACCTTTTTGATGTATTATTAGGATATGTGGGAAGGATTTTCAGTATCAAGGTTTTTCAAAGCTTCTAGTTCTTCCTTCATCCTAAGCTATCAGACCCCTGCTCACAGAGCTGTAATCAAAAAGACTAACATTTTGGGGACTAACAAAATACCAAAATACACAAGAAAGACATTAACTGTTTGATTTCAAAACTGATCAAGTTTTTTTTTAAACACATTGGGATTTTATAATTTTTGGAAGCTTTTCCCCAAGACAGTCCATACCTGCATGAAAGAAATAAAGGTATTGGATATGTTATAATTGCTAGCGTCACTCCAATCCAGGAATAATCTAGCCTAAGTGATAGAAGCTCAGAGACCATGAATCCAACTCATGTCTGAGTACTACAACACAGCTCATAGGTCATCATCTAGCTTTCGCTTGGAGACCTCCAGTTTCAGGGAACTCACTGCCTCTCGAAGCAGCTCATTCCATTTTTTGTTGGCTCCAGTCATTAGGAAGTATGTCCTGAACTCAAGCTTAAATTTGTGTTTTTGCTACTGTCACCCATTGTTCCCACTTTTTCCTTCTGGAGCTAAGCCAAACGAGTCTAAGGCTCTCTTTTGTGGGATAGACTTTCAAAAACTTGAAGGCCGTTTTCATCTTCCCCCACCCACCTCAATTTTTCTCCAAGTGAAACATCCTCCAATCCTTTCAATAATCCTCATATAGTTTGTACTTATGAGTCTTAATTATGCAGCTCTGCTAGCTCAGAGGCACCAAGGGAACAAGAACTTGGCCCAGATCTCTAACCTTCCAACCACTGTTTAAATAACCTTTGGGGCTACGATTGTTCGAGTCAAACAATTGCTATCAGTTCCCCTGTATCATGCCCCTAATCCTTTCCCCATGAAGCCCACCATAACCGGTGCAGCTTAAACTCCTCCTGGCCTTGGGTAAAACTTGCAGTCTGTACTATATGATCTAGGACAGCAGACTCCTTGGTTCTTTGTAGTTCCTCAAGGGCAGGATCTGGATTGGATTATGTCCATATAGAGTCAGCTCCTAAAAGCTCAGAAGACCTGGATTCACATTTCTAGCTCTACCAATCACTTCCTAGGGTAACTTTGAGCAAAAACAAACAAATAAAAAAAAACATTCAATTCTCTCTGAGCTATAGTTTCCTCTTCTGTAAAATGGGTACAGTGACAGTCCTGAAGATGGAAAGAGTTGAGTTCAAATGTGTTGTCAGATATAGCTATGTGACTCTGGGCAAGCTGTTTCACCCTTTGTGCCTCAGTTTCCTCATCTGCAAAATGAGTTGGAAAAAGAAATGACAAACCACTGCAGTATCTTTGCCAAGAAAACACCAAATGGGGTTGCCAAGAGTCAGAAAGGATTGAAGTGATTCAAATAGCACTACCACAGCAAAATGGGACAACTATACTTGTAAGATATACCTCATGGTACTACCATGAGGAAAGGGATTAATAAGATTTAAGTATACTTAAGATCACAAGATTTAAAATAAGACAATAGATTAGTGTTTGAAGGGACCTCAAGCCATGGTTTCTTCTTTCCTCAATTTACAGATGAGGAAACTGAAGTCCACAGTAGTGAAGAGACTTGCTCTAAATCACAGAGGCAGTAAAGAGGAAAAAGTGAGGATTCGAACCTGAGTTCTCTGATGACAAATTCAGTTTTCTTTGATGTTGAATCATGCTGCAAAACCTTTCTGTGAGGTGGGTAGTACTAGAACTATTACCCCCATTTTACAGCTGAGGACGCCGAGGTTTAATATTTCATGTAAGGTCCACAAAGCATGAAAGTAAAAGGGCTTCAACTTGGGCCAGGTTCCTTGGACCTTCAAATCTAGATGGTTTTCTCTTAAGTGGCATTGGTTCTCCAATTCCATATTTCTTATCTTTGGATTATAGTATTTAAAACTGGTAAGGGCCTTAGAGATCATCTAATCCAGTAGTCTCATTTTAAAGATAAGGAAACTAAGTCCCAGAGAGGCAAAGTTCCTCTCAAAGCAACATGCTCCCCTTAAGCAGATACTGAAGTACAGAGCCCTAAATAGGCTGCTGTCATTTAACAAACACTAATAATAATATAATAATTTATAGGCTCAGCAGGTAAATATTGACTTTGACTGTACCTTAGTCAATATTTGTTTGAGATTGAAACTCTGGTGTTTACCTTTGCCCAAGTCAATAAATGCTTAATAGTCACTCAAATAGCCTTTCCAATTTCCATGACCTGAGGTTCTAAAAAGAGTTGTAAGCTGTTACTTATTTTGTTCCCTTTGGTTTTCATGCTACATACTTGTCTCTAGCTAAATTTCCAAATATAGACAAATTCTGCTTTACAAAAATGACTTACAAATTGACCTATCTTAATTGACTATTTCCATCACACCCAACTTTAGACTCAAAGGATCTTGGGGTCTTTTCCAATAAGCCTGAAATATTTTTATTTGAGATTTTATTGGATTAATAAACGTCTTCTCTTAAAACCCAAATCCCTTCTCCCAAATAAAAAGCTATGGGGCTTTCAGTCATTCATTCATTAGTGTGAACTCCTTTTATTCCAACATACAGCTGATACATGATATCAGCTATACAGCAGGACTAAGCATTTTGGTTTGGGCTCAGAAAGAGGCAAAGGTAGTCATTTTGAAACAAAGAAACCATATAAGAAGTAGAGTAGACCAGATCTGGTCATGTTACACATGGGTAAAGTCAGCATTAGGTAATCATCAGGTAGTAGTAGACTGGTTTGGAAACAAAATTGCGAGGAGGTAGAAAGACAATTTTATTTATTTTGAAATTTTGTCCTGGGTCTAGAAAATAGGGAAGAAGCTTTCTGTCTCTTCCTATTTTATTTTTCTCTTACCCACTATAAGATATTGACCTCTTGCTT